>NC_141691.1:2136611802-2137348677 GCF_964263255.1 Lissotriton vulgaris | reverse complement strand
GGCAAGCAAAATTCTAGAGAGATATATCAATAAGCATTTGGTGAACTTCCTAGAGACCATCAACTGCTAGACTCTACCCAGACGGGTTTTAGACCCAAACACAGTACTGAAACCGCCCTCCTCTTGGTTACCGAGGAATCCAGAAAGATCCTGGATCAGGGAGGATCAGTGGCAGTGATCCTCCTTGATCTCAGCGCAGCATTCGACACGGTCAGCCATGACATCCTGCTGAACCGTCTGGCTAATGTCGGAATCAAGGATAAAGCCTGGCTTTGGCTTCAATCCTTCCTGGAGGACAGATTCTTTCGAGTTTTCGATGGGGAATCTGTGTCCACCAGTAGACCACTAAAGTGCGGAGTTCCTCAGGGTTCCTCACTAAGCCCTGCCCTTTTCAACGTCTATATGAGACCACTGGCTGAGGTTGTCCGTCCGTTTGGGGTTAAGATCATTCCCTACGCGGATGACACCCAGCTGGTAGTCTCACTGGCGCAGGAGGCCAATACGCCAATGAATGGTGGACTCAGAGAGTGCCTACAGGAAGTAAAGCGCAGTATGTCTTCGTCATCTCTTAAGTTAAATGGCGACAAAACTGAGCTGATGCTCCTCGGCTCCTCCGATCCCAGCCTCTTCAATTCTCTGTGGCCCCCCTGTCTGGGCACCCCCCCTGCACCCAAGGATAACATGAAGAGTTTAGGAGTGTGGCTGGATAGATCCCTTTCTTTTAACATCCAGGCCACAAAACTCTCGGCCACCTGTTTTGGCCTTCTCAGGATGTTAAAGAAAATCCTCCCCCTCCTACCCATGGAGGCCAAGCAGTTGGCCATCCAGGGTTTAATACAGTCCCGCTTAGATTTTAACAACGTGCTATACCTTGGTGCCCCCGATTATACGTTACGCAGATTACAAACAGTGCAGAACTGCGCGGCCCGCGCATTGCTGGAGCTTCCTCGCAGGCAATCAGTGAGAGCCAGTCTGATCTGCCTTCACTGGTTGCCAGTGCGCCAGAGAATTCTCTTCAAAGCCATGTGCTTTGCCCATCAGGCCTTTTGGGACACAGGTCCTGTGATTACCCGGGACTTAATCACCCACTACCAACCCAATAGAAACCTCCGCTCAAGCCAGACCTGTTTGGCCACGATTCCAAGAATAAAAAAGTCTAGGTCTGGCGGCAGGACGTTCGCCTACAACGCCTCCAAAACCTGGAACACTCTCCCCCTTCAGCTCAGAACCAACCCCAATCTCTCCTTATTCCGTAAGCAGCTAAAGACATTCCTTTTCAACCTCCCTCTCTAAATCCCCTGCTAGTCACTTATGAGGTTTCCTCTGTTACTACCAGCGCTTGGACGCCCCCGGGCAGCAATTTGCGCTCTACAAATCCACATCCATTCCATTCCATTCCATTCCATTTACGAGGAATCATAAAATTGGAAATAAGTGAATGCTAAGCCTCCCCAGAGGAGGCGTAGGGAGGTGCAAGGAGGAGAAATGTTTTCATTTCTCCTTGTTTTTCCTTCTTTTAATGCGTGTTGCATTCTACAGCACACATTGAAATAGAAAAATGCCTGTAGTGATGTTTTTGTGCAGGGAGGTGCCCCTTCCTGCACAGAAACATTCTCCCCATGCCTCAGGCATCCTTACACCATAGTGCAAGGTTGCCTGTGTCAGCGCAGTGCAGTTTGTGCACCAACGTAGGGGAGAGCACAGTAATGCAACATATCCTTGTAAATATGTTGCATTCCTGTGCTTTGAAAGTGCCACAGCGTGGTGCAGCGACAGGGCTTGCGGAATGCACTGAGTCACTTCTTGTAAATCGGCAGAGATCCTAGCCCGTGATTAAGGAGAAGACGCGATGTTCGGCAGGAAACTCCTTCAGTTTAAGTGCATTGCAGACTCAAAACTAACAAAGACAGGATTTTAGGGGAGCCCTTTCTTACTGTGATGTGGCACAGTCTGAAAACTAACGGAGACACAAATACAGTATCAACAGTCGATATCGTTGTCGACAGCGCAAATATTCCTTGGTTTAGTACTTGACAAAAGGCTCAATCTATTCTCCCTCATAAAGTCCACTGCAAAAATGCTTGATTCCAACTTCTCTGGGGGATTTGTCGTTTCTTTCCGGAGCAAGACCTAAAAACCTTGGTCCAATCTCTGGTTCTCTCTAGATTGGACTATTGCAATTCTCTTCTAGCTGACCTCCCCAAAATCTTACCTTTTCCCTCTTAAATCCATTCTCTATTCCTGCTGCTCGTTTGGGGCCAAAAGAAGTGACCACATCACACCCATTTTGTTTTCTCTTCGGTGACTTCCATTGAGGCAAGATCAATCTACATGACGGCTTGTATCACCCTCAAAGCCTTGCACACTTCCTCCTCTCGATACCTGGCGAATAAACTTAAAATCTCTTTGGGGCTCAAGACCTTCTCGTAATGCGGAACATTTACTACTTGAGCCCCCCCACCTTCAAAAGGGAAAGATCGGTGGCTCAATCCTACTCAGGCAATGCGGTGAGAATTTGGAGCTCACTTTCTCCATTGCTCTGTACCACCACCTCTAACCAGACCTTCAAAACTGACCTCAAATCTCTTCTCTTCCAAAGGCACTTCCAGACACACGCATTCCTTTTCATGTCCCTCAAGGAAGCTCTTTCAATGTTGTAAATATGTAATCTGTTCCGGTACGATCTTTAGCCTAATGTGTTTTTGATTTTTGTGTGACTGGCATCTATTGTTTTGTTTTACATTTTCATCTATCTCGTTTGTATCTGTGACGTGTAAGTTTGTAAATTTGTGGTTGTATTGTGAAGCGCTCTGACACCTTTCGATAAAGTCTGAGATAAATAAAAATGCATTAAATAAATAACATTTTAAAAAGTAGCTGTGATGCCAGGATTGGGATGCCCTCGCTGCCATCCCCTCATCTCTCAGGGCACCACTCGGTGTAGGGTGAAGCAGCCCACACTTCCGGTTCCCTTTGTAGTAACACCAGAGCCCCTGTGGGGTCCTGTGGTCTCTGCCCTCGGCCCAGGATTCCCTGTGGGGTGAAGTTGGCATCAAGTCAGAACTCTGAGCTCCCCCCCAGGGATGCACCATCAACCATGTTCTATTACGTGTAAGGTGGAAGAGGTGTGGCGCGGCGGCCAGGGCGACTGACGCTGGACGCTGGGGTTCACGGTTCGATCTCCGATGGCAGGGGTCTGCCCAGCACCATGTGACTCTGGGCAAGAGCTTGCTTAATCTTCCTGACGTCCCCCAGCGCTTTCACTCCTTAGGGTAATTGTTTGCGCTTTACAAATACTGGACATTTCAGGTGCATCTCTTTCCATCTCTGATGCTTTGGGGCCTCACAACCTTTATACCTCTTACTGGGATTTCATAACAATTGTAAGTTATAATTAACTGAAAAATAAAATGTATTGATTGACCGACACAGTGGGAGTAGGTTTGCTCATGCCAGGACCTCATAAAAACCCAGCTCTCTTCCAGGCTTTCTGGGATTTCCCTCCAAACCTTCTGTGTGTTTCTTCTTCTCCTTCGGGAAATGCACCCACAGAGTCCTGATGGCAAAAAGAAACAACGTGCAAGTGAACAGATGATTTTTTTCTCTTTCTTTCCACAGTGAAACTTTTTGTTCTTGAGTAAAAATCCCTAACCCCCCCCCAGTTCTGGGGTGCTAGCTTCTCCTCCCCAGGCTGCCCTGACCATGGTGAACTTCTGACAGTTTCCAGAGTGGGGAGGGCCAGAGACCACTGTTAGCTTCATTGATCACAGGAGAGGATGTCTTCACCCTGATGGTGGGTAAACCAGTCTAAGTGCAAAACCAATTTCTGAATCCCAGACGCGAGTTTGCACCACAAATGAGGTTATTCGGGTGTAACTCTGAGCTCTCGCGGAGGTATCTTTCAGAAGGCGTGCCAAGGATATCACGAACAGCAATCACAAATTAATAACTGTTTACAAAGTGCAGTATGCAAATGATCTTTGCTGCATATTTCAGATGAGAAACTCAGCTTGTAATTATCAGGTTTGTGCAGGAGTGATTCACCCTCAAAGAGTGCTGCGGAGACAGAATTACAAACCAGAAGAGAGAGGAGTGACAGAGAGTGGAGGCAAGGAAGGCAGAGAAGGGGAAGCGTCACTCATCGAGGTCAAAGCATGCTCATTGGTAAAAGAGAAGCGTAGGAGAGTAGGATCTGCTTCCTATGTTACCCTCAGTGTTTGCTGGTGTTTCACTGTTTCTCTACTCCAGTCTGGCTGGGGTCCTGCTATTCAGGACCCCAGCGCAGTTGCTTCCTCTTTAAATTGATTGCATGTACTTTGGGTACACTCCAGATTGGTTACTGGGTTACCCTTGTGAGTCCCTGGTATATGGTACCTTAGGTACTAAGGGCATAGGTACCCCCCAGAGGCCTACCAAGGGCCGCCGCATGTATTATGCTACCCCTGGGCAGCCTTCCAAAATGGCACCTCAGGCCTGCTACTGCAGCCTGGGTAAGGTGGTGCATGCACCCATTACTAAGATATAGGTTACCTATATCTATCTTTAATCACTGACACATAGAAACCTATAAGTCACTCCTATGGTAGGCCTTATCAATCCTGAAGGCAGAGTGCTTGGTTTTGTGTGAGAGGGTGCCCATGCATGAGCAGGGCCCCTCTACAGCTTTCAGAGCCTATTCTCTGATGAGGCTGTTCTGTGAGGCAGTCAGACTATATACTCTTAAGTGCATTATAACCTTGCCGTAAATGCTAACTTTGGAATGGCTGCATGGAAACATGTCCTGTTTGGTGTCAAACACTTTGGAATCCTACCTCCCACCCGCAAGTCCTTGTGGCGGAGGTAGGATTATACCCTTCTAGAGGGAGAATACATGTACACACTGGTCTGCCTAGTAATAGTTTAAAAGAGCCCTGGCATCACAAAATGGATGCCACAGCCAAACACACACATCTGACCCCCTGCTGCTGGACGAAACTCTGGCAGGGGAGGCCAGGACTATAGGTTTAACCACCGCCCAGACAGGTTCTAGTGTATTCGGCTGGGTGGGAGCATTCAGAGAATGCTTTGAAGTCAGCACTGGGGGCACATTTGATGTCCCTGTGCATAGCTCAAGCCCCAAGCACCATCTGCACTGACAACTGTGGGCATACACTCCACAAGTGTTTCTGTGAGCCCTCTTCTTGCATTTCCACTCGAGGCTCCTTTACGATCCCTGGTCCGTCGACTGGAGGGTCCCCTCGAAGGTAACTCTACTTTTCCTTGGGCTTCCCTGGTTGCTCCAGACATGCCCTAAGTCCCTCAGACCTTGCTGGTCTGCACTGAAGCCAATCTCTGCTTTTTGTGTGGATTGCTGTTGCCAAGGCTTGTTGAGTCCAATCCGGAAACCGACACCGCAGCACTCGATATCCTTTGTGGGACAGCTCGAATCTGGAACCTGGTTGTCGTCCTGTGGTTGAAGAGTCAAGGCAGGGGCTGTCACAGTCCTATTTCTGGAATGAACCGATCTTTAGGTGACTGAGCAGCACTGAAGTTTTCTTTCTGTTGCTTTGGACAGATCTCAGATGCCCCTGGCAGGCTTCCAGGACACTGGAGCTGTGCCCTGTGCCCTGTAGAGGGGCAATTCTGGATTGGAGAGTGGACTGAGTGATGCACAGAGCTGTGTGGCGCCACCTTCCGGGTGGTGATGGCCATTCTCCCCCCACGCCTGCTCCCTCCGGCCCCCCAGCCCCTTTCGTGTATTTCATATATATATCCCTCCGCGCCCTTCTTTATAAAGGAATGCGGACCGGAGGGACTTCGGTCTTGGTGCAATGTTGCATCGCATTTTTAGGTCTCGCCTGAGCCAGCACGCATGCGCTACTCTACAAAACCTTTAGTAAGGACTTTAAACTCTGAACACACACTCATGCGTGCGCTTTTTTTTCATGACCCGCTTTTTGCCTTTGCATGCGTCTTTCTAAGAAAGACAGCACACAATTGGCCAAAGGCGGGTGCATTTCCTGCCTTCTCACTCCCCTGGCCTAGGGAGCGAGCAGCAGCGCCATCTGTTTCCAATTATCGCTCCTGCGTTTCGCGGTTGGTATAATTGGAAGCAGATGGCAGTCAGGCTGGCCCTGGTGCTCTTTTAATACAAACGCAGTGCTTTCACTTTTGCCGCTGACCTTATGTATTTCTAGGTCATCTTTCCTCTCTTACACCACGTGTTCCCATTCTCTCTGCTTTTCCCTGTTTTACTCCCTGCTCTCTCCATTGATATTATTTCTTCCCCTTACATCTTCATTACTATCTCCCTTGTTCTCCAACCACTGTTCCCTCTTGTTCATTCTTCATTCTCCAATGTGACTCTCTTCTCACCCCTTCCTCCTCTCACCCTTCCGTACCTGTCCTTCCCTCCCTGTGTGTGCGCCTTAACACAATGTCCCTACTCACCCCGCACCTCTTCCTCACCCCCTCACCTGGCCTCTCTACCCCATGCTCGGACCACCTGCTCCGGCTCACACTGATATTACCTGTGCTCCCAGGAGGTGGCACGCTGCGCCCTGGCACCCGGGGAGAGTATGGCCCCTCCCCGCAGCTCCTCCAAAGTCACTTTCAGGCCTCAACACAGAGCGCGGGCTCCAATTCTTGGTTAGGAAAAGCCCTTGAAAGCCGACTCTGCCCACACCTGCTGCCCTGCGTTGGAGTGACATTGGCCACCACTGCTTGCCCGTGAGGGGGCTGGGACAGGGCGATGCCCTGCTGGAGCCCTGGGAACACCATGACGGCTCACCTTCATGCATTCAAAGCCAGAGGGCAAAGTGACCACACACCACCCACCTACACATGGTGAGGCCATGAAGGCTCACCTTCATGCACTCACCGGCAGAGGGCGTAGTGACCTCACTCCCCCAACCTACACATGGTCAGACCATGATGGCTCAACTTCACGCACTCACCAGCAGACCCCACGCCGCCCACCTACAGACAGCGGCCACTGCAATTAATCATATGATATTATTGAATTGTTAAAACAAGGAATTCTGCCGCAGCTGGTGATGCGGAAAGGCGAACTCGTCAGACATTAAAAGGACATGAATCAAATCGAAACAGAAGGAGGGTTACTGAACTTGGGAAGACGGGTTCCAGGTAGGGGCGCTCACTTCGAAGCACTGCACACATGAAGGCATGTTGCCAGCTTGTTTTAGAAATGTATGATTCCACTTTTGAGAAAGACCTTCCTGCGCTGTCCTGTGACCCACCGACGTGAGTTCCTTGGCATCGGCACCTAGCTAAATTATGTAACTCTAGACAAATTGCGCTAAATGTCTGCGTCTACGAGAGTAAAATTGGAAATGTGTTTAAATCCAATATGTAATAATAAATAGCATACAGGTCATAATTTGAGCCCACCATATGAAAGGTAATCAGGTAATATTTAAAGTATGCCTGTCACAATAACAACTCTCTATGTGGCTTAGCTGCGTCTTGGAGTTGCCTGTGGTATATAAATAGGCCTAAAGTAGTTAAAAGAAATACCATGCGAGAATTTGTTTTGTACAGCCATCTTGAACCAAATAATGCTGTACCGGCTCTGGAGATCAAGTAACCTAGGACCCGATGTATATGGTGGGAGTTAAGATGCTTTGTCACAATGGTGACCGAGTATCCTCTCTGACAACATAACTGCGCGCCCGATTTAAATGCAGATGGTGCTTTGGTGCAATCACAATGGAGACTGCTCCGATTTAGGGCAGTCGGAGGCCGACCTCTAAGTCCGCCCATCTAATTTAGGGGCATATTAACAAGCGGAAGCAATAATTATCGCTGGCCGCGCCCAGCGCGAGTTTCCTATTTGCCGGCTATCGCTGGAATTTATCGCCAAGCTAGCGCTGTATTTACAACGCTTAGCGCATTGCCGATGAAAATTCCACCAATAGCGGGGAAATGTCCTAACATCTCTGGAAAACCAGCGATGTTCCCTGCGAAACAGCGATGACCTTGCTGATACGACCCTGTGGTCGTAACCCCACATTCCACCTCCCATGCAATGTATGCCTAACACTGGAAGACATGGCTTGGAAGTTCGGGCTGGACTGTTCCCATGAGGCACAGAGTCAGGCTGATTTGCATATGGCCATGTCTGAACTGGGGTGGCGGAGTGGGCTAAAGAATGATGATGGATTAAACCCAGATCAGTTGACTGGGGGTGAATGTTTGATTTACTCAAACGCTCCATCCATCATCCCCTTTGGTATCGCTTTGTTAACCCTGGATTTTAGCAGACGTTAAAATCCAGCGTTTATGGCCGGTTAGCGCGAATTTGTTTATCGCTACGCCGGCCGGGGCATTGTTACAAATATCGCGACGGCCCATGTAGTCTATTGAGACATGCCTACTTTGCATCTCATTAACGATGTGATGCAAAGCAGGTGCTAAATCACAGAAACACGCATGTGTCCTCGCTAATATTGTGATAAAATTATTGCTGATTTTCGGCTGATAATTTTATCTACCCCTCTAGTTCATATGCCACTAAATGGATAGACAAACAGGTCAGTTTTCACTGCGCATCAGTGCCAGGAAATCTCTGGCGGGAGGGGACAATGAAAACTGTCAGATGCCCCCCTCGCCATGGGAGATAGCTCCCATGGCTAAAGCCCCATTTTTTTTATTTAATTTCAAAAAGAAAACCCCACTTTAGGATGTATTTTTTGAAGAAAAAAAAACACGTTTGAAATACGGTTCCGACATGTTGACAAAGTTGTGCCTCAGACTTAAACAAGCATTGGCATAGCCAATAGGCTCGCCTTTGGGACCTTCTAAGTAATAAAAAAAGAAAAAAATGAAGTATAACAATCCACATTTACATTTACTTCGTATTTAGGATGCAGTAAAGGTAAATGTGAAGTCTTACACTTCAGTTTTTTTTATTTACAAGGTCCCAAATGCAAGACCTATTGGCTATGCCAATGCTTGTTTGCTGCTGCTTTTAATCCATGCCTGGAATGTATATTGAAGTAATCAAAGGAAGCTGGAACAGTAGGTTCTTTAAGTTACTTTATTAATTAAGATGTTAAGTTATGATGATAACCCCATCAGGAGCAGCTGTCCTGCTGCTCAGCCCTCACTCAACTGACATTCACAGCACACCAACATTCTAATCATCTAACATTCCACACATCATACATACAAGCTGAGCAGCAGGGAAACACAAGTTACAACATATATGTTTGTTTTTTATTTTTATTGTTACTCTATTTCGTAATATTTTGTTCCTGTCCTTGGACGAGGTTGCGAGAGCGGCGCCGCCCTGCTCCTCACAGCCTTAACGAGGCCTTTAAGTGATTCTGAAAACTACTAATAAAAGCACGTTAATAAAAGGCGGGACGGGAAGATATTTATAGTTCACATTTGCGTCCCATAGGAGAGGGCGGGTCATGGATGGCTCTCCCTTCATCCTCTGCTCCTGCGCAGTGGGTGAAGGCAGGGAAGATGCTTTTGGGGCCAAACAGAACATAAAGGATAGGTGGTTAAAAAGTGAATGAAGGTGTGTCTGTCACCTTGGGGTGCTGAGTGACATCACAGACACAACGAGCCTCGCTCTCCTCTCATCACTACGTGCCCCTCAGTCAGGGCTTTAAGTGGGATTAAAAAACTGGGGGGTCTCTCAAAGGGGCGTGGCAGTGTAATTAGGGGCGTGGCTTTAAAACACTTATGCTAAAAATCTCTGTTTAGCATAGTGTCCTGCCCGACTTGTATTTTGCTGTTGCTGCCATTGCATCCAGGTATGTGATTCAACAAGTAACATCGTACCTACAACAAGTCAGGACTATTGGCTTTGTCAATTGTTATTAGTTGCATAAGATAAATAAGCTGCAACTATGGCTTGCTACATATAATATTGAAAAGGCTTCCAATTAAAGCCCTGGTGACCCTACCTCAATCTTGCTGCTCTTGCGTTTCAGAAAGAGAAGGGAAATCCAGAGAGAAAATGACTCTTTAAAAGGATTTCCCTTCCCCCCACAACCCTCACCTGGCATGACGTCATGCCGTAACTTCTCTGCTAGTGAGAAGTGGGCAGTGTGGGCAGCGCACATCGATGGGCCTGCTCTCTCGTAACGGGTCCCTATCGGGATGTTTTGCGCCCTGGCCCTTATTTCCCGACTGGAGTGACAGCAAACTGCTGTCACTGCAGTTCGGAAAAAAACCGTACCGTCTGTGCCAGGGCTCAAAACAGAGCCCGATAGAGACCCGTTTCGAGGCCCCTTTTAAAAAACTGCCGGTGCTCAGACCCCTGGAGACCCGGCCCACTTAAAGCCCTGCCCTCAGTGACAAACACCCCTGTTATCACTGGTACCCAGGGCTTTAAGTGGGATAAAAAAAACTGGGGAGTCTCACAAGGGGCGTGGCCACTGTAATTAGGCGCGTGGCTTAAAACACATAAGATAAAAATCTGTGCTTGCCATAGTGTCCCTTGCAAATTGTATTTGGCCGTTTCTGTTGTTGCATCCAGATACATGAAGCACCAAGTAACATCATACGTACAACAAGTCAGGACTATTGGCTTTGTCAATGGTTCTTAGTTGCATTAGACAAATAAGCAGCAATCATGGCTTGTAAATGTATGTAATATTGAAAAAGCTTCCACTTACGGCCCTGGTGACACCAGGACAATGCTGCTGCTTCTGAGTTTCAAAAAAGAGGTGGAAATCCAGAGAGAAAATGACTCTCTTTAAAGGATTTCCCTCCCTACAACGCTCGCCAGGCGTGACGTCATGTCTGCTCTAGTGAGAAGTGCACCAGGTCACAACACAGAGCCCGATAGAGACCCGTTCCGAGGCCCTCTCAAAAAAACTGTTGGGGAGACCCGGCCCACTTAAAGCCCTGGTGTTACCGTCTATAAGTGCATGGAAGGGGCCACCACGGGGCCACTGGTCCCCTACTCCCCCCCCACTGCTTGCCATTGAATCCCAGTGTGCCCCACCCCAGCTGTGCTGAAGGATGCGCAGTGTCTGGCCGCTGTCCCTCCGGCAGGACCCGCTCACAGTCGGACAGATGCATACATTATCCATACCACAATCACATCATCACCGCATCACAGCCCCGTCACAATCCTTAACAAGGGAAGGGGAGTGAAAGACTTTCCTTCACCGGTGGTCATGATGTGTCCCACGTCCACCCCTAGGGGGCACTTCACAAGGCTGGGCAGAGCCCTTCCCCACACCGGACAGTCCGGGCAGTACTGTGAGCCCTGCCAAGGAGAGTGTGGCATTACTGTAGGAGAGTAGGGTCTGCAATCCTATGATCACCCCAGATTTTTGCTTTTTGCTTCACTGGTTTACAACTTTCCCTGGCTGTGGGCCTGCTAATCAGACCCACAGCCTAGCTGTTCTCTCTCTAAATTGACACGTGTACCTTAGGTGCATTTACCAATTGGTACTGGGCCACCTTATCAGTCCCTGTACTCAGGGCATAGGTGTACCCAGGGCCTACCATGGGCTGCAGCATGTATTATGCCACCCCTGGCTGGCCATCTAAATCTGACACAACTGGCTGCACGACAGCTGGGGCAAGGTGGTGTAAACACCCTTTGCTTTAGATATAGTATTCCTATATCTAACCCTAAAATGTACACATGTATTCCTATCAGTCACTCCTATGGCAGGCCTTATCAGTCCTGAAGGCAGAGTGCTTGGAACTATGTGAGATGGTGCTCTGGCATGAGCTGAGCCCGTTTGCAGCTTGCGGAACCAAGTCCTAATAGCTGTTCCATGATAACGCGTACCATATACTGTTAAGTGCCTTATAATCCTCGCGGTTATTTGCCAACTTTGGTATCGCTTTATCAAAACATGTCGAGTAAGGTGTCATACGAATTGGAATACTAACCCCTCGCCAATTCTGGCGACGGGGTTAGCATTCCACCCTTCTAGAGGGACACAACATGTATGTAACTGTGAACCCCGGTTAAAGTTAACTCGAGCCTCAGCATCACAAAATGGATGCTGCTACCACAGACACAAGTCTGACCTCCTGCTGCTGGGAGTCCTTCCAGCAAGGAGAGCTTGGACAAAGGGTTTCCTGTCAGGGGCGGTGCTAGCACCATCCCAGACAAGGTTTTGTGTATCCCAGGTAGGCAGGGCTGAGAGGAAGGTGACTGCAAGTGGCAGCCTGGTGCTCACTGTGCATATGCCGGCTTGAACCAGTTCCAGGGGCACACCAGCCCCTGAGCTGGGGAAAGTCCGGACAAGGGAGAGGGGTGTAACCACCCCCCTTCCTGGTCCCACCCATGGGCAGGACCTAGTCGCGTGCCAGCCCCTTTCTTTAGTATAAAGGTGGGAGCCGGCCCCCTTCCCAAATTAGATAATTCTGAATCTTGATGACTTTCCACGAAAGAACTCTTGAACCTTTCTGAAGACTCTCCCGTGTGGCTAAGGAGTAGCCACCCTGCACCAGCGGGCACCATCTAAGCGCGTGCGGTTTGCTGCAAGTCCATCCTCCGGATCAAGACTGCCCAGCTCGACGAGACCCGGATTCCCTGCCATCTCTGACCTCTACCTACATCATCAGCCCAGCTGAGATTCATGGGTGTGACGAGACCCGAGGGACCGGCCATCTTCAAGACCTGCACGACGCTTATCCAGCACGACCGCCGAGGGATCCTCGAGTGAGTGCTTTGGGGTTTGAGAAGCCCTAACCCTAAGCAGCTCCAGCACCGAAGTCCAGCCCCCAAGCATCCACGAGATCTGCGTGGGGCCCTTCTGCTCTTTACTGCTCACCGCGTTGTCCGGCTACTTGCCTGTTGGCTTGTGGCCCTCCTGACGACGAACCTCGACACTTCAATCGCTGGTCTGGTTGCTCCAGACTGGCCCTTGCTCCCCTCCAACAGAGGAGCACCCCGGACCCTCCTGGTCCACTCCAGACGCCATTTTGAGTCCACCGCGTGGGCTTGCATTTGCCAAGGGTCGCTGCCCCAATCCTGGGTCCAGCATCGCCGACAGTAGATATCTTCGTGGGACAGCTCGCACCTCCCTCCATCCTGGTCGCCGACAACGCCTCCTGGTCCGAGAGACTGCAGAGCCCAGCGTCGCCCACTCACCTGGTCGAGGTGACTTCCTCCGGTGCCATCCTGGTGCCCACCTAATCACTGGCTAGTGATTAAGAACTGAGTCCCCTCTGCTTTCAGGTCGTCTCCATCATCGATCCAGGCTTGGATCACTCCGAACATCATCACTGGTCGCCTGCCAGCAACTTCTTCTTTCAGGCTCCATAGACTGTAACGAGGATTCCCGACGTCTTTTGAACCCTATGCAGCCGCAGCCCCTGGGCTAGGTAACTTGAGCATTTCGGTGCTCCAACGTAGGTTCACTATCTAAGTGTCCAGATCCTATTTCGTTTTCAGCCTAACCAGTCGGATTCGTCCGATAACACTAACTTTACGAAATCTAGCATCCATAGACTTTGTCCCGCATCCCGCGTGAGAGTGCACACTCTGCACCCGATCTCCCTAGGCCTCCTGCTCCTAACCTGAAGGTTTGGTAGTGTAGTCCTAGCGATCCTGAAGCCTCTGGATCTTGTTACTTACCTGCTAGTATTTCGCATTCCACTTTTGTAGTATATGGTTTTTCGTTCCCCTCGGGCATTTGTGTAAATTGTGCAACTTAAAGTATTTTCTTAAGAGTTTTGTTATGTGCTTAGCTCCCTGACTCATAAAGAGTTCAGGGTAGACTTGTTATAAATAAATATCTATCTATTTTCATAACAACTTGTGTGGTGTCCTTTCACTTGGTGTTCAAGGGGTATATGTGATGGTATAACAGCTGGCTTAACACACCCTCTAGAGTTTAGCCTAAAGACTGCTCTTGTCCATGCTACTAGGATAGCTGGTCTATAAGGTTGACTTACAACCAATCATCAATAAGGGTCGTTTGGTATAATACAAAGTGATCACTAGAATAGTGAGCACTATATATCAGGCCAACTGCTCACAATTACCACACCCAGCATTACCGCCCTGCCACACGGGTGAACCTGCGGAGACACATGGGCCCTGGAAAAGCAGCAAACAGCAGGACACCCAGTGGAAACAGATCTAGGCAGGTTAGTAGCCATGGTGAGATGCAGCATCGTCATGGTGGGATAAAGCATCATAATGGTGATATAGAGCATCGTCAAGGTGAGACAGGGCATCGTCAAGGTGAGACAGAGCATCATCAAGGTGAGACAGAGCATCGTCAAGGTGAGACAAAGCAACGTCAAGGTGAGACAAAGCATCGTGAAGGTGAGACAAAGCATCGTCAAGGTGAGACAAAGCATCGTCAAGCTGAGACAAAGCATCGTCAAGGTGAGACAGAGAATTGTCACGGTGATATAGAGCATCGTCAAGGTGAGACAGAGCATTGTCAAGGTGAGACAAAGCATCGTCAAGGTGGGACAAAGCATCGTCAAGGTGAGACAAAGCATCGTCAAGGTGAGACAGAGCATCATCAAGGTGAGACAGAGCATCGTCAAGGTGAGATAGAGCATCGTCACGTGAGAAAGAGCATCGTCAAGGTGAGACAGAGCATCGTCAAGGTGAGACAGATCATCATCAAGGTGAGACAGAGCATCGTCACGGTGAGACAGAGCATCGTCAAGGTGAGACAGAGCATCGTCAAGGTGAGACATAGCATTGTCACGGTGATATAGAGCAGCGTCAAGGTAAGACAGAGCATCGTCACGGTGAGACAGAGCATCGTCAAGGTGAGACAGAGCATCGTCATGGTGAGACAGAGCATCGTCAAGGTGAGACAGAGCATCGTCAAGGTGAGACAGAGCATCATCAAGGTGAGACAGAGTATCGTCAAGGTGAGACATAGCATTGTCACGGTGATATAGAGCAGCGTAAAGGTGAGACAGAGCATCGTCACGGTGAGACAGAGCATCGTCAAGGTGAGACAGAGCATTGTCATGATGAGACAGAGCATCGTCAAGGTGAGACAGAGCATCGTCACGGTGAGACAGAGCATCGTCAAGGTGAGACAGAGCATCGTCAAGGTGAGACAGAGCATCATCAAGGTGAGACAGAGTATCATCACGGTGAGACAAAGCATCGTCACGGTGATATAGAGCATCGTCAAAGTGAGACAGAGCATCGTCAAGGTGAGACAGAGCATCGTCAAGGTGAGACAGAGCATCGTCACGGTGAGACAGAGCATCGTCAAGGTGAGACAGAGCATCGTCAAGGTGAGACAGAGCATCATCAAGGTGAGACAGAGCATCGTCAAGGTGAGACAAACCATC
Organism: Lissotriton vulgaris; assembly: GCF_964263255.1. Classification (NCBI taxonomy): domain Eukaryota; kingdom Metazoa; phylum Chordata; class Amphibia; order Caudata; family Salamandridae; genus Lissotriton; species Lissotriton vulgaris. The sequence goes on along the minus strand of NC_141691.1, from coordinate 2,137,333,416 downwards.
GTCACGGTGATATAGAGCATCGTCAAAGTGAGACAGAGCATCGTCAAGGTGAGACAGAGCATCGTCAAGGTGAGACAGAGCATCGTCAAGGTGAGACAGAGCATCATCAAGGTGAGACAGAGCATCGTCACGGTGAGACAGAGCATCGTCAAGGTGAGATAGAGCATCGTCACGTGAGAAAGAGCATCGTCAAGGTGAGACAGAGCATCGTCAAGGTGAGACAGATCATCATCAAGGTGAGACAGAGCAACGTCAAGGTGAGACAGAGCATCGTCAAGGTGAGATAGAGCATCGTCACGTGAGAAAGAGCATCGTCAAGGTGAGACAGAGCATCGTCAAGGTGAGACAGATCATCATCAAGGTGAGACAGAGCATCGTCACGGTGAGACAGAGCATCGTCAAGGTGAGACAGAGCATCGTCAAGGTGAGACATAGCATTGTCACGGTGATATAGAGCAGCGTCAAGGTAAGACAGAGCATCGTCACGGTGAGACAGAGCATCGTCAAGGTGAGACAGAGCATCGTCATGGTGAGACAGAGCATCGTCAAGGTGAGACAGAGCATCGTCAAGGTGAGACAGAGCATCATCAAGGTGAGACAGAGTATCGTCAAGGTGAGACATAGCATTGTCACGGTGATATAGAGCAGCGTAAAGGTGAGACAGAGCATCGTCACGGTGAGACAGAGCATCGTCAAGGTGAGACAGAGCATTGTCATGATGAGACAGAGCATCGTCAAGGTGAGACAGAGCATCGTCACGGTGAGACAGAGCATCGTCAAGGTGAGACAGAGCATCGTCAAGGTGAGACAGAGCATCATCAAGGTGAGACAGAGTATCATCACGGTGAGACAAAGCATCGTCACGGTGATATAGAGCATCGTCAAAGTGAGACAGAGCATCGTCAAGGTGAGACAGAGCATCGTCAAGGTGAGACAGAGCATCGTCACGGTGAGACAGAGCATCGTCAAGGTGAGACAGAGCATCGTCAAGGTGAGACAGAGCATCATCAAGGTGAGACAGAGCATCGTCAAGGTGAGACAAACCATCGTCACGGTGATATAGAGCATCGTCAAAGTGAGACAGAGCATCGTCAAGGTGAGACAGAGCATCGTCAAGGTGAGACAGAGCATCGTCAAGGTGAGACAGAGCATCATCAAGGTGAGACAGAGCATCGTCACGGTGAGACAGAGCATCGTCAAGGTGAGATAGAGCATCGTCACGTGAGAAAGAGCATCGTCAAGGTGAGACAGAGCATCGTCAAGGTGAGACAGATCATCATCAAGGTGAGACAGAGCAACGTCAAGGTGAGACAGAGCATCATCAAGGTGAGACAGAGTATCGTCAAGGTGAGACAAAGCATCGTCACGGTGATATAGAGCATCGTCAAAGTGAGACAGAGCATCGTCAAGGTGAGACAGAGCATCGTCAAGGTGAGACAGAGCATCGTCAAGGTGAGACAAAGCATCGTCAAGGTGGGACAGAGCATCATCAAGGTGGGACAGAGTATCGTCAAGGTGAGACAGAGCATCGTCAAGGTGAGACAAAGCATCGTCAAGGTGGGATAGAGCATCATCAAGGTGAGACAGAGTATCGTCAAGGTGAGAATACTACTATTACTACTACTAATAATAATATTCATACTAATAACACCACCACTGCTACCACCATTACTATAAATACCAATATTATTAACGCTTTTACATTTCTCTCCTCACTAATAATATTACTACTACCACTACCGCTACTGCTAGAACTGCGCTTCTACTACTGATTTTACTATTACTGCTACTACTGTTAATAATAGTAATAATAATCCCAGCATACATTTCTCTTCCCTGTGGCTCCTCTGCCCTCCATCAACAAGCCTTTGTAAGTGCAGCCAGGCCACAGCGAGCAGCAGTTCAATGCATTTTATTGGATGCGTTCAGTGCCTCTCAGAGCTAGCTCCGAGAAGCATCAATGGAGCAGGTGAGCGCTACACTGAGAGCATGTTTGTGGCCGGAGGAGCCTCTCCAGCAGCAGGAAGTCCGCTGTGAAGCGAGCCCATCTGGGACCAGGCCATGTATGTTCAATCTTAGAGACAGGGAAGCCTTGGCCAGGGGTGAGTCGTGGTTGGTTAAGTTCAGGTTGAGAGGCCCAGCCCTCTGGCTCCCGCCAGGACAGCTCTTCTGCTCTTCAGCTTGTAGAGGTGACTTGTCTTCAGGAGTCTCCCTGGAACCTCACCATCTCCGGTCAGGGGCTAGATGTGTCCTGTGGGACTGAGGGGTGTCAGGGCGGTGGCTGATCAGAGAACACTTACTGAACTTGGGGGCTCCCAAGATGTTTCCACAGTAGACCAAGGGCCCACTAAAGCTGTGCATTATTGATGAAGACATTGATAAGAGAGAAGCCTGCTCCCTGAAGACTGAGGAGCTCAAGGCGTCCAGAAGGAGGTGGAGAGAAGCCAGAGGGTTCGAGCTCCAAGCATGACTGGGGTGGGCTTCTAGCAGCATCCCTGGCTGTGATGAGACAGACCCACTCCTTGTCCTCGTGCTCACCGCTCCTTCCCCTCACACAGCCGAGGCCAGGCCCACGCGGTTGTTGCCTCGGTCAAACACCACAAAGTACTCCCTGATGAAGATGTCCCCCAGGACCCAGTGCCCTCGGGGGGTGACCTGGAAGCCACTGTTGCAGGAGTCGGAGTACTAGAGAGAGGGATAAACAAAGAAGGCGTTAGTGGGGTGCGTCAGCAGCCACCTAGCAGGAGGTTTCAAGTCACTGGAGCCTTCAGGAGTGAAGACTGAGGTGGTACCCTGAAAACTAAACCATCCTAGCCAAAGGCAAATTAAATACAGGACAACTCGACCTGTGACCTTGGCCACCAGGGTGCTGAGGGTCACACACGAGCTTTAGAAACTCAGTGAACAATGACACAAAATGCCCAGGGCACTCATAAAGCGTCTCAACTTTGCCAGTGTAATTTTGGTAGTTTCAACACAATCTTCCTTTATTTCATAAATGCTTTTAAATAGCACTGCTTGTCACCCATCATTGTGTAGTAACGCAGTCCATGCTGGTAGATGATGTTTAAGTAGGTTGATTGAAGTAGACAACATGTAGCATAGAACCTGTACAGCAGCCCCAACGGGAGCTGCCGACCTGCCGCTCAGCCCGTCTTCCAACTATCAACACTCATCCACACCGGCACCCAAGCCTTCCACTCATGGCCCACACACCAACCTTCCACACAGAACACTCACACTGGCTGAGCAGCTAGGAAGCAGATACCAAAGAACACTATAACACAACATGAAGATACTACGTCATCTCTGTCCTATAAAACAGAAGAAGAATGACACCAATCTTTAAAAACTATAAACAACAAAGTACAACAGAAGCAAATGGTTCATAACCCAGGAATGAACGGTAGAAACCGCATCACAAGAGGGAAAAGGACTACAGTGAAAAGGTAAGTACGAAATACCCACCCTCTTCCTTTAATGAAGAAAAAAAAATACTAATACAATGTGTACACTCCCCAAGAAAGGAGAGAAGCCATGTAAAAATGAGGAAAAGGGGATGGGACCCGAATTCCTTCCCCTGAATTAGGGACAAAGTGCTTCAGAGTGCTTCGGCAGTGCCAGTCTTGCATGCTGGGGAAAAGAAGAACCGTGCACCAGATGTGCCTCAAATATGGTCACAAAAAAAGTGGTCACAATCGGGATACCATCTCTTTGAAACCGCTGAATGTTTTTGAAAACCAACCCTAGTAAAAATAAGTCACTTTACAGAATAAAGAATTAGAGAGGGTCGCAATGCAACCTACCTCATTAATATTCATGAGGTAGATCACAAATTGTGGCTCACTTCGTTCGAGGCCACCACAGGGATTTTGGATGGTCGCCTCCTAGGATCAGCACACCAGACTCCAGCCTCGGCCACAGATCACACTTACCTTGGACTGGTCATCGGACCAGTCTAAGGTCCTTCCAGCCCCGGCAATCTTGCGTTGAGCCCCCGCCTCTGCGCTCTTACTTCATGCGTGTCTGTCCGGTGCCTATCCTTTTGTGCCCATTGTTCTGTGTGCCCTCTTTGTTGCTCTGCCCAGTCCTTTTGTCTTTTGTTGCCATTAACATGCCTGATCTCTTGTACTCATATTGCCTCTGTGCCCATTTCACCTTTTGTGCTTTGGTCTTTTAGTGCTTGTTTTACCTGTTTTTTTACCTGTTTGCTTTTTTGCCTGTTTTGTTCATTTCGCTGTGCCCAATTATTGTGTCCGTATTTGTGCTCTCCCGCCTACCTCTTTTGAGCTCTTCCCACCTCCCTCCTCCCCCTCTCCTTACCTGCTTCTCCGGCATGCCTTCTCCTGCTTGCTGTATCCCACTGCCTCCTCCCACGGCTTTCCCACCCCTCTCTAGTCCCGCTCGTGTGTCTTCCCTCCTAGGACCTACATAGTGGCAGCCACAGCATGACTGTGCTGCTGGCAATGCCAAAGGCAAGCCCGCCTGTGCCTGTCAACACCTGGACCATGCCCAGTGCCACAGACCCTGGTCCGTCTGATCACCACCACTACAGCTCAGTCAACCTTCCAGCAACAAACACCAAACCTCGCCAAAACAACTGCACCCAAGCCAAACCACATCTCACTGTAGGTCCTATCCCATGCGCTCACTGCGACTCATCCTGCAGCTTGCCCCAGTGCCACCCTCTGCACTCACCTCACCTCGCCTAAATGCTCCTTAACATCAGATTCCTCTGCACACCTTGGACATCCTCTTCCTCCCCGGGACCTGGCTCAGCCTGTCTTCCACCCCGCCATTGCCATGGCCATCCCCCTGGACTCTAAATCATCCACCATGACAGGCCCCACAAACCAGGAGGAGGCTTCCCAATCATACACAAGGATACTGTCAGCTGCAACACCGCTTTGGATGAACCATCCATGCTCATGAAACACCTACACTACCAACTGCAGAAAAGCCACTCCACAACCCTCTCAGGCAACGTGACTGAGTCTGTCGACATTTGAGTGGGCCCGTACCGACGCAGTCCGCTGGATTTGCTAGACTCTGTGTTATTTCAACAGCGCTGTAGCCAGACCGGGCTACAGACTCGCACAGAACCTTGAATTCAGCCTTTTTGACCAGAACTCTTGAAATCTAATAGTACTGTGGATTCTTTTTTTCGATTATTGGTCTTGTGGTAACTCTATATAAAATATACCTATTTTTGATATACAACCTTGTGTGGTGTCCATTTTTAGTGTTGTCACTGGGTTACTGTATGAGGTCACAAATGCTTAACACACAACGCCTCCGAGATAAAGCCTTGCTGCTTGTGCCAAGCTATCAAGGGGGTGAGCAAGGGTTATTTTAGGAGTGTAACCCCCTTATCCTGACTAGAGGAGAGGGTCCCTATTTGTCACAAGTACCTACCTGTGCCACCTAGAGACCCCCAATTGTAACATATAGTATAAGCCCTATCCACCCACCTGGAAGCAAACAATCTCACCCAAAAATGTGATAAACCAACCCATGAGAAAGGCTCTACCCTCAACGCAATCATCCACAAGCATAACACCATATCCCTCCGTTCTATCCTACCCACTGACTGCATTGACCACCACTAAATTCTGTTCTATCTGAATGCCATCCATCAAAAGTCTTACTCCCAAACTATTCTTCCCAAGCACTGGGCGAGGAACATACATCGAATCTTCCAAGTACAGTTAGAAAAAGTAGTCCGTTCACAAAATCCACCCCACCTGACTTCACCTCTGCCAATGACCTCACCGCCCACTACAACGCAAAAATGGCAAAACGTCTAGACACAGACATTCCTCTGAAGCTCAAGAAATCAAGAAATACCCTTCCTCGATCCTGGTTTAATAAAGACCTCAACAAAGAAAAGAGACAACTCCGATTGGGCTAAAAGTAACTGGAGACAACAGCCTTTGCTAACCAATCTCTTGATCTTTCTTCAGAGAAAAACCATCCTTCTTCCAAACCCAACTTGGCCATTCCAGAAATTGGCCTAAAGACCTTTTCAACATCATCGAGCAGCAAACCTCCTCTTTCCCTCGACACTCAAGTAACAATTCTACTAAGCACTTTGAAGAGTTAGCAACATTCTTCTCTGAAAAATATCTAACATTGAACTTTCTCTTCTGCCGCCCCCCACGGCCATACACTAAGGTTGCCCCCCGAGCACTGAGGGTTCACTCAAGGCCCTACCTCCAACTAATGGCTTTATCCCCAATCTCTGCCTCTCAGCAATCCAGAACACCAAAATCAACACTTTGCAATTGAAACATGATGCAACTTGGACTGAATATGACTATATCCCTGGAGAAGGAGTCCCTCAATTATTCTCCAACATGTAACCGACATCACACATCTTCGACGCCCTCCTTTGTGTGCTTGTCAAAAATCTCAGCCACATCAGCTCTCCCATGTGACCAAAACCATCAACTCCTCCTTATTGAGTGGCTCCAGGCCAGCCTCCCTTGAACTCGGACAAGTCACCCCCTCATCAAAAAACCAGACACCTACCAGAACGACCTTAACAACTATAGATCTTTAACTAACCTCCCTCTCCTGGCCAAAGCCATGGTAAAGCCATGGTAAGCTTGCACAACTTAACAACCACATAGAAAAACACAACTGCATGACACCTTCCAATCCAGTTAAGGAAAGGCTGCGGTACAGAGGCTGCATACTAAACATCATAGAAGACCTATATCATGGGTACTCATAGTACGGCCCGCGGGCCCGTGGCGGCCCGCGGACCTTGCAAACATCGTACCCATTTTTTTTTTTCAAAGAGTGTCTGCTGCAGCGCGACTCTGAGAGTCTCTGCTGCTCTGTGGGGGCCGGCCGGGCGATTCTCGCATAGCCAGAGTGGAGCTGCAGGGGCCTAAGATGAGGTGAAATACAACAAAGCCTCATTAGCATGCAAATGGCCTTTAATGACCTGTGAAGTGCTTGGGTGCGGCTGTGTGTGTGTACCCGGAAGCTGTCTCAGCCCAAGCTAACACACAGGCAGGGTGAGATGACAGAGGGTGACAGAGGGAGGTAGAGGGAGGGAGAGAGGGAGAGAGCGAGGGAGAGAGGGAGGGAGACGGGGTGTGAGACGGGGAGTGAGAGAGGGAGGGAGACGTTGAGGGGGAAGTGAGGGGAAAAGTGAGAGAGGGGGAGTGAGACGGGGAGTGAGAGAGGGAGGGAGACGTTGAGGGGGGAGGGAGGGGGAGAGGGAGCGAGAGAGGGAGTGAGAGAGGGAGGGAGCAAGAGAGGGAGGGGGAGAGGGAGCGAGAGAGGGAGGGAGAGGGAGGGAGCGAGAGAGGGAGTGAGAGGGAGGGAGGGAGTGAGATGTGTGTATGATGGGTCTGGTGGCTCAGTGAACGAAGACGTCCGCTGCAGGGACCTGTGATCAATCTCATGGTCATAGTTTTTTTGTTGATCTAGCCCGCACCCTCCCCCACTGACCCCGCCCCCACTGGTGCAGCCCTCGGACACAAACCACACTGTAAATTTGACCCCCGAGAGAAAGTTTGTGAGTACCCATGACCTATATAGATATCTGGATGATGGCAAGGCCAGCCTCCTAGTCCTCCTGGACCTCTCGGCCGCCTTTGAAATTGTCATCCATGGCAGCGTGCAGGCATCCATGGAACTGTCCCTCAATGATTTGCTTCTTTACTAAACCAGAGATCACAGCTAAACAAGCACAACAACTACTCCTCAAATACAACACCATTCTCACAAGGAGTGCCCCAAGGATCAGCCCTGTTCCCTGCACTATTCATCCCCTATATGGCACACCTTTCTATGGTCTTGAAACAGCCAGAACTGCCTATCATGTCTATGCAGATAACACCAAACTCTACATTAAAATGTAATCAGTTAAAGCCATTCTGCACCTAAACTACACACTTCCCATGGTTCAATGCTGTCTAACCAGCACCCATCTTAAGCTCAACCCAAAACTAAACGAGCTCCCCCATCCAAATGAAAGAAAAGTCTTTTACCATGGATATCGCGCTTGATAACCTCACTACATTAGACTGCAAACTATCCATCTACAACGCGGTCAAAACTCTGGGGATCACACTTGCCTCAAACCTGAACATGAAAAAGCATATCAATACCTTAGTTAAAAGTGCCTTCTACATGCTGAAACACCTTAAAAAGTCAAACCCTTCATCCTCATTGAAGGCCTTTCTAGGCTGGACTACGGTAACGCAACAATCACAAGCATCCTAAAGACCCCGTTAGCCCCAGTGAAAGCGACACTCATTGCAGCAGCCAGACTCCTCTCTGGGGAGAGTTGATTTGACCACATCACTCCCACTCTCAAGAAACTCAATTGGCTACCAATAGAGCAAGATGTGTACCTAAAACTGCCTGCATAACACACACATCTCTCCACACAAAAACTGAGCTACCTTGCAAACAAACTACCTAAAGCCAGCCAAAGAGACCTCTTCCTAGCTCAGGCAGGCACTCTTGATTTCACCCAAACTGAAGAAGGAAAAATCTTACTCCCGCTCCTTCTCAGGAACGCTGCCAGACTCTTGAACTGACTGCTTCAGGATCTACAGGACATTCAATCATTCCAACACTCCCAGAAGAAACTTTAATTTTCACTTGTCAATAAATACCTAACCCATATCCTCCAAGCCATCTGACTGGCCTGCTGTTCCTACATCTACTCTCTAAATAAATCAAAACATCACTACTTATTACCTCAGAAAATCTGTACTTGTACTCTCCCCACCTTCACAACACTCTATTGTAACTACCTCAGAACTGTATCATTCACATATCCCACTGTCTATCCTATATTTTCTGTAGACACTATGACCATGTATGTGTATCTACTACATGTGTAACTTGTGTAACCTCTGATTTTGGCAACTCTGTGAAGTGCCCTAATGCCTTTGGGTCTAATGTGCGCGCTACAAAACTCGATAAATAAATAAACGAATAAGTAAATAAATAGATATTTTCTTTGGTATGTGTTTGCCAAGACCATCTAATTCTACTAAAATGATGTATAATATAATTACTTCTCGGGGTGTCAGCCAGACGTCCTCCATTCGTCTGCGCTTGGTGTCAATCACATTTCTCTTCTCCCCTCTCCAGCATGCATTGAGAGGCAGTGTTTCAGGCCACTTTAGCCATTGGCTGACTTCAGTACGAGTCACGGTATGCCAACTTTTCAGAAGGAATTCATTCACACAATGTAGTTCCCTTGAGTACCAGGGAGTATTATGTCATATCTTATTTCTGAGACCCAAAAACATGTTTGTCTTTTTTGTTTGTTTTAGATTGATGAGGGCACGGCAAATCCCCAAATATTAAAGTTTGGCCAAAAACATGACAAAACAATAATTGCCAGAAGGCTGATAACCAATGTCAGACCTACTGGCTTTGCCAAAGCTTGTCTGTGGATGGAGTGTGGTATGGGAGAAGCTTCACATGGCAGCTGGTTTTAATTTGCCTGCAGTGGAGGTGGTGTGAGGGAATCTTCCACATGTCTTCTGATGTCCATCTGTCTGCATATGTGGTGCGGCGCAACCTTTCACGTCTGCTGGTTTCTGACTCTGGGTGAGGTGTGGTGCGGGGGAGCGTTCTTTAAGTCTGCTTGTATTTCTAGGTGTCTGCTGATGGAGTGTGGTGTGGGGGAGTGTTCTTTAAGTCTGCTTGTATTTCTAGGTGTCTGCTGATGGAGTGTGGTGTGGGGGAGAGTTCTTTAAGTCTGCTTGTATTGCTAGGTGTCTGCTGATGGAGTGTGGTGCGGGGGAGCGTTCTTTAAGTCTGCTTGTATTTCTAGGTGTCTGCTGATGGAGTGTGGTGCGGGGGAGCGTTCTTTAAGTCTGCTTGTATTTGTAGGTGTCTGCTGATGGAGTGTGGTGCGGGGGAGCGTTCTTTAAGTCTGCTTGTATTTCGAGGTGTCTGCTGATGGAGTGTGGTGTGGGGGAGCGTTCTTTTAGTCTGCTTGTATTTCTAGGTGTCTGCAGATGGAGTGTGGTGTGGGGGAGCGTTCTTTAAGTCTGCTTGTATTTCTAGGTGTCTGCAGATGGAGTGTGGTTTGGGGGAGCGTTCTTTAAGTCTGCTTGTATTTCTAGGTGTCTGCTGATGGAGTGTGGTGTGGGGGAGCGTTCTTTAACTCTGCTTGTATTTCTAGGTGTCTGCAGATGGAGTGTGGTGTGGGGGAGCGTTCTTTAAGTCTGCTTGTATTTCTAGGTGTCTGCAGATGGAGTGTGGTGTTGGGGAGCGTTCTTTAAGTCTGCTTGTATTTCTAGGTGTCTGCTGATGGAGTGTGGTGTGGGAGAGCGTTCTTTAAGTCTGCTTGTATTTCTAGGTGTCTGCTGATGGAGTGTGGTGTGGGGGAGCATTCTTTAAGTCTGCTTGTATTTCTAGGTGTCTGCTGATGGAGTGTGGTGCGGGGGAGCGTTCTTTAAATCTGCTTGTATTTCTAGGTGTCTGCTGATGGAGTGTGGTGCTGGGGAGCGTTCTTTAAGTCTGCTTGTATTTCTAGGTGTCTGCTGATGGAGTGTGGTGCGGGGGAGCGTTCTTTAAGTCTGCTTGTATTTCTAGGTGTCTGCTGATGGAGTGTGGTGCGGGGGAGCGTTCTTTAAGTCTGCTTGTATTTGGAGGTGTCCGCTGATGGAGTGTGGTGTGGGGGAGCGTTCTTTGAGTCTGCTTGTATTTCTAGGTGTCTGCTGATGGAGTGTGGTGTGGGGGAGCGTTCTTTAAGTCTGCTTGTATTTCTAGGTGTCTGCAGATGGAGTGTGGTGTGGGGGAGCGTTCTTTAACTCTGCTTGTATTTCTAGGTGTCTGCAGATGGAGTGTGGTGTGGGGGAGCGTTCTTTAAGTCTGCTTGTATTTCTAGGTGTCTGCTGATGGAGTGTGGTGTGGGGGAGCGTTCTTTAAGTCTGCTTGTATTTCTAGGTGTCTGCTGATGGAGTGTGGTGTGGGGGAGCGTTCTTTAAGCCTGCTTGTATTTCTAGGTGTCTGCTGATGGAGTGTGGTGTGGGGGAGCGTTCTTTAAGTCTGCTTGTATTTCTAGGTGTCTGCTGATGGAGTGTGATGTGGGGGAGCGTTCTTTAAGTCTGCTTGTATTTCTAGGTGTCTGCTGATGGAGTGTGGTGAGGGGGAGCGTTCTTTAAGTCTGCTTGTATTTCTAGGTGTCTGCTGATGGAGTGTGGTGCGGGGGAGCGTTCTTTAAATCTGCTTGTATTTCTAGGTGTCTGCTGATGGAGTGTGGTGCGAGGGAGCGTTCTTTAAGTCTGCTTGTATTTCGAGGTGTCTGCTGATGGAGTGTGGTGCGGGGAGCGTTCTTTAAGTCTGCTTGTATTTCTAGGTGTCTGCTGACGGAGTGTGGTGTGGGGGAGCGTTCTTTAAGTCTGCTTGTATTTCTAGGTGTCTGCAGATGGAGTGTGGTGTGGGGGAGCGTTCTTTTAGTCTGCTTGTATTTCTAGGTGTCTGCTGATGGAGTGTGGTGTGGGGGAGCGTTCTTTTAGTCTGCTTGTATTTCTAGGTGTCTGCAGATGGAGTGTGGTGTGGGGGAGCGTTCTTTAAGTCTGCTTGTATTTCTAGGTGTCTGCAGATGGACTGTGGTGTGGGGGAGCGTTCTTTAACTCTGCTTGTATTTCTAGGTGTCTGCAGATGGAGTGTGGTGTGGGGGAGCGTTCTTTAAGTCTGCTTGTATTTCTAGGTGTCTGCAGATGGAGTGTGGTGTTGGGGAGCGTTCTTTAAGTCTGCTTGTATTTCTAGGTGTCTGCTGATGGAGTGTGGTGTGGGCCCGTGGGGGAGCATTCTTTAAGTCTGCTTATATTTCTAGGTGTCTGCAGATGGAGTGTGGTGTGGGGGAGCATTCTTTAAGTCTGCTTGTATTTCTAGGTGTCTGCAGATGGAGTGTGGTGTGGGGGAGCGTTATTTTAGTCTGCTTGTATTTCTAGGTTTCTGCAGATGGAGTGTGGTGTGGGGGAGCGTTCTTTAACTCTGCTTGTATTTCTAGGTGTCTGCAGATCGAGTGTGGTGTGGGGGAGCGTTCTTTAAGTCTGCTTGTATGTCTAGGTGTCTGCTGATGGAGTGTGGCGTGGGGGAGCGTTCTTTAAGTCTGCTTGTATTTTTAGGTGTCTGCTGATGGAGTGTGGTGTGGGGGAGCGTTCTTTAAGTCTGCTTGTATTTCTAGGTGTCTGCAGATGGAGTGTGGTGTGGGGGAGCTTTCTTTAGCACTGCTTGTATTTCTAGGTGTCTGCAGATGGAGTGTGGTGTGGGGGAGTGTTCTTTAACTCTGCTTGTATTTCTAGGTGTCTGCAGATGGAGTGTGGTGTGGGGGAGCGTTCTTTAACTCTGCTTGTATTTCTAGGTGTCTGCAGATGGAGTGTGGTGTGGGGGAGCGTTCTTTAAGTCTGCTTGTATTTCTAGGTGTCTGCTGATGGAGTGTGGTGTGGGGGAGCGTTCTTTAAGTCTGCTTGTATTTCTAGGTGTCTGCTGATGGAGTGTGGTGTGGGGGAGCGTTCTTTAAGTCTGCTTGTATTTCTAGGTGTCTGCAGATGGAGTGTGGTGTGGGGGAGCGTTCCTTAACTCTGCTTGTATTTCTAGGTGTCTGCTGATGTAGTGTGGTGCGAGGGAGCGTTCTTTAAGTCTGCTTGTATTTCTAGGTGTCTGCTGATGGAGTGTGGTGCGGGAGAGCGTTCTTTAAGTCTGCTTGTATTTCTAGGTGTCTGCTGATGGAGTGTGGTGTGGGGGAGCGTTCTTCAAGTCTGCTTGTATTTCTAGGTGTCTGCAGATGGAGTGAGGTGTGGGGGAGCGTTCTTTAACTCTGCTTGTATTTCTAGGTGTCTGCAGATGGAGTGTGGTGCGGGGGAGCGTTCTTTAAGTCTGCTTGTATTTCTAGGTGTCTGCAGATGGAGTGTGGTGCGGGGGAGTGTTCTTTAAGTCTGCTTGTATTTCTAGGTGTCTGCAGATGGAGTGTGGTGTGGGGGAGCGTTATTTTAGTCTGCTTGTATTTCTAGGTTTCTGCAGATGGAGTGTGGTGTGGGGGAGCGTTCTTTAACTCTGCTTGTATTTCTAGGTGTCTGCAGATCGAGTGTGGTGTGGGGGAGCGTTCTTTAAGTCTGCTTGTATGTCTAGGTGTCTGCTGATGGAGTGTGGCGTGGGGGAGCGTTCTTTAAGTCTGCTTGTATTTTTAGGTGTCTGCTGATGGAGTGTGGTGTGGGGGAGCGTTCTTTAAGTCTGCTTGTATTTCTAGGTGTCTGCAGATGGAGTGTGGTGTGGGGGAGCTTTCTTTAACACTGCTTGTATTTCTAGGTGTCTGCAGATGGAGTGTGGTGTGGGGGAGTGTTCTTTAACTCTGCTTGTATTTCTAGGTGTCTGCAGATGGAGTGTGGTGTGGGGGAGCGTTCTTTAACTCTGCTTGTATTTCTAGGTGTCTGCAGATGGAGTGTGGTGTGGGGGAGCGTTCTTTAAGTCTGCTTGTATTTCTAGGTGTCTGCTGATGGAGTGTGGTGTGGGGGAGCGTTCTTTAAGTCTGCTTGTATTTCTAGGTGTCTGCTGATGGAGTGTGGTGTGGGGGAGCGTTCTTTAAGTCTGCTTGTATTTCTAGGTGTCTGCAGATCGAGTGTGGTGTGGGGGAGCGTTCTTTAACTCTGCTTGTATTTCTAGGTGTCTGCAGATCGAGTGTGGTGTGGGGGAGCGTTCTTTAAGTCTGCTTGTATGTCTAGGTGTCTGCTGATGGAGTGTGGCGTGGGGGAGCGTTCTTTAAGTCTGCTTGTATTTTTAGGTGTCTGCTGATGGAGTGTGGTGTGGGGGAGCGTTCTTTAAGTCTGCTTGTATTTCTAGGTGTCTGCAGATGGAGTGTGGTGTGGGGGAGCTTTCTTTAACACTGCTTGTATTTCTAGGTGTCTGCAGATGGAGTGTGGTGTGGGGGAGTGTTCTTTAACTCTGCTTGTATTTCTAGGTGTCTGCAGATGGAGTGTGGTGTGGGGGAGCGTTCTTTAACTCTGCTTGTATTTCTAGGTGTCTGCAGATGGAGTGTGGTGTGGGGGAGCGTTCTTTAAGTCTGCTTGTATTTCTAGGTGTCTGCTGATGGAGTGTGGTGTGGGGGAGCGTTCTTTAAGTCTGCTTGTATTTCTAGGTGTCTGCTGATGGAGTGTGGTGTGGGGGAGCGTTCTTTAAGTCTGCTTGTATTTCTAGGTGTCTGCAGATGGAGTGTGGTGTGGGGGAGCGTTCCTTAACTCTGCTTGTATTTCTAGGTGTCTGCTGATGTAGTGTGGTGCGAGGGAGCGTTCTTTAAGTCTGCTTGTATTTCTAGGTGTCTGCTGATGGAGTGTGGTGCGGGAGAGCGTTCTTTAAGTCTGCTTGTATTTCTAGGTGTCTGCTGATGGAGTGTGGTGTGGGGGAGCGTTCTTCAAGTCTGCTTGTATTTCTAGGTGTCTGCAGATGGAGTGAGGTGTGGGGGAGCGTTCTTTAACTCTGCTTGTATTTCTAGGTGTCTGCAGATGGAGTGTGGTGCGGGGGAGCGTTCTTTAAGTCTGCTTGTATTTCTAGGTGTCTGCAGATGGAGTGTGGTGCGGGGGAGTGTTCTTTAAGTCTGCTTGTATTTCTAGGTGTCTGCAGATGGAGTGTGGTGCGGGGGAGTGTTCTTTAAGTCTGCTTGTATTTCTAGGTGTCTGCAGATGGAGTGTGGTGCGGGGGAGTGTTCTTTAAGTCTGCTTGTATTTCTAGGTGTCTGCAGATGGAGTGTGGTGCGGGGGAGTGTTCTTTAAGTCTGCTTGTATTTCTAGGTGTCTGCAGATGGAGTGTGGTGCGGGGGAGTGTTCTTTAAGTCTGCTTGTATTTCTAGGTGTCTGCAGATGGAGTGTGGTGCGGGGGAGTGTTCTTTAAGTCTGCTTGTATTTCTAGGTGTCTGCAGATGGAGTGTGGTGCGGGGGAGTGTTCTTTAAGTCTGCTTGTATTTCTAGGTGTCTGCAGATGGAGTGTGGTGCGGGAGAGTGTTCTTTAAGTCTGCTTGTATTTCTAGGTGTCTGCAGATGGAGTGTGGTGTGGGGGAGTGTTCTTTAAGTCTGCTTGTATTTCTAGGTGTCTGCAGATGGAGTGTGGTGCGGGGGAGTGTTCTTTAAGTCTGCTTGTATTTCTAGGTGTCTGCAGATGGAGTGTGGTGCGGGGGAGTGTTCTTTAAGTCTTCTTGTATTTCTAGGTGTCTGCAGATGGAGTGTGGTGCGGGGGAGTGTTCTTTAAGTCTGCTTGTATTTCTAGGTGTCTGCAGATGGAGTGTGGTGTGGGGGAGTGTTCTTTAAGTCTGCTTGTATTTCTAGGTGTCTGCAGATGGAGTGTGGTGTGGGAGAGTGTTCTTTAAGTCTGCTTGTATTTCTAGGTGTCTGCAGATGGAGTGTGGTGTGGGAGAGTGTTCTTTAAGTCTGCTTGTATTTCTAGGTGTCTGCAGTTGGAGTGTGGTACGGGGGAGTGTTCTTTAAGTCTGCTTGTATTTCTAGGTGTCTGCAGACGGAGTGTGGTGTGGGGGAGTGTTCTTTAAGTCTGCTTGTATTTCTAGGTGTCTGCAGATGGAGTGTGGTGTGGGGGAGTGTTCTTTAAGTCTGCTTGTGTTTTTAGGTGTCTGCAGATGGAGTGTGGTGTGGGGGAGCGTTCTTTAAGTCTGTTTGTATTTCTAGGTGTCTGCAGATGGAGTGTGGTGTGGGGGAGTGTTCTTCAAGTCTGCTTGTATTTCTAGGTGTCTGCAGACGGAGTGTGGTGTGGGGGAGTGTTATTTAAGTCTGCTTGTATTTCTAGGTGCCTGCAGACGGAGTGTGGTGTGGGGGAGTGCTCTTTAAGTCTGCTTGTATTTCTAGGTGTCTGCAGCTGGAGTGTGGTGCGGGGGAGTGTTCTTTAAGTCTGCTTGTATTTCTAGGTGTCTGCAGACAGAGTGTGGTGTGGGGGAGTGTTCTTTAAGTCTGCTTGTATTTCTAGGTGTCTGCAGACGGAGTGTGGTGTGGGGGAGTGTTCTTTAAGTCTGCTTGTATTTCTAGGTGTCTGCAGACGGAGTGTGGTGTGGGGGAGTGTTCTTTAAGTCTGCTTGTATTTCTAGGTGTCTGCAGATGGAGTTTGGTGTGGGGGAGTGTTCTTTAAGTCTGCTTGTATTTCTAGTTGTCTGTAGATGGAGTGTGGTGCGGGGGAGTGTTCTTTAAGTCTGCTTGTATTTCTAGGTGTCTGCAGATGGAGTGTGGTGCGGGGGAGTGTTCTTTAAGTCTGCTTGTATTTCTAGTTGTCTGTAGATGGAGTGTGGGGTGGGGGAGTGTTCTTTAAGTCTGCTTGTATTTCTAGGTGTCTGCAGATGGAGTGTGGGGTGGGGGAGTGTTCTTTAAGTCTGCTTGTATTTCTAGGTGTCTGCAGATGGAGTGTGGTGTGGGGGAGCGTTCTTTAAGTCTGCTTGTATTTCTAGGTGTCTGCAGATGGAGTGTGGGGTGGGGGAGTGTTCTTTAAGTCTGCTTGTATTTCTAGGTGTCTGCAGATGGAGTGTGGTGTGGGGGGGTGTTCTTTAAGTCTGCTTGTATTTCTAGGTATCTGCAGACGGAGTGTGGTGCGGGGGAGCGTTCTTTAAGTCTGCTTGTATTTCTAGGTGTCTGCTGATGGAGTGTGGTGCGGGGAGCGTTCTTTAAGTCTGCTTGTATTTCTAGGTGTCTGCAGATGGAGTGTGGTGTGGGGAGTGTTCTTTAAGTCTGCTTGTATTTCTAGGTGTCTGCAGCTGGAGTGTGGTGCGGGGGAGTGTTCTTTAAGTCTGCTTGTATTTCTAGGTGTCTGCAGACGGAGTGTGGTGTGGGGGAGTGTTCTTTAAGTCTGCTTGTATTTCTAAGTGTCTGCAGACGGAGTGTGGTGTGGGGGAGTGTTCTTTAAGTCTGCTTGTATTTCTAGGTGTCTGCAGACGGAGTGTGGTGTGGGGGAGTGTTCTTTAAGTCTGCTTGTATTTCTAGGTGTCTGCAGATGGAGTGTGGTGTGGGGGAGTGTTCTTTAAGTCTGCTTGTATTTCTAGTTGTCTGTAGATGGAGTGTGGTGCGGGGGAGTGTTCTTTAAGTCTGCTTGTATTTCTAGGTGTCTGCAGATGGAGTGTGGTGCGGGGGAGTGTTCTTTAAGTCTGCTTGTATTTCTAGTTGTCTGTAGATGGAGTGTGGGGTGGGGGAGTGTTCTTTAAGTCTGCTTGTATTTCTAGGTGTCTGCAGATGGAGTGTGGGGTGGGGGAGTGTTCTTTAAGTCTGCTTGTATTTCTAGGTGTCTGCAGATGGAGTGTGGTGTGGGGGAGCGTTCTTTAAGTCTGCTTGTATTTCTAGGTGTCTGCAGATGGAGTGTGGGGTGGGGGAGTGTTCTTTAAGTCTGCTTGTATTTCTAGGTGTCTGCAGATGGAGTGTGGTGTGGGGGGGTGTTCTTTAAGTCTGCTTGTATTTCTAGGTATCTGCAGACGGAGTGTGGTGCGGGGGAGCGTTCTTTAAGTCTGCTTGTATTTCTAGGTGTCTGCTGATGGAGTGTGGTGCGGGGAGCGTTCTTTAAGTCTGCGTGTATTTCTAGGTGTCTGCAGATGGAGTGTGGTGTGGGGAGTGTTCTTTAAGTCTGATTGTATTTCTAGGTGTCTGCAGATGGAGTGTGGTGTGGGGGAGCGTTCTTTAAGTCTGCTTGTATTTCTAGGTGTCTGCAGATGGAGTGTGGTGTGGGGGAGTGTTCTTTAAGTCTGCTTGTATTTCTAGGTGTCTGCAGATGGGGCCTGGTGTGGGGGAGTGTTCTTTAAGTCTGCTTGTATTTCTAGGTGTCTGCAGATGGAGTGTGGTGCGGGGGAGTGTTCTTTAAGTCTGCTTGTATTTCTAGGTGTCTGCAGACCGAGTGTGGTGTGGGGGAGTGTTCTTTAAGTCTGCTTGTATTTCTAGGTGTCTGCAGACGGAGTGTGGGGTGGGGGAGTGTTCTTTAAGTCTGCTTGTATTTCTAGGTGTCTGCACATGGAGTGTGTGGGGGAGTGTTCTTTAAGCCTGCTTGTATTTCTAGGTGTCTGCACATGGAGTGTGTGGGGGAGTGTTCTTTAAGCCTGCTTGTATTTCTAGGTGTGTGCAGATGGAGTGTGGGGTGGGGGAGTGTTCTTTAAGTCTGCTTGTATTTCTAGGTGTCTGCAGATGGAGTGTGGGGTGGAGAATCTTCTTCATATCTGAGGGGCCAATGTTTTCAACTCGAAGTGTGCAGGCCATGGTGCAGTTGAGTGCTGGGGTGTGTGTCTCGGGGGGGAGGGGGCAGGGGTGGAGGGGTGAGACCGTGGCTGCCTCATCACACTCTGCTGCCCCTGCAGTGCAGTCACACCCTTTGACTCTGGGCGCCTTTTTCCATCGCTTCTTGCTCAATGGCCGGCTTCTTGGGAATGTTTTTCTTGCTTTGTAACTGGATGTAAATAATGTGACAATAAAGTGGGTCTGAAGCCAGCTGCGTGCAGCTGTTCATCTTCCTATGCTCTCCGCCCCTTCCATCATTTCATTGTGTTGTTGTGGTGTGTGGTTATGTGTATGGTGTGGCAGGGCTCGCTTCCTGCCCTCAGAGGAGGTGGCAGCCCCAGCCCTGCCAGCCAGGGTAATGACAGTCTTTATTTACGGTCTTGTTATTAATAAATATCCTGGTAATGACAACTCTCCTCATAACCAGTCATTCCGATGAAATATTTTATTGCAAAGAAACTGCCTGGGATCCGAAGAGCGAGAGAGCGCCTGAGGGGGCGCAGGCGTGTCGAGGCGCTGGGAGGAGCCAGGGTGCAGGGCAGAGAGGCAGCGGCCTGCAAGGACGACCTGTCACTGCATGCAGAACCGCGCCAGGAACTCTGGGAAATGGGAACCAGGCCAGGCAAAGACGGGCGATGCATTGAAGCATTAAGTTTGTTGGTGAAATGTGTCAGGGGCAACATCCACCGGCCTTGGCTTTCTGTGCTGGTGTCTTCATGCCTGAATCTGCCAACCCAGCAGGTGTGTGCCTACCTCTCTGTGCCTGGATCTGTGCGAGTGTCCACATCAATGTGTGTCTGTGCCTCGATACATGTCAGTGTGCACATCAATGTGTGTCTGTGCCTGGATACATGTCAGTGTGCACATCAATGTGTCTCTGTGCCTGGATCTATGCCAGTGTGCGCATCAATGTGGGTATCTGTGCCTGGATCCAGTGTGCACATCAATGTGTGCCCGTGCCTGGATCTATGTCAGTGTGCACATCAATGTGTGTCTGTGCCTGGATCTATGTCAGTGTGCGCATCAATGTGTGTCCGTGCCTGGATCTATGTCAGTGTGCGCATCAATGTGTGTCTGTGCCTGGATCTATGTCAGTGTGCGCATCAATGTGTGTCCGTGCCTGGATCTATGTCAGTGTGCGCATCAATGTGTGTCCGTGCCTGGATCTATGTCAGTGTGCACATCAATGTGTCTCTGTGCCTAGATCCATGCCAGTGTGCACATCAATGTGTGTCTGTGCCTGGATCCGTGTCAGTGTGCACATCAATGTGTGTCTCTGTGCCTGGATCCATGTCAGTGTGCACATCAATGTGTGTCTCTGTGCCGGGATCCATGTCAGTGTGCACATCAATGTGTGTCCGTGCCAGGATCCATGTCAGTGTGCACATCAATGTGTGCCCGTGCCTGGATCCATGTCAGTGTGCACATCAATGTGTGTCTCTGTGCCTGGATCCATGTCAGTGTGCACATCAATGTGTGCCCGTGCCTGGATCCATGTCAGTGTGCACATCAATGTGTGTCTCTGTGCCTGGATCCAGGTCGGTGTGCACATCAATGTGTGTCCAAGCCTGGATCCATGTCAGTGTGCACATCAATGTGTGTCTCTGTGCCTGGATCCAGGTCAGTGTGCACATCAATGTGTGTCCGTGCCAGGATCCATGTCAGTGTGCACATCAATGTGTGTCCGTGCCAGGATCCATGTCAGTGTGCACATCAATGAGTGTCGCTGCGCCTGGATCCATGTCAGTGTGCACATCAATGTGTGCCCGTGCCTGGATCCATGTCAGTGTGCACATCAATGTGTGTCCGTGCCTGGATCCATGTCAGTGTGCACATCAATGAGTACCCGTGCCTGGATCCATGTCAGTGTGCACATTATTGTGTGTCTCTGTGCCTGGAACCATGTCAGTGTGCACATCAATGTATGCCCGTGCCTGGATCCATGTCAGTGTGCACATCAATGTGTGTCTCTGTGCCTGGAACCATGTCAGTGTGCACATCAATGTGTGTCCGTGCCAGGATCCATGTCAGTGTGCACATCAATGTGTGTCCGTGCCTGGATCCATGTCAGTGTGCACATCAATGTGTGTCCGTGCCTGGATCCATGTCAGTGTGCACATCAATGTGTGTCTCTGTGCCTGGATCCAGGTCAGTGTGCACATCAATGTGTATCTGTGCCTGGATCCATGTCAGTGTGCACATCAATGTGTGTCTCTGTGCCTGGATCTAGGTCAGTGTGCACATCAATGTGTGTCCGTGCCAGGATCCATGTCAGTGTGCACATCAATGTGTGTCCGTGCCAGGATCCATGTCAGTGTGCTCATCAATGAGTGTCGCTGCGCCTGGATCCATGTCAGTGTGCACATCAATGTGTGTCCGTGCCTGGATCCATGTCAGTGTGCACATCAATGTGTGTCTCTGTGCCTGGATCCAGGTCAGTATGCACATCAATGTGTGTCTGTGCCTGGCTCCATGTCAGTGTGCACATCAATGTGTGTCTCTGTGCCTGGATCCAGGTCAGTGTGCACATCAATGTGTGTCCGTGCCAGGATCCATGTCAGTGTGCACATCAATGTGTGTCCGCGCCAGGATCCATGTCAGTGTGCTCATCAATGTGTGTCTCTGTGCCTGGATCCATGTCAGTGGTCCTGGTGACTCTCAGTCACTCTATCCCTGTGTCTCTCAGTCACTCTGCCCTGGTGTCTCTAAGTCACTGTGCCCTGGTGTCTCTCAGTCACTCTATCCTGGTGTCTCTCAGTCACTCCATCCCGGTGTCTCGCAGTCACTCCATCCCGGTGTCTCTCAGTCACTCTGCTCTGGTGTATCTAAGTCACTGTGCCCTGGTGTCTCTCAGTCACTGTGCCCTGGTGTCTCTCAGTCACTCTATCCTGGTGTCTCCCAGTCACTCCATCCCGGTGTCTCTCAGTCAATCTGCCCTGGTGTCTCTAAGTCACTGTGCCCTGGTGTCTCTCAGTCACTCTGCCCTGGTGTCTCTCAGTCACTCTATCCCGGTGTCTCTCAGTCACTCTGCCCTGGTGTCTCTAAGTCACTCTGCCCTGGTGTCTCTCAGTCACTCTATCCTAGTGTCCCCCAGTCACTCTATCCCAGTGTCTCTCAGTCACTCTTCCCGGGTGTCTCTAAGTCACTGTGCCCTGGTGTCTCTCAGTCACTCTGCCCTGGTGTCTCTCAGTCACTCTATCCCGGTGTCTCTCAGTCACTCTTCCCTGGTGTCTCTAAGTCACTGTGCACTGGTGTCTCTCAGTCACTCTGCCCTGGTGTCTCTCAGTCACTCTATCCCGGTGTCTCTCAGTAACTCTGCCCTGGTGTCTCTAAGTCACTGTGCCCTGGTGTCTCTCAGTCACTCTATCCTGGTGTCTCTCAGTCACTCTATCCCGGTGTCTCCGAGTCACTCTGCCCTGGTGTCTCTCAGTCACTGTGCCCTGGTGTCTGTCAGTCACCGTGTCCTGGTGTCTGTCAGTCACTGTGCCCTGGTGTCTGTCAGTCACTCTGCCCTGGTGTCTCTCAGTCAAGGTGCCCTGGTGTCATTCAGTCACTGTGTCCTGGTGTCTGTCAGTCACTGTGTCCCGGTGTCTCTCCGTCACTGTGTCCTGGTGTCTGTCAGTCACTATTTCCTGGTGTCTCTCAGTCACTGTGTCCTAGTGTCTCTCATTCACTCTTTCCTGGTGTCTCTAAGTCACTGTGCCCTGGTGTCTCTCAGTCACTCTGGCCTGGTGTCTATCAGTCACTGTGTCCTGGTGTCTCTCAGTCACTCTGGCCTGGTGTCTATCAGTCACTGTGTCCTGGTGTATCTCAGTCACTATTTCCTGGTGTCTCTCAGTCACTGTGTCCTAGTGTCTCTCATTCACTCTTTCCTGGTGTCTCTAAGTCACTGTGCCCTGGTGTCTCTCAGTCACTCTTTCCTGGTGTCTGTCAGTCACTTGATCCTGGTGTCTCTCAGTCACTCTTTCCTGGTGTCTCTCAGTCACTCTATCCTGGTGTCTCTCATTCACTCTATCCCGGTGTCTCTAAGTCACTCTGCCCTGGTGTCTCTCAGTCACTTTAGCCTGCTGTCTCTCATTCACTCTATCCCGGTGTCTCGCAGTCACTCTGCCCTGGTGTCTCTCAGTCACTCTATCCTGGTGTCTCTCATTCACTCTTTCCTGGTGTCTCTCAGTCACTCCATCCCACTGTCTCTCAGTCACTCTATCCTGGTTTATCTCAGTCAATCTATCCCGGTGTCTCTCAGTCACTCTGCCCTGGTATCTCTCGGTCACTCTTTCCTGGTGTCATTCAGTCACTGTGTCCTGGTGTCTCTCAGTCACTCTTTCCTGGCGTCTCTCAGTCACTGTGCCCTGGTGTCTGTCAGTCACTGTATCCTGGTGTCTGTCAGTCACTGTGTCCTGGTGTCTCTCAGTCACTCTGCCCTGGTGTCTCTCAGTCACTGTGCCCTGGTGTCTGTCAGTCACTATGTCCTGGTGTCTGTCAGTCACTGTGCCCTGGTGTTTCTCAGTCACTCTTTCCTGGTGTCTGTCAATCACTGTGTCCTGGGGTCTCTCAGTGACTCTGCCCTGGTGTCTCACAGTCACTGTGTCCTGGTGTCTCTCAGTCACTCTTTCCTGGTGTCTGTCAGTCACTGTGCCCTGGTGTCTCTCAGTCACTCTTTCCTGGTGTCTCTCAGTCACTGTGTCCTGGTGTCTCTCAGTCACTCTTTCCTGGTGGCTGTCAGTCACTGTGCCCTGGTGTCTCTCAGTCACTCTTTCCTGGTGTCTGTCAGTCACTGTGTCCTGGTGTCTCTCAGTCACTGTGCCCTGGTGTCTGTCAGTCACTGTGTCCTTGTGTCTATCAGTCACTGTGTCCTGGTGTCTCTCAGTCACTGTGTCTTGGTGTCTGTCAGTCACTGTGCCCTGGTGTCTCTCAGTCACTCTTTCCTGGTGTCTGTCAGTCACTTGATCCTGGTGTCTCTCAGTCACTCTTTCCTGGTGTCTCTCAGTCACTCTATCCTGGTGTCTCTCATTCACTCTATCCCGGTGTCTCTAAGTCACTCTGCCCTGGTGTCTCTCAGTCACTTTAGCCTGCTGTCTCTCATTCACTCTATCCCGGTGTCTCGCAGTCACTCTGCCCTGGTGTCTCTCAGTCACTCTATCCTGGTGTCTCTCATTCACTCTTTCCTGGTGTCTCTCAGTCACTCCATCCCACTGTCTCTCAGTCACTCTATCCTGGTTTATCTCAGTCAATCTATCCCGGTGTCTCTCAGTCACTCTGCCCTGGTATCTCTCGGTCACTCTTTCCTGGTGTCATTCAGTCACTGTGTCCTGGTGTCTCTCAGTCACTCTTTCCTGGCGTCTCTCAGTCACTGTGCCCTGGTGTCTGTCAGTCACTGTATCCTGGTGTCTGTCAGTCACTGTGTCCTGGTGTCTCTCAGTCACTCTGCCCTGATGTCTCTCAGTCACTGTGCCCTGGTGTCTCTCAGTCACTGTGCCCTGGTGTCTGTCAGTCACTGTGTCCTGGTGTCTGTCAGTCACTGTTGGACAGGCCTCATTAACGGCCCGCTCCCTCCCCGCATAATAAGGCCCGGACGCCGGCTCTCCCTGGGTCCCCAGAGAGAACCCTCCCGGCAACCCACCGAGGCAACCCGCAACCGTCCCCAACGGGACGCCTGCTCCCGAACATCCCAGCATCGGCTGACCCGGGTCCCCGCCAGCACCATTGCCCGGCCCGGCCGCCATCTTGGGACACTGCATCACGAGGCCGCGTGGCCTCGGCGCGACCCCAACCCTGGGCCTGGCCAGGCCCCGACATCGAGGCACCACCATCCACCCAGGAGGTGAAGAGACCACTTGGCAGGTCAAAGGGAGAAAGGAGTGTCGATGGCTCTCCACCGCCAGGTGCCGATCGCCCCCGGCCTCCCCGGGCGCTGGCTCCACCCCCCTGCTGGATGTCTGGACTCCCTCATCCCGGACCTCCCGACCTTCAAGCGCGAGGGTCCGGACATCAAAGGAGACCAGACCTATAACTGGGGCAGCTCCAGAGCAGGAAGGCAGTTGTATCCTGGAGTCGAGAGACACCTTGAAGAACTCATCCCTGACGGACTGCTGGCGCTGCCGCAGCCTTGCCTTGTGAACCATCCCCGAAGCCTGCTGGCGCTGCCGCGGCCCTCTGCAACGTACATCTTCGTTGGGACCTGCTGGCGCTGCCGCGGCCCATCCTTGTCAACCATCGCTCTTGCCTGCTGGCGCTGCCGTGGCCTTCTGCAACGTGAAGTCATCCTAGCCTGCTGACGCTGCCGCGGCCCTCCTTGTCGAGAACTATCATCTTAGCCTGCTGGCGCTGCCGCGGCCCTCCTTGCCGAGAACTTTCATCCTAGCCTGCTGGCGCTGCCGCGGCCCTCCTTGCTGAGAACTATCATCCAAGCCTGCTGGCGCTGCCGCGGCCCGACCTTGCAGACACCTGAGCTCGAGGATTGTGAGCTCCTTCTGGCCGCCCCTGTACCGCACCGGTACCAAGACTGTCCCGCTACCCCTTACCCTACAGAGACTAGAATTGGGAGGATCCTCGAGTCCTGCCCCCACTGTATCATTGATAACCTTGCCTAAAGAATCCTATATAAAGTGTGCAGATCGCATCCTTGTGTGGTGTCCATTTGTGGGGGGGGGATGTTACTTGTCTGTACGATCGCCGGAGAGGTCCTCACCGGAGACTTCTCCCCCTGTACTCGGCCGACCCTCCGGGTCCCCGTCTAACATTGGTGGCCAGCGGCGCGATCCGAACCAACACGTAATCGTACAGAGAGTAACTCACCCCACGACACAACCACAATGACAACAAAAGAGAGCGGAACCACAGAAAAATTCCAGATGGAGAAACTAGAATAGTACAACCACAGAGAACTAAAGCAATTCTGCATAGAACTAGGCATTGCTACCACAGGACTGAGCACGAAAGAAGACTTCAAAAAGGCCCTGGAATCTTGGGCGGAGACGGGTACGGCCGTACCCCAAAACCAAAACCTCGAGGCACCGGAAACGAACACCACTCCGACGGAAGAAAGAAGATCGGGTCTCTCCCGAGAGGAGATCCGAGAACGGGAAAAAAGCAGGCTCCATGAATTGGAGCAGGCTCGACTTCATTTGGATGGAGAACTGAAATTGGCGGAACAAAAAATAACCTTGGAACACTTGCGGCTCCGAGAGGAGCGGGAAGAGAAACAGAGACAGAGAGAGTTAGAAGAGAAAAAGCTAGCCTACGAACATGAGCGCAACCTAAAAGAAATAGAGCTTCGGAAACAGAAGAAAGATCTCGGGGTTCCCGAGCGTCCGAACACTCCTGTCACTACAGACCCGAAAGTCCACATCCCCAAGGATGTCGTCAGAGAGTATTACCGGAACAACGATATCCAGCAATGGTTCAAAGCCTATGAGGTAGCCATGACCTCCCACGAACTCCCCGAAGCGACTGGGGAGCCGGGTTATGGGGGAGGTTTGCCAACGGAGGACGAGACGCCCTGCTGCTGACCATCAGATGACCTCTTACGACCACATGAAAGCCGCCCTCCTCCGCGACTGCAAACGGATCCCGGGTACAACTTGGGTAGAGTACGTGAACTTTTTCAGCCGAGCATTCGAGGGGTGGATCAAGGGCAGCAAGGTGACCACTTACGAGCAACTCTTTGATCTTATTGTGTGGGAGCACCTTTCTAACAACTGCTTCGTCGAGCTCAGGCAGCACCTCCTCGACAGTAAACTGACTAAACCCCGGCAACTCGCCGCCGAAGCTGACCGATGGGAAAGCACCCGAGTTGCCCGAAACGGGCCCAGCGAACCGAACAGAACCAACCAAGGACCCCATCGCCCCCGAGGGGGAGGAGGAGGCCAGGGTCGGGGCAGAGACGCCGTCCCGGTGGCTCCCGCCAGCAACACCCCGCCCCCGGCCGGCAGGGGAAACCCCCCGATGCGTCCAGGGTTCCAAGCCAACGTTATTTGCCACCGATGCCAGCGACCCGGCCACTACGCCAACGACCCTAATTGCCCGAAGAACCAGAACCCTATGCCCCGCCAGGTCGCTGCCGCCTCCCTGGGGGAAGAGCAAACCCCAGAAGATCCTGAAGAGTACGAGGCCGACCAGCCCGAGTGGGAACCAGCCGCCATGTCCCTGGTCTGCCTAGGGGAAAGAGACATGATTCCGCGGGCCCCCTACCCGCCAATATGCGGAAATACAGCCAGTGGGTCAACATTAATGGACGCCGGGCTGAAGCCCTACGCGACACCGGGGCCAGTGTGACGGCAGTCCGCTGTCATCTGGTGACCCCGGATCAGATCTTGCCGAACATCCTTTGCCCCGTCCGATCAGCCGACAACTCAGAAAGCCTGTGTCGGATGGCCTGCGTCCCCTTCGAGTGGGGAGGAGTATCCGGAATGCTGAAGGTGACTGATGCACCAGTGGACTGCCTCCTGGGGAACGACCTCGAAAGTTCCCCCTGGGCAGCCGTCGAAAGAAGAGAGCACCTGGGGATGTTGGGCCTCCCTGAATGGGCCTGCATAACGACCCGGTCCATGGCCACCCGTGCCATCCCCAGTCCCGAAGAACCCGAATGGCCAGAACCTCCTCCCCCGATCGTCACGGAGGGAGCCGCCCTAAGAGCCAATCCCACAGAGCAAAACGAAGAAGGGCCCGTTCAACTCCAGGACCTTCCCGAACTGGCCCAGTGGCGTCAAGAGGGTGGTCCCACCCAGGAACAGTTCCGACAAGAGCAGAGGACCTGTCCCTCCCTCGAGGGACTCCGGCAGCAAGCCCTCGCCCAGAGCGCAGGTGACACCTCCGGGACCCACTGGATTTATTGGGACAATGACCCGCTCTACAGTGAGCAAAGAATTGCTGAACTGGGGGCCAGTCGGGTGCTGGTGGTGCCGCTCCGCTTCAGAGACTTCCTTTTGAACTTGGCACACGATGTCCCCCTTGCTGGGCAACTGGGGCAAGACAAAACGTACAACCGCCTAGAAACTCACTTCTACTGGCCCAAAATGCGAAATGATGTCTCCAACCACTGCCGGGCCTGCCCCACCTGCCAGGCCAGCGGGAAGTGCTGCCGAAAGATCAAAGCACCCTTGCAACCCTTTCACGTCGTCACCACCCGTTCGAACGGGTGGGAATAGACATTGTGGGGCCCCTGGACCCCCGAACGGCACAGGGGCACTGGTTCATCCTAGTCCTGGTGGACCACGCCACCCGCTATCCCGAGGCCGTTCCTCTTCCGACCGTGACAGCACCCGTGGTAGGCCGAGCCTTGATGGGGATCTTCTCTCGAGTGGGCTTCCCCCGGGAAGTCGTCAGCGACAGGGGCATGAACTTTATCTTGAAGTACATGAGGTCTCTCTGGCAACAGTGCGGGGTCACCTACAGATTCACGACCCCGTATCACCCGCAAGGAAATGGACTGGTCGAGCGGTTTAACCTCACTCTCAAGGGAATGATCATGGGTCTAGAAGAACCCCTACGTCGCCAATGGGACGTGCTGCTCCCGTGCCTCGTCTTCGCCTATCGAGAAGTTCCCCAGAAATCCCTCGGCTTCAGCCCCTTTGAGCTCCTGTACGGACACCCCGTCCGGGGCCCCCTCAGCCTGGTCAAGGAAGGTTGGGAGATGGCCCCCCAGAAGGCTCCTCCAGATGTATATAAGTATCTCCTGACCCTCCGCAACCAGACCCGGCGATTCAGGGAACTCGCCAAAGCCAACCTGGAGGCCAGTCAGGAGGACATGAAGAAATGGTACGATCAGCATGCCTCCTCCATCGAGTTCGAACCAGGCCAACAAGTCTGGGTGATGTCTCCAGTCGAGCCCTGTGCCCTGCAGGACAAATGGACAGGACCCTTCAAGGTGATCGAGCGCAAGGGCCCTGTCACCTACCTAATAGACATGGAGTCCTCCCGGAACCCCCTACGAGTCCTCCACACCAACAGACTCAAACCCCACTTCGTACGCTCGGAACTCACCCTACTGATGGCGACAGATAGTGGGATGGAAGAAGACTCTGAGCCCCTCCCTGACCTACTGAGGACCCGTGAAAAAGATGGCTCGGTGGAAGGGGTCAGACTCTCCGATGCCTTGTCCCCGGAGCAACGCCAAGACTGTCGAGCTCTCCTGCTACAATTTGCAAACCTGTTCTCCCTCACCCTCGGGGTCACCCCGTGGTGCCTTCATGACGTGGACACCGGGGATAGTCCACCCATTCGACACAGGGCGTACCGAGTGCCAGATCGGGTGTGCTCCTGCATCCAGAACGAAGTCACCAAAATGCTGGCTCTAGGAGTAATCGAGCCCTCCGACAGCCCCTGGGCCAGCCCAGTCGTACTAGTCCCCAAGGCTGCCGCCCCGGGCGTTGCCCCCGAGCTCCGGTTCTGTGTGGACTATCGGGGCCTGAACGCCATTACCGGAACCAACGCTCACCCCATTCCCTGGGCGGATGAGCTGGTTGACCGCATGGGGGCTGCCCACTACCTGAGCATCTTCCATCTAACAGCGGGCTACTGGCAAATCGGCCTCACCCCCAGGGCCCAAGAACGATCCGCCTTCTCTACCCCGGATGGCCACTACCACTTCAAAGTGATGCCATTCGTCATGAAAAACGCTCCAGCTACCTTCCAACGACTCGTGAACCAGGTACTGGCAGGCCTCGAAGAATTCAGCGCCGCCTACCTGGACGATATCGCTTTGTACAGTCGCCACTGGGCAGACCACCTTCACCACCTCCAAGAAGTCCTGCACGCCTTCCAGCAGGCCGGCCTCACCATCAAAGCCGGCAAATGCCAGATTGGCCACGGGTCCGTGACCTACCTCGGACACCAAGTGGGGAGCGGTCTGGTGGCCCCCCTTCAGCTCAAGATCGCTGCCATCCAGTCCTGGCAGCCACCTGTCACCCAAACCGAGGTCCGAGCCTTCCTGGGGCTCACCGGATACTACCGGCGGTTTGTGAAGGACTATGGCAGCATTGTGGGGCCCCTCACAGAACTCACATCCAAGAAAGCCCCAAAACAGTCAACTGGACTCCGGACTGTCAAGCGGCCTTCGAGAAGTTGAAGACCGCCATGTGCACCCCCCCCCCCCGTGCTCCAGGCCCCCGACTACAGCCGGGAATTCATAGTCCAGACGGACGCCTCAGATCATGGCGTTGGGGCAGCCCTCTCTCAACTCAACGCCGAGGGAGTCGATCAGCCAGTGGCCTTCATCAGCCGACGCCTGCTGGCTCGAGAACAGCGCTGGAGCACCATCGAGTGGGAGGCCTTTGCAGTGGTGTGGGCCCTCAAGAAACTCCGGCCCTACCTCTTCGGTACCCATTTCAGGGTGCAGACAGACCACAGACCCCTACAATGGCTAATGCAGATGCGGGGGGAGAACCCAAAACTGTTGCGATGGTCCATCTCCTTGCAGGGGATGGACTTCACTGTGGAGCATCGTCCTGGCCACGCTTTTTCCGCCTCGGCGCGGAGAGTACCCAAGAGGATGGGTGACTCTCCCTGCCATCAGCTGGGGGGGACGCATGTTGGACAGGCCTCATGAACGGCCCGCTCCCTCCCCGCATGATAAGGCCCGGACGCCGGCTCTCCCTGGGTCCCAAGAGAGAACCCTCCCGGCAACCCACCGAGGCAACCCGCAACCCGTCCCCAACGGGACGCCTGCTCCCGAACATCCCGGCATCGGCTGACCCGGGTCCCCACCAGCACCATTGCCCGGCCCGGCCTCCATCTTGGGACACTGCATCACGAGGCCGCGTGGCCTCGGCGCGACCCCAACCCTGGGCCTGGCCAGGCCCCGACATCGAGGCACCACCATCCACCCAGGAGGTGAAGAGACCACTTGGCAGGTCAATGGGAGAAAGGAGTGTCGATGGCTCTCCCCCGCCAGGTGCCGATCGCCCCCGGCCTCCCCGGGAGCTGGCTCCACCCCCCTGCTGGGTGTCTGGACTCCCCCATCCCGGACCTCCCGACCTCCAAGCGCGAGGGTCCAGACATCAAAGGAGACCAGACCTATAACTGGGGCAGCTCCAGAGCAGGAAGGCAGTTGTATCCTGGAGTGGAGAGACACCTTGAAGAACTCATCCCTGACGGACTGCTGGCGCTGCCGCAGCCTTGCCTTGTGAACCATCCCCGAAGCCTGCTGGCGCTGCCGCGGCCCTCTGCAACGTGCATCTTCGTCGAGACCTGCTGGCGCTGCCGCGGCCATCCTTGTGAACCATCGCTCTTGCCTGCTGGCGCTGCCGCGGCCTTCTGCAACGTGAAGTCATCCTAGCCTGCTGGCGCTGCCGCGGCCCTCCTTGTCGAGAACTATCATCCTAGCCTGCTGGCGCTGCCGCCACCCTCCTTGCCGAGAACTTTCATCCTAGCCTGCTGGCGCTGCCACGGCCCTCCTTGCTGAGAACTATCATCCAAGCCTGCTGGCGCTGCCGCGGCCCGACCTTGCAGACACCTGAGCTCGAGGATTGTGAGCTCCTTCTGGCCGCCCCTGTACCGCACCGGTACCAAGACTGTCCCCCTACCCCTTACCCTACAGAGACTAGAATTGGGAGGATCCTCGTGTCCTGCCCCCACTGTATCGTTGATAACCTTGCCTCAAGAATCCTATATAAAGTGTGCAGATCGCATCCTTGTGTGGTGTCCATTTGTGGGGGGGGAAGTTACTTGTCTGTACGATCGCCGCAGAGGTCCTGACCGGAGACCTCTCCCCCTGTACTCGGCCGACCCTCCGGGTCCCCGTCTAACAGTCACTGTGCCCTGGTGTCTCTCAGTCACTCTATCCTGGTGTCTCTCAGTCACTCTTTCCTGGTGTCTCTCAGTCACTCTATCCTGGTGTATCTCAGTCATTCTATCCTGGTGTTTCTCAGTCACTGTGGCCCGGTATCTGCCAGTCACTGTGCACTGGTGTCTCTCAGTCACTCTATCCTGGTGTATCTCAGTCACTCGTTCCTGGTGTCTCTCAGTCACTCCATCCCAGTGTCTCTCAGTCACTCTATCCCGGTGTCTCTCATTCACTCTCTCCTGGTGTCTCTCAGTCACTCTGCCCTGGTGTCTCTTAGTCACTCTAGCCTGGTGTCTCTCAGTCACTCTGCCCTGGTTTCTCTCAGTCACTCTATCCTGGTGTCTCTCATTCACTCTATCCCGGTGTCTCGCAGTCACTCTGCCCTGGTGTCTCTCACTCACTCTATCCTGGTGTCTCTCATTCACTCTTTCCTGGTGTCTCTCATTCACTCTCTCCCGGTGTCTCTCAGTCACTCTGCCCTGGTGTCTCTTAGTCACTCTAGCCTGGTGTCTCTCAGTCACTCTGCCCTGGTGTCTCTCAGTCACTCTATCCTGGTGTCTCTCATTCACTCTATCCCGGTGTCTCGCAGTCACTCTGCCCTGGTGTCTCTCAGTCACTCTATCCTGGTGTCTCTCATTCACTCTTTCCTGGTGTCTCTCAGTCACTCCATCCCACTGTCTCTCAGTCACTCTATCCTGGTTCATCTTAGTCAATCTATCCCGGTGTCTCTCAGTCACTCTGCCCTGGTATCTCTCGGTCACTCTTTCCTGGTGTCATTCAGTCACTGTGTCCTGGTGTCTCTCAGTCACTCTTTCCTGCCGTCTTTCAGTCACTGTGCCCTGGTGCCTGTCAGTCACTGTGTCCTGGTGTCTGTCAGTCACTGTGTCCTGGTGTCTGTCAGTCACTCTGCCCTGGTGTCTCTCAGTCAAGGTGCCCTGGTGTCATTCAGTCACTGTGTCCTGGTGTCTGTCAGTCACTATGTCCCGGTGTCTCTAAGTCACTGTGTCCTGGTGTCTGTCAGTCACTGTGTCCTGGTGTCTGTCAGTCACTGTGCCCTGGTGTCTCTCAGTCACTCTTTCCTGGTGTCTGTCAGTCACTGTGTCCTGGTGTCTCTCAGTCACTCTGCCCTGGTGTCTATCAGTCACTGTGTCCTGGTGTATCTCAGTCACTATTTCCTGGTGTCTCTAAGTCACTGTGCCCTGGTGTCTCTCAGTCACTGTGCCCTGGTGTCTGTCAGTCACTGTGTCCTGGTGTCTCTCAGTCACTCTACCCTGGTGTCTCTCAGTCACTGTGCCCTGGTGTCTGTCAGTCACTATGTCATGGTGTCTGTCAGTCACTGTGCCCTGGTGTTTCTCAGTCACTCTTTCCTGGTGTCTGTCAATCACTGTGTCCTGGTGTCTCTCAGTGACTCTGCCCTGTTGTCTCTCAGTCACTGTGTCCTGGTGTCTCTCAGTCACTCTTTCCTGGTGTCTGTCAGTCACTGTGCCCTGGTGTCTCTCAGTCACTCTTTCTTGGTGTCTCTCAGTCACTGTGTCCTGGTGTCTCTCAGTCACTCTTTCCTGGGCTGTCAGTCACTGTGCCCTGGTGTCTCTCAGTCACTCTTTCCTGGTGTCTGTCAGTCACTGTGTCCTGGTGTCTCTCAGTCACTGTGCCCTGGTGTCTGTCAGTCACTGTGTCCTTGTGTCTATCAGTCACTGTGTCCTGGTGTCTGTCAGTCACTGTGCCCTGGTGTCTCTCAGTCACTCTTTCCTGGTGTCTGTCAGTCACTTTATCCTGGTGTCTCTAAGTCACTCTTTCCTGGTGTCTCTCAGTCACTCTGTCCTGGTGTATCTCAGTCATTCTATCCTGGTGTCTCTCAGTCACTCTTTCCTGGTGTCTGTCAGTCACTGTGTACTGGTATCTGTGAGTCACTGTGCCCTGGTGTCTGTGAGTCACTGTGCCCTGGTGTCTGTCAGTCACTGTGCCCTGGTGTCTCTCAGTCACTGTGCCCTGGTGTCTTTCAGTCACTGTGTCTTGGTGTCTGTCAGTCACTGTGTCCTGGTGTCTGTCAGTCACTGTGCCCTAGTGTCTCTCAGTCACTCTTTCCTGTTGTCTGTCAGTCACTGTGTCCTGGTGTATCTCAGTCACGCTTTCCTGGTGTCTCTCAGTCACTGTGCCCTGGTGACTCTCAGTCACTGTGCCCTGGTGTCTGTCAGTCACTGTGTCCTGGTGTCTGTCAGTCACTGTGTCCTGGTGTCTGTCAGTCACTGTGTCCTGGTGTCTATCAGTCATTGTGCCCAGGTGTCATCTTCGTTAATGTGCCCTGGTGTCATTCAGTCACTGTGCCCTGGTGTCTGTCAGTCACTGTGCCCTGGTGTCTCTCAGTCACTCTTTCCTGGTGTCTGTCAGTCACTGTGTCCTGGTGTCTCTCAGTCACTTTGCCCTGGTGTCTCTCAGTCACTGAGTCCTGGTGTCTCTCCTTCACTCTTTCCTGGTGTCATTCAGTCACTGTGTCCTGGTGTCTCTCAGTCACTCTATCCTGGTGTCTATCAGTCACTGTACCCTGGTGTCTCTCAGTCACTGTGCCCTGGTGTCTGTGAGTCACTGTGCCCTGGTGTCTGTCAGTCACTGTGTCCTGTTGTCTGTCAGTCACTGTGCCCTGGTGTCTGTGAGTCACTGTGCCCTGGTGTCTGTGAGTCACTGTGTCCTGGTGTCTGTCAGTCACTGTGTCCTGATGTCTGTCAGTCACTGTGTCCTGGTGTTTCTCCCACCCCTCTTGCGCAGAGGATAATGTAATACTTTGACAGTTTCATTCCATAGGTTTTTCGCACCTGTGGCAGGGAGGAATCATTTACTAGGATAAGGTCTTTCCCATCATGTTTCCCCCCCCCCCCCCAAGTTAGCGACTCTGCAGCGGAAGCGGAAGGGGCGGGACTTCAAGAGCGTTGGGTGCTCCAGCCCTCCATGCACTATTGTTGAGGAGGCGGGGGTTTCTTTCTACCCACACTAGAGATAAGAGGCACAGATGAATGGTGTTTGGTGGGCAGAGTTGTGTGCCAGAGGCCACCCCTCTACAGACTAACCGCGCTTTAGGTACGGTGAGCCGGCGAAAGTGCCGGAGGCTCACCCCTGTGCAGCCTAACTGCGCTTCAGGTAGGGTGAGCAGGCGTAAGGGCCTGAGGCTCACCCCTTTACAGGCTAGCCGTGCCTCACGTAGGGTGGGCAGAGGTAAGTGTCAGAAGCACCCCCCCCCGCTACAGGCTAACCCTCCTCAGGTAGGGTGGGCCGCGCTGTCAGAGGCCACTCCTCTACAGGCTAACCGCGCTTCAGGTAGGATGGGCTGTGGTGTCAGAGGAACGCCCCTCTACTGGCTAACCATGCTTCAGGTAAGATGAGCTGGCAAAAGGGCCAGAGGGTCACCCCACTACAGGCTAACCACGCTTCAGGTAGTGAGTGCAGGAGTAAGTCCCAGAGACACACCCCTCTACATACTATCGCACTTGAGTTAGTAAGTGTCAGAGGCACACCTCTCTACAGGTAGGGTGGACAGTGGTAAGTGCCAGAGGCACACCCCTTTACAGGCTCCCCATGGAGCAGGCAGGGCAGGAAGCACCCTCCTGTGGACTCACAAAGCCTCATGTATGGGGGCAGCTGTGAGTGGTGGGTCACAGCCCTCTACAGGCTCAGCATGTTGGTGAAATCAGGAACAAGGTTCAGGGGCCGGCTCTTTGATTCGCCAAACCTACCCTAGGTAAACCTACATTGCTTGCCTTGCGGTCAGTGCATGGACAGTAGCTGAACACGCTCACAAGCCGGTTTACACATGTGGCCCATCTCTACCTGCTGGATGGAGGCACTGGTCGCACTGGTCCACACTGGGTCCTTGACTCCACCGATGGTCTTGACCCTCTCAGGCATGAGGCGGATGCAGGCGCATGGGCAGTCGACTCCTACTTGATGGAGGTAGGTGCTGGACCCCATTGAGGGAGATCATCGCAGCCATGGATTGGATGGAGGTATAGGGAGGGGGAGCTCTTACTTGCTGGATGTAGGCGCTGCCTGCAACAATCCTGGAACCCATGTTTGGTGGTGACCACATGAGGCATGGAGCTGATGGAGGCACAGGGGGTCGGCTCTTACCTGCTGAATGTAGGTGCTGACCCACACCGTGTTGTAGACCCCATGTTTAGTGATGACCATCTCAGGCATGGAGTAGAGAGGCACAGGGGGTCATCCCTTACCTGCTGGATTGAGGCGCTGGCCCCACCATGTCCTGGACTCCATGTTTGGTGATGACCACATGAGGCATGGAGCCGATGGAGGCACGGGGTAGGCTCTTACCTGCTGGATGTAGTCTCTGGACCCCATCTTTGGTGATGACCACATGAGGCATGGAGCTGAGATGTACCGGGTCAGCTCTTACCTGCTGGATGTAGGCGCTGGCCGGTACTGGGAATTGGACCCCACCAATGTTGATGACCATCTCAGGCATGGAGCTGATGGAAGCACAGTTCACGGTGAACTAGAGAGAAGCGACACACAGCAGAGAATCAGTCCCAAGGATCCCGAAGGTATAAACGGACGTGCTTGGCTTGAAGCACAAATATTATAATAATACAGAAGAATACAATATGAATCACATCAATGTCAAGAGAGCCCCAAATCCGACACACCTGGCAGCAGAGACAGTACTTCGTAACTAAGCCTCATTGCCTAATAAACATAAACATACTCATTTTCATGATCTCAATCTCAACATGAAAAAGGACGCTCCTGAGTTAACCATATTTTCACCATTCAAAATCAGTGACAGGCTGTATCTCTGAAGGACCAGGTGCCGTGAGAGAACTGAGTCTTCAGAAAAGGCATCCTCTGGTGACTGCACCTCTAAAGGACCCAGTGCAGTGAGAGAATCCAGTCATTATACAAGGCACTCTACAGGATGTTGTGTTCTTCAACATCACATTCTACAACCACACCAGGAAGACTCATGTCAGAGACAGCTGGGACGTCAAGGTGCTAAGATATCACAGGGAAAGATCAGAGCCATCAACCAGTGGATACATGTACATCCCCTTTAGCTTAACTCATCGGGATCAGTCATCCTCTCATGAGGAGACTGAAAGAACTACCAGCCTGCTGCTGTTCTAATTTTGCTCATGACCAGTGAATTCAAAATTACTGAGCACCCTGAGGTCAATAAGGACTCTAGACTAGGTCTACACTATCAACCACTGCTGTAAATCGTTCCACAGCTAAATTTCCGCAGAAAATCCAGGCAACCATCTACCTCATTCTGTCTCGTGCCCACTATTGACTCCAAATGGGGTGCTGGGATTTCTTCTGTTGAAACTTAAAAGTCCATATCTTTCCTGTCCTCCCAGCACTGCACTTACAGCGCCAGACTCCATGCACTGCCAAATCAGTGCTTAGTTTAGGTCATGGTTTCAGGTGGGGCTTATTCTTCATTTACGAGAGTTTGATCTAGAATAAGAGACAGAAATTAAGAAGAAGGAAGAGAATGAAAACAGAGAAAGGGAGAAAGCAGTGTTGAAAAAGAACCTGCAGGACTGAGATAAAGAGGCAGAGAGTGCCAAGTGGGAAATGAAAGAGGCACTAAATGGAATGGAAGCTTTGTAAAGAGCACCCCTGGGAATCAGCAGCACTGGCTACAGCTGTCAGAGACAAACTTTGGGCACCAGCACTCATTGTTGTCTCAGGAATTCCTAGAATCCGTATATTATTTTTCCTGGATCTTGTTTCTAGGTCTTCATTTTTTGCTGCAATAATCTTGAGTAATTTGTCCATTTCGGTACGATGTTCTTTGTGTTGGTTCTGTTCATCTTCAAATATCAAGCTTCTGTTCGCTGCTTCGCCCAATCTGCCATCCTACTTTTTGATTTTTTGTGTTGTTTCTGGTGCTCATATTGTCCGTTTTTGCCTGTATTGAGGATAGGCTTCTTTTCATGGAAACCAGCATTGTCTCCAGATCATCCTCCTCAAGTGCCTGATCTGTGTCGTTTTGATGTGGCGCATCTGCATCTATTTCCCACGCGTGTCCTTGGGGCGTTTTGTGTGCTTCAAACGGCAACTTGTATTGTTTTCCGTCTACTTTCCCCATTATTCTTTATTTGTGAGGCACTTGCAAGGTCTGAGCACCAGCACACGACGTTCTTTATGAATTTTTCCCAACCTGCACAGTTGCTCCAGCGGGCTCTTCTGATGCTTACCTGCTTGTAGATTTTATGTGTGGGACATTATATACTTTATAAATATAACTTCGATCCAGAGTGCTTTGCTTTGCATGTAATGTTCCAGTGATGAGGAGAATTTTCGATCATAAAGTGTTCAATTCAATTCAAAATTCTTTATTCGACTGTCAAAAATGCAGTCATAAAAGCATGTAAAATACATATATATATACAGTTCATTATCGAAAAAGTACAACAAGTAAATAAAAACAGGTAATCACAAAGAGATTAAATGGTGACATGATCCACTGTAAGTGTACTTATTTGAGACTTAATTACTAGGATAATGCAG
This sequence comes from Lissotriton vulgaris, assembly GCF_964263255.1. NCBI lineage: Eukaryota > Metazoa > Chordata > Amphibia > Caudata > Salamandridae > Lissotriton > Lissotriton vulgaris. Next base: position 2,137,295,880 of record NC_141691.1, on the reverse strand, counting down.
TTCGACTGGGGATCAACCTTCCATACTTTATCTGAATTTCAGGGCTGTTTTTAAAAAGTTACAAGTAAATAAAGTGCTATCATCGTGCAGCATTTGGAGATATAAAAGAGCTGGCTTAATTTGCACAAAGTTCAGTTTTTTAAGCAAGGGTTTTAAAAATGTATTCCGTGGTCTCGAGTAAAAAGTGCACAAGAATAAAAAGTGAGCCAGGTCTTGCGGAGACTTGTTGTCGCAGCCGCAAGGTGGCAAAACTTGACCTCTATGGGCTCCACATGGTACAGCTAGCAACAGGTGATATAAACCAAAATGGAATCTGCTCAACAGGAAGCGCTCATGTCTTGATATGTGCCAGGATAGATATGGTTCAGAGCGTATACAAGTCTTAGTTAGGATATGACTCATTACACTGCCCTTCTTCAACTCGATTTCTTCCCTATCAAGCTGTCGATTTAGTAGGAAAGTATCCTTTACATAGTTAGCGTCTTTCTTGGATATACGCTGAGGTGTTAAGTAAAGATCCAACCTGCCCAGATCTTTGAGGCAGTTTCTAATGTATTTCAGCCAGGGTATCTTGAGTTGCCCTTCCCAGGTGAGGGCTTCAAAAAGGATATTGTGAGTTAATGGTATTGAGTCATTCATCCAACAGTTCATCCAGCAGAGCAGGGGGTTTACAGCAATTTTATCTCCTAAGTGCGGTGTGCCCAGTTCCTCATGGACGGAGAGGTTAGTGGTGCTTTTTGGTAAACACAGGACCTGTTTCAGGAAGTTATTTTCAAGAGTTGTAAGGGCATCCACTGGGGCAAAGCCCCATAGTTCGCTTCCGTAACAGGCAACCGCAATGCTTTTCGCTTGGTAAAGCTTCAATACGGCGGACACTGGGGTGTTACCCATTTTGCGTGCAAAGTCCATTATTCCAGTGTTGGTCCTTAGTATTTCACCTTTCTTTTTGTTTATGGCAGGGCCCCATGAAAGTTTATGATCAAACAATACTCCAAGGTATGAAAAGGGTTTTGTAGATGGTATTTTTTCCCCATTGACTGAAAAGGGGTAACGTTTTTTTGATCCTGAGCCTACCATCATAACAAATGATTTGGAGTTGTTGATGTTCAGGCCACGTGAAGTCATAAATTGAAGAAAGGAGCCTAATAATTTTCGAAGTCCGAGTGCAGTTCTGGATATGAGAACGGCGTCGTCTGCGTATAGCAGAACAGGCACGCCCTTTTTTCCAATGCGAGGCTAATCCGTGTCAGTTTTTAAAAGATGTTCCTCGAGTCCATTTATATATAAATTAAAAAGAAAAGGTGCTAAAATACAGCCCTGCCTGACCCCCCGGTTGATTTTAAAGTCTCTCGTTACTTTCAGATCTTTAGTGTAACGGACATTGGCGCGCGTGTCATTATGGAGGTCAGCCAAAAAGTTGATCAAGTTATTTTCAACGCCCATGTTCTGCAAGACTTCCCAGAGTTTACTTCTATCGACACAATCAAAAGCCGAAGAAAGGTCCATAAAGGCCATATATAATGTTCCTTCTCTGGCTTGAGTATATTTGCCACTGATTAAATATAAGTTCAGGCATTGGGAAGTTGTAGAGTGCCCTGGTCTGAATACATACTGGACAGGAGTCATTATACTGTTATGTTTGGCCCACGTGTTCAGCCGGTTTAAGAGGATCCCTCCCACTACCTTTGCAACTGAATTTATCAGGGAAATTGGTCTATAACAAGCCGCTTTTGTTCTGTCACCCTTTTTATATACAGGGACGATAGTGGATGCTCCCCAGGACTTAGGAGCCCCTATTGCGGCCCCAGCGTTGATGACAGCTGTGAGGATTGGGGCCCAGAAGGGAATGTTGGATTTAAATATATCCGGTGGAAGACCGCCTGGGCCCGGTGCTTTGTTACTAGTAAGACCATGAATCCCTAATTCAACTTCTTTGATAGTAAAGTGCAGAGGGGTATTTTCAGGGAGTTTAAGTGTTTGCATTGTCTGTGGAGCGTCACTCATGAAGATGGAACTGAAATGAGAGATCCAATCGTTCTCAGGTATGACAGTTCCGAGGCTTTCAGCATTCGGGTCATCAAAGAGTGGCTTGTTAATTATACTCCAAAACTTCGAGCTATTGCCCAGAATTGAGGGATCGAGCAAAGACTCCCAGGTTTTAGATTTTATGGTCTTTTTGCGAGATGCAAGGGCGTTTTTATATTCTGCACGTAGGGCCTTAATGAGTGCAGAGTCTCTTGGCTTGTTCTTGAGGGCAGCTTTTAGTTTTCGATTAGCTGAGGAACAGGCATGATCAAACCATCGTGGATGTTGGGCAGTTGTTCCCTTTATGGGTACGGACAGCAATTGGTCAATCCTTTTTGTCACCACTGCGAAGGCAGATAAGATGGATTCCGGGGGAGTGGAGTTTGAGCCACAGAGATTGAGTTCAGGTTCACAGTGCTTTACAACGGTCTCGTGGAGATTGTCACTATTTATCAAATTCCATTTCAGGCGGCGATTGTTATTAACCGGTTTTAGCACTCCCGGGTCCTTGATATGTTTCCGAAGTGTGGTAAATAATTTTACCGTACAATTTTTGATTACATGAAATAACAATAAGGATAGCTCAATCAAATGAGAGGCAGAGTCCGCGGTATCTGAGTCATACGGGCTTTAATGGGATGCCTCGAGGCATGGGACATCGGGTTCCATCACCACAAGGTTCAGGAAGGGACATTCAACATTTTATTAACATCACACATTATATATAGTAAAACAGTATACTTGAAATGAATACAGTAGGCGTAACAGGTGAAAAGAGAGAGATAAGAACACATGTGCGTAACAGGAGGCGTGCAAGAAGGCGTATACATGGGCGTGTACCCGACATGTCAGAGAAACGTCACAAGAAACGTCACATGTGGGTGGATGCCTAGAGAAAGTTTGCAGAATCAGCAGAAACTTTTGGTCTACATGCGCGCGCAACTGAGCATGACGTGTAACTGGGGAGAGCTGGGGGCTTTGACTTTAGCACTAGTAGAGGAGACTAATATCTGGGATGTCAGAACGACCTGCACTTAAAACATATCTGATATCTTATGTTTGGAAGATGTAGTGTCTGAAGTAAAAGGTCTCTCGGGCAGAGGCCGTTCATCACTGAATGCTAGTGCGTGCATATGGATCTTCATGTGAAGTGCGGGGGCCATGGGCCTACCATGGTAACGGGAGCAGTGAATTACTTGCATGGAGACAGGAAGGCAGGGCCTTTGCTCTGCAGCCAGGAATATGTTTAACTATTTCACTAGACTGGAATGTGTTTTCGAGGAGGCTGAGCAGATAACTTGTAGGAAAAACATCGTCTTGGCAAGCAGACCAGGCCGAGCCGGGCACCGCTCGTCTGAGCAGGAAGTAAGGCAGAGGTCAGGGATGCATACCTAAACTGCAGCTTTCTGAGGCAGAAAAGAACTCGGAGCCTCGATTGAGGGTCTGGCTCGACTAGGCCAGAAAACATGGAGAAAACGTGTGCTTTACTCAAAAGTGTACCATGTAAAGACGTTGGCACCATAGGCCTAGAAGCCTAATTAACGTGATATTTTTGGAGAACTGTATGACTGACATGTTAGCGTTGGACGCAAATACATATGGGTCTTTCTAGCAGGCACGGAAAAGGAATTACATGACATACAGGGGACACGTGTGTTTGGATAGGGTGCGAGTGGGGGACACATTGGCTACCTAAAAATTTCTATTTCCTCATTCCCTCCTTGGCCCCTACTACACCCATTAAGATATATCTATTTTCATGAGACCATCTATCTGTTCATATAACATCATTTGTTCATCTTTTATCATTCGGGAACGGGAACTTAGACTTGGAATACAAGCTGTGGCGCACAAGCCGCAAATCGCTGGCCCACATTGCAGACAGAGACAACAACTGAATAGGATGAGTAGTATTATTCCTAGGAATGATAATAATTTCCATCCCCAGGCGGACATTACACTCCAGAGCCAACCGGACCAAGTCCAGGTGCCTGGATTCTGGTGTATCAAGTGAGCAATTTCATGGAGCCGTGTTATGGCCTTATACACGGATGGCGCGTTATTAGGAATAAACACGCAACAACTGGATCCGATCACTCTACAAGCCCCGCCCCTATCGGCCAGGATGACGTCAAGGACAAGACGATTTTGAAGAACAACAAGTCTCATAGCAGATTGCTCTTCGGTCAGGTTACCTAAAGCAGACGTAGTTTCATTCACTACCACTTCCAGTGTTCTAGTTAATTTGCGTATCAGTTTACTGTTTTGAACAGGACCTACAAAGAAAAAGAATCCTTTATTGAAATCTGTATATTGTTCCCACGTTGTCTCAGTCTGATCGACTATTGGGGACTTGATCTCCCTTCTGTGTCTTACATGCACAAGGCGTGAATTTCGATGATAATCAGGTGGGGCTAGGAAAACAGGTGGTAATAGGAATGCAATATAGCACGTCCCATCCCAATCATCAGGGGGCAGATGTACATAAGTGGTGTGACCACAAATGAAATAAGAATGGCGAGAGGCTTTGAAAGTAGACTTTCCTTTATCGCTGAATTCGACCACAGTATTACAATCACTGTGTCCTAGATGTACTGAACCATTCTTTCTAACACATAGTTCGCCTTTCACTGGCAAAACTGTTATAAACGGCAAGTTCGAATTAGTCTTGGACTGGACGTTCAGGATCATGAGATTGAGGGAAAAGTTACCTAATTCATACACTTCATTTTCTAGATCGGTCCCTCGCCTTTGGGGAAGACCTTCTGCGTCTGGGAAACATGCTTTATTCATGACTGTATTCAGGTTCCCCCATATCCAATTGCCTTGGGAAACTTTGGACTTACTGTCTAAAGAAGACATTAGAGCAAACCATGCTCCACATGAACCATTATGTGAGAACGGGTAGGGAAAGAGAGGCAGAGCTCCCTTGTATTTCTGATAAGGTGGGAGTCGGCCACATACCCAGCAATTGGTGGCATTGCTGGTCTGGTGAGTATGGTGTAACATACGAATGAATGTATTGTTGCGCATTGCTAATCGATAGGATAATTCATGAGGGGGTAGGTCACTGAAAGTGTGCTCAACAGAGTCATTAGAGGAATTATGTGCATGTGAACCAAAAGAAGGAAATAATTCATGTAACATGAAGCTTATACATATAATCGAAATGCTCAGAATAAACATGAAAATTAACGTTATGATACATCGGCTGTGCAAGTTTTTGCAATATTGTTCTCTCTTTTCGATTCGCCTATCTCTCTGACTACTTGGGTCTATTTTATTCATGTCAGAAACCTGTCTAACCGCTTCACCCGAGGGGGACTTATACAATTAAACGCTGTCTGACTTACTAGACCTCAACTTTGCTCGGTACTCCTGTTGGGGAGTTTTTCCTATCAGGGGGAGTTTAGAGTCAGTGTCTGAAAGGGGGCAGTCCTTTATTTCAGTCTCTGGACACGGTCCGTAGAACCGTTTAACGTGGCTAGAGTGGAGCCACCCCTTGCGACCTTCCAGCTTTACTGCGGTCCTCGTTGTCATCAACACCAGCTTTGGCTGCTTCCACCTCGGCTCCAGAGGGCTTGTGCGGTCGAAGTTGCGGACGTAAACAAAATTCCCAGGAACGATTTCATGCGGTTTCACTTGGGTGTTGTCCGGGAAGGCAGCCGCGACCTGTGAACGACAAGATAGTAGTGCAGACATCAAGGAAGCTAGGTAATCTGTCAGCATATTACTGTCGACATCGGTTATTCTACGAGGCATAGGCGTTCCCCACATATTGGGAGGTCGGCCGAAGACTACCTCATAAGGAGATAGTCCGGTTCTAGAATGAGCTACCATGCGCATATAGAAGAGGGCAACTGGCAAGGCTACTATCCAATCTACACCTTTTTCTGCACAGACTTTTGCTAATCGTGTTTTCAGAGTTTGGTTGTGACGCTCGACTAGACCTGCTGCTTCGGGGTGTCGGACACAGTGAAATTTCCACTGGTAACCTAACAGGAGTGATACCTGTTTCATAAGCTCGGACGAGAATAGCTGTCCATTATCTGAGTACACAACACGGGGCAAACCGTATCGCGGGAAGAATTCATGAACCAACTGCTTGGCAGTGGTCGCGGCAGTGTAATCTGGGACTGGATATGCTTCGGTCCATCTGGAAAGGGCACATACAACTACAAGGACATATTTAAATCCTCTACATCGGTCCATCTGGATATAATCCATCTGGAGGACTTCAAAAGGATGGTCAGGAGGATGGAATCCACCTTGTTCCACGGGGATGCCTTTGCCTGGATTGAACTGACAACAGATCATACAGGTACGTACTTTCTGTTTTGCTGCTGCACGCAAATGCTTGTTGAACCAGAGGTTTTGAATGCTGTCTAACATGACTTTTTCTCCTAAATGTGCTGGACTATGTGCTGTATTAATGATAATTTGAACCATAGAGTCGGGGAGGAACCATGTGGCTCTACCCTTCGTCATCCATCCCTGATCTGTCTGGATCCCTACTTGTTCAGTCCATTTCTTGATTTCGTCTGTAGTGGCATGTGTCTGTATGTCGAGTACATCTAGAGTTGGATCCTTCACTGTCATACAATGTGTCTGTGATGATATTTCAGTCTTTATCGTGTCCGTTGGAATGTCTGTTTGAGTCTGAGCTGTGAGTTTAGCTGTTCGATCTGCCAGGTCGTTACCCTGGGAAATTGTGTCAGTGACTTTCGTATGTGCCTTGCACTTCATGATAGCAATGGATGCAGGTAAGTGTATCGCTTCTAATAGAGCTTGAATGAGGGGACCATGCTGTATCTTGGCTCCATGAGAAGTTAAAAAACCTCTCTCTTGCCAGAGGACACCGAAGTCGTGAACGACTCCGAATGCGTACTGTGAATCTGTATATATGTTTACTTTCAGGTTCTTGGCTCGGATGCAGGCTTGGGTCAGAGCAATGAGTTCTGCTGCTTGGGCAGACAATGTGTCAATACGATGTGTTTCTATGACTTCAGTCTCAGTGGTCACTGCATAGGCGGCCACTAACTCTCCTGTACTTGCTCTCATACATGAACCATCCACATAAAGTGTCAGGTCTGGGTCGGGTAATGCAATGTCTGTCAAGTCTTGTCTGGGTTTCGTTACAGTATTGATGACTTCCACGCAGTCATGTGGTGTCAGGTCAATTGTGCTCGAGGGTAACAATGTGGCAGGGTTTAATGTATTGCAACGTCTGATCTCTATGTGTGGCTGAAACAATGTCAATTCATATCCTGTCAGTCTTGCTATTGTCAAGTGTTGTGTCTGGGTTCGGTTCAAAAGAACTTCCACGGAGTGTGGAACTTGTACCGTCAGGGGATGTCCTAACACTATTGAGTCGCTTTGTCTGATTGCTAGAGCTGTTGCTGCAACTGATTTGAGGCACGCAGGCACAGCCTGGGCCACTGGATCCAATGTACTAGAAAAATAAGCACAAGGCTTATTGTGTCCTGCTTGATCTTGTGTGAGTACAGATAATGCTGTGCCATCGCGTTCTGTGACAAAAAGTGTAAAAGGTTTGCTGTAACATGGTGTTGCTAAAACAGGTGCTTGACATAAGGCTTTCTTCAATTCTTCAAAAGCTTGTGTATGTTCCTGAGTCCAAGGGAGGACAGTCGAAGTTGCTGCCTCCTGTGTTGTCAACTGTATGAGTGGTTTAGCTAGATATGCGTACTGAGGGATCGATTGTCTACAGTAAGAAGTGAGGCCAATGAAGGCCCGTACCTCCTTTTGTGTCTTGGGTTGTGGCAAAAGTGCAATTAACTGGATGCGTTCTGGTGTCAACTGTCTCCCCCACTTGGACAGCAAGTGCAAACGGTAAACCACTTGCTGGGCACAGAATTGTAGCTTCGAAGGGGACACTTTATGCCCCTTTTCGGCCAAGAAATACAAGACAGTCAGTGATGCTCGCTCGCAGTCACGTTCGGTCCGTGCTGTTACTAACAAGTCATCAATGTATTGCAGCAGAGCAGTATCAGTAGGCATGTGAATACCATCTAGTTGTCGTTTCAGGGCTTGACTGTAAATACTAGGACTTTCCGTGAACCCTTGAGGTGCACGTGCAAATTTGAAGCTTCGGCCATTTAAAGAGAATCCGAAAAGATACTGGCTTTCCGGATGAATGGGGCACTAAAGAAGGCGTTCTTGAGGTCGATTACAGTAAAGAACGCAGCTTCAGAATCAATGGCAGTCAATAAGGAAGAAATGTCTGGCACTACTGGGTACTGAGGAATGATGCATTTATTTAATTCGCGAAGGTCAATCACCAATCGGTAGACGGGTGGTGCATTTGGGTCAGTTCGTTTAAGAATCGGAATGATTGGAGAATTACATACATTGGAGTCAGTTTCTATAACTACTCCTTGGGCAATCAGTTCGTCAATAATTTTCAGTAAGGCTGCTACAGCCTCGGGTGGCAATTTATATTGTCGGATTCTGGGTAGTACAACTCCTTGCTTGATTGTAACACGATAAGGTGTAATGTGCATACAACCTACATCAGTCGGACCTTGTGCCCATAAATGCTGTGGTACATTTTGCAATCTTGGATCAAAATCTCTCAACACATAATGACCTTTGAAATCACGTAAAAACAACCTCACTCCTTCCGGAGAACAACATATTACTGCTCCTAGAGCTTTCAATGTTTTAATACCAAGCAGATTTTCAGGACATGCTTTTGTAAGTAACAAGTCTGTAGTACGGGACAATGGACCAACTTCTAGGGAAACTGGCTTTGACACTTCGTTAACAATAGGCTTTCCTGAAAAACCTAGGGAAACATTCTGTGAGCCTGAGAGGGGTGCCCCTGGAACCTCGTCATGACTGATGGTAGTTCTGCTCGCCCCTGTGTCAATCAAAAATTTTCTGTCTTTCCCTAATACCTGACTATGTACATAGGGACCCTCTTGATCTACAGGAACCTCGATAAGAGGCAAGCCAACCTCCCTCTCTAGGCTGTTTCATGAGTACTGTTGATAATCAGGGTAATCTGACTGTGCATACTGGTACATTTGCTGTATGACATGTTGCGTGGCAGCAGTAGGTTGGGGTTGGGGCACAGCTACTGTCTGTTGTGTATTCTGTGGAGGTTGCGTATTCTGTGAAATATTCTGTGGAACATGTTCTTGTCTGGGAGGACGCAGTCTTTCTTTCATCCTGCCTGTAGCAATATTATATTTCAGAACGGTACATTCGTTGATATAGTGACCTGGCTGTTTACAATAGTTGCAATTCCCTTTAACAGGAGCTGCAGAATGACCTGGCGGTGCTGTACCCTTTTTCTGACCGTCAGCTGGAACAGACTGAGCAACTAGTACTTTCATTTTCGTGTCTTTCATACGTCTCTGTTCGTGATCATGTTCCTCTCTAATTCGGTTCTGGTGGTACTGTAGCATTTGTAACATTTGAGAAGGGGTATTTGCTTGCCACGTACTCTCGACTTTCAGTACTCTATTTTTAACTTGTGGTAAGGAATTCTCAACTAATTTGGTTACAAAAAGATGTGGATATGATTCACTACTCGTTTTCAAACCGCTATTAATAATAAAACATTTCTCGAATCTGGAATAAAAATCACTAGTGTCTTCATCTTGTTTCTGTTTGCAGGCTGAGATTGCATCCCAGTCTTCCTTTTTAATAGCCAATAACCTCGGCAAGACCTGAACTAATAATCCTGGTATTGCTTTAGCTTTGTCCCCGAGACCAGTACCTGGGATTCGTGTATTTTCTTCGTTTTCTAATTCAGTCCAAATAATCTTTTTATCTCCCACCTCCCATTCCTTTTCTTTAAGTTTTTCGTAGATACCGGCTGGCAACAGTACTTTTAACATTTTAAGAATATCGAGATATGTGTAATCTCCCATGAGTAACATGTCTTTTAATTCACGGTGAAACCCTGCTGGATCTTTGTCATGACAAGGCACTAATTTCTTCATTTCCAATAGTTCCATTTTAGTCAAGGGTGTGTATACGAATACTCGTTGAAGCGCACCCCCTGGGGCCTGGACGGGATGAACTTCTCGTAAGGGATTCTGTCTGTCTATGTAAAATGGTTGTCTTACTGGAGGTGGAACAGGAACGAAATGTGGAGTCAGGAAAGTTCTGTATTTATGGCGTTAAATGCAAAAAATGGAAGGTGCACTCAATGATTCCGTTAACCTTGTGGAACTTCGTCAGGGCTGTAAAAAGTGAATGTATCAACACATTTGATAATCCATAGTAGTGGTCACGTTATTTTAAAGGTATAATAGAATATCTACTTTAGTCATGAAACTGTTTGTACATATTAGGTTTATTTTCAAAGGTGTAACCCTGAGGTAATTTGAATATTGCCACCCAGACGGTGGCATACAATTATCTCACATAACAACGGGCGTTTTCAAATTCTAGATGTACATAAACGGACTTTCTTTATAATTTTGTCTTGTAGATAAAATATCGAAACAATATGTGTGTCTTGGGTCATGATCGTTTGTCTAATGTTGTGTTCTTTTGGTACTTGTAAGACTTTTTAATGTATATTTATGTATATATATGTTTGTCGCTTTTTACAGCCCTGACGAAGTTCCACAAGGTTAATGGAACGAAACGCGTTGGCTGTGCCTGTAATTGAAAAAAACTGCCAATAAAGAAGAAGATAAACAATATACTTTCTTTCCTTTGGACTCTCATTGAGTGCACCTTCCATTTTTTGCATTTGGATCTTTTGACCTAAACACCTACTGGTAGCAGGTGTAGGAAGAAGTATTGCACCGACCTAAAACTTAGAAACACAGAACTTGTAGTGCTTGACCCGGTCTGCTGCCTTGACCCTTTCTGTTTCTCTGTATTTATGGCGTTGTTCTAGAATGATGTTAATTAAATCAGTACCTAGGCCTCTCCATCTTTTTAGGAGTAATTCTTCCAATATATTATATAGGGGACCTGGATCAGAATGCTGACTCTCATATAATGTAATGAGATGCTGGATCATGTACATAGCAGCTAGTCGCTGTTCGTCTGGGGAAAGAGTCAAAAATGTTTGCGCTACTGAATCATCTTTATATACACTGTTATTTCCAGCCCATTGTACTGCTGATCGGGCTAATTCTTTTTCACGCATGGTGCTAAGTTCACTGTAACCTATTCGTTGTTTTAGTACTTTATCAGTGTCTTGAAATAAATGTTCAAGGGAACATTGTTCTGGTATGGGAGAAAGAAAACGTTTTTTGCTTTCTATGCGAATGGGTCTGTCAAAAGGTCTTGCTCTACCTACATACGCTATCATACCTTGGTCTTCTTCTGTATCATCTATCTCCTCCTCTGTCGTTTCATCCCTCTCGGCTTCCCTAGCTGCTTTTTCCCTTTTGTGTATTAGTACAATTTCTTTACTGATTTTCCTGTACATGGCTTCTATACAACCTTGTGTATCATGTTTACCGTCAGCTATATTGTTACTCCACTTAATCAGGATACCCTTTTCTTCTTTGCTTGTACCTGGCCGATCGCATTCCCTTATCAAACAATTTATCAAAAACTGTAAGATCATTTTTTGTGTCTCGACCTTATTGTGTGCCATGGCTTCGTGAATGCATTCTGGTCTCTCCCCTGTTCTAATGAAATTATATATGTTATCTAGATGTTCTTCCATATTTGGTAGAAGAACCAAATAGTTTGTAACTCGCCGTAAACGTAGTGAGTATAGTATCATCTCATCTTCACCTGGTACTGAATCATATCTGCAATCTGTAATGTACTCTTTAAGGGCGGCAAATGTCGCTGCTCTGGGTGTACGTTGTAATGCTAGTTCTCTAAGTGTCACTCGTTTTACTTGAGGCGGGGTGTGATGGGGGAGACCTCCTGTTGCGCCTCCTGAAGCGGAAGCGAAAACTTGAACTGGCTGTGTTGTAACTACTGGTGTCATAGCGGGTAAAGGAGGTATGTGTAATGGAGGCGGACTCTGGGGTGCATCTGTCGCAAAAGGATTGGTAGGACCAATAGCAGAAGGAACAGTAGCAGTAACAGTAGGGGAAGTGACAATAGGTACAGTAGTCGAGTCTTGGAGACTTGGAGGGGTCCTGTCTTGAGCAGACTGAATAGGCTGCTGTACATTATTAGCAGGTGGTACAGGTACACGTACATTGGTATACCCTGGAGCTACATCATCTAAATAGGAAGAAAGGAAAATGTCCGCTGCGGTCTATTTATGACGTAATTTAGTTGGAACCAATGGTGGTGGCAAGTTACGGGGTACTTCCGGGGTCGCCTTGGGCAGGCCCTCGGTGAGAACAGGATACATGCCTGTGATAAGGGCATTTCTTTGTCTGTCTTGTTGTTCTATTCTGACTTGTTCTCCTTCTTCTAGTAACTCTTTTTCTCTAGCTTTTTCAGATTCTTCTCTACTTCTCTCTGCTTTCCTGATTTCTTTCTCTGTTCTTCTATGCGCTTCTTTACGCCATAATTCTATGGCATCTTTCTGTGATTGTCTGGCTTTCTTTTTCCATAATGCTTCTTCTACTCTCATGATGCAATCAGCATCCCATGTCCCTGAGACAGGCCATCTATACTTCTCTTCCAGATATTTAGTATAATCCACCCACAAATCCAGGTACAGTATGGCATCTAAGCCATGCTTATGGTACATAAAATGTCCTGGAGTGTCCCTAGGCGGGAAGGGAACTGCTTCTTCGAGTATCCCTTTCCTAGTTCCTAACTGACGTAATTTCGAGAACAGTGGCATTTTCGGACTGATTTAAACGTGAACACAATAAACACAGTAATGAATAGCAAACAATCATTCATACCACAACATTAAATACATTAAAACATTTAAGACTGATATTATCTGGTACATAGAAAAACATGAATACTGAAATCTCGAGATACAATACTAGAATACTGAATCACTGAATTTCTAGATGCACTGCTAAAACAGTACAGACAGTACCGGTCCCATTAAGAGACACGTCATACCGTGTCCACCTAAGTGAACACGTCTGGACCTGGTCTGTGTACCCAGACCTGTCTTGACCGGGCACAAATTAATGGACCCGTCTAGATGCGTCCCCAACAACGGTACTCACCGGGAAGCAAAAACTGAAGGCCTCGGAAACTGGACTGGACTGGACTGCTACGACGTCTGGCAGCTACTACGCATGCGCTTCGGAACAGGTGGGCCTCCGGATACCTCGGACCTTGCTCTCTCGACTAGGGGCTCTGGTCGGGATCCTCCGCATTCCTCACCGCCTCGTCTGGATGCCGGACCGCAGTCTCCGTCTCCTCCGTCGGCCCGAGGGAGATAGCAGGAAAACCCGCAGGTGTGCACTGGTTCCGTCGCAGCTGTAGAAGGGGTCAGGGGCCTGCGTTACATCGCCGGCGAGTGGGGAAGGGGGGGGTCCCTGTTCGGGCGCCAGAATTATGTGGTAAATAATTTTACCGTACAATTTTTGATTACATGAAATAACAATAAGGATAGCTCAATCAAATGAGAGGCAGAGTCCGGGCTTTAATGGGATGCCTCGAGGCATGGGACATCGGGTTCCATCACCACTAAGGTTCAGGAAGGGACATTCAACATTTTATTAACATCACACATTATATATAGTAAAACAGTATACTTGAAATGAATACAGTAGGCGTAACAGGTGAAAAGAGAGAGATAAGAACACATGTGCGTAACAGGAGGCATGCAAGAAGGCGTATACATGGGCGTGTACCCGACATGTCAGAAAAACGTCACAAGAAACGTCACATGTGGGTGGATGCTTAGAGAAAGTTTGCAGAATCAGCAGAAACTTTTGGTCTACATGCGCGCGCAACTGAGCATGACGTGTAACTGGGGAGAGCTGGGGGCTTTGACTTTAGCACTAGTAGAGGAGACTAACGTCTGGGATGTCAGAACGACCTGCACTTAAAACATATCTGATATCTTATGTTTGGAAGATATAGTGTCTGAGGTAAAAGGTCTCTCGGGCAGAGGCCGTTCATCACTGAATGCTAGTGCGTGCATATGGATCTTCATGTGAAGTGCGGGGGCCATGGGCCTACCATGGTAACGGGAGCAGTGAATTACTTGCATGGAGACAGGAAGGCAGGGCCTTTGCTCTGCAGCCGGGAATATGTTTACCTATTTCACTAGACTGGAATGTGTTTTCGAGGAGGCTGAGCAGATAACTTGTAGGTAAAACATCGTCTTGGCAAGCAGACCAGGCCGAGCCGGGCACCGCTCGTCTGAGCAGGAAGTAAGGCAGAGGTCAGGGATGCATACCTAAACTGCAGCTTTCAGAGGCAGAAAAGAACTCGGAGCCTCGATTGAGGGTCTGGCTCGACTAGGCCAGAAAACATGGAGAAAACGTGTGCTTTACTCAAAAGCGTACCATGTAAAGACGTTGGCACCATAGGCCTAGAAGCCTAATTAACGTGATATTCTTGGAGAACTGTATGACTGACATGTTAACGTTGGACGCAAATACATATGCGTCTTTCTAGCAGGCACGGAAAAGGAATTACATGACATACAGGGGACACGTGTGTTTGGATAGGGTGTTAGTGGGGGACACATTGGCTACCTAAAAATTTCTATTTCCTCAGAAGTACAAAAGGACCACGTTGTAGCTCAAGGTAAAGAGGGTTGTGGTCGCTGTGAATGCTTTCAAGGATATCAAAGTTTAGAACCTGATGGACCACACCAGCTGAAAGGAGAATGTGATCTATGAAAGATCCTGACTCAGAACCTTTATAGGTTGGATTTTTAAAGGTAAAAGAGTCGACTTTCAGAGATAGTGCCAGAGTCAAGTTCAGGGCGTCCATTAAGGTGTTCAATCTTGTTCCACGATGGCAATGAGCAAAGTGAGGACCTGCTTTGTTTCCACAACCCAAAGAGCCCAGAGGGGTTGTAAAAGGGTTTCCACAGATGTGCGTGTTGAAATCGCCAACAATTATTTTATCCTGAGACAATTTTGTCCGGCTATCACTTAGATGATTTTGAAGAGTGACGATGTTACATTCGCGCAGGGAAGAGACAGAGTTGTAGAAATTGACCAGGGTTATTCCTTTCTTCCCCTTTCTGAGGTCCAGGATCTGGATATTCCTACTGTCCAGCTGCAAATAGTTTATCTTAGATTTAAGGGACAGACTAATAAATGTTGCTAAGCCCCCCTTTGCCCTGCCACTGGGTGAGGGGGATGCATGGACAAAGAAGCTTTGGAATCCCTCAATGAAGACATTACTGTCTACTAACCAAGTTTCCTGGAAACATAGTATGGTGTAATTATTAACGAAGGCTACCCACATCGGGTCGTTGATTTTGGACGCCAATCCTGCGGTGTTCCATGACAGTATTTTAATTGGGTTGGAATCATTGTGATCTAAGGATGGTGCAGGGGTTATGTTAGGAGAATGTTGCAATTGTGGATTAGTATTTGTTGCAAAGTTCATCTTATGATTTTTGGTGGTGGATGAGGGTTGAAAGACTGTGGAGGTAAAGAGGTTGCATGCTTCAGGTAAGGGAGGGGTAGGGATGTGTTCTGGAGAGGGACTAACTGAGTAAATAGATCTCGTCATTTTAGCGGTATTGGCTAAGTTGACCTCTGAGGGGTTAGAGGTTATTAATGAATTGGCCTTGCATACTACAGAGTTATCCACCCTGACAGGGCATGAAACGAAGGGTAAGTCAGATGGCAGTCAATCAACCTCATCCAATTGGTCGTGGTTGTAGAGTACATCATATCTATTGGACGTTGGGAACCCATAATTATTATACTGAAAGTTAGGATGGTTATAAGCTCGATGGTGAATGGGCCCTGGTCTCTCAAATGTTGCTGGAGGTTGATAGTTATATGTTTTACTTTCCCAAGGGTGAGCATATGGGTATGGGGCAAAACTCACTGGCATGCCTTGATAGGGAACAAAAGGGGCCGGCCAGGGTTGAGGGTTTAGCTGCGAGGTAAAGGGTCCTTCTTGGGCATAATGATGTTTAATTGTATTCCTTTGGTTATCTGAGCGAACGGGGTAAAAGTAACTTAGACCCATTGTACGGATCAGACTATTTGTCACAGGGCTCCTCCAGTCTGCAATAAATTTCGCCGTTCCTGCGTTTTTAAAGGTGACCACAATGCAGTCGCCCTCTGTGGATTTAAAACGTGTGCCCACCCACTCTACTCTTTTAACATGAGAGATGGTTCCTATTATATTGGGGGGAAGTGGCCTGTGTGTGGTTAGCCATTGCATCACTTTATTCTTTAATTCCTCATGCTTTTCCTCCCTGTTTGCATCTGCTTTCGGTACCCCAACCATGACTATTGTGTAGGGATTAGACTGTGGTGGTAAGTTTATATATGATGGTGTTCGTGTTGTAGTGGGTCTAGGTTGCTGTGCTCCCGTTACTTTAGTAGGGATGTTAGCGTTTGGTGGAGCTGAGTGTCTTATATTCTCAGTAATGCCTGTGTTTATATTAGAAGGATAACCCTCTGTTGCCCACTCACTGTCATCGTCATCCTCACATACCTGGGTATTATGCGTATTAACTGTAGGTATCACTGTAGTCTTATCAGTAAAATGAGCTGTTTGTGGGTTTGACGTCAAGTCAATTGCGGGGGGACTCTGATGCTGTGATTTTTTTCTGTTTACCTGTGTCCTTTGATGGATCACTTGATTTTTTTACAGTTTTTGGATTTTTGATATTGAGGGTTGTAGAGGCTGGAACAAAGGTAGGAGGTGTCTTGGGTATTTTGAGTAGTTTAAGAATACTGGATGATATATAGTTTTGAGCCCTCTCAAACTTACTCAGAGCCTTTTCGATATTAGCAATCTGTTGGCTAATAGGTTGTAAGAGTGATTTAATCAGGGTTTCAATCTCACTCATAGATGGTATGTTCGTGGTACGTATCTTATCTATGTGGCCTGTTTCCTCGTTGACCAGAGATCTCCCTGTATTGTTCTTGGTTTTTCCATGTGCATCATGATCCTGTAGGGGAGTTAGTGAGGGCCCCCCACGTGTTAGTTCAGTGGGTTTCCCCAAGGTTGTTTGATGCCACATATCTTTAATAGAGCGTTTGGGTTTGCCTGATAGGAAATGGGTTTTCCTCATAAGAAGTTTTGTTTTGCGCTTTTTTCGAGTGCCCTTAAGAAGATTGGATTGTTTAGAGGTTTGAGACTCTGTTAAGTCAGTGGCCGATGGATGTATCTCCACTGGGTGGGCAACCAAAGCTGGAGATGTAGCATTTTCATGTTGTTTATTGCTTACACGGTTAGTTAAAATCAAGAGACTATTGTCCAAATTATTTGTTGTAGACTCGGTGGACAAAAATTTAGGAGTGTTCTCTTTAACGTGTGACCTTGGTAAATCCGAGAATGATTGCATCAGTAAAGACTCCTGCGATGAAGCAGTGTCATCCATGTTTTGGGTGTTGTTAGTAGTGTGCGAGGACAAGTCTGGGAAGCATAAGTCTAGTGTCAAAGAGAGACGCCTCTCTGTGTCCTGAATGGCATCCGCCACGACACTAATAGTTTTTTGCAGCATTATGTCTATTGCAGTTATAGTGGGCAAAGGTGTACTCACGGTTTTCAGTCTGCTAGTAGATCTTGTTGCCATCGGTGTTTTCAGCGTTTTGGTCATCCTTAAGCAGTAATTGGTGCCCCGCACTCCGTCTGTTGTTTATGATGACTTTGACTTGCAGGTCCTACCAGTCAATCTTGGGGGGGTGGCCCGACCCGGCCACTTCAGGCCCCTGAGGGCCACAAAGGGCCCGCCCTTTGCCCAGACTTCGCCCCCGGGACTCCCGCGCGCTCCCGCGACGCGGGGATCCTGCTGTTTTTATCTCGGCTGTTGGCGCTCTCTGGCGCGTGTGACGTCACCTGCCACGCGCTGCCGCGAGGTCGGCCGGGTGTTGTGGTCCTGTCAGGATTGGACCAATTGCAGACAATACATTGCTGGTTTCCTCCATCACTAAACCCTCACCCCCTTCTTTCAATTGGACTCAGCTTGTTGCGAAGTATCGTATCGCCTTGGTTCAGTCATTTCCCAGTTGCCAGTGTAGTGGGGCCAGTTAGCGTTCTAGTGTTTGCTTGGAACGCTGGCTCTGGGACTTGGAGCGCGAGCGTTCGGTAAACGTCGCACTTCAACTGAAATTTCCCGAGAGGCGAAAGTTTTTTCATTCGCGCTCTCTCTCAGAGTATAATTCCTGTCATAGTTTGGTTAGTTCAGTCTGGTCAGGTTTACCCTCTCTCCCTGTCACCTGCCAGTTTAATTCCCCGGTGTTCGGCGGCTTGCCAGCTGCGTCATTCTTCCCGTAGCTGCCCATCTGCCTCACAGACATTAGTTTGGCTTCCGTCTGACCCCTTGACACGCTTCCAGCATATTCCCCTTCACCCTGTCAAGTCATCCTGTTCTTCAGCCTGGGTCGGCAGCAGCGGCTCCTTCGTCATTCTGGCAGCAGTACATCGTGCGCAGCGAAGGCACTTGAGGCTTGAAACACGGAGAGGTTCCCTCAGCGGCAAGCAGCATTTAGTCGGTGAGCTCGAACCGATTTCTCTTCATTTCTGAACTGGGTATTGCTCCTCCTCAGTTTGCGTTGAGACTATTGGAATTCTGGTTATTCGCTTACAGCAATAGACTATTAGCAAGACCTCATTGGAACTCACCAGTTGGAACTTGTTGTTAATTTCTGGAACTGCATTTCTACTCAAAAAGACTGTGACCTCATGTAGATAAAAATATATATATATATTCTTGTGTACCACCAATATCTCCTGCTCATTACGTCAGCTCAGCTACCATCATCTACGCAGCTGTATATTAGACCTACTAGAGAGCAGCTAAGGCTCACACACACACAGGTAATTGGGGTTAGGTTCCAGAGTGATAGTTCTAAGGAGAATAGAGTGTTTGGGAGATCGGAACTTAGTAATGTTGTCTTTATGTTTTACAGAATAACTCTTCACCATTCCTTGAGCGGGAGTAGATGATTGTGTGAGCAGTCTCTCTGTCTGTCTATCCACTTCCCCTTTCCCTGTTATCACTGTTGCAAGAGAAATCCGGCGCAGTGGTGAAGGGGAATTGGGAGCTAGCTTCTTCTTCGGTCTGATACTCCAGCGGATTCAGAATCTTCAGGTACCTTCTGACAGATTGAAGTGCCAGCTGTATTATCCGCTTGGGTGTCATGGCCGAAGGACTAGACCTCAAAGCCCTGGGATCCATTTTGGAAGATTTACAAAAGCAATTGATAGAAACCAGAGAGGAAGTTAGGAAATCTAATCAGGAAACAAACTTTCTTCGTCAAAAGATAAATGAAGTCACCACTAGTCCAAGTCCTGATTTTGGGGGTGCTAAGTCCCAAACCTTTAACCCTTCACCAGCCACTAGTGAGTTTTCCACACAGGTAGTACATGCCATGTCTCCCACTATCCCGCTAGCCCCTCCCGAAAGATTTCTGGGGGACCCAAATAAGGCACAGATTTTTGTCACTCAGTGTTCATTGCATTATCTCTGTAAACCAATAATATTTAAAGAAGATCAATCCAAAGTGGCGTTCATGCTGTCGTACCTGAGTGGAGATGCCGCTTCTTGGTCATTGCCATTGGTGTCTACCAATGATCCGGTGCTGTACAATTTTCAGGAATTCAAGACCGAATTTTTACGCATATTTGATCGGAGAGCAATCTCTCAAACCACCGACAATGAGCTTCTGGATCTAAAACAAGGAAATCGGGAGTTGGTGGCATATTTAGCGCAGTACAACAAGCTTATAGTTGAGACAAATTGGCCAACAGAAAAAAGAGCAGCAATCTTCTACAGAGGTCTGCGTGACGAACTGAAGGATGGACTCTCCCAGATTCCCAAGAGACCCACCGACGTCTCAGAACTTATAGACTTAGTTCTTCAAATTGACCAGAGGCAATCAGAGAGGCGTCAGGAGCGGCGAAAGGAAACTCAAACTTTTCCTCCGAGATTTGATCGCATGCGTCCAGAGAGTGTAAAACCCAAGGAAGAAGTCACGGTAGAAGAACCAATGCAAATTGGAACGGTTCGGGGACCGCTTAGTTCTGAGGAACGGGAAAAGAGAAGACAAGGCAAGTTATGTATGTACTGTGGAGGTTCTGGACATTTTGTCAAGGAGTGTCCACGCAGACCCAAGACATCGACATGGGTAAAAGACAAGCTTCACCAGTAGAAGGGGTTGCCCTGGTGGAAGCTGAATCTAAGTCAACTCCTCTAATTCAGTCATTGTCTAACACCATGCAGTTTTCGGCTCCTCATCTCATCCTATCTTGTCAAATAATTTTTGGAAAAGAACAAGGTGCAAATGTAGCAATCATGATTGATTCAGGAGCTACAGGAAACTTTTGTGATATTCTGTTTGCTAAGAGGTTGGGCATTAACTTTGTGAGGAAGGACAAGCCCGAGCCTGTGCGTGCTGTTGATGGAACCCCTTTATCTTCCGGTCCGATAGCTTTTGATACAGAAACAATCTCAGTGATTGGACCTGGAGAACATAAAAGTTACCTGCGATTCAGTTTAATTGATGCTCCTCAGTTCCAACTGATTTTGGGATTGCCTTGGTTAACTGAACATAACCCGAAGATTGACTGGGCAAGGAGAACTGTAGATTTGACCTCAGACTTCTGTCTGGAACACTGCTTTCATCCTCATATTGTGAAGACGGAGTCTAGTGAAACTTACTGTTTGGCCAATCAACCGCAAGTAATTTGCTTGGTGGAACTCCCCAAGATTCCTGCACAGTATCAAGATTTAAAATCCGTTTTTGATGAGCGAGAAGCACAAAAACTTCCTCCCCATCGTGAATATGACTGCACAATTGAGTTGGAACCAGGAGCCTCTCTACCCTGTAGTCGCATCTATGCTCTTTCGGAATCAGAAAATTTGCATTTGAAGGAATACCTTGACAAGAATTTGGCTAATGGATTCATCAGGCCCTCACAATCCCCAGTTTCCTCCCCTCTTTTTTTTATTCCGAAGAAAGACAAGAGCCTGAGGACCTGTATAGACTATCGGGCCTTGAACCTGGTGACTCGAAAGAACCGATACCCGTTGCCACTTATCTCTGAACTGTTGGATCAGGTGAAGGAGGCCCAGATCTATACAAAATTGGATTTGAGGGGGGCTTACCATTTGGTCCGGATGGCTGAAGGAGACGAGTGGAAAACGGCTTTCCGAACTCGTTATGGGCTTTTTGAATACCAGGTCATGCCCTTTGGGTTGTGCAATGCGCCTGCGGCATTTCAACATTTTGTAAATGATATACTTCGTGAATTTCTGGACCGCTTCGCAGTGGTGTATATAGATGATATTCTTATTTTCTCCAAGAATACCGAGGAGCATATCCAGCATGTTCGAACCATCTTGGAGTGTCTGTTGCAGAATCAACTTTTTGTGAAATTGGAGAAATGTGTATTTCATACAACCAAAGTGGAGTTTTTGGGGTTCATACTCTCTCCCGAGGGCGTTTCCATGGATGACTCCAAACTCAAGGCAATCCGAGATTGGCCAGCTCCAGGTTCAGTGAAGGAAATCCAAAGTTTCTTAGGGTTCGCCAATTTTTATCGGCGATTCATTCAGAATTTTTCTGAAAAGGTGAGCCCCATCACTCGTTTGTTGCGGAAGAACGAAAAGTTTATATGGGGAACAGAGGCAGAAGGCGCTTTTCAATTCCTAAAAGAATCCTTTGTTACTGCACCCATCTTGCAACACCCGGATCCGCTGGAACCATTTTTTGTGGAGGCAGACGCTTCCAATCTTGCTATTGGGGGAGTCCTGTCTCAACGCAATAAGAAGACTGGGCAACTTCATCCAGTAGCCTTTTACTCCCGAAAAC
This sequence comes from Lissotriton vulgaris, assembly GCF_964263255.1. Taxonomy (NCBI): domain Eukaryota; kingdom Metazoa; phylum Chordata; class Amphibia; order Caudata; family Salamandridae; genus Lissotriton; species Lissotriton vulgaris. The sequence continues at coordinate 2,137,274,011 of NC_141691.1, read as the reverse complement.
TTACCACAGCAGAAATAAATTACGCCATCGCCGACAAGGAGTTGCTGGCAGTAAAGGTGGCGTTTCTTGAATGGCGACATTATTTGCTCGGAGCCAGGCACGTGGTGACTGTGTTCACCGATCATAGGAATTTGCAATTTCTAAAGTCTGCGCGAACCTTGACCCCGAGACAGCTTCAGTGGTCCTTATTTTTTGCTGACTATGAGTTTGTTCTCACATACAAGCCGGGAGTAACCAATGGAAAAGCAGATGCTCTATCTCGATTAAATGTGGGGGAGAATGCGAAGGAAAAGACAGAGGAATTCCTCATCCCCGCAGAAAAGATCTTAGCAGTTGCAGTAGTGGATGAGTTACAAGAGAAGATTGTCTTGGAGTTCAAAAAAGATGACTACTCGGATTGGGAGAATAAGGGTCCAGATCGAATGGTGGAAGATGGGAAACCTTATTTACAAGGAAAGATGTTTGTCCCTGGAGAGAAACTACAAGAGGAGATCATCCGAAGTTTCCATGATCAGCCTTTGGCTGGCCACAAGGGAGTCTTGAAGACATTGGAACTGATAAAGCGAAATTTCCTTTGGCCAGGCATGGAAGCTCAGGTTCGACAGTATGTTGCCACTTGTGAACTATGTTTAAAAGGGAAAAGTCTCAGGCAATCCCCACAAGGTCTACTTATGCCTTTACCTGTACCACCTTATCCTTGGCACACAGTCTCCATGAACTTTATTGTTGAGTTACCATCTAGTCAAGGGATGTCAGTCATTTGGGTGGTGGTAGACCAATTTTCTAAAATGAGTCATTTTATTCCTCTCAAGGGTCTTCCTACTGCCACTGATTTGGCCTCTTTGTTTGTTCAACACATAGTCAAACTGCATGGAATTCCGAAGGTAGTTATTTCGGACAGGGGGTCTCAATTTGTGTCCCGATTTTGGAGATCCTTCCTAAGTGGCCTGGGGGTGGACTCTCGTTTGTCCACCGGTTATCATCCCGAGACCGATGGACAGACTGAGAGAGTAAATCAAGATTTGGAACAGTACTTGCGTTTGTATCTACTGGATCAGGAGGGAGATTGGCCATCTTTACTAGCTCCAGCTGAATTTGCCTATAATAATTCAGTGCACACCGCCACTGGATTTTCTCCTTTCTTTTTGAATTCAGGTAGACACCCCAATATGTTGGTGGGCAAGGTTGTAGGAGACGTCCCAGCTGCTGAAGAAGTCATTCGTAAGTTACAGACTGCCTTGCAGTCAGCAACTGCAAACCTGGTCAAGGCGAAGTCAGCTTTTAAGCAGCAAGCAGATAAGGGTCGCAAGGCTAATCCAGTTTATCTTCCTGGGGATCAGGTTTGGGTTTCCACGCGCCATATGCGTTTGCGGGGAAATCGAAAGTTTCAACCTAGGTTTGTGGGGCCCTACTCTGTGGACAGAATGATAAATCCTGTTTGTGTGAGACTACAATTGCCCAAAACATTGAAAATTCATCCCACATTCCATGTATCGTTGATTCGGAAAAGCCCACCTAATCTTCGTAAGGTTCTCCCACCCGTTTCAGTACAGGTAGACTCAGTGGAGGAATATGAAGTTAAGAGAATACTAGACTCTAAGATCAGGAAGGGACAACTTTTCTATTTAGTGGATTGGAAGGGGTTTGGGCCAGAAGAACAATCCTGGGAACCCAGCTCTAATGTTCACGCAGCCAGATTAGTGAGAGAGTTTCACAAGACTTATCCACACAAGCCTAGGAAGGGGGTTTTGGTGGGGGGTACTGTCAGGATTGGACCAATTGCAGACAATACATTGCTGGTTTCCTCCATCACTAAACCCTCACCCCCTTCTTTCAATTGGACTCAGCTTGTTGCGAAGTATCGTATCGCCTTGGTTCAGTCATTTCCCAGTTGCCAGTGTAGTGGGGCCAGTTAGCGTTCTAGTGTTTGCTTGGAACGCTGGCTCTGGGACTTGGAGCGCGAGCGTTCGGTAAACGTCGCACTTCAACTGAAATTTCCCGAGAGGCGAACGTTTTTTCATTCGCGCTCTCTCTCAGAGTATAATTCCTGTCATAGTTTGGTTAGTTCAGTCTGGTCAGGTTTACCCTCTTTCCCTGTCACCTGCCAGTTTAATTCCCCGGTGTTCGGCGGCTTGCCAGCTGCGTCATTCTTCCCGTAGCTGCCCATCTGCCTCACAGACATTAGTTTGGCTTCCGTCTGACCCCTTGACACGCTTCCAGCATATTCCCCTTCACCCTGTCAAGTCATCCTGTTCTTCAGCCTGGGTCGGCAGCAGCGGCTCCTTCGTCATTCTGGCAGCAGTACATCGTGCGCAGCGAAGGCACTTGAGGCTTGAAACACGGAGAGGTTCCCTCAGCGGCAAGCAGCATTTAGTCGGTGAGCTCGAACCGATTTCTCTTCATTTCTGAACTGGGTATTGCTCCTCCTCAGTTTGCGTTGAGACTATTGGAATTCTGGTTATTCGCTTACAGCAATAGACTATTAGCAAGACCTCATTGGAACTCACCAGTTGGAACTTGTTGTTAATTTCTGGAACTGCATTTCTACTCAAAAAGACTGTGACCTCATGTAGATAAAAATATATATATATATTCTTGTGTACCACCAATATCTCCTGCTCATTACGTCAGCTCAGCTACCATCATCTACGCAGCTGTATATTAGACCTACTAGAGAGCAGCTAAGGCTCACACACACACAGGTAATTGGGGTTAGGTTCCAGAGTGATAGTTCTAAGGAGAATAGAGTGTTTGGGAGATCGGAACTTAGTAATGTTGTCTTTATGTTTTACAGAATAACTCTTCACCATTCCTTGAGCGGGAGTAGATGATTGTGTGAGCAGTCTCTCTGTCTGTCTATCCACTTCCCCTTTCCCTGTTATCACTGTTGCAAGAGAAATCCGGCGCAGTGGTGAAGGGGAATTGGGAGCTAGCTTCTTCTTCGGTCTGATACTCCAGCGGATTCAGAATCTTCAGGTACCTTCTGACAGGTCCCCCGGAGCGGTGGCGCGGAGTCTGATGCCCTCGTGACTCTTGGCGGTGGCGGCTGGAGCGTTTACTGTATTAAATGGCCAGGTAATGACTCTCGGCGGTGGCGGTGTTGCGGTGCTCTCCCCCGCGCTGCCGGGATCCTGCTGTTTTTATCTCGGCTGTTGGCGCTCTCTGGCGCGTGTGACGTCACCTGCCACGCGCCGCCGCAAGGCCTGCCGGGTGTTGTGGTCCCCCGGAGCGGCGGCGCGGAGTCTGATGCCGTCGTGACTCTTGGCGGTGGCGGCTGGAGCGTTTACTGTATTAAATGGCCAGGTAATGACTCTCGGGGGTGGCGGCGTTGCGGTGCTCTCCCCCGCTCTGCCGGGATCCTGCTGTTTTTATCTCGGCTGTTGGCGCTCTCTGGCGCGTGTGACGTCACCTGCCACGCGCCGCCGTGAGGCCTGCCGGGTGTTGTGGTCCCCCGGAGCGGCGGCGCGGAGTCTGATGCCCTCGTGACTCTTGGCGGTGGCGGCTGGCGCGTTTACTGTATTAAATGGCCAGGTAATGACTCTCAGCGGTGGCGGCGTTGCGGTGCTCTCCCCCGCTCTGCCGGGATCCTGCTGTTTTTATCTCGGCTGTTGGCGCTCTCTGGCCAGGTAATGACTCTCGGCGGTGGCGGCGTTGCAGTCAAAAGATCTGGGTTTAATCCATCACCGTTCTTTAGCCCACTCTGCCACACCAGACATGGCTATATGCAAATCAGTCTGACCCTGTGCCTCATAGGAACAATCCAGCCCGAACTGCCAAGCCATGTCTTCCCTGGACCGGAAAAAAGTTTTCGAGGACTGGTTTCTGGCATTCCAGCCGTCTTCAGCCCAGCTTGCTTGAATCCAGTGGCAAAGTGAGCAAGGGACTCACGTCTGAGCATACCCTGCCACACTTATGGCGGACTAAAGCGGTACTAAAGAAAAGTGATGGATTAAACCCAGATTGATTGATTCAGATGCTCCGTCCATCACCACCCTCTTTTGTACCGTGAGTCCCTTGTCCTGGTCTCACCTGTACTGCAGCACCTTGGCTGAGATGTCCTGTCCTGTCCTGCAGCAACTTGGCTGAGATGGATCCGCAACCCATTTTGGTGGACTGGAAGGTGAGTGTTGAGGGTGTGCAGGTGTACATTCCATAGTATGTGTATGTTGGTGAGGTGCAGTGCAGACAACACATATCCCACAGACACACATGTACACTTACACAACATGTATATGAATGAGATAAAAAACAAATGTCACTTATCTGTCACCCCCCACCCCCCGGGCCACCCCCATGAGTACTCTGCCTACAGGACACCGCCAGGCCAATGGGAACATCCAGATTTGCTCTGCATCACTCCACCGTCAGGTGGTAATGTCGGGCCGTCTTCTGTCTATCTATACTACTAGTATAAAGAGAGAACAGAAACCTTTTGGCAAGGTAAACTCGGGAACCACAGCGCCAATCCACACACCCAATACATTGTTGGAATCCTCAGGGTGTGTAGATGGACATAGGTGCCATAAAATAAAAAAAAAACGTAAATTCAAAAATTAAAATTTACAAATAAAGTAGTCCCTTAAAACTAGCGCCAGCCGCAACGTAGCGCTGACCGCGACCTAGACGTGCGTGATGACGACAAGCGGGGAGGAGCGGTGACGAGCGGCGAGGAGTGGCGGTGAAGTCCGGACCTCGGGGAGGAGCGGCGGCTCAGGTAAGGTGAGGCGGGAGGAGGGAGGCGGTCTGAGCAATGTCGGGCCGGGCGATGGGCCCGGGAGTGGCGGTCAAGTCCGGAGCGCGGCTCAGGTAAGGCAGGCGGGCGGGAGGCAGACGGGCAGGAGGCGGGAGGCAGGCGGGCAAGGGGCTGGAGGCGGTCTAGGCAATGTTGGGGCGGGCGGGCAGGGGCCCAGCCGGGACTGCACAAAAGCCGAAAATGCTGCCCCCAGCCCCCTTCTGCCCGGGGCAACGCCGGGGCGGGCTGCTAGTTGTGTATATATCTAGATAGGGCCGGCGGACAGCTATCAACACAGCAGTGTTTCAAAGACTGCTGTGGTGGCGGGCCGGCGGTCTGGATGCCAAGACCTGATTCAGGCCCTAAATCTTAGATCAACTAATATACTTCTAAATGTTTCTCAATCACATCCTTGTATTACTGCTAAGGGCTAGGCATCCATGCACTCAATGTATGATCAGTATCTGAGGAATACATACCAGTCCATAAGGATCTGACGTGGCTCCGATCATGCTTTGGATGAGGCTGATAGATGCAGGGTCACCAGCGATCATTGATGTCCCAGTGTCCACGATGGCCTGACATCCACTGCCGCAGGCGATGACCTTCCCGCTCATGGAGATGCTGTGGAAAGAGACAGGCTGGATTGACAGATCTTGAAACACGTACTCCTGGGGAGAGTCTGATTACATGTCCATCCTTCTACAAGACTCTAGCAATCCTGTACTTACCTTCGCACCTCCAGGGGCCCTCATACCATAGCTGTGTAGGGCACCAAGACCAAGCTTGTGCATGATAAAGAGAGGTCCCTATGAAATAAATATTTAGGGTCTTTTCCTGGTACTCATCACTGATTTGGGAGGCAGGAGAGTGGTGGGAGTGTGGCAGGAGTGTGGCAGGAGAGTAGCAGGAGTGTGGCAGGAGTGTGGCGGGAGAATGGAAGGAGAGTGGAGGGAGAGTGGAGGGAGAGTGGCAGGAGAGTGGCGGGAGAGTGGAGGGAGAGTGGAGGGGGAGAGGAGGGAGAGTGGTGGGAGAGTGGCAGGAGTGTGGCAGGAGAGTAGCAGGAGTGTGGCAGGAGTGTGGCGGGAGAATGGCAGGAGAGTAGAGGGAGAGTGGAGGGAGAGTGGCAGGAGAGTGGCGGGAGAGTGGAGGGAGAGTGGAGGGGGAGAGGAGGGAGAGTGGCGGGAGAGTGGCAGGAGAGTGTTGGGAGAGTGGCAGGAGAGTGGCGGGAGAGTGGAGGGAGAGTGGAGGGGGAGAGGAGGGAGAGTGGTGGGAGAGTGGCAGGAGAGTGGAGGGAGAGTGGCAGGAGAGTGGCAGGAGAGTGGCTGGAGAGTGGAGGGAGAATGGTGGGAGAGTGGCAGGAGAGTGGCTGGAGTGTGGCAGGATAGTGGAGGGAGAGTGGTGGGAGAGTGGCAGGACAGCGGTGGCAGAGTGGCGGCAGAGTGGTGAGAGAGTGGCAGGAGAGTGGCAGGAGAGTGGCAGGAGTGTGGCAGGAGTGTGGCGGGAGAATGGCAGGAGAGTGGAGGGAGAGTGGAGGGAGAGTGGCAGGAGAGTGGCGGGAGAGTGGAGGGAGAGTGGAGGGAGAGTGGAGGGAGAGTGGCAGGAGAGTGTTGGGAGAGTGGCAGGAGAGTGGCGGGAGAGTGGAGGGGGAGAGGAGGGAGAGTGGTGGGAGAGTGGCAGGAGAGTGGAGGGAGAGTGGCAGGAGAGTGGCAGGAGAGTGGCTGGAGAGTGGAGGGAGAATGGTGGGAGAGTGGCAGGAGAGTGGCTGGAGTGTGGCAGGATAGTGGAGGGAGAGTGGTGGGAGAGTGGCAGGACAGCGGTGGCAGAGTGGCGGCAGAGTGGTGAGAGAGTGGCAGGAGAGTGGCAGGAGAGTGGCAGGAGTGTGGCAGGAGTGTGGCGGGAGAATGGCAGGAGAGTGGAGGGAGAGTGGAGGGAGAGTGGCAGGAGAGTGGCGGGAGAGTGGAGGGAGAGTGGAGGGAGAGTGGAGGGAGAGTGGCAGGAGAGTGTTGGGAGAGTGGCAGGAGAGTGGCGGGAGAGTGGAGGGAGAGTGGAGGGGGAGAGGAGGGAGAGTGGTGGGAGAGTGGCAGGAGAGTGGAGGGAGAGTGGCAGGAGAGTGGCAGGAGAGTGGCTGGAGAGTGGAGGGAGAATGGTGGGAGAGTGGCAGGAGAGTGGCTGGAGTGTGGCAGGATAGTGGAGGGAGAGTGGTGGGAGAGTGGCAGGACAGCGGTGGCAGAGTGGCGGCAGAGTGGTGAGAGAGTGGCAGGAGAGTGGCAGGAGTGTGCTCTACAAATACCAGTTTCCTTAAAGAAACTAAAGCCAGTGAAAGACATGACCCAGAATCTAACTGACCAAGGTGACAGCTGGCAGGTGGAACAAAGAACACTCCCAACCTGCCTGGTCCTGGACCTACCTCTCTCTCCATCACTGGGGGTGGTCCCCAGAGAGTAGTGGATCAAGGCGACTCGTGGCAGGTGGAACAAAGAACACTCTAAATGTCCTCACCTGTCTGCGCCCGGACCTATAGCTCTGTCCATCATCAGTTGTGGGCTTCCCAGGGAGCTGCAATGCCTTGGGCTTGAATGGGATAAAAGCCCTGATGCACAATATGACATGACGCGTTGCTCAGTCCTACCTTGAAGCCATCATTAGCTCATCACTGCGGTGAACTGTCTCAGTTTTGTGGTCAGACAACTTGGGTAGTAAGGAGTGCAAGTAATATCATCAGTGGCATGTATTGGATAAGTATTGCACCTTATTCTAATAGTTATATAGCGCTTTATACTCGTGATGTGGGATACTAAGCACTCCAATTTGAATTTGGTTCCCATGCACCTTTTCAGAGTGCAGTGTGGAAAAGGAGGTTGCTTGTGGTTTGTCCTGTGTGGGGGTCTGTGAGGTGTTCTAGGCATGGTGTGAGAGGTACCCTGCACTTAAGGATGAAGTGCTGCAGAGAGAGATCTGGAGAGATGCTATGAGTATGGTGAGAGAGATGCGCTGCACTTAAGGATGAAGTGCTGCAGAGAGGGTGAGAAAGGACAGAGTCCCATCTTCAGGATCTCTTCTGACTCACATTTGGAGCCTCACTGATGTCTACTACTGGCATCTCGGGTAAGAAGCACTTAATGGTACCCAGGAGTGACTGAGGCCAGACCGCTGGAGGCAGTGGTTGAGTTTTCGGGAAATAGCATGATGTCCACCAAGGACAAGCCCATATCCTGATGGTAGGCCACAGAGTTGAGCAAATGAAAGGAGAGAAGCAGCTGTTACTTAACCAGAGACATTATAAGGTACCCAGAGAGGTGATCCACTGTCTGGAGTGGCAGGAGGTAAGCATTGTAGAAGCAGCTGTAGGTCACCCAGATGGGTGTATTCAAGGGATGCGGGCACATCATGATCCATGTCATAGAGACCATGACGTCCACCCAGGAGTGCTGCTAGCCCTGACCGTGGGTGGTGTGAGCAGGAGAGAGGTCCTTCTGCACTGTGAAGGGCTAAAGTCAGTCTTCCACTGTACCCTAGCATAGATTGAACCAGTCCCACACATCTGTCGATGGTGACCAGCCAGTACTTCTGTACTCTGAGAGGCACCAGGTCAGGCTATCACTGCACCCTAGTAAACATAGAACCAGTCCTGCCCACCTGTCGATGGTGATCTCCCAGTACTTCTGCGTAGTGACCGGTACCCAGGTCAGGCTTCCGCTGTAGTAGGAAGAGTCGATCCCGCCAAAGATGACCATGCTTCCAGTGTCCTCATGGCTGCAACACACAACATCTGGTCTTAGGTTCATCCATTCACAGAGTTATAAGACAACGCATGGGCATGTAACATGAGCGAATCATGCACCCTAACACAGCTCTCTTCAACGATCATACAACATTTAGTAAGATCACCAAACTAACAACATGCATTAGAGGGGACACCCAAGATGTTAAAAACAAGGCTGGCGCGAGCACGCAGCGGATGCTTGCAGCGGGCGCACCGCTGACACACCGAAGGCAAGCCCGTCTGTGCCCGTCCGCGCTTGGCCCACGCTCAGCACCAAGACCCCTGGCAGCGTTGGACCCCGTAAGTCTCCTACGTGCTGCTATGATAGAACTACTCTACTGGAGCTAAATGGGGAAGGTAGGGGAAGGGACTGCATCTGTATTTCGATGGATGAGTTGCCGGTTCCAATCCCTAGAGCCAGCTCCAACTGTAGAAAGCCCCTCCCCAAGATTATAATGCACCCCTTACAATTAAAAGTCGAGAAAAGTTCAGGTTCAGCCGGAAGCACTGAACGCGATTTTAAGTGTATATTGGTAAATGCTAGGTCTTTGGTCAAGCATAGCCTAGAGTGTGCTAGGCTCATTGAAGAAAATGAGACAATGACGGCTTTCATTACAGATTCCTGGACTGATAATTCACCTGACCCAGAAATAGTGAAAGCCACTCCTCCAAGACTTCTCTGCTACACTTTAGACAGGCCTCACAAGAAGGGCGGCGGATTGGCTGTGTTCTATCACAGCTCGATTAGGTCAGCCTTTCAGCCTATCCCTTCGATGGCATGAAAAGCCTTATTTTTAAGTTTTAGTCACTCCCACCATTACACCTTTAAAAGTACTTTATTGTATAGACCACCAGCACCAAGAAATTCTTTTTTACCCGCTCTTGGCAATATTCTGGAAGAAGGCATATGTACTGAGGTTTTTACCATCATGGGGGATTTACATTTTTAGTTGGAAGCATGTACTGATCCTGACACTGTATCGCTCAATGATATGATGAATAGCATCGACTTGAGGCAGCAGGAAAGTGGCCCCACTCATGTGGCAGGGCATACTTTTGATGGTATTTTTACCAATGATCCTTGTCTCAAATTTGTAGGGTGTTTGATCATGTCGCCGTCCACTTTGAATTAACGCTGATGGCACAGCGGGCACCTGGACAATGTCCTAGAGGTCCTATAATTACTAGAGCTTGGAATAAAATTGAGGAAACAGTCTTGCAGGAGCTGCTCACCACCACAACAGGGCAATTTCCAGAGCAGGCCTCAGTGGTATACACAGAATGGTTGGAACAAGCCCGTGAGGTAATAGCCCCAGTTAAAACCCTACACCCTCAAAGATTACAACCCTCAGCCCCTTGGTTTACGGAGGAACTGAGAATTCAGAAACTTAAGTGCAAACGGTTGGAACAGAAGTGGAGGAAATGCTATGAAGAAACTGATAAAAATGTATACAAGCTTAGCCTGCAGCATTATAAGCACATCATCTTCTCGGCTAAACAATAGTATTTTGCAACTCGCATTGATTTAGCGAAGAATTTAGCAAAAGAGTTGTTTAGAACTGTCTCCAACCTGGCCTCTCCTAACCCGGTCAAAGTTGAATTAAGCCAGAAACTTTGCGAAGATATCGCAAAGTTTTTCTTGACAAAAGTGGAGGATATTTTCCTAGCCTTTAATGTGGCAAGATGCTGGAAGTTAGCCTTCATCTCGCCGCTCTTAAAAAAACGAGTTTGGATCCCAAGGATCCAAATATTTTCATCCCATTTCTAGGGGAAACATCCTTTGCAACGCAACTTTTACCATGCAGTGCCTTTACATCCCAACTTTTACAACGCAAACTATTACAACGCATTGCGCTGGAGGGCGCTCTACAATAGTGAATAGATTTAATTTACTATCCAACAACTTCCCTACTATCCACGGGGACTGGAATTGGAATAGTAAATTAAACTATTCACTATCCAGCACCCCTCAACACTATGCGTTGGAAAGGCATGCGTTGTAAAACTTGTGATGTAAAAGCATTCCATGTAAAAGCATGCGTTGTGATGTCATACATCCCATTTCTAGGCTCCCGCTCCCAGCCAAATTATTAGAAACATTCATGAATAAAAAACATAGGGGCATATTAACAAGGGCTTTATCTCTTTAAAAGCCAAAGAAGCGGAGATAAAAATGTCGCCCTATAAACAACAGGGTGCTAACATGCAAATTTGCATGTTAGCACCCTTTTTCACTACGCTTCCCTTTGCATCTCTAATGAGATGCAAACGGGGCGTTCCAGAGAAAAATAATAGCAGAAATGTGCTTAATGACATTTCTCCTATTATCAAGCTTCACGCTAACCCTGTTAGAGACAAAAAAAGTAGCGCTAACCACGGTTAACGCTGCTTTTTTACGTCTGCTAATTTTCAGACTTAGCCATGTAATCCAATGGGAGGTGGATTACATGGCTAAGTCCATCATGGGCTATCAACAAGGATATCCCTATCCTTGTAGTTTTATCGCTGCATTACCAGTGATAACCTCCCAAAAATGCCGCTATAACAGGATTTTTTATCGCCTGGGCGGTTAGCGTTGTTAATAACACGATAACCATGCAATGTTATCTAACGATAGCGGGCGTTAAAAAAAAACTCTAAGCGCCCTTAGCGTTAATTTTCCCTGTTCGTTGTTAATATGCCCCTCAGTAGCTTTACTAAGGTTTCTAAAGCTTTAAGTAGATCTGCTGTGGCCATCAGCTGCTAGTAAATGTTACAAACGCTATACTCATGAGGCTTTACACAGGAATCAATCTTTTGCGACAGTCATCCCTTTCTGATTCAGTCTGCTCAATAATTCTTTCAGTTTCTCTCGGGTTCTGACACAATTTCATGTCTTGGAATGCTGTAAACCATATTGTTTGTTGCTGCTTGAAAGGTAACCCCAAACACCTGTACCCACCATCGGGTGAGAGACTCTAAAGACAAGGAACAGCATCTCCACCGACATCAGAACCAAACTGAACGGCTCACCTGGAGCTTAGAAAGAAGCTGACGATTCACCTCTCTCAGAAGCACAATCCCCTGGTCTTCACCCCTAGCTCACCACCAAGAGGACTTCACCTGCTAGCGACTCTCCTGACTCCACCTTGACCCCTACCCCCGGGCCCTCATGCTATGTTCATCACCCAGTACCTTTCTAGGGGCGTTTGCACGACATTTGTACAATCATCCTTACATCTCGCATTGACTAAAACAAGGCACGGTTGAAGAAATTAAATTTAGAATCAAACTTCTCTGGTTGTTGGAGGAGAATCCAAACAAAATGGAAGGTAGAAGATAATAGTCTGATCCTGTGTTTGCAACATAATGGACGAGGAATCTAGGAGTCGATAGTCGGACCTCCTGTGATGTGGACCTCCTGTGACGTGTACCTCGTTTGACATGGACCTCCTGTGATGTGGGCCTCCTGTGACCTAGACCTCCTGTGACCTTGACCTCCTGTGACCTTGACCTCCTGTGACTTGGACCTCCTATGATGGAACCAACTGTGACGTGGACCTCCTGTGACATGGACCTCCGATGACTTGGAACTCCTGTGATTTGGACCTCATGTGACAAGTACCTCCTGTGACTTGTACCTCCTGTTACCTGGACCTCCTGTTACCTGGACCTGCTGTTTCGTTTACCTCCTATGACATGGATCTCCTGTGACCTGGACCTCCTGTGACTTGGATCTCATGTCAGTTGGAACTCCTATGACTTGGACATCATGTGACGCGGACCTCCAGTGACGTGGACATCCTGTGACTTGGAACTCCTATGACTTGGACATCATGTGACACGGACCTCCAGTGACGTGGACATCCTGTGACTTGGACCTCCTGTGACTTGGACCCCCTGTCACGTGGACCTCCTGCATGGTCCCACGAGACAAAGCAAACACAAGGAGGTGATGGACGGAGTGTTGAACATTGCAAGCACTCACCCCCAGTCAACTGATCTGAGTTGAATCCAGTATCATTCTTTAGCGCACTTCACCACCTCAGTTCAGACACAGCTATATGCAAATCAGTCTGACCCTGTGCCTCATGGGAACAGTCCAGCCCGAACTGCCAAGCCAGGTCTTCCCCGAACTGGAAATAAGCATCCTGGGACCGGTTTCTGGGTAACACCCTTCATCAGCCAGGCTAGCTTGAATCAAGAGGCAAATTGAGCAAGGGACCCATTTCCCTTGCTCACTTTGCAAGGGTAGTGAAGAGAAACATGTGTGAGATGCTCACTCTGGAGAAGAGGTTCTCCCTGCAGCTTCCAGAGCTGGCACCTTGAAGTGTCACACTGATCAAGGGCAGTGAAAGGAAGTATGGGTGGGTGCTCACTCTGGAGGAGACCGTCCACTGCAGCCTCCAGACCTAAGAACTTTTAGCGGCGCAGGGCTCAAGGGCAGTGAAGTGAGGCATGTGTGAGACACTCACTCAGGAGGAGACTTTCTGCCGGCAGACTCCAGGGCTTAGAACTGGGAGTGGTGCAGGGTTCAAGGGCAGTGAAGTGAGGCATGTGTGAGACACTCACTCAGGAGGAGACCTTCACCCTGCAGCCTCCAGAGCTGAGACCTTGGCGAGACGCAGGGTTCAAGTCAGTGAAGTGAAGAATGTGTAAGACGCTCCGCCATAACTTGAGAATACCTCTCGGGGAGAATTCTGATTAGAGGGCAATTTATGGGACTCTTGTTATTTATTATTATTATTATTATTATGCTGTTTTATAACGCGCTTCATTACTGCCGGAGTATCCTGGCGCGAAGAAGAAAAAACAGAATAAACAGCCTACCCTACACAGAACAAAAACTAAAAGGCTAGTCGAAACAAATGGGTTTTCAACCCTTGTTTAAAAGAGATAAAGTTCATCGTAGCTCGCAAGGATAGAGGGAGCTTATTCCAAGCCAAAGCGGCCTTCACCGCCACTGATTGCCCTCCCAGCCGAGAAAGCCGGAAGAGCGGGACCTGAAGCAGATGTTGAGCGGCAGAGCGCAGAGGTCGCTTAGGAGAGTAGCGCCTAAATCGTTTCATCAGGTAGGCGTGGCCTTGTCCATAGATAGCTTTGTGGGCCAGGGTCAAAATTTTAAAAGTAATCCTCTGGGAGACTGGCAGCCAGTGCAGGCTCCGCAAGTGGTTTCTAGCGCTGACCCGACTGGGGATATTACCCAACAGTCTGACGGTTGCGTTTTGGATCACCTGGAGACGTCTCACCATATAAGCCGGGGATCCACTCAGCAGGCCATTGGCATAGTCAAGTCGCGAGAGAATTAAAGCTCTAGCAACTGACTCTCTTGCTGAGGCAGGCAAATAGGGAAAAAACTTCCGCAACGCCTTAAGGGTCCCGAAACAGCCTCCTGCCAGCTTCTTGATATGCCCCTCAAACCGGAGGTCTTCCCCGAACCAGACCCCTAGGTTCTTGGCGAGGACATTGACTGAACCGGGCATCGGGAAACCGGCCGGCCAAAGTGCTTCTCTAAAATTAGGGGGGAATTGACCATAGAGCAGTAATTCCGTCTTATCCTCGTTGCACTTCAGTTGCGCGGAGGCTAACCAGTTGAAAACCGCTGATAAACAAAACTGAATCCGCTCGGTATCTAAGACAGCACTGGGCCAGGTGAACAACAGCTGCGTATCATCGGCATATGCGATGATTTTGGCCCCCAAATGTTCGGCAAGCTCAATCAGGGGGGTCAGGTAGACATTAAAGAGAAGAGGGCTCAAGGTGGAGCCCTGCGGGACCCCAGTCATGAGGGGCTTAGCCGAAGATGAAAAAGGAGGGAGCCAAACCTGTTGTGATCGAGACGAGAGAAAGGAGCGCAGCCAGTCCAGAGCGAGGCCAGCAACCCCAATGTCCGCAAGCCTAGTGAGGAGGCGTTGGTGCGGCACCGTGTCGAACGCGGCAGAGAGGTCCAATAAAATTAGAGCTGCTCTGCCGCCACCGTCCAGACACTCCCTAACTGCCTCAGAGATCTCCACCAAAGCAGATTCCGTGCTGTGCGCAGCACGGAAACAAGATTGAGCAGGATGGAGAGCCCCAGATGATTCCACAAACTCATTAAGCTGCCGGAAGGCCAGTTTTTCTCCTATTTTTGCCATAGCCGGGAGCAGGGAAATTGGGCGATAATTGGCCAGCACTTCAGGGTCTGCTCCAGCCTTTTTCAGCAGGGGAAGTAGCTTAGCTTGTTTCCACTCAACAGGAACTGTGGCTGATTTAAATGAAAGGCTGACGATATGCGTCACTTCCTGCACCACCACTTCCGCAACCCCTGCCAACACCCGCGCTGGACACGGGTCAGAAGGTGATCCAGATTTCAAGGATTTAATCACGGCTAGTGTGTCAGTAGCAGTGGGAGGCGTGAGCTCCACTATCCGGGGAGATGAACCCTCTAAGGGAGGGGAAAGATGGAAAGAGCCATCCGGAAAGTGGCTAGAGCTAAAACTCGCCTGAATAGCCGCTATTTTTTGCTCAAAGAACCCGGACAAGCTCTCACACCATACTGCAGAAGCTGGAACCGCCCTTTGCTCAGCACAGGGAGAAAGGAAACTGTTAACAATCGCAAAGATCTCGCGACTGCTGTTGTTAGCTTTGTCAATCCGGCTAGTAAAATATTCTCCCTTAGCTGTTTTAATGCATGGCATGTTTGAAACTAGCCTTGGTGATAAGGGAAAGTAATCCCAGCTGGCTGATAAAATGTGATATTGTTCTAAATGCAGCTATTTCTACACTGTGTGGATGTCACTGCTTGCCTCTCAGCCTGGATAAGGGTATCTCAACTGGTCTCCAATCAGAACATTACTTCAAGCGTAATGTTCTATTGCGTGACTGACAGTAGCTACCAGTAAAACGTTTTGAAACAGCTGCAAAACTTTAGGATAAAGAAATCTCTGGCTAAAGGATCATTCCCTGAGTACAATACAGACTCTGGGCGCTGTGCCAGCAGGTGGCTTGCCCATGGTATGATGGTATCTTTCATTAGAAGGTGCTTCCTGTCGCTCTCGCCCAGGGGTGCCCACCGCCAGGCTGTTTAAATTGCATTTACATACCGCTTCCTTCCCCTGGCTGGGCATGTGCAACCTATCTCTCTAGCTAAATGGTTTGCTCTCCCTGAACCCCCTTGTATCTGTAGTAAGAGGGGTTCCTCTCTCGGAACCCTCCTACTCGCTCTCTGGTTAAAGGGGTTCATCTCCCTGAACCCCTCTTACTCTCTCTCTAGTTAAAGGGGTTCCTTTCCCTGTACCCCTTTATCTGTCTCGTCAAACAGGTTTCTGTCTTTGAACCCCTCTATCTCAATCAATCAATCAATCAATCAATCAAGACATTTGTAGAGTGCTCTGCTCACCCGTGAGGGTCTCAAGGCGCTGAAGGCGGGGGAGGGAGGGGCAGCTACTGGTCGAACAGCCAGGGCTTGAGGTGTCTCCTGAAGGTCAGTTGGTCCTGGGTCTTACGTAGATGGGCGGGGAGGGTATTCCATGTCTTTGCCGCAAGGTGGGAGAAGGATCTGCCATTGGTGGTCATTCCGTGGATGCATGGGACGCTGGCGAGGGCGAGGTCGGTGGAGCGCAGCAGGCGATTCGGGGTGTAGAAGGACAGTCGTTCATTGAGGTATGCTGGTCCGGTGTTGTGGATTGCTTTGTGTGCATAGGTTAGGAGTTTGAAAGTGATCCTCTTGTTGACTAGGAGCCAATGCAGGTCTCATAGGTGGGTGGTAATGTGGCTGTGGTGGGGGAGTATGAGGCGTGCAGAGGCGTTCTGTATGCACTGGAGTCTCTTCTGGAGTGTAGCCGTGGTTACTGCACAGAGGGCATTGCCGTAGTCCAACCTGCTGCTGATGAGTGCCTCGGTGACCGTTGTCCTGGTTTTAGTGGGGATCCATCTGTAGATCTTGATGAGCATTTGGAGGGATTTAAAGCAGGAGGAGGAGATGGCATTGACTTGATGGGTCATGGTGAGCGTTGAGTCCAGGATGAACCCCAAATTGCGTGCATGGTTTGTGGGTGTCGGGGTAGCTCCCAGCATGGTCAGCCACAAGGAGTCGTCCCATGCGGAGGGGGTGGAGCCGAGAATGAGGACATCTGTCTTGTCAGAGTTCAGTTTCAGGCGGCTGGTCTTCATCCATTCTGCGACGGCCTTCATTCACACTTGGAGGTTGAATTTGGCGATGGCCGGGTCTTTGGTGAGGGAGAGGATCAGCTGTGTGTCATTGGCGTACGAGACGATGTTGAGGTGGTGTGCTTGGACGATGTTGGTGAGCGGTGCCATGTAGATGTTAAAAAGTTAAAGAGGTCTCTCTCCCTAAACCATTCTTACTATCACTTGAGTTAAAGGGTTCATCTCCATAAACCCCTCTCTCTCTCTCTCTAGTTACAGGTGTTCCTCTCCCTGAACCTCTCTTAATCTCGCTGTGTTGAAGGAGTTTATCTTCCCGAACCCCTCTATCTCTCTAGTTAAAGGGGTCCTATCACCAGCATCATGGTCCCGTCACCAGCAGCATGAATCCATCACTAGCAGCACAGACTCATTCCTAGAAGCATGGATCAATCACTAGCAGTATGAATCCATCACCAGCAGCATGGACCCATCACCAGCAGCATGTATCCATCACTAGCAGTATTGATCCTTCACCAGCAGCATGGACCAATCATCAGCAGCATGGATCCATCAGTAGCAGTATGGATCCTTCACCAGCAGCATGGACTCATCACCAGCAGCATGGACCCATCACCAGCAGCATAGACCCATCAATAGCAGCATGGACCCTTCACTAGTAGAATGGACCCATCACCAGCAGCATGGACCCATCCCCAGCAGCATGGATCCATCACTAGCAGTATGAATCAATGACCAGCAGTATGGACCCATCCCCAGCAGCATGGATCCATCATTAGCAGTATGGATCAATGACCAGCAGTATGGATCCATCACCAGCAGCATGGACCAATCACTAGTAGAATGGACCCATCACCAGCAGCATGGACCCATTCCCAGCAGCATGGATCCATCACTAGCAGCATGGACCCATCACCAGCAGTATGGACCCATCACTAGCAGCATGGACCAATCACTTGTAGAATGGACCCATCACCAGCAGCATGGACCCATCCCCAGCAGCATGGATCCATCACTAGCAGTATGGATTAATGACCAGCAGTATGGATCCATCCCCAGCAGCATGGACCCATCAACAGCAGCATGGACCCTTCACTAGTAGCATGGACCCATCACTAGCAACATGGACCCATTTCTAGAAGTACTGATGCATCACTAGCAGCATGGATCCATTACCAGAAGCATGGATCTATCACTAGCAGCATGGACCCATCACCAGCAGCATGGGTCCATCACTAGCAGTATGGATCAAACACCAGCAGTATGGATCAATCACCAGCAGTATGGATCCATCACTAGCAGTATGGATCAATCACCAGCAGTATGGATCCATCACCACAGCATGGACCCATCACTAGCAACATGGACCCATTTCTAGAAGTATTGATGCATCACTAGCAGCATGGATCCATTACCAGAAGCATGGATCCATTACCAGAAGCATGGATCCATTACCAGAACCATGGATCCATCACTAGCAGCATGGACCCATCACCAGCAGCATGGATACATCAATAGCAGTATGGACCGGCTCCTGGCATTCACTTTTAGTTGAGTCCTGGTCAAGGAAGACCTCCTCTTGCGCTTCCAGGAGTCCAACTGGCTGGATACTGATGTACCCCTCTCTGTCTCAAGACCTCACTCCTGCTCCTCGCCTCCCTATCCCAAGAGCTCGCTCTTGTTTCTTGGCTCTCTGTCTCAAGACCTCACTTTTACACTCTGGCTCTCTGTACCAAGAACTCACTCCTTCTCCTCAGCTTTCTGTCTCAAGTCCTCACTCCTGCTCCTCGGCTCTCTGTCCCAATAGCTCACTCTTGTTCCTTGGCTCTCTGTCCTAAGTCCTCACTCCTGCTCCTCGGCTCTCAGTCTCAAGTCTCACTCCTGCTCCTCGGCTCTCTGTCCCAAGAGCTCACTCCTGCTCCTCGGCTCTCTGTCCCAAGAGATCACTCCTGCTCCTCAGCTCTCTGTCCCAAGAGCTCACTCCTGCTCCTCGGCTCTCTGTCCCAAGAGCTCACTCCTTCTCCTCAGCTCTCTGTCTCAAGTCCTCACTCCTGCTCCTCGGCTCTCTGTCCCAAGAGCTCGCTCTTGTTCCTTGGCTCTCTGTCCCAAGTCCTCACTCCTGCTCCCTGGCTCTCTGTCCCAAGTCCTCACTCCTGCTCCTCAGCTCTCTGTCCCAAGAGCTCACTCCTGCTCCTCGGCTCTCTGTCCCAAGTCCTCACTCCTGCTCCTTGGCTCTCTGTCCCAAGTCATCACTCCTGCTCCTCGGCTCTCTGTCCCAAGAGCTCGCTCTTGTTCCTCATCTCTCTGTCCCAAGAGCTCACTCCTGCTTCTCGGCTCTCTGTCTCAAGTCCTCACTCCTGCTCCTCGGCTCTCTGTCCCAAGAGCTCACTCCTGCTCCTCGGCTCTCCTACTGCTGAGGCTTTGGTTTTTACGACGTCCCTTGGTGACCTTCTGCAGGTCACTTTCTATTATTTTCAAAAATGTTGTATGATTATATAGGGAAGACTTCTATGGTGTGAATGTTGTCGCTGGGGCAGCACAGTCCTATGAGGAAGGAGTCAAAATCACTTTGTTCGCACCTGTGTCTTTCTTAAGGTCAAGGATGAAGGTATTGCCTGAATGGATTTAAAACGCTTCTCCCTGCCCCACTCCACCAGTTGTCTCTCATATCTCTGTCCACGTCTGCCATTGGTCACATCACTGCAGGGCCTTGGGGCTGAGAGCGTCTGGGTCTGTCCACAGGCATCTGTGTTTACTTCCATGAACTGTCTCTGCTTCTCCTCTGGTTCCAGGTGAGCATGTGCAGACGCATGTGTATGCGTGTCTCTGTTAGTGTGCACGCATGTACGTGTGGATGAGTGGGTGTGGTCTCAAAAATATCAACTTTAAAGCTTTGGCCTGGAACATTCTCAAGACCAAGGTATCTATTTGACCATTTGATGAAGGGACCTGGTGTGGGGATAATAAATCTAAGCTTTCCCTGTCTCATTTCCCTTGAGGGTTTTGAATGATTCAGTATTTGTAGTCTGTATTGCTGCAGATCAGTTTGGTAGGCTCCTTCAACAGAGATGTAGGAATAGTTACCCATTTGCCCCATCCTAGTATTTGAATGAGTAGTGTAAACCGGGAGAGGGAGCGGCATTGGTCGCCCTGTAAGAGCGTCAGAGATGGAAGGTCCGGGTATCAACAGAGCTGCAGACCCACCTGAGGACAGATGAGCGGCAGAAACATGTTCACCGTCAATTGTTTCATGGTTCCATGTGAGTATAGATACATATATTACATACCGGCAGTCGCCAGCAGGCAGTTATAGTTAAAGCATTTTTCGTTTTGCCAATACCTTTGGTGCTGCTTGAGGAATCGTTAAAGACATTTTCTGCAGTTGGGACAGTGCTGTGTTGAAAGTTTTGGGGGTTTCGGGGTGATCTGTCGCGCATGGGCTGAGAAATAAGGGGGGGAGGGCCATGGGACAAAGCTGTTTGCTGTGGCTTGGTGGGAGCTTTAGCATTCCTGTCAAACCATAGCAAACTGTGACCCGCTTCTAGCAAGCGAGAGGGTAAAAAAATGCTTTCGCCAACTAGAAGCGGAAGACTATTGCTAGGCTTTCCTGTTTTCAGTTTCTATTCTTGGGAAATTCTGGTGGTGTTTTTCCAGTGTTTTCCAGTGATTTCAATACCTCAAAAAAACAGTGCTTTTCAGTGGTTATTCATTTTCGCGGCATAAAAAATAACTGAAATAGTGTTTTACCGGTGTTTATGGAACACTTTGCTTTTATTGCTTTTTCAATTTTTCTTCAAAAATTGTATACTGCTTTACATTTGAGAAGCTTAATACAGTCATGAAATACTTTCCATTGTCCTTTGAGTCCGCAGCTCAGATTTAACAAGCATTTGCAATGCAATAGGTCTCGCATTTATGCAAGTTTAAGCTATTCGTGTTGTAAATGACAAAGCCTTTTATTTATGTTTTAAAAACGAAAAAAAAATACAAGGCATTGTTAGTTGCAATAGCTCAAACTCACGTAAATGCGAGACCTATTGCATTACAAATGCTTGTTTTGAATGAAAGCGTTAATTGGTCACTCAGCAAGTTGGAAGTTACAGTCTGTGTTCCAGAGTCGCTACCCCTCTCCTGCTCAGAGAGTGTTTCATTGCATTATATCATCGAGGGGGTAAAGGCATGAGAAGGAAAAAGAGAAGGAAGAAGAGAAAAAAACTGAAGGAGGAGAGACCGAGAAGGAGGGAGACAATGGGAGTAGGGAGAGGGGAGGAGGTAAACAAAAGGAGGAGAGAGGGAAAGAGATAAAAAAGGGGTATCAGTGAGATTGGAGGAGAGAGAGAGATGGCCAAAAGAGAAATGGAAGGAGAAATGCAAATGTGAGGCACTTGACTTGGCTATTGCAGCAAGTAAATATAGCCAGACATGCACTAGACAGCTCAGTTGAATTAAAGAGAAGATCTCAGTTAAGAAATAGAACATGGATGTGCTCTGCTGTGAATTACTGTACTGCTCCCTGGGAGCTGGCGAGCTCCCTGCACCTTCTGAGTACAGTGATAAGTAGTGTCAGTGGGCCCCCAAATGTGAGTCAAGACGTGCTCCATCTTTGTTGAGGGTCCCCGTCTTTATGTGCCCCACAGGTTCCACTGTGCATGCTAAACTAGTACACGCATGCTAGAATAAACTGAATGCTTCTGCACATTGAGGTTGCCAGGGAATGGTGAGCTGTAATGGTTCAGGTGTGACAAGTAATCCTTTATATGTTTGCTTTCTGTTCTACATTTAAAGAGGCAGAAGGAATTCTGAGTTTCAGACTCTTCTCCTTCGAGCCAGTGGAAATTGCTCTCGCACTGAGCTCTTTCCTAGATTCTGAGAGACGAATCCAAGGTCACCAGATCACAGAAAGCTGATTCTTTTGAAAAGCATGCTGCACGCATTAAAATAAAATAAAACTTTCAGAGCCCTGTGGGGTTTGCAGGAGGCAATAGCAGGATGACAGGTGAGCATTGTGCAGGCATCAGTTGGCACGCCTCGGAAGACACATAACCTCAGACTCAACCCTGAGTCTCTGCTTCTCCAGTTATTATATTTTTTAGCAGAAGGCAAACAGCCAGGAGGCTTCCAGTACAGCTTCTGGCAATTCTAGGCCTGTGACAGGCAACCCAGGGACCTAAATGCAGCCTGATCGGTTCTGCGCCTGCGAAGCAGAACGGGGGTGGAACACAGGAAGGGTGCTCGGGGATGGGTCGGAAGGTACAGGTCTTCTCACCGAGCCTCCCCTGGGCATGGGAAACCTAGTGATAAGGGAAAGTCTTGCAGTCGTGTGTGGCAGCCAGGGTGAGACAGCTTCTCTGGCACACACACAGTACTTCCAGGTCTTTAAAAGACCATTTGCTTCTTAATGAGGCAATGTTGTGTCTCACCCCTTCTTAGAGCCCCTGCAGCTCCACTCTGCCTATTTCTGGAAGAATCAGCCGCCCCCCCCCTAAAAAAAATCTTAGCCCCCTCAAGCCTGCCCCCAACCCCCGAAATTTGGCTCTAGCTGTGCTACTGTGTGTAAATACATAGTGGCACATTTTCCGTCGAGGAGGAGAGTAAAATTAACCTTATTTACATAGTGAAGGTTTTCAACATCATTGCCATACCATCAACGCATTTCTTTTTTCACTCCTACGTTTGTAATTGAAAGAGGCCCACTTCACCTTTCATCCCAATTAGACAAACAAAAGCACAGTTCAAACATGGTAAATATATGCTAAATTAGCAACAGTGGAACATGCAGCCATGCCAGGACACTACAAAACTTCTGAGTTACAGTGAGTTTTGTACACGACCGGCACCCACTGGCTGTGGCAGCTGCCGATCGCGCGCTGTCTCATGGAATTAATTAATCAAATGCAAACAGTCAGTGGCTGCACTGCAGCACCGCTCTCTCACTTACTTCTTTAAATTGCAGTATCTCGAGCTCGAGCCACTGCAGGAATAACCGATTGCCGCGTGCCTCTTCAGAGAATCCTGCACTGAGATGTGTGGTGTGCGCTCTAGTCTATGAGCGCGTACGCGATGACGCGTCACGCCATAGACTAGAGCGGAGAGCGCGCGCATGCGCAGCAGAAAGAGATTGAAGGCGCGAACGGCGGAAACGACAGTTGGCGACCGGAGCGAGCAGCGAGTAGACGCTCGGCGCCCTATAGCTTGTGATAACTTTGCCTGCATATAATAAAGTAATCATTCACCTACAAAGGCTCAGCAAGTGTGTTTGGGGGCAAGAAAGGAACATTACATTGGCGACGAGGCTGGCACCTAGAACACCATCGTGCACAGAGGACAGGAGCAGCATCCCCCCATCAGCCCCACACCAGCCAGAGGGACAGAACAGCAGCCAGCACGAGCATAGGGCGTGGCAGCAGCGCAGAGGCAACAGAAAAGCCAGAACACAGCATAAGCTTCCAGGTCAGTGCTGCCCAGGGGAACGGAGCCTACAGCCAGCATCCTGGCAACCAAAGGCATCACCCCCAAGTCAGAGGAAGAGGCACAGGCAGACAACCCCACGCCGTCCGCAAGGGACAGTACCCCAGGTAGTCCCAGGAGTCAAGGGGACGCAGCAGGGAGCGCAGGAACATCCAGGGTGCCCGACCAGCCCAGTGCTCAGGCGGCAGACCCCAGAGGTGAAGCCAGAATGGCAAATCCAGCCTCAGCCCTGATGGCACCGGTACCATTCCTGCCCAGACCGGGTGAGCCGCAATTAAAATGGGAGGACTGGAAAGAATACTTTCTGAATTACATTGAGGCCCTGGAAGATGAGAGTGAAGGGGCATACACCCCGGCAAGACGAAAGAGACTGTTGCTCCACAATCTAGGCCCGGAAGGGGTGAGGGTGTTCAAGAACCTAGTCCCCAAGGAGAGGGGTGCAACGGAGACAGACGTCTTCAAGAATGCACTGGACGACTTGGACAGCCATTACCGCCCAGCGGTTTGCGTCTCAATTGATCGCTACAACTTTCAGCAGAGAAAACAAGAGGCGGGCGAATCCATTGACGATTATGTGGCGGCTCTCCGACGCCTGGCCATCACGTGCCAGTATGGTGCCCTCCAAGATGAATACATAAAAGATCAGATTGTGATGCATACCACCAGCAGAGCCGTCCAGGACAAATTATGGGCGATGAACGAGACGTCCCTCAAGGAAGTGGTGGCGATGGTCAAGAAAGCAGAAATGTCGAAACGAGGAGCCGATGCAGCAAAAAGGGAAAGCGTGCCGAGGCAAATGATCAACAAGATTGATGAGGCACCACAGTCCAGTAAACCCAAAAGCACGTATGGTGACCAAAGGAAAGACACAAGATGGACGGGTAAACAACCGGCCCGCCCCAGCTCCAGCAGTAAGTTTGCGTGCTACAGGTGTGGCAGCACGGCGCATGCGGCTCAGGACAAACGATGTCCCGCGTTCCGAGCCAGGTGCTCGTTCTGTGGCCTGACCGGCCATTTTGAAAAGGTGTGCCGGAAGAAGGGAACAAAATCCGCCGTCCAGTGTGTAGCAGCAGCCACAGCGGATGAGAGCGGCGAAGATGACCAAGATGAGGGTGATTTAGTGCTGTGCATCGAGGACCAAGTGCTGGCGGTGGCAGGGAAGCGCAGTGATAAGCCCCGCACGGACATGCTCATAGGAGGTGTGAAAGTACACGTGGCGGTCGATTCAGGATCCCCTTGGACCATTGTGCAAAGGTCCATCTGGGAAGAAGACTTTGCACCGGTCGTGGGGCCAGATCTATGGCCTCCGGACATCAAGCCCATATCGTACACGGAGAATGCTATCCCCCTGGTGGGGTGCCGGGACTTCGCGTTCGAATTCAGAGGGAGGTCGGCCACGTGCACCCTGTTTGTGGCGGAGAAAGGCCCGTCGGTGCTGGGATGGAGAGACGCCGGGGACCTTGGCATCATACTCAACCCAGGTGGGAAGGAACAGATACTATTGACGGATGAGTGGCCCCTCCACAAAGATGAAGACTGGAAATCAGCATACCCCAAGGTATTTGAGGGCACAGTGGGCAAACTGGACAAATTCGTGCACAAAATGGTCCTCAAGGAGGGAGCAGAACCAGTGGTACACAAGGTCCGGAACATACCCATATCCACGAGCGGAGCGGTACAACAAGAATTGTTGAGGCTGGAGGAGCAAGGCATTATAGAGCCGGTGGACAGCGCGGAGTGGCTGTCGCCCTTGGTGGTGGTCAAGAAACCAAATGGCAAGGTCCGTCTCTGCGTGGACCTTCGGGAGCTCAACAAAAATCTCATCGTGGAGAGATTTCCACTTCCCAGAATCGAAGAGATGCTGGCGAGGACGAAAGGAGTCACCCATTTCTCCGCCATAGATCTAACGTCAGCGTACTACCAGATAGAGCTGCACCCAGCGAGTAGGAAGTACACATCCTTCATTACACCCTTTGGGTGTTACCAATTCAGGAGGATGCCCTTTGGCCTGGCATCCGCTGCGGCCGTATTCCAGAAGCTGATGCATAGACTGTTCAAGGACATCTCAGGGGTGCAGTATTTTCAAGATGACATCTTGGTGATGGGCTCCTCCAAAGGAGATCACGACAAGAAGCTGCATAGGGTCCTAGGAGTACTGCAAAGCAAAGGCATGACGGCGGAATGGAGTAAATGTAGAATTGGGACTCAGTCAGTGACATACTTAGGTCACGAGATAGGGACACATGGCATCTCACCGAAAGAACAGAATGTGAAAGCAATCAGGAATGCCAAAGCCCCATGCACCAAGGAGGAAGTGCGGTCATTCCTAGGAATGGCCGAGTATTACAGCAAATTTGTGAGACACTTTGCCACCAGAACATACAAAATGAGGCAACTAATCAGAGACAAGACCAAATTCGAGTGGGATGCGGAAGCACAATTGGAATTTGACACAATTAAAGATTGCATCAGCCACGCTGTCCCACTACAAGGGTACATCCCCACGGGCAAGACAATAGTGACAACAGATGCGAGCGACAAGGGCTTGGGGGCTGTGTTGGCGCAAGAAAGAGAAGATGGGTCCACGGAAACGATCAGCTTCGCGTCACGAGCGCTATCTCCAACGGAACAGAGGTACAGCGTTATCGAAAAGGAAATGCTGGCGGTCACCTGGGCAATGAACAAGTTTCGGCAGTTTATTTGGGGCACCAGATTCAAACTCCAAACAGACCACAAGCCACTCATCAAAGTCTTGACGTCCTCGGGCCATGACACGGCGACCCCAAGAATCGCAAAAATGACCCTGAAACTACTAGATTACACCTATGACGTGGAATATCTTCCAGGGACACAAAACAGGGTTGCTGATTACCTCAGCCGGGCTGCGGCCATGGAGGATGCGCCGGAGGAGGCCCAGGACAGGGAGGAGATGGTAGCCAGCATGGAAGACCATGAGACGTCGATTAGCGCCCAGGAATGGGAGGCCGCCTATGAACAGGACGCGGAGAAGGTGGAGGTAAAAAGGCACCTCACCACCGGCTGGCCGGACAAAAAGAAGCTCGCGGAAGGAGTACGGAGGTTCTTTGAGATGAGAGAAGAACTGTCCTTAAGTGATTCGGGAATTTTCTTATATAGGGGTGAAAGGGTTGTGCCTCCGGAATCCCTGATACCCAAACTGTTGAAGCAGCTGCATGAAGGTCATTTGGGCATTGTAAAAACAAAGGCACGAGTGAAGCAGATGTACTGGTGGCCAGGTATGGATGCCCACATTGAAAGGCAAGTGAGGGAGTGCGGGCAGTGCCAAGGAGCGGACAAGGTGTTACGACCCCTCCGACCAGCATTGGGGAAGTTCGACACCCCACAGAGTCCCTGGGAGAATGTGGCCATAGACATACTGGGGCCCGTTCTGGACAGCAGAGGCGTGAACAAATATATATGTGTGGTGATGGATAAGTATTCCAAATGGCCTGAAGTGGACATACAAGAGTCCATGGAAACGGACACGATACTGAAATTTCTGAC
Organism: Lissotriton vulgaris; assembly: GCF_964263255.1. Taxonomy (NCBI): domain Eukaryota; kingdom Metazoa; phylum Chordata; class Amphibia; order Caudata; family Salamandridae; genus Lissotriton; species Lissotriton vulgaris. The sequence goes on along the minus strand of NC_141691.1, from coordinate 2,137,247,399 downwards.
ATCTGTGTTCTTAAGAGAAGGTATACCCAGATCCATTCTCAGTGACAATGGACCGCAATTTGTATCGGACAAATGGGTCCGATTTATGAGGAGGAACGGGATTGAGTCAAGGCACACGGCCGTCTACCACCCCGCATGCAACGGCCAAGTGGAGCGGTTTAACCGCGTGCTAATGGGGTCCATACAGGCAGCCATCTCACAGGGAAAAGACTGGGAGACTGAAGTGATGAGCATGCTGTGGGCCTAAAGGATCACCCCCACAGCGGTGGGGTACAGCCCGTTCCAAGTACTAAGAGGACGACATACATTCACACGGGACAATGTAGTGTGGAGGGAAAAGACCATCACCAGCAAGTGGACCCCGGCAGTGGTGCAGCACAACCTGGAGAAGGCCCAGAAGATTTATGCCGCACACTACGACAGACGACGCAATGTGAAGGAAACAGAGCTGGAAGAAAGAGAATGGGTCAGGGTCAAACTCCCTACCATACAAAAGAAAGGTGAAAGCAAGTTTAGCCAGCCCTTACAGGTCAAGGAGGTGCGTGGCAGGGCGGCTCTCCTTAGCGACGGCAAAGTGTGGTCCCAAGACCGCATGGCCAGAGTTAACAAGATAATAGTGTGGCCCAAGGCTGAGGAGGAGGAGATACCGGAGGAGATCCAAGATGCAAGACTTCCACCGGGACAGAATGCACAAGACCTGTGGGACGGAGCAGGAGATGAGAGAGAAGGGGAAACTCCCAACACAGAGTCCACAGACAGAGAAGGTACACCGGCCGGTGTAGTACAGAGAAGAGACTAGAGAGGCGGTGAGGAATCTCGAGGAGAGAGAGAGGTGGAAGAGAACATGCCGGTAAGACACACGCGCAGCGGTAGGGCAGTTACGATGCCCTCTCGTTATAGAGACTTTGAAATGAGTGGACCCTAGTCAGGAGGCACCGCCTTGGTCCTGGCGGCCGCTAGAGACACAGACATTGGGACTAAGGGACACTCACAGAGTTGGGGGTAATGTTCATTGTTCACTGTAAAAAGGGGGAGATATGTGGTGTGCGCTCTAGTCTATGAGCGCGTACGCGATGACGCGTCACGCCATAGACTAGAGCGGAGAGCGCGCGCATGCGCAGCAGAAAGAGATTGAAGGCGCGAACGGCGGAAATGACAGTTGGTGACCGGAGCGAGCAGCGAGTAGACGCTCGGCGCCCTATAGCTTGTGATGACTTTGCCTGCATATAATAAAGTAATCATTCACCTACAAAGGCTCAGCAAGTGTGTTTGGGGGCAAGAAAGGAACATTACAAGATATTGCCGGAAAAAATAAAGCCTGTCTTCCACCTCGTGGGTTTTGAGGTAGCTTATAAATGTACACAATACGGGAAACTAACAAGTTCCTTAAACACCTGAAGCCTCATGGTGGAATTAATGTAATCGTGGCGAGCATTTTTTTTAAGGCTATACCCACAGAAGTGCCCAATTAGAAGGAGCTTAGTTTTGCGGTGCGCTAATCCTGATTGGTGGTGCTTAACATCAGCCATTTACTCATCGCTTTTCCTAAGTTTTCGACGTGGTTCTGCTCACCATTTTGAGTTTGCAAGTCATGATTTCTTCTGTTTATGGGTTCGGCCGGGTATGACAGTATTTAGGCTGACGGGCTGGATAGTAGTGTCTTCTGCAACAGAAAAGTCCTTCAACCATGATCCGGCTGGGCACGTCATCATTCCCTGCACTTTTTATTAGCTTTAGAAGGAAAACAATCTATCTACTCGTAAAGTAATGGTCTTTTTAAAGGGCTGTGAAGTGCTCAGTTGCGGCCGCAGTAAGACAGACTGCAGACCACAAGAGCTCCTCTCCCTCCCACTTGAGCCAGGCAGGGGGCCTGGTGTTGATCTGGCCCTTGGGCCATTCACACCTCGGCTCCCCATGTGCAGACTCAGTGTTTTCCCCTGACACCTCTGCGCCAGGCCACCACAGGCAGGCCAATGGAATGCTTTGGCTCCACCAAGTGGCCAAAAGGCGCAACAATGATGAAAATCAGTGACACTCGGTTTAAATCAAGTCAGCTGATTTTCATTCGGTAGGGTTTTCTCGGTTACAGTCATTTTAAACCGAATTCCGGACAGCCTAACTATTGCTTTTCACGTGGGCGGCAATATATTTTGAGCCCCCACCACGGTAAGACGTACTTTCCTTTATTCCATGTTTTGTTCGCCCGCAGGTACTTCCTTTTACCCGTCAGCTTCACCTTACTTACACCCTCCTTTTTTGCTTTTGTTAATTTTTTCAGCCATTGACCACTTTCAAGCACTATCAGGTACTTTTGCGGTTCCTGGACGTCCGGTGTTGGATTTTGTGTCTTAGCTGTTCCTCAGTTGGTCTCTCCCTCGCCTACTCTGAGGCCGCTTGTTCTTTCACTGTCTTCATGTGCCTGCCGCTTAGGCCTCATCTCGATCTCTTAACTCAAAGTTTCTCACACGCATTTCATTTATAATGACGAATCCTACTGTTGCATCCTAAAGTGTGTTATGATTCCGATGAGTTCGACCGTTTGAACCGTGAGACTGTCGCACGCAATGTTCCGATTACACGTTCTGAGTGTGTGAAACTACCCCCATGTCCGGAAGCATCGCTTTTCCTTTTCAGTCTGTTGTATTTGTTTATCCTGGTATTGCAGCTGCCCGAGGCCACCCGGTGGCCATCAAGAGGGCGGCACCTTAGTCGCCGGGGGGCTCCCCCCCCCGCCCCCTTGCATGCAGGTACTCCCTCCTCCCTCGGGCAGGAGGGGTCCAGCAGGGAACGGGGCGGGCCCAGTGACGTGCTTCGGGGGGCGGCAGGCCGGGCGAGGGGTACTTAAGTCCCCCTCGCCAGATTCAGGCCTCTTTGCCGCCCCTCGCCGCCACGTGCAGACCACCAACTTGGACGCACTTCGCCCCGGCCCTGCACTCGGTCCCCGCTCGCGGCCCGCGCCGTCCGCCTTCCCCGTGCTGCAAATTCAAACAGCAGGTACGTGTGCCTCTCGCTGGCCTCCCCCCGGCCCTGTCCCTGGTATTTGATCCAGGTTGTACGGGGCCCTGTGGTTGAACCCACAGGGGGGGTTGGGAAGGCCGTAGGCTACAGAAAGGGTAGCTGGGTTGCCTGTTAGCGGCAATGAGTTGCGGAGGGGAGCGGATGAGGGGCGTGTGCGGTCTGTATCGGGACCTCGGGTCAGGGGTGGCGCGGCTTGCGAAGTCGCGGTGGTTGCCACGTGGACAGGCCCATTGGGCCTTAACAATCCTACATGACGGCATAGGCAGCCCCGCCGGCCTTTGCGCCGAGGCCGCGCTTATCGGGCAGGGATTTGGTACGGGGAATTGCGGGACGTTGAGATATCCTCGTTTAAATCCTGTCATTCATGCTTTCAGTCTTCTCCGGTCGAGAAAACAAATGCCTGTCATTAGGGAAATCGGAGGGGAGCGGACTATGGGCGGGTGCGGTCTGTATCGGGACCTCCAGTCAGGGGTGGCGCGGCTTGCGAAGTCGCAGTGGTTGCCACATGACCAGGCATAGTAGGCCTTAAAAATCCAAGATGGCGGCATAGGCCGCCCGGCCGGCCTTTGGGCCGAGGCCGCGCCTCAGGTCAGGGATATCATTTGCACTGCAACCGGGTCCGGCAGCGAGCAGAAATATTATAGCGGGACGTGAGGTTGATACTAACAGGATACTTCCTGCCCCGGCACTGCGACGATGCCTTTTGTCCGCTGTAACCCTCCCCTGCCCCTCATTTCATTATCGTTTCACTGATTTACTCGCTTTTACAGCGAAGCAAGCCTGTTAGTCGGACGCTTTTATAAACAAACTAGGCAGCTTAGGACCGCGGAAAGCCTTCCCCGCACCTCATTACACTATCGCAGTGAATGATTGCTTCCAAGTATTGAATACCGGGCTTGGCCCCGGTGTCGTGCGCATGGGCTGTATCCATGGTTTTGATGTGTAATACGGACACATGGGGCAGTGGACGCGGAGCGTTGGGGCTCGGTCGGTGTGTGGGGAGTTTATCAGTTAGCTAGCCACGTGGCCCGAGCCCGGCGGGCATGGTAGGCTAAATAAATGAGGAAGATGCCAGGAGGAAGCCTTAGCTCTCCGAAACACTCTCTGTAGCGCCGCGCATTTGGTGTAGGAAGACAGCCACAGACAGGGACGCCTACATCCGCAGCACCCCGCAACGGAAAGCGAATATATTGCGCGACGCCCACGCCGCAACGCACTAACCGATAACGTGGTCACCGCACCTACCCCCCCCACCTGTGTTTCAGGGGCCCCTCACCACCGGTTTGTGAGTGCTGCGGGGGCGGTTGGTCGAGGGTGTCCCAAGGGGACGTGGTTGATGTATTGAATAATGGTGTCTCCTGCCCATAGAGTGAGGGGCGTCAGCTCCATCCGGCAGGATATGGGAAAGGTACTGGGAGGCAAACAATTGTGTTCCCCTGCCCATAGAGTGAGGGGCACCAGCTCCATCCGGCAGGGGCTTGTTAAGGTGCATGTGAAGTGGACATTGATGTGCCCTGCCCATAGAGTGAGGGGCACCAGCTCCATCCGGCAGGGGCTGGTTAACGTGCATGTGAAGTGGACATTGATGTTCCCTGCCCATAGAGTGAGGGGCATCCGCCCCATCCGGCAGGTGAAGTTGAAAGTGCACTGGATGTCGTTCATAGTTTCCTCTGTTTGCAGGTGCCAGGGGGGAGACGTTAGCGAGGCCACACACAGGGATTTTCAGGTAATTTGGCCGAATCAGCCTTTTGTGGGGGGTCGGGGTGGTGTTCGACAGCGGGCTCTCGCCACCCACAAAGCTGGCGCGGAAGGTGGCTGTCCAGGCGCGGTGGCCAGCGGTATACAGAGGCACCGGGTGGTTTAGTTACTTATGCTCCCGTTTCCATTCCAGGCGGCGTCTTGCAGCGGACACACGCGCAGTCGCACCCGTGCAGCATCCTAGTCTTCATTTGGAAGGTACGTACATTGGGCACAGGGTGGCTCAGGAGAACAGGATGACGGGGTGGCGGCTTGACCATGACGTCAGCATGGGTAGTATAGCTCACCGGGCATTTTCTTTTTCAGGGTCAACGGGAGCCAGCGGAATGGACAGCCAGGGATCCCCTCCGCTTTTTTCCCAGACGAGCCAAGTTGGGGAAACCCCTTCAGGAGCCGCACACGATGCGCAATTGAAGGCACTCTTGGACATAATAAAGGTCAAGGGGGTGGCGTGGGCTAGTGAAGCACTGGGGGTCAACAGCCAAGATGACTCCGGGGTGGTTGTGGCAACCCCGGCGGTACTACAGGAAATCACTGAGGATAATGACACTGGGCCCAAGAGGTCCAAGAGACATAAGAAGCCCACTTGCAAGGAATTTCCAGCAGAACCGATCCCAGCCAAAAGCCGCGCACCTGAGGTGGCTCGGAATGTGATCGTACACGTGCCGGCAGCCTCATCCCCCTTGCAGGTGGTCCAAGCGACGCCACCCCCGGAAGTGGTGGCCCCTTCTTTGAATTTTGCCACACGGGATGAGTTGGGTAAGCTCACCAGCTCTCTGCAGGAATTCATGAACGAAATGAGAGCAGGCAGGGAGGCGGCGGCGCAGCCGGCAGTTGAAGGTGCTGCTGCCTCCCCTGCCCCAACTGTGACATCGGAGATGTCTTTTGCGCACGCGTGGGGTGGGCAACTTTCACAGGGAAGCGTCAACAGCAGTGGCTCAGCGACCGCCAGCGCGCCGGTTCTGTCCCTCACCCACGCGGCGACCGAGGGGCCTTTGATACTTTCTCCAGTCCCTTCGGCCACTGCATCGTCCACCTCCTCAACCGTGCCCCCCCTTGCGTCACCCACTACTTCGATCTCATCGGCCACTGCATCGCCCACCTCCTCAACCGTGCCCCCCCTTGCGTCACCCACTACTTCGCTCTCATCGCCAAGCGTCCCCGCGCCCTCTAGGATGACCATGGCTCCTCTGCTCTCAGGCAAATGCTCCCTAGCCTGGCTGGTGCCACAGGCGGGTAGGGAGGCCATCTGGTGCAGGGAGTTCATAGACATCTTCTCCCTTCTGATGATAGGGGTGGAGGGGGTGGACATCAGGAAGGTGGGGGCAAAGGAGGAGGAGAAAAAGGCACGGTACCAGGCATGGCCCGAGAATTCACTCAAAAACTGGAGGCAGGCTTTTGGAATATTAGCGGCAGTAATAACAGAGCGCTTCCCAGACCAGGCGCAGGGGCTCTTTCATTATGAGAGCATTATTACTGAGGAAGCGGAAAATGGGGGTACAGGCTGGTACAGATATGATTATGAATTTAGGAAGAAGATGTCCATGTGTCCAGAATTGGAATGGGATCAGATAGAGGTCAGATTGTGGATGCAGCACATGGGCAAGGGGAAGGCCGAGAGTCTGGCCAAAACTAGCACCAGCGACAAGAAAACGGAGGTAGCGAGGGGGCAGCAAGGGGGGAAAAAGGGTCAATTCAGACAGTCTTTTCGAGGGGGGCGAGGCAGCGGGGCCCACAATAGGGGGGGGAGACAAGCATTTGTGGGAACATGCAGACTCTTCAATGCAGGGAACTGCACATGGGGGAAAGCGTGCAGATTCTCGCACACATGCAGCAAATGCAGTGGCTCTCACGCAGCAACCTCCTGCGAGAAACAGGGTTCAGCGGGGGGCAACCAGAAACAGGAAAAGTAACAGCCCCTCCGAGGCCCCGGCGCAGCCCCCTCTCCCCCCATTACCCTGCATACGAACCCCCCCTCGTCAGCCTCTGATCCACCCTGGACCATGGCCCACCACACAGGTGGGCCAGCTCCAACACAAGGGCCCCTCTCCAATTGTCATCCCCAACCTGCTAGCACTACTGAGATCCTACCCCATTGCTAATGACAGGGCAACGCTAGCCGAAGGTTTTCTCGAAGGTTTTAGGATCCCTTACCTAGGTCCAAGGGTCAGCAGGGAGGCGGACAACTTAAAATCAGCCAGGGACCTCCCCGCGGTGGTAACTGAAAAGATCCGGAAGGAACTGCTCCTGGGGAGGGTGGCGGGCCCGTTTCCTTCCCCCCCTCTCCCCGATTTCGTGGTATCTCCGTTGGGGGTCGTCCCGAAGAAAGAGCAGGGGGCGTTCAGTTTGATTCACCACCTGTCCTTCCCAGAAGGGGACTCAGTTAACTCCTGGCTGGCAGAGGAGGCATGCTCCGTCCATTACAGCTCGCTGGACACCGCCATCGATCAGGTCAGGAGATCGGGGAGGGGGGCCTGGTTGGCAAAAGCTGACATCGAGGCAGCTTTCAGGCTCCTGCCAGTACACCCGGAGAGCCACCACCTACTGGGGTTCAAATGGGGAGGTCAGTACTTCTTCGACAAATGCATGCCAATGGGTTGCTCTGTCTCGTGCGCTTTCTTTGAGGCGTTCAGCACCTTCCTGCAGTGGTCTCTCTCAGTTAAGTATGGCGTCGAGGGGGTGACGCATTACCTCGACGACTTCTTGTTCATTGGGAGGGACGGGACTGGGGAATGCAGTGAAGGGTTGTCGTGTTTCTTGGATCTGGCGGACCACCTAGGGGTGCCTCTGGCGCCGGGCAAGACCGAGGGCCCAGCACAGGTTCTCACCTTCCTGGGCATCGAGCTGGACACGCTAAACGGGGTGTCTAGACTCCCTGCTCACAAGGTGCAGGAACTGCAACGGGACATTCGGGATCTGCTCGGGAGGATAAGGCACCGTTGGGGGTCATACAGAGCCTGCTCGGCAAACTCAACTTCGCAGCCAGGGTCACCCCGGCCGGGCGGGTCTTTGCAAGACGTCTAGCCAGGGCAACGGCGAACATAGTACAACGCCATCACTTTGTGAAGCTTTCAGCGGGAATGAAGCAGGATTTGGAAGTATGGGTGGAGTTCTTGGATAACTTCAATGGCACTGTCATTTGGAGGGCGCCCTGGGCGGACAGTCCAGAACTCAGCATGTTCACCGACGCCTCGGGGAGGGAGGGCTTTGGAGCTATTCTGGGCGAGCAGTGGTGTGCGCAGGAGTGGCCTAATGCATGGCGCAAGCGAGGCATCACGGCTAACGTAACTGTTTTAGAGCTTTTCCCATCGTCGTTGCCCTCCATCTATGGCCCGGCCCCCTGTCAGATCGGAAGGTCCTTTTCTGGTCGGATAACTTAGCGGTGGTCCAGGCGATTAACGGGCAGACGGCCAGTTGTCCACTGGTCCTCTGCCTATTGAGGGACTTAGTGAGAAGTAGCCTGCGCTGCAACCTGGAATTTAGGGCGCGGCACATCCCTGGGGTCATTAACATTGCAGCAGATGCACTTTCTCGTTTTCAGTGGGAGCGTTTCCGGGCGGCCTGCCCACAGGCGAGAGAGGAGATGACCCCTTTCCCGCCGGAGCTATGGCGTATTTTGGAGTGGAGCAGGAACTGAGAGCCATGGGGGAGAGGGCCCTGGCACCAAGCACCAGGAAACGCTATGGAAATCACCTGGCCGCGTTCCACAGGATAGTGGATGAATTGGGCTTGGGGGAGCTCCCCCTGGATGACAGAGTTAGAGCCTTCATTGTCTGGGCTAGAAAGAGGGGAAAGTCCCACTCCTGAGTCTGCGGACATCTGGCGGCCATCGGCCATGACGCTAAATTACGAGGGTTCGCGGATCCCACCCAGGCTTTTGCCATCAGGGCAGCACTGAAGGGCTGGTCTCGGGATGAGCCCAGGGCTCCGGACAACAGAGCGCCCATCGACTTCAGCACTCTGCAGGACATGCTGCGGGTGTTACATTCAGTAGCCCGCTCACCCTTTGAGGCCACCTTGTTCACGGCAGCGTTCTGCCTCGCCTTTTTCGGGGCCTTTAGGAGCAGCGAGCTGGTGGCACGCTCTAAGACCGATGCTTCCGGCGATGCCCTGTGCCTGGGGGATGTCGCCTTGGACTCGGACATGACGGTCACGCTCAGGAAGTCCAAGACAGACCAAACCGGGAAGGGGGTTCGCATTGTACTGACTCCCATTAAAGAGCAAACCGGGTGCCCCGTGGCGGCAGTCCGGAGCTACCTCGCCCTGCGGCCACCTGGGGCGGGCTACCTACTTGTGCATGAGGACCTTTCACCCCTCACCAGGTACCAGATGGATAGAATAATGCTGGCCTGCCTAGACCGAGCGGGCTTGACTGGCGAGGGGAAGCGTTTCTCCAGCCACTCCTTTCGTATTGGGGCGGCCACCTCTGCTTCTCGGGCAGGTATGCCGCCAGAAGGCATTAGAAGGGTGGGGCGCTGGGAATCACTTTGTTACAAGCGCTATGTCCGCCCGTAACACAAGGGCCGTACAGTTATTGGGTCATTACCATGTGTTGATGTGTACCGTTTCACGTGCTGTGTAGCACAAAGATGTTATAGTTATTGGAACAATATGCATGATTTGTTGGTGTCTCTTTCTCTTTGCTGGGTGGCACAAGGGCCTTACATTTTATTGGAACAATAAGCATGTTGCTTTGATGTACCGTGTCTTTTGCTGTGTTAAGCGTGCAATAAAAGAGCAAACTGATTGGTGTCTTTTGTGTTGACAGGTTCGAGAATTTGGGTTCTGGGCCATTCAACTGTCTCCAAGTTAGGTCGTTGGGCTGCCACCAGGAACTGGATGCGGGGTTTCTCCAACACAGAGTGTGTATGGTTAGGTTTCCCGGGCATGCGCTGGAGTGGCCTCTTGTCCAGACTCAGGCACTCACTGGCTACAGGGGGCACTCCGCCGCATCACTTAGTCATTCACCTGGGGGGCAACGACATTACCAACATGGGAAGGTCCGCATTGTTGCGTAAAATGAAGGCAGACCTGGTGGAAGTTTGCAGAATGATGGGGAGCTGTGAGGTCTGGTGGTCCGAATTGCTCCCACGTGTAGTCTGGCGGGGCGCAAGGTCAGGCGAAGCCATAGAAAGGTCTAGGAGGAGGGTGAACCGTGATATGCGCAAGTTCACTTCGCAGAGAGGCATTGGTTTCATTCGACATGAGATGATTCAGGATAAGATAAGAGGTTACTTTGAGTTAGATGGTGTGCATCTCAATCCAGTGGGCTTGGACCTGTTCCTCCTAGATTTGTACGAGGCTTTGCAGGAGAGAGGCTGCAGGTAGGAAGAAGCATAGTGGATGGGGGGCCCGGGCGGCGGCGGTGGCCGCCGGTCGGGCTGTGGCGGAGTTAGAGGGTGATCCGGAAGCAGAGAGGTGCAGCGGTGTACCTCAGCAGGCACATAGGGGTGCCAGAGCCTAACACCTGGACTTCATGGGAGGTCCGGGTACACGTGTCGGCACCTCAGTAGTCCTTCGGGCAGTTGTGGGCCTGTACAACCGGGGGCTGCCTAGTTGCGCTCCGCCCCTCGGGGCGTGAGTCTACTTAATTAAGATATGGGGCAGCACACAGGTGGCCACACACTGTGCTGCCCGGCTCAACAGGCGGGCAGGTGGCGAGAATGCGGCCTGCCCTTGGATTACCCATAAGATAACCCATCTATTACATATGTTGTATGTAATAAATCCTGCAGCATTTTCTTTCCAATCAAACACTGTGTCCTGTGTATTATTCATGTTTGTAGGGTATCCATGTGTGGGGGCGGGGGGTCCTGTTGCCATGAGGGGACTATGCAGCTGCCCGAGGCCACCCGGTGGCCATCAAGAGGGCGGCACCTTAGTCCCCGGGGGGCTCCCCCCCCCGCCCCCTTGCATGCAGGTACTCCCTCCTCCCTCGGGCAGGAGGGGTCCAGCAGGGAACGGGCGGGCCCAGTGACGTGCTTCGTGGGGCGGCAGGCCGGGCGAGGGGTACTTAAGTCCCCCTCGCCAGATTCAGGCCTCTTTGCCGCCCCTCGCCGCCACGTGCAGACCACCAACTTGGACGCACTTCCCCTCCCGACCTCTTACCCGTGCGCTAACTGTGGGTGGGGGGGTGTGAACTTTATAATATTGTCATTTTTCGTTGCAGAGGAGTTACAGGGTGATCCGGAAGCTGAGAGGTGCAGCGGTGTACCTCAGCAGGCACATAGGGGTGCCAGAGCCTAACACCTGGACTTCATGGGAGGTCCGGGTACACGTGTCGGCACCTCAGTAGTCCTTCGGGCGGTTGTGGGCCTGTACAACCGGGGGTTGCCTAGTTGCGCTCCGCCCCTCGGGGCGTGAGTCTACTTAATTAAGATATGGGGCAGCACACAGGTGGCCACACACTGTGCTGCCCGGCTCAACAGGCGGGCAGGTGGCGAGAATGCGGCCTGCCCTTGGATTACCCATAAGATAACCCATCTATTACATATGTTGTATGTAATAAATCCTGCAGCATTTTCTTTCCAATCAAACACTGTGTCCTGTGTATTATTCATGTTTGTAGGGTATCCATGTGTGGGGGCGGGGGGTCCTGTTGCCATGAGGGGACTAATACTTCCGGCGGAATGTTTCTCCTTCATTCCCCCGTTGCCTTCCATGTTAACATTGAGATCTGTTTTTCGACATCCTCAACGCAGATATTATCGTTTTAAAAGTATTCTTGATACACATTTGACATGTTAGGATATTTCCTTTTTCCGTTTTTCTTATGACTTACAGTCGGTGTTTCTCCATTTTGAATTAACAGTACAGTTTACTTTAAATAAGGTCTTACGTCCAGTACCTTTTGATCACAAATGCACCCCACTTTTTGTCACGCATGCCGTCATGTTCATGCATTTGTCTTCTTTTAGGAAGATCCGCGACACTCTACTGTTAGTACCAGCCTTCCCATTCAAACGCCATACAAGCTCGTGTTTTTAACACACAACTTCATGCACCACACTTCATGTTTTTTGGTTTATATGGTTTTGATTGCATTACACTCTAAGGGGCAAATTTATGTTAACTGGCACATCCCGAGGGATGCGCAAGTTAACGTGCGCCACAGTGCGCCACAGCTCCGCCACCCATGGTGCGCCGCATTTACAATGCGGCGCACCATGGTGCAAAAACGGCACAGATGCGTGACGCATCTGTGCCGCGACGCAGCTCCAGCAAGGCTCGGGGGTGCCCCATCTTCACAATGCTGCGTCAAGACCTACGCCTGCTTCAAGCAGGCGCAGGGTTTTGACGCAGCCTTGGCCTGAAAGTGACTGAGTGAAATCTCATAGATTTCACTCAGCCACTTTCAGGAGGCGTTCCTGCGCAGGAACGCCCCCCCCTGCGCAGGAACGCCTCCTTATGGCCAGGGCCGGACTGGGAACCGAAACTGGCCCTGGCAAAGTGCTCGGCCGGCCTCCCCCTCCCCCCCAGGGGGAGGGGGGTGGGGGGGGTTGGGGTGCGACCGTGCTCTTTGCCAGGGCTGGTTTTCTGCCGATTTTGTTACTGGGCCGTTTTTGCAGCTATGCTGCAAAAAACGGCCCTGTAGCAAAAACGGCCCCCTGGGGCCCAAAACCGGCCCCCACCCATGCAGCCGACCGGGGGATTGCCCGGTGCCCGCAACGGCCAGTCCGGGCCTGCTTATGGCGCAGGGCTTTACAACGTGACGCATCTCCTAGATCATAAATCTGCCCCTATGTCTTTACGAACCATAAGGTCTCCACATTCACCTAGAAACTCTCCCACTTTTTTACTAAGTCACCCACCGAATGTTGATGAAACGTTTTAATTTGCCCATTTCCAAATTTTTATTGTCATTTATATTTTTTTATCTTTATTTTATGTCCTTCTCAGCCCTGATGAGTCACATCTCCTTCGCGAAACATGTGTCGGCTGGTTATTATTATTTGTACGGACCAAAATTGACTTATAAATCTTCTTCTTTGTGTTTGACCTTTATTTCAACCTCAAGAGATTTTGCTCCCATTTGTCGAGTCCTGACTGCAGGACCACCTATTTCATAAGCGTGTGCACAGGATTTGTTTCTCTTATGTTTCCTGGAACACACTACTGCTAGGGAGGTGTGGTCTTCTTGGGTGCTGTGGTTTTGGTTTTTGTTTGACAGGAAGCCCTCCTGTTATCTCCAGTAAGTCTGGCTCAGCGGGATTCCTGAGAGGTGGTCGGTGTAGGAGAGTAGGTTCTGCTATCCTATGGTCACCCCAAATGTTTGCTTTTTGCTTCACTGGTTTCTGACTTAATGTGGCTGTGGGCCTGCTAATCAGACCCACAGCCTGCTGTTCTCTCTCTAAATTACTGCCAATGCACCCTAGGTGCATTACCAATTGGAACTAGTTCACCTTATAGGCCCCTGTAACAGTGTACCCTAGCTACCCAGGGCATAGGTGTATCCAAAGCCTACCAGGGGCTGCAGCGTGTATTGTGCCACCCCTGGCCTGGCCTAGCTATTTGACACAACTGGCTGTTCACTCATCTGGGGTAAGTTGGTGTAATCACCTCCTACTTAGAAATAGTATATCTATATCTAACATAAATGGACACATGGTAACCTATAAGTCACTCCTATGGCAGGCCTCGACAATCCTGGAGGCAGAGTGCTTGGTTTCATGTGAGATGGTGCTCTGGCCAGAGCTGAGCCTGTCGGCAGCTTTCGGAACAACATCCTTTAGCTGTTTCATGATATTGCCATACCATATACTCTTAAGTGCATTTTGAACCTCACGGTTAAATGCTATCTTTGGTTTGGCTTTATCAAAACATGTCGAGTAAGGTGTCCTACGAATTGGAATACTACCCCCCCCCCACCAATTCTGGTGACGGGGGTAGCATTCCACCCTTCTAGAAGGAGACGACATATACCTAATCTGAAACCCGGGTAAAGTTAAGCATGAGCCTCAGCATCACAAAATGGATGCCACCACCACAGACACAAGTCTGACCTCCTGCTGCTGGGAGTCCTTCCAGCGAGGGAGGCTTGGACAAAGGGTTTCCTGTCAGTGGAGGTGCTTGCACCACCCCAGACAGGATTTTGTGTAGTGGGTTAGGGAGGGCTGAATAGAATGAGACATGCCTTGGGCACACAAGGTGTCCCCATGCATATGCCAGTTCAAACCGGAGCTGGGACTTCCCAGCCCCAGTCCTGGCGCAAAACTGGACAAAGGAAAGGGGGTGTAACCAGCCCCCTTCCTGGTCCCACCCAGAGGAGGGACCTAGTAGGTGATCCGGCCCCTAGATTTGGTTTAAGAGTAGGAGCTGTGTCCTAAGACTTCAGATCATCCTGAACTGGACTAGCAACTAAGAAGAAAACTGGACTTCAACATTCTGCTGCACAGAAGACTGAAGAAAATCTCCCTTGTGGCCAAGGAGTGACCACCCTGTTAGCACAGGCACCACCCAGCAACTTGACGTCTGCTTTGCTGCTGCCTCCCGCAGAGCCCGAGCCCAGAGCCCAACAAGACCTAGATTCCCAGACATCGCAGAGCCCGATCCACAGTCCCTGAAAAGTAGAGACACGTTGAGGCACCGAGAGACGTGGGACCGGCCATCTTGGAAGATCCACGAGAAGCCGACTGCGCAGCACGCGGGGTATCATCAATGCTGTGCTTTGGGGTTTGAGAATCCCCACCCCCGAGCAGCATCTGCACCGACGGTGAGTCCTCTTGCATCCATGAGATCTGCGTGGGGCCCTTTTGCATTTTGCCACTCGACTTGTCATCCCGGTCACTGGTCTGTTGGCTAGTGGCCATCTTGGCAACAAAATTTGAAATCTACACCACTGGTCTGGTTGCTCCAGACTTGTCCTTGCTCCTGTAAAAAGGAGCAGCCCCTCTGACCTTGCTGGTCAGAGTAAGAAGCTTGCATCGTTTCCTGCGTGGCTTGCATTAGCCAAGGCCTGTTTACTCCAATCAAGAAGCCAACGCCGCCATCAGCCAGAGCCTTCGTGGGCCAGCTCGTGATCTACTCCTGGATGCCGCTGACTTCTTCGTGTCCACGTGGCTGCAGAGACAATCTTCCCTTCTTCACCTGTTGGCATCCAACATCGCCTGGTTCCATCCTGGTTCCACGGTAGTCACTGGCTTGTGACTTTGAACATTGTCCCCTCTGCTTTCAGGTCTTCACCTCTTCAGATCCACCCTTGGATCCACCGGAACTCTCCACGACGACCCGCCTGCTGCATCTTCATCTCCAGGCTCCATAGAACAGCAAGAAGAAACCCGACACACTTTGAGACATATGCACCCGCTTCCAGTGCGTGAAGTAACCCTGGCACTCCGGTGCTCCTGTGTAGCAATACACCTCTAGTGTCTATGTTCCAAGTTGCTAGGTTCTAGGTTGTCCAGAAGGTTCCCTTTGCAGTAACTTTGTACTTTTTACGCACCCATTGAAAGTCTAAGGGCGCCCGCCTGTAACTTTCAGCACTGCACACGCATCCCGTGGGCCTCCTGGTCACTAACAGTTGTTAGCTCCTCATAGTCCCAGCGATTCCCAAGGCCCTAGGCCTCATCCCTTTTCTATTTGTGGTACTTATACCACTATTTTAGTATATGGTTTGAGCAGCCACCAGGGCCTATCCATATTGTGCAACTTTTGTATATTTTAACACTGTTTTGTTTTAACGCATTTGCTTCTGTTCTCATAAAGAGTATAGGGGATACTTGTAGTAAATAAATATGTATATATATATTTTCAATATATATCTGTGTGGTGTCCTTTCATTTGGTATTCAAGGAGAGTGCATATGGTAAAACAGCTTGCTTCACATGCCTTTACAGAGTTTAGCCTAAGACTGCTTTGTCCACGTTACCACTAGGATAACTGGTCTATAAGGTTGACTTACAACCAATCATCATAAGGGTTGTTTGGACTGATACAAGGTGGTCACTAGAACTAGTGAACATCATATATCAGGCCAACTTCTCACAGTCGGAGGTCCCGTCCTTTTCTCACTACTCTGCAAACACGTTTACTAGGTAAAAAACCATAGAAATTCACTTAAAATACCAAATGTTACAGAAACAATATAGTTAGGAAATAAAAATTGAAAAACATTAGAAATTCACTAAAAAAAACACAGGTTTCAGGGACGTTGTAGTTAGAATCAGATTTCACTCGTACAAAATCAGTGACATTCAGCAGTTATAGTTACCGGAGCTAACTGAAACTTATGCCCCCGCATTGCACTGCTTATGACCTCACATATTCCATCACTCATAACATGGTCAGTGACATCATTTATGATTGTCAAACATTTATACTGACCTATTTTAAAAGTTACATTAGTATATTAGATGCACTACCACTGAGTTATACTGCTTCTAACATATATTATGTGAGTGGCTGTGTGAATGTATCCTTGCGTGTATGTGTATGTGAGTGGCTGAATGTGTGTATGAGTGGATGTATGAGTAGCTGTGTCGGTGAGTGAGTTGCTGTGTGAGTGGCTGGTTTGCGTATGTGGTTTGCATCTCATAGGGAGCACCATCTTCCCAGTAAAGAATTGGATCTTTGACACTTCTGTGCTATTAGGAATATTGGTATGAGTTATACAATGGCTAGGCACAGTAATCATACACATGGACTTTCATTTTTTGCCATTGACAGGATCACAGTAAATGTGGTAGGAGGCTCCAGAGCACAGGCTTTGAGGAAGCTGGAGTCAGAGTGCATCATTTATCTCAACCGCAAACATCCTGGTGGCCTCAACCAGGATGAGGAACTCCACGTACATTTAGCCTAGATTTCCTTCCTGCCCTGCACTCCGGGTGGTGTCTGCTCTTTTCTCTAGTCTGTTTACTTTTTGATGAGTATCTTACATGTGAAACAGATGAATTTTAGGTCAAGCTCATTTCTAGAGGGATTGCACTGTTAGTGTAGTATCTATTTTTTTTGATTTTTCACTCACATTCCAATTTATTGCATTGTTTTTTTTGTTTTTTCTTTGGAGCCGTGGGACTTTCTGGCACATATTCTCTAGTAACACTGTATTTTGTTCTTGGTTCTCCAATCTTTCAGTATTATCATTATTATTTGCCAAGTCACTTGACTTTTGATGAACAAACTGGGTATTACCAATTTATTTGCCAATGGATCTGTCTCATTATGTTAAAACACATTTTTCCGAAATGGTGAGGATTAACTGCATGGTGATACACAGCTGATATTTGTGAAAATACTGTGCACTAATTTCAAAGGCCTGTACTTCTTTATCATGTTAACATGCAACATTTATTCTTTCTTTTAAATTTTTCTCTATTTTGACAAAAATACCAGATACTGCTAAGTGTAATTAATATGCACGCACACTGTTGCAGCATTGCAATTTTTTATGTTAAGATCATGACTGATTCGCAACTCTCGTCAGAGTTGCATAGGTACTAAGAATATGGTGTTTTTTAACATTACAGACAAAATTAGTGTATGCATTAATTTAATTCGAAGATACATTTGTTCATATTTGATTTGCATTACCATATTTTGCTTAAGTAACATTTACAAAGTCTTTCTTTACTTTCAGAAAATGTAACTGGCTTAGATTCCATGAGTCTGTTTACTCATGTTGGTGAAGGCTGTTTAAAGGAAGTAGGGCACTTTCACTATTGTAATGCTGGCTTTGACAAAGACCAGGCAGGTTGAAACAAGTCGACCAGAATAATTTGATGTTGAAACATCCTTCTGGAGTGTGGGCTCTTACTTGTGCTGTTGAGAGAGTGCAATTGTAATACTTATTGGTTTATGTATCTCTGATCCACAAACCCTATGCCTATAGGCTTTTCTAGAAAAAGGACATCTGAGGTGAGCGGATTTCATGTTGTATTCAGCTATCTCTCCATAGTCTGACTTGTGACATTACGGATGCATGTCCTGAATGGGAAGTGTGTTAGTTGCCTGTAATAAAGAACAACAGCGAAGGGCTCTTTCAACAACAGGTCTTGCTGTTTACTTTAGAGGAAATGATATTCCGTGCGACATCATCAATAGACAATTATGTAAACAACCTCAGTAAAGATGACATCTGACTCACGGGCTCAAGTAGACAGAGAAGAGGTCCTGAGACAGCAAGCCCTGGCTCCACATGTTGTCAAAAACAGGACTGGTTTTGGCCACTGAGAGGCTGGGATAAGCCAAGCCCAGGATTCCATCGAATTGAGAGAAGGCGAACAAGGCTGCCTCAGTGTTGCTCATGGCGAAGGACTGGTGAGTATCCAGCAAGCTCCCAACCTAGTAAGAAGAAAAGGAGTTGGACACATGAGGCCAGCATTTAAATGAACAACAGGGAGTCAGGAGATGGCAGCTGACCCAAGAAATGCCAAGAGATAGGAGATGGCAGCTGACCCAAGAAATGCCTAGGAGCCAAGAGATGGCAGCTGATCCAAGAAACACCCGAAAGACAAGAGATGACAGCTGACCCCAAAAATACCTGGGAGACAGGAGATGGCAGCTGACCCAAGAAAAACCTGAAAGAAGGGAGATGGGAGCTGACTCAAGAAACACCCAGGCGGCAGGAGATGGCAGTTGACCCACAAAATAACCAGGAGGTAGGAGATAGCACCTGACACAAGAAATACCCAGGCAGCAGGAGATGGCAGCTTACCCACCTAATACTCAGGAGCCAGGAGATGGCAGCGGACCCAAGACATTCCCAGGAGCCAAGAGGTGGCAGCTAACTTAGGGAAATACCCAGGAGACAGGAGATGGCAGCTGACCCAAGAAATACCCAGTAGCCAAGAGATGGCTGGTCACCCAAGAAATTCCCAGGAGCCAGGAGATGGCAGCTGACCCAAGAAATACCCAGGAGATGGCATCTGGCCTAAGAAAAGCCCAGAAGCCAGGAGTCGACAGTTGACATAAGAATTACCCAGGAAGCAGTAGATTGCAGCTGACCCAAAAAATACCCATGAGCCAGGCGATGGCAGCTGACCACAGAAATACAGAAAGACAGGAGATGACAGCTGACCGAAGAAAAACCCAGGAGCCCGGAGGTGGCATCTGACCCAAGAAATACCCACTAGCCAGGAGACTGCAGATGACCCAAAAAATACCAGAAAAACAGGAGATGACAACTGACCCACAAGATGCACAGGAGCCAGGAGATGGCAGCTGACCCTAGCAATACCCATAAGATGGCAGCTGGCCTAAGAAATATCCAGGAGCCAGGAGATGGCAGCTGATCTAAGTAATACCCAGGAGGCAGTAGATGGCAGTTGACCCAAGAAATACCCAGGAGGCATGATTTGACAGCTGACCCAAGAAATACCTACATTATGGATCTTGCAACCCATACTGAAAGGCAATAGTAAAGGAATGTACAATGGGTTTTCTTTTTAAATTGTGATTTGCTAGGCAATGTATCAAATGTTTGCAACTGTCCTTCCAGTGGCAAACCATTGTACAAGTGTTCCTCAATGGAGGTGGCAATAGATTTGCAGAGGGGAAGGGGCTCCCATTCCCTTTGAGAATAATGGTGGTAGCTTCAGGGGGAGCAGCCGTTGGTCAAGGGTGTTACAATTGTGGACCATTTTTTTTTTAGCAGCATCAGTTCCTTTGAGGGACTAAGACAGCTTAAAAACATGTTTTACATTTGGAATGCCAGACACAGGGATGATGGTCTGCTGTTCCTGGCAGCTCACCATAACAAAGTAGTTATCCAATAGCAGAAGATCACAAATATACACCTTCCTAATTAATATTCATTAAGCCAGTTAATCTGCAACACCCTGCAAAGGATAATTTTGCAAATAGACCTACTTGCGCATGGGTCAGATTACAAAATCGGACACTGGTCTCAAAAGGTTGGTGCACAATTTTCAGCCACTTTTTGTAACCAGCACATCAATATATCAGTATATTTTACTGAGGGCCACATTACCATAAAGGTCAGGGCCATGCTTCAGTGCTGCATTCGGGGGTATCACCTCAGGGGAGAGGATGAGGAGCCAGGTTCCTACTTGGCTGCTCGGAGCCTCTGTTCCACTGGATCCCCGCTTTCATCAACTAAGTGAGGCGCTTAATTCCCCACCTAAACAACTGTTTCAACCATCTCCCGACATCAGATGGTTCGGGAGCGTCTGACGCTTAGGCCGCCCGTCCAACCGGTCGCAGCAACACAAGGATACTGGCAAAAAATCGTACCCAGCGTTTTAACCTCAAGATGGCGCCTGAGAAGGAATGGAGCTGCTTTTATAATGATTCAAAGCGGATCCATGGGAACTTTTACCAAACTACCTACCCCCTACCCCTCCGCTCGTTCTACTCTTCTCCACTTTCCTGCTACTGACCTCTGCCCTCACCTGTTCTGGCCCTTAGTCCCCACCCTGTTTATCTGTAAATTTTCCCTCGTAATCTGAGATCTAGCTATTCTGTCTGATGCCCGATGGAGCTACCTGGTTTATCTATAGGGGAGACAGGTCGGGGATTCCCTCCTTAGACGTCACCTACCCAGTCGGTCTTCAGCCAGACTTCCTCTCGTCTCTCCTTTCGTCTCTTCCCTCATCCTCCCTCTATTTATGTCTCTATTTCTCTCCTCTCTCAATGTATTGAGACTGAACTATTCTGTCCGATGCCCGATGGAGCTACCTGGTTTAGCTATAGGGGAGATGGGCTGTGGACTCCCTCCTTGGTCATCACCTACCCAGTCGGCCTTTAGACAGACTTCCTCTTGTCTCTCCTTGTTTTCTCTTCCCTTATCCTCCCTTTCTCAACTTCCCTGCCCCCTCCACTACTTTTCTCTCTCCTTCCCCTCCTCTCCTAATGTAATTGCCTATTTTTCGATGTATTGTGTAACAGTTGATTTTTTCTGATAAATTGTTAATTCGCCTGTAAAGCGCTCTGATAGCTTCGGGTCTAGCCAGCTCTAGTCCCTTCTGTTTTACTCTCCTACCCTTGTACACTCCTTTTATCTCGTCTTCTATTCTCTTTAAATGTTTTCTTGCAACAAATGTAACTTGTAACGGATGTGCCCTTGTAACACTGTGGAACCTCATGTAAAGCGCTCTGATACCTCCAAGTCTAGCCAACGCTATATAAAACTCATAAACAAAATAAAATGAACAAATAAACACACCTGGCCCTTGGTCCTTTCAACCACAGCCTGTCGGTCACGTTGGATCACTGTCCAAAGGATCAACCCAACGGAACCTTCAGTACCCTGCCTGGATGTTTGCCTGAATACAAGTACCCAAAGACAATACCAGTGCCAAGAGATTGATCAGTGACAAGTCAGAAGATTAAGAATATAAACAAGAATATGAATGAGACTAAGAGTAGGAATATAACTACAAACAAGAATATGAGTGAGAATAAGGGCAAGAATACGAATACAAACACGATTATGAACAAGACTAACAGTTAGAATAACAATACAAGAATATGAATGGAAATAAAAGTAAGAATATGAATAAGAATATAAACAAGAATGTGAACAACAATAAGAGTAAGAATAAGAATACAAGCAAGAATGTCAATGAGAATACGAATAGGAATAATAATACACACAAAAATATGAATAAGAATAAGAATATGAACAAAATTGTGATCAATAATTAAAGCAAAAATAAGAATTCATATAAGAACATGAGTGAAAATAAGGTTAAGAATAAGAATAGGAATACAGACAAGAATGTGAATGAAAATAAGAGTAAAAATAGGAACACAAACACGAATGTGAATAAGAATAAGAGAAAGGATAGGAACACAAACAAGAATGTGAAGGAGAATAAGAGTAAGAATTGGAACATAAATAAGAATGTGAAGGAGAAAGAGAATACGAGTAAGAATATGAATATAAAGAAGAATATGAACAAAACTAAGAGTAAGAATAACAATACAAGAATATGAATGAAAATAAAAGTAAGAATATGAATAAGAATATTAACAAGAATGTGAACAACAATAAGAGTAAGAATAAGAGTAAGAATACAAGCAAGAATGTCAATGAGAAAACAAATAAGAATAAGAATAAAAACCAAGCATATGAACAAGAATAAGAATAGGAATATGAACAACATTATGGTCAATAATAAGAGTAAGAATAAGAATACAAACATGAATGTGAGTGAGAATAAGGGTAAGAATAAGAATAGGAATACAGAGAAGAATGTGAATGAAAATAAGAGTAATAATAGGAACACAAACAAGAATGTGAAGGGGAAGAAGAGTAAGAATATGAATACAAACAAGAATATGAACAAGACTAAGAGTAAGAGTAGCAAAACGAGAATATGAATGAAAATACGTTGGAAGAGGGGGGCGCCGGTATTTTCAGAAGATCTTTGGCGATGAGGTAGGATTCTCTCGCCGTTATTATTTTGTCTTAAATTAAGTATTTCGTCTTAAGTTAGTATTTTGTTTTAAGTTAGGATTTTGACTTACATTAGGATTTTGTCTTAAATTAGTATTTTGTCCTGTAAGGATTTAGTCTTAAGTTTTGGCCTTATGACAAAATCCTAATTAAAGACAACATCCTAACTTAAGACAAAATACTAATTTAAAACAAAAACTATTTTAAGAGAAAATCCTAATTTAAGAGAAAATCCTAATTTAGGACAAAATCCTAATTTAAGACAAAATACTAACTTAAGACAAAATGCTAATTTAAGACAAAATCCTAACTTAAGACAAACTACTAATTTAAGACAAAATACTAATTTAAGACAAAATCCTAACTTAAGACAAAATACTAATTGAAGACAAAATCCTAACTTAAGACAAAGTAGTAATTTATGACAAAATGCTAACTTTACTCCTACTAAATGTCTTCTGTGAATACCAAAAGTAGTAAGTTTAGGATTTTGTCTCAGATTAGTTCTGTGAATCCGCCCCAATGAGAATAAAAGTAAGAATAAGGATACGCACAAGAATATGAAAAAGAATATGATTAAGAATACAAACACGCATATGAATAAGAGTAAGTGTAAAAATAACAATACAAACCAAAATATGAATACAAGTAAGAATAAGAATATGAGCAAAAATATGAACAAGAATAAGAGTAAGAATAAGAATACAAATGAGAAAGTGAATGAGAGTAAGATTGTATAAACAAGAATAAGAGTAGGAATAAGAATACAAACAAGAGTAGGGGGAGTTCAGTTTGGGTGTTATAGTGTCATAATGAAAATGGAAAATGTGTATATCCTGTCAGTGCGATCATATGATGCGAATATGTGACTTATGTACTGAACCGCTATATACTGCTTACTATACCTTCATATATCCTGCCAATAAAGACATTTTCAAAAAAGAATACAAACAAGAGTGTCAATGAGAATAAGAGTAATAATAAGAATATACAAAAGTATATGAACAAGTATAAGAGCAAGAATTGGAAAACACACAAGAATATGAACGAGATTAAGTGTAAGATTAGAAATACAAACATGAATATAAATAAGAGTGAGAGTAAGAAGAACAATATGAATGATGATAAGAGTAAGAATACAAACAAAAATATGAACGAGAATAAGAGTGAGAATAAGAATACAAACCAGAATGTGAACGAGAGTAAGAGTAAGGATACAAATTAGAATATGAATGGGAATAAGAGTAAGAATAAGAATACAAACCAGAATGTGAATACGAGTAAGAGTAAGGATACAAATAAGAATATGAATAAGAGTGAGAATAAGAATACAAATATGAATATGAACGAGAGTAAGAGTCAGAATGAGAGCACAAATGGGAGTAAGGGTAAGAATAAGAATATAAAGAAGAATATGAATGCGAATAAGATTAAGAATATGAACAAGAATAAGAATACAAATAAGAGTAAGAATGAGAGTAAGAGTAAGAATAAGAATACAAGAATGTGAACTAGAATAAGAATATTAATACGAACAATAATATGAACAAGAATAAGAATATAAACAAGAATACGAACAAAAATAAGAGTACAAATAAGAATATCAAAAAAATATGAGTTCGAAAAATAGTAATAATATGAATACAAACATGTGAATAAGAATACAATCAGGAATATGAATAAAATCATGGGTAAGAACAAGAATAATAACACCTATTAATAATACCAGGAGTGGCAGAGTGACTAATATCATAAGAATTATTAACTTAACCATTAGTCATTTTGTCACAGTGGCTAAGGAATTTTTATGAAGAGCAACATTTTTCTTTCTTTTCTTACAATACATTGGACATAGCACAATAAATATAGTAATATATAACAAGGGGGTATGTTATTTCAACACTATTGGTCTTTCTATGAATTTTGGTAGTTTGCACTCCATTACACAGCTGTGTTGAAGTACTCTCTTTATAATGCCCCGGGGTATTATATATACACTGTGTTCCAGGGGTAACCATAAGCACATTTTTCTATAGTAAATTGTTATGCCGTAGAATTCTTAGGAGGAGCATTATATGATTCTCACATCTCATAACTCTGATTATAGCAAAATATGGGGGAAAGTGTGGTTTTAGGGTACTCTAAGATAAAATCATGTCTAACCCGAGAGGAATGTTAGTAGAAGATCTATGTAATGGTGATAAAAGTCTAGAGAATTTTTGACTTGTTGTCGATTTGAAGAGTTCAAATGGAACAGACAGGCCCGTATTTGACACAATTAATGGTCTATTCATTGCCCCCCTCCATGAATGGCTCCCTCTCTCACCTGTACAGTGTCGTAGCCCAAAACTCCAGTCATGCTTCCTGCGCCGTAGGCAATGGAGATGCTGATGTCTGTCGGCTGGAAGGTGGAGGAGAGCTGGGAGTTGAATCTGCGGTGGTTTGCTTCCAAAGGAGACAATTGAGGGTCATTCGTGATACAGGAAGTTAAACAACTGTATATAGTTCAAGAATGCCAGTCAAAGGCAGAGGCTGAGCACCCTAGAACCGTGAACATTATGTGCATAGTGGCACATCCCACTCTACCTCTATGTGCACATGAACTCCAGTCTATTGTTTGTGTAACTCAGCCGACTCCTGTCTGCACAATCCACTGGCCTGAACTCTGTTCCTCCCATCTGCCCCTGCAAGTGCGTACACTCCAGGAATGTACTTTGTACAACCCAGCCTTCTGATGCATGTACCTAAACTCCAGTCATGTACTTGTGATCTCATACTCATCAAACATAAACTCCTGGCATAACTGTGTTACATCCCAGCCTGCTCCTGCATACACTCCAGGTTTCACCTTGTCTAACTCAGCCTAGGTCTGCGTGTACGTAAACTCCTGGGCTGAACTGGGTACAGCTAAGACTGCTCCAGCATGTGCTTGCACTCCAGGGTTGTTCTTATACAGCTCAGCCTTCTTCTATGTGTGAACAAATCCCAGGCCTGCCCTGTGACAATCCCAGCCTGCTTCTGTAGGTGCGAACACTCCAGGCATGTACTGTGCACATCCCGCACGTACTTGTTATTATCCTGCTAAAACATATATATGAACTCCAGACATGTTGTTATATAACTCAGTCATCTTCTATGTTTGAACGAACTCCAGGCCTGTATTGTGCATTTACCATCTTGATCCTACATGTGTACATATTCCACAGTTATATACCAAGCATAAGTGCCTGCTCCTGAATCTGCATAACTCCTTGGCCTGTAGTATGAGGGTATTTGCCTACTCTTGCACACACACTCACAGTAGGCCTGTACTGTCTACATCTCAGCCTGCTCCAGAGTGTGTATTCACACCTCATGGGTGTAGTATGTCCACCTGAGCTTGTTCATACATGTGCACATACACTGCAGGCACATACAGATTACTCTGAGCCTACTCTGCATGTGTACATGCCCAGGATTGTAATATATACATCTCAGCCTGCTACTGAAGGTGGTTTCACAGTCCATGCATATATTATGTACATCTGAGCCTGCTCATATCTGTGCACATACTGATCATTCTTGGCCTAATCTACATTTGTACATGCCACAGGACTGTAATGTGTTAATTTCATCCTACTCCTGCCTGTGCTTAAAAAGAACTGCAGGATGCACCAAACATTTTTTTATTTAGTTGTATATTTATTTTTGTTAAAATTGCTTAGAATCAGTAGAACTGCTTTTAATATTTCTAAAAAATGCCACATCCGTAAATTATTCGCAGCAATGTAATTGGCACCATCAATAAAACAATCTCTTTACCATTCTTTACAGCCTTTCCATTGGAATTGGTCAATAGAACATCCTCTTTATCATACTCATGTTTTATCACTCTTTTTTTAGGAGAACATTTCTATACTCTGTGAGAACTTTCAACCATAACCTAGATCTCCAGGTGACATGGCCAAGTGGTATAGTTCTGAGACTGGGGCTGGCTCGCTGAATCTCCTATGAATCTCCAATGATTCTCCTATGAATCTACTGTGAATCTCCTACGAATCTTTTATGAATCACAAGTGAATTTCCTATGAATCTCTAAGAATCACAAGTGAATCTCTTATGAATCTCCTATGAATCTCCAGTGAATCTCCTAAGAATCACCTATGAATCTCATGTGAGTCTCCTATGAAACTCCTATGAATCTCTTGTGAACCTCCTATGGATCTCCCATCTTCTATGAATCTCATGTGAATCTCCTAAGAACTTCCTATGAATCTCTCATCTCCCTTGAATCGCCTATGAATCTCCTGTGAATCTCCTAACAATCACCTATGAATCTCACGTGAACCTCCTATGAATCTCCAAGTATTCTCCTATGAATCTCCTGTGAATCTCCTAAGAATCACCTTCGAATCACAAGTGAATCTCCTATGAATTTCCTTTGAATCTACGGTAAATCTCCTATGAATCACTGGTGAATTGCCTATAAATCTGCCATCGCCTATGAATCTTCTAAGAATCTCCTATGAATCTCCTGTGAATCAAAAGTGAATCTCCTATGAATTTCCTATGAATCTCCTGTGAATCTCCTATGAATCACCTATGATTCTCCTGTGAATCTTCTAAGAATCACCTATGAATCTCATGTGAATCTTCTATGAATCTCCAATGATTCTCCTATGAATCTCCTGTGAATCTCCTATGAATCTCTTGTGAATCACAAGTGAATCTCTTATGAATTTCATATGAATCTCTGGTAAATCTCCTATGAATCTCTGGTGAATCGCCTATGAATCTCCCATTTCCAATGAATCTCCTAAGAATCTCCCATGAATCTCCTGTGAATCTCCTATGAATCTCCTGTGAATCTCCTATGAATCGCCTATGATTCTCCTGTGAATCTCCTAAGAATCACCTATAAATCTCATGCGAATCTCCTATAAATCTCCAATGATTCTCTTATGAATCTTCTGTGAATCTCCTATGAATCTCCTGTGAATCTTCCATGAATCGCCTAGGATTCTCCTGTGAATCTCCTAAGAATCACCTATGAATCTCATGTGAATCTCCTATGAATCTCCAATGATTCTCCTATGAATCTTCTGTGAATTTCCTATGAATCACCTATGATTCTCCTGTGAATCTTCTAAGAATCACCTATGAATCTCATGTGAATCTTCTATGAATCTCCAATGATTCTCCTATGAATCTCCTGTGAATCTCCTATGAATCTCTTGTGAATCACAAGTGAATCTCTTATGAATTTCCTATGAATCTCCGGTAAATCTCCTATGAATCTCTGGCGAATCGCCTATGAATCTCCCATCTCCTATGAATCTCCTAAGAATCTCCTATTAATATCCTGTGAATCTCCTATGAATCGCCTATGAATCTACTGTGAATCTCCTATAAATTGCCTATGAATCTCATGTAAATCTCCTATGCATCTCCTGTGAATCTCATGTGAATCTCCAATGAATCACCTATGAATCTCATGTGAATCTCCTATGAATATTCTGTGAATCTCCTGTGAATCTCCAATGACTCACCTATGAATCTCATTTGAATCTCCTATGAATCTCCTGTGAATCTCATGTGAATCTCCAATGAATCACCTATGAATCTCATTTGAATCTCCTATGAATCTCCTGTGACCCTCCTAAGAATCACCTATGAATCTCGTGTGCATCTCCTATGAATCTCCTGTGAATCTCCAATGACTCACCTATGAATTTCATTTGAATCCACTATGAATCTCCTGTGAATCTCCTAAGACTCACCTATGAATCTCATGTTAATCTCATGTGAATCTCCTATGAATCTCCTATAAATCTCCTGTTAACCTCCTATGGATCTCCCATCTCCTACGAATCTCATGTGAATCTCTTAAGAACTTCCTATGAATCTCCCATCTTCCTTGAATCTCCTGTGAATCTCCCATTTCCCGTGAATCTCCTGTGCTCTCACAGTTTGACTCGTTAACTTCACAAGTGTTTTTGGTGCTGGCTGTTCATTGCATCAGGATCCCTGCTGCATCTCCTCGTACCCACTGTGTGAAAAGCTGTAACTCCTGGCTTGACCAATCCTTGTTGAATTTTCTGTGGAGAACAAGGAATTCCATGCATCTTTCTTCCTTGCACTGGATTCCAGTAAAGAAGAGAATTCTGTTCAAAACATTGGGGTTGATTTTTCATGCCCTGTGCAACACTGGTCCAAGTTCCCTGGCCTCCAGTATACATTTTTTTAGCCCTTCCAGGAATCGCCGGTCCTCACATTTGGCCTTAGTTAGAATGTCAGGAGTAAGTAGGACGAGGACAGGTGGACGCTCTATTCTTTCTCCAGCCCCTCTGTATGAAACCCTCTACCTCTGCATGTGAGACATGAAAGTTTGAAACCTGCTTGTAAAAAAAAGCTTAAAACCTGACTATTCACTCTGTAATTTTCTTCTTGCTGCTCGACTAACACCTGAACGCTGCCAGGAACATCTGTGCGCTCTTTAAATCTGTCTACACTTTCATCATATTCATCGTCTGCATCCTCTCTTGGAAACCTGGAATCTATCCTTGGC
The DNA here is from genome assembly GCF_964263255.1 of Lissotriton vulgaris. NCBI lineage: Eukaryota > Metazoa > Chordata > Amphibia > Caudata > Salamandridae > Lissotriton > Lissotriton vulgaris. Next base: position 2,137,218,717 of record NC_141691.1, on the reverse strand, counting down.
CAATGCCACAGGACCTCCCGAATGGACACGGCTCAATTGAAAAAGGTTAATGCCAATCCATCCATCTCAAGCAATGTTTGCACAATATCTCTGCTGCCTTTGTGCAAGGACAATGCCATACAAACAATACGACACAAGGCTGTATTGGTTAAAAAAAGGTTGTGTGTCGACTTTTGAGATTTAAACAGAGTGTAAAATCTTAGGGCCCGATTCACTATGGTAAACTGAGACAAAAATCTACCTTTATGATTTTGGTATTCACTAAAGACATTTATGAGTAGCAAAGTTAGACTTTTATCTCAGTTTAACTTAAGTTTTGGTCTTAAGTCTAACTAAGACCAAAACGTAAGTTAAACTGAGACAAAAGTCCAACTTTACTACTTGGAGGAATAACAGCCTTTCAGAGGCGGAGATCTCCGTCAACAGTGAAAAGTTAGTGTAGAAAATGTACACCACTGAATTCAGTTGTAGGGTGGCACACCCTGGTTAACAGGATGAAGACACTTACATCCATATCTAGAGTTAAGTTATCACTTGTCTGTTTAACGTGCCTTCACTGCTGGCGCCTGTTTATAAACATTCCCTGAAGCATGAATGCTTGGATGCATGTTGAGACCTGCCTGTAGGAGCAAGCTCTTGGAACAGATAACACTAGCAAGCACTGTGCCAGGAGCCCACCATGGGTGGGAGAGACAACACATGAGTGATGATCACCCCCATTAGACAGATGACATCATTAAGAGTAGATCACTTCTCCTGTGTAACCAGGGTCTATGCTTTTCTTGTAACCTTCATAAAAACCCTGATATACGCACACAGGCGTAGGGCGGCATATCTTGATTCTCCGCCTCAGTGTACTGTTGCAGCATTATCATTGAGTCTTCATTTTTATAAATATGCTGTACCTCCACCCGGAGGTAACCGACTGGCTTCCCAGTAGTGTCCAGAGATGAAAAACAAGAGGGGGTTATCTGTGCTCAAGTGCTGTGAGTTAAAATTCATTGCATCGCTCAAAAGCTAGTGTTTAATGGAAAAAATGCAGTGATGTGGGAAGTTAAAACAAAGGTGCGTATGTGGATCCAGCTACTAATCCTCGCACTGGTGTTGGTCAACATGTTTCAGCATCATGAAAGTTCTAGAGGCTTTCGTCAGGACTGGGTTGTGTGTATGAGCGCCTTGTGGCCCCTTCTTAAGTGGTAAACTTACCACTCATGAGTAGGGAGGTCAGACCTTTTGTATCGGTACCTCTTTTTTTGTTGTAATGGGCTTCCTCAGGATGCCGTATAGCAAATAGAAGCCAATTGCGGTTTCACTAAGCCACTTGCTAGTTCTATCTCTGCATACGGTGTCTTGGGTGTTTTTCATCTCTGGACACCACTGGAAAGCAAGTCGGTTTACCTCCAGGTGGAGGTAAAGCATATTTACAAAAATGAAGACCCAATGATAATGCTGCTACAGTAAACTGAGGCGGAGAACCAAGATATACCGCCCTATACCTGTGTACGTATATGAGGGTTTTTATGAAGGTTGTGAGAAAAGCAAAGACCCTGGTTACACAGGACAAGTGATCCATTCCCCCCCCCCCTCCTTGATTTTGTACTAACCATTGGAAGGTGAATGGATCAGAGCTTCTTTCTCCCTCCGCATTGATTAAGATGTATATCATTAAGACTAGGTCAGCTGGGATATCATAAGCTGCTGTCCCGGTTTCACAGCTCGTGTTGGTATTCCTCCAAGCCACGAGGGTGCAGGTTCCCTTCAATAGATACTGCTTTACCACCAAAAAGGGACGTTGTGGAGGGTTCGGTGGTGAGAGGTGTCGATGCAGAGACGATCAGTGTTCACTGAACTCAGTGCAGCTTAGGAGCACAATCAAGGGGACCAGCAAAGCCGAGAGAAAAAGACTGACCGGAGAGAGGCTGAAAGGAATGACCATTAGAAGAAGCTCGAGGACTAGGAGAGATCTAGGAGGAGAGTGCCCGCTGCGTTGAGAGGGTGGAGCATGGAGGGCGACAGGAGTGTGAAACACTACACAAGCTTTCAGAGACTTACTGCAGGCCGAACTTGAGCAGGACACAGAAGGGACCCAGAAGTCAGAGGAGCCGGTGTCGAACACTACGCTGAAGTCCTGTGGAGGGGTTCCAATGGAGATTGTCCCAAAATATTCATTCTGTAGAAAAAAAGAGAGAGCGTATCACCAGAACTGGAAAGATTCATATTGCAGGGAAAGAGAGAGCGGTGCCAGAAATGCTGCCTGGCGGTGAAGTGAGGCTTGTATTTTCAGCAGCCGCCCTTCACATGTTAAATGTAACTCATAGAGATCTCTGCAAACAAGACATATCGCCATCCAAGCTGCCACGGGCATGCAAAATCTGTAAGGTGAATCTTTGGATATTCCATACTCGGAATCTTAAACCCAAGCAAACTATGGGGCATATTCTCAAAGATTCATCCCCAATCAATCAGCACTTTTCTGCCACTAAAGTGGCAATAGATTTATTGCCCTATTTACAAGCCTGCGCTAATAGCCTACATCACCAGTTTTCCTGCGATAGCTGCCGTCAAAAAAATAGCCAAGGTAGACAGTGACAATTAACGCTGATCATATGCAGGGTGGGCATTCCCGTCCCAGAAATCTTGATAACACCACTTTGTCATATTCTCAACGACCAGCCAGATCAGTGATGCAGGCCAAAAACAGGTGTAAAGGCGTGTTAGCAGCAGGAACTTAAGACCTGCTTTTTCTGGTCTAAAGAAGGACGAAAACCTGCATTAGAAAGGGAGCCCAGCCCAGACCCGCATCTGAAGACCAACAGATGCCATGGAGCTACGAGTCATGCAGCTCGGAGACCCAAGAGGGCCACAACACCACCGCCACCACCCCCAGGACCACCCCCAGAACAACCCCCCCCCCCCCCCCCCGGACTACCACCCAGACAGCACAGAACAAGACAATCTCACGCACTATCGTACTTCTCTACAATAAGAATATTCTGAGTCACCCAATAAATCCAAAATCTTTATTCTGACTATAGTGATTCATGAGACACTGTGCGAACCATGAGGAGCATCATAATGCATGCAACAAGCATCATCAGCATTGTCACAACACCATAGAATACAAAAGTAGCCGCCATGTCATAATGACTGTGAAAAAGGCAAAACAACTCGGCAAAATCACCCTCCCCTTGGCAGGAAGAAGTCCTGTTACATACCAGAAGATACCCATGCGTGATTAGCAGACCCCCAACATGAAAGCCCAAATGTGTGCATTGTAGGAACAGCAAAGCACAGCTCCATGGAATGGCTACCTTCAAGTGTTTCAAAAACATGCAACCACGGCATAACAAAGCACGATTATTCCACATTGCAGCTGCTGCTAACATGTCAAGACCAGGTAATAGGGACTGACCAGTACAGAATAACAAGAGACATCGTTGATCGACTTTTCACACCATCAACAGACAGAATTGTGAGTGAAAGCTGAGGACGTGAAAAAAATCTATAAACATGGATAGGGCAGAGGCAAAGTGCAGCGAAAACAAACTCCGGCTGAGGTGGGCGCAAAAGCGGCAGCATAGGGCACGCAAACTCATGTGAACTTGCAATGTCGACAATATATCCTTAGGGCCCCATAACCCCAGATGATACCCATCTATCTCATACGCAGGAGCATCCTACGCCAGAAATGGGAGACTTGCATGATATTCAATGAAGCTACATTGTAGGAAAGTCTGCGCAGCCGCACAGATATCCCATTGAGCCACGATTCCAAGCAAAGCTGCACGCGTCATTTGACCATAAACAGTGCAAGCCTGGTCATGTGCCACCAAGGGAACCATCAACCGGCTGATATCAGGGAATGGACACCACGTGTTCGATAAGCAAAGTTCCATTGCCAAGGAGAATTGACATCTTTTGCAATGTAACACAGGTTGCAGGCAAGTATAATATACAAATCGAAAGGTCAAGTCGTAACTTACGCCCATTGTTGCTAAGGGAAAGCATCCAGAAGCCTCATACAGGCGTCTATGTTACAGTTGTAGCTGGCCTGGCCTGTGCAAAGCCTCACTACGCCTGGATCTATTCCTGAGACAGCACACCGATTTATTCAGGAATCGTGCAGACACAACGGCTGATCACCGACGGCCGTTCCACGCACCGATTCTCTCAGTGCGCCTCTGCAGACCCCGGATTACCTTGAACTGGTTAACGGAAGTGCCCTTGAGGCTGCCAGAAATAGATTCATGGAGACCTCCAATAACTAATGGACCTTCATGTACTCGAATTTAACTAAGCACGCCCTAATTCAGACAACCTAGTCCTGATGACGATCCCAACTAATATGGATCGAAACGCCGTTGACCTAACAGCTTAACTACAGGCGTACTTCTCCTTTGTGGCTCAACATCCAATTGAAAGAACCTTGTTTATTGTAATATCACGTTGTTACATGCTTTGGAGCCACTCACTGTAAACTATATACACTTTGTTCACAGTGTGCCGTTCTTGCTGTTCACCCTTTCACTTGCGTCGCCACTTTCCCCATAGTCACTTTTTGAGCACCAAGTACTATATGGTTGTCACCAATTTATGCAGTGCTGCTTCTAACTGTATATTTTCCGACCATGAACTTATGCCATAATATAAAGATGAATAACTATCTTTTACCCTATTAATGAGTATTCTCCTTCTTTCCTTGTGAGTAATGCTGTATGCATGCATAATTAATTGCCTACACATCCTTACCTATCAGGACATTGTTTCTTTATGCACACTCAAGGTGAGCAGCCATTTTGAAGCAAAAAGTGGAGATGCAGGACACCATCTTCCAGCACCAATATAATGTGGCACCCCCTGAAGACGCTGGAACAGATAGAATGAATGAAAGCTGGTATCCCCCCAGGTATAATTTGAACAGAACTGAACATGCCAGGTCCCGCACATTAAAAAATTGTGCAAGGACGGCCGTCTGAGATGCATTGCATATTTGGTGAGTTAGTCCCACACAATGAAGTGGGAGGTCAGTTGTAAGAAGCTACTTTATCTCACTCAAGGTCCGAAGCGCCTGCAACATGAATATGTCTCTAGCGGATGTAGGGGCCACCTCCTGTTGGAACAAAAGGGCTTTGTGCCTGCTCAACATGTTGCACTCTGCTTCCGAGGTAGGAATGGAAGGCTGGAGTGTAGAACCTATACTCCCTTGCGTGGGCGGGAGAAGGACCTTGCTACAGCAAGGGGCGCCCTGGGGAACTGTTACCAAGTATGTGACTCCGGTCTGCAAGCCACAGCAGCCTTGATTGTGTAACATGAGTTAGCTGTCCTTAGTAGGCAATGGTGAAGGGTGAAGGATGGTCTAGGTGTCCCCTTTGATAGGCATGCTGGATTCGGATCTGACACGTTAAATTTGCCATGCGTTTGAACATGTACACACATGGGAGTGAAACACTGTTGATTCACACTCCTCCCCTGCTTCATTCTCCCTCAGTCACCGATAAGCAAAGGTCAGCTCCCATGATTCAGACATGGAAGCGCTACCAAGTGGTTTGACTTGGCAAACAGGAAGGCATGCAGACCTGTGCCGACAGGCATGACAATTGTATGCCATAGAAGTGCGAGTGATGCTACCACCCAGCGCAGACAAGGACATATGCCTGGGAGGAGGAAGGAGCAGTTTTGAGGCGATGTGATACACATTGATCCCACACATGTGCCAGAAGCAAAACATGGCAGACATGATTCCCAATCTCGCACAAATCACATGCTACAGCACTTGTCAGTCTACCAACACAGCATGCAGAACCACCAATTCAACCAAATCTCACTGACCACTCACAGGTGAACAGAGATATGCACTCACCCAGGCCCAGAGGTAGTGCGATGTGGCCCACAAATGCACCAGGAGAATTGTTGAACGCACATTTGGTGTGTTGCATTCACTTTTCAGATACATGGAGGTCACAGGTGGTGTATTCCTGTGCAGCCCAGAGATAATGTGCAAGGAGGGGAATGTATGACGTTACAACACATACATTTACAACACATACCTTTACAACACAGGTTTTACATCACAACATCCCTTACAACGCATACATTTACATTGCATACCACTACAACACATTTTTTTAAACTATACTTACAACATTTACCATTACATCGCATTATACCTTTACAATGCATGCCATTATATTGCATTTAAGGTAAGTGTTGGATAGTGTAGGGGTAAAAATTACTATTCTAACTCCAGGGGGTGTACAAGTAGAGTAAGTGTTGGATAGCATATGGTTTAAAATTCCTATTCTAACTCCAGGGAGTGTAACAGAAGGGTGAGTGTTGGATAGTGTAGGGGTAAAAATTACTATTCTAACTTTAGGGGGTGTAACAGTAGGGTAAGTGTTGGATAGTGTAGGAGTACTATGCATTGTAATGGTATGCATTGTAATGACCTGCATTGTAATGCCTGCGTTGTAGTGACATGCGATGTAGTGTCATGCGTTGTAGTGGCATGCAATGTGATAGATGCGTTGTAAAAGATGTTGCAATGTAATGACTGCGTTGTAAATGTAGTGCGATTTAATTGTTACGTTGTATAGGTTGTTTCCCCAAAGAGGGCATTGCATGTTGTGTATTGCACAGCATTTGTGCGAACAACAATGCCCCATGGATCCAGGTGCCCGATGCAACGGGCGATGGTGAGGAAGGTGAGGTGGGTGGACCACGCCCCACTGCGCTGCTTATGGCTGATATTTTCAGCACTGTTGGGTCCATTGCAACTTTTTTCATGATCAGGTTTCCTTTGTTATCGGCATCCTGGTGGGTTCACTGCGGATATATGACGCGTGTGCTTGATACTATCACCTGTTGGTGGCGTGTTGGTCCTACGCCTTTAACACAGCGTTGGTTTCCCGCGATGGACGGCGTTATGTCCAGGCGCGTCCAGGTTGGCAATGATTATCGCCCGTTATTGAGAAGATCCCCCTATGAGTCAAGAGCTGCTTCCCCCCATTCCCCAGCGCCTTGAGACCCGCACAGGTTAGTATCACGCTTAAAAGAATCCCTGACTGAGCACTGTCATACATTAAAGATGTATTTGTTGAATTGTAGATCGCCTTCAAAGCAGAAGACGGAGATATATATGTTTATGGGATGAATGGGTTAGCAGAGGATTCAGCACCCGAGGCAGTAAAGGCCCCCCTCAGGGTATACGATAACAAATTTCAAACAGGAAGGTAAAAGAGCAGGTGGGGTGGCAGGAATCCTCAGAGAAGATAGGAAAGTATTGACTAACTGTTGTAAATAGAATTAAGTAGGTAGCAGGACACGTCTTCAGGTAGTTAAGATATATTTATTAAGTTAGACAGCAGAGCAGTAAAACCCCACAGCTGACCAGACCAACTGCTAGGGCCGGAATCCTCCACACCACAGATAGAACACACAAAGGTACTATGGGAGATAGAGAAGGTAGGAACACTAAGAAAGGACTACAGAAACCAGGTAGTCATATTGATGTAAGTATAAATATACAACACTAACCCTTTGAATCTGACTGGTTGTGAGAATTTAACAAAGGCCAACTTCACCCTTTTAGGGATCTGAATGTTAGGGTTGGGCGGAATTTGCGTAGGTAGAGAAGGTAGGAACACTAAGAAAGGACTACAGAAACCAGGTAGTCATATTGATGTAAGTATAAATATACAACACATCTTCTCCCCTTACAAACAAAACACAAATGGAAGACTCAAACACACAGTAAGAGTTAAAGCATGGAGAAAGAAACATATAACACTTAAGAGGTCAGGGACCTCATGAACTTCCAGAACAGGGAGAAAGAGAATCAGGATCAAGATGTGAAATAAGATGAAGACCACTATGACCACCTTCTCCCCCTCAATTGACAAAAACGAAGAGCCAGTCCACTCTCTACACTCCATCATTGTGGCCATCAAAAATGGAAATAGAGAGTTCACTTTCTCTAACAAAAATTGTCCAGTGCAGATATTCGCTATTTTTGAGGATAGAACAGTTCTGGAAGAATGCTCCCGAAGAAAAATTTGGATCCAGACTTCTTGCGGTCCAAAAACCAGTTCTGAACCAGGTGTCTAGGCTCTGAGTCTTTTCCTCGGGTTATAAGCCTCTGGTTGTTTTTAGGCTTCATAAATGTCTTTAAATTTCATTTCTCTTGTGGACAACTTGCCTCTGCACTGTGGGCTAAAAGTCTAGTTCAAAAACACAGAAAATGTATGCCGGTTCAAAGAACCACCTCGTCACTACATTGTCGTGGTACTGAAGCTCTAGTCCTACACGAACCTCGGTCGTGAACCCTGCCGGTCCTGGGACTCTCTTCGTCCTCTCCCGGTACAGGTTGTGGGAGTTTTGTCCTCCACCGGTCCTGGGACATAGTCTGTCCACTCCCGGTACTGATCTGGAACTTTTGTCCCCTTCCGGTCCTGGGACATTCTTCGTCCTCTCCCGTTTACTTTCTTGGATCTTTGTCCCCATCCGGTCCTGGGACATCCTCTGTCCACTCCCGGTACTGATCTGGAACTTTTGTTCCCCTCCAGTCCAGGGACAATCTTCTGTCCCCACCCATTCCTTGGTTGTACGGGTCCTGGAATTTCCTTTGTCGTCTCTCCTTTGTTCTCTTTTTTTTTTCAGGTAGTTAAGATGTATTTATTAAGTTAGACATCAGAGCAGTAAAACCCCACAGCTGACCAGACCAACTGCCAGGGCTGGAATCCTCCACACCACAGATAGAACACACAAAGGTACTATGGGAGATAGAGAAGGTAGGAACACTAAGAAAGGACTACAGAAACCAGGTAGTCATATTGATGTAAGTATAAATATACAACACTAACCCTTTGAATCTGAGAGGTTGTGAGAATTTAACAAAGGCCAACTTCACCCTTTTGGGGATCTGAATGTTAGGGTTGGGCGTAATTTGCGTAGGTGCGCTACGCAAAGCTCCGCAAAACGTTAAGAAGTCTCCGCGACCACATAGAGTTCCGGGGGAAACATCTTGCGAACACGCATTTTGAATGCGCGAACAAGCAAAAAATTCTACGAAGCTGCGGATCACAGAATTTTTGGCAATTCTGCGTTCTCCACGGAACGTGAAATTACCCACATTCCGCAAGCGGAATGGAATTTACCACCCAGGCCTATTGAATATCCAGTTGGCTAAATAAATTATGAGAGAGCCACTAGGATGGGTCAGGACCGGAGGGTTTACTACTGGAACAAATCTTTAAGGGTCCGACCCATAGTCATGGTCGTTTATTCGACCCGGTCATCTCTAACCTCCCTAACCCGGGACTGAAGACGCACGTCCTGTTCCTTGGTCTGATCATGTTATAATCCCAACGAAGCTGAGAGGGACTGATATGAGCTTGAAGAGGCCCCTGCAGGAGAGGCCTAGAAGACCTTGGATTGAGATGGGAGAGCAGGGGCTGGGAGAAGGTGCTGACCGCCTCTGCTCCCACCTGGACAGGTGTCACTACGGAGAGCTAGAAGACCTTGGATGGAGATGGGAGAGCAGGGACTGGGAGAAGGTGCGACCGCCTCTGCGCCCACCTGGACAGGTGTCAGTACGGAGAGCTAGAACCCCTTAGGGAGCTGGTGGACACATGTCTGGGTCCTCTGCTCCCTTATAAAGCTCCAAAGGGAATCACATTAAAAAGAGGCCCCCTGGTGTTCTGAGGAGCTTTCCCCACTGAAAATGGACATTAAACAAAAGATATGGAAATGGAGAAAGAAATATGATGATGCTAGTAAACTTTGCTATAGAAAAGTTATAAAAGACCACAAGCATTAGGAAAAAGAAGAAAAAACTGCATTTAGACACCTCGCAGGATTGTATGAGAGAACTATTTAAGAGAGGGAACTCACCACTGAAGCTCCCTTGGAGCTCTGCTAGTGCCCCTCATCCACAGGGAGGGGCAATAGGTTTGCAGAATTCTTTCAAAATACAATTCTGAAGATTCTTAACTGGCCGGCAGCAAAGCCGGCAGCTTAGGGGCAGGAAGCAAACATGGGGCAGAAGATGTCTCTGTTCTGGCTTCTTTTCCTGCCCCAGATCTGGAATCCCTGGAGGCAGCCCTCACATCTGTTCAGTTTGGGTCTCCATTCGACACCCTTGCTCCGGATGTGGGGGGAGCATACCCGCCGACCCTGCTTTACGAGATAACTATAGACCCATCTCTCTTCCCTCACTGGCCAGCAAAGGCCTAGAGACGCCTGTGAATAGACATCTATCAGTGTATCCCGCCCTGGCATCTTCAACTCCACTGAAGCCGGTTTTAGAAAGTTGGGCAGTGCCAAGGGAGCTCTACTTGCGCCCACTGAGAAGTTGAGGAGAACTCTAGAGGGGGGGGGGGGCACTGCCACCTTAGTCATATTTTGCTTTGCCGAGTTTTGTATAGCGCAATCTAGACCCACGGGTATCAGAGCGCTTTTCATGAGCACCAGTTATATTACAGATGGACGCATTCATTTTTGTTGGGCACGGCGAGATTGAGTGATTTGCCCAGAATCACAGGATGTTGAGCGTCCCTGCCGGGACTCAGACCCAGTTCCCAGCTCCGAGGTCGACCGCTCTAGCCATTAGGCCACATTCTCTCCGCAGCATTTGATACGTTGTTCAGACCACTCTTATAGAAAGGTTACAAGGAGTGAGAATGGATGACTTTGCTTTAAAGTGCTTTGCAGCCTCCGGACAAACAGAGGTTTTATGGTATGTGAGGAAGTCTTTTCTTCTGATGTATTTTCTCTTCCTTGCAGGGGCCCCTGGGGTCTTCCCCGAGCCCCACGCTTTTTAATCTCTAAGTCTGGCCTCTGCAGAGTTTATTCAGTCATTTGGCCTGGGCCTGGCATCATCTGAGGATGACAGGCAGCTTTTCAATCGATAATCCCCAATCATATCAGCCCCAGCTTGAGCAAAGCTTAACAAAGGTCCCTGAATGCAGGGCTGTCAATCACTCACATGGACCGGTGGAAAGGCGGGAGTGATGAATACGGGAATCACCCCTCCAAACGGCTAGAAATGATTCGGCCGGAGCATGTGGGCGATCGCCCTGATCCAAAAAGGACCTTAAAAATCCAGGAATTCTGGGTCGAAGTCGGGCTTCATTTCGAACCTCAGGCCCGCAAACTCTCAGCAATTTGCTTCGGCATCCTCCGGTCTTAGAAGGAATGCCTTAAAAACCTCCCTACCTCACGAAAGAACTAGAATATGGACTTTGGTCTAAGTTTATGATTTGATTTGATAATGTATAGAGCACGCGAATGCCCAGAGGCGTCTTGGCGCTAGGGTCGACGTAAGAAGGACTGCCTAAGATCAAAAATCTAAACTTGGAACAAAAGTCTAACTTTACTACGAGTAAAGTTAGACTTCGGTTCTAAGTTTTCCTTTGTGAATCGGTCTCAAGGCACTTTCAGCCACAGACACTTCCTTCCTCTTTACCTCATCCTTCCCGGTTCTCTTACCCCTCCGATTTTCTCCCTTTGTCATGTTTTTTTCCCCTCTTTCTCTCCCTCTTTTCTCTGTTTTTCTCACTTGCTCAGGGTGTAAGTTTGATGAGGAAAAATGAGTTCTCATCCCTAGAAAAGGGGAGCAGGTGGGAAACCCTGCAGCCACCGGCACAAATTAAGCCCTGCTGCGCGCCCTCTTTTCCTTTATTTGACAGGCCCCATCGGTTCCTCGGGAATCCTTTTCAATTCCCAGCAGCAACTGGTTCCTTTCTCTCTTGAAGGCTGCAGGGCTCCCCACCCTGGGGACCTTGGCACCTCGAACACAGCGCAATGACGCCCTCTGGTGCTGGCTTCAGGGCGCTAGCTTGCCTCTGAGCACCTCGTCCCGCCATCATCAGTAGAGTGTCAGTGTGAGTCGGTAAAGTGCCTCCTCTACGGGTGTTGAGGGCTCTGGTACCCCGCCCCCACCCAAACCCCCAGATCCTGAGTATGGGGGGGTTAAGGCGGGGGACCGCGGGGGCCTCGGCAGCCAATGAGATGCCTGGATCCGGGGGTTGGATGTTGGGGCGCTCTGGAGGCAGAGGGGTCAGACAGGAGGCCCTGCATCTGTTGAAGCTCCAGTACGTGACAAGCGCCTTACACCGAAGCGCAACGGCTTCTGAGCGCTAGAGAGGCGCTGGCTGCGGGACCAGGGGCTGCTGTCCCCGTGCAAAGCTGGGGGTCACTTCAGGGGGAACACTACGGAGGGGGTGGGGGGTAATACACCGCCACCATCTGTAGGTGCTGGATGGGGTCTGATTTCGGTTTGTTTATACACAATACGTAGAGGTATGTAACACCATTCCGGGGCCATAAATAATAACATTCATTGACAATAAAGAGGGCCACGTGGGTGCTTCATTAGAATAAAATTAAAATAAAATAAAAAAAAAATGAATTGGTCCCAGAGGCCTGCAGTTAACACAGGGTCACACAGAGGACCTTCGGCGAGTTGGTGTTGTGTCTATTTCACAGGCACTTATTCGTTTTTTTCTACAGCTGTTAAAGGACAGAAACGTATTATTTTACCACTACAGCCCTTATAGTATTTAATTTTAAAATATTGTATAGTATTTAATGTTAAAACATTTTGTAGTATTTTTATAGTATTTCATTTTAGGACTTTCTCATCTGTATTTATTAATAATTATTTTTTTGGGGGGGGCCGTCATATTGGTATTTATACATATTTACTTTGCATTTTACAAATGAAATCGTAACTCGATTATTTCTATAATTATTTAATAAATGAGCACACACAGTCCCGTTCCTGTTGGGGCTTAGGTCCTCACACAGCAATCTGAACTTAGCTTTAAAAATCGCTGAAAACGAATATTGGGGGCTCCTATTATTCTGGTCTGTGTGAGCCAAGGCCAGTTTCAGCGGCCTGAAGACCGGCGCTAAGCGCTGCTTTTGCCCCCAGGTCCGGGTGGAGCGGGCGGGGGGGGGGGGGGGGGGGGGGCGGGATAGCAGGACGCCCCAGCTGCTGCTTCTGCTGCGATAGGAGGCAGCAGCATCTGCAGGTGTGTGTCTGCTGCCACCCAACGGTGGACACTGGAAGCGGCACATCTGGATTCCAGAAGGCAGCAAGTGAAGTGAAAGAAAGTGCTCACGGGCAGGAGATGGGACGGTGCGATTGACCCATTTTCGAATGATTATAGATCTGCCTCCTTCGCCACAGTCCGTCATCTGCAGATTTGAACAAGAAAACAACTCAGATCCCAGCTCAAAGGCCGTGCTGCCGCAGGGAAGGCCCTATGCGGGGCTGACAGGGTCGCCTCTGCAGTTTATTGCTGTGTCTGAATGTTCGTTGCAACGAACGCCCAGGCAGTGCTAACAAGTTTCAAAATGATAACATGAAGTTATCCGATCTCAAATTGTGCTGCTTAAAGCCGCAAACGTTGCCTTTTCTTGCTGCATAATTGACTCAACCCTGCCGCACATTGTGGCCCTCCCGGCAACATAGTCCGTGGCCCTCCTTGTGGGCTAAAGTCTGCCGGGGCCGGGTCTGTGCGGGCCGCACAGAGATGACGTTTCAATAAGGCGGCAGACTCAGGCACCACTTCACACAGACAGCACTTTACAAGAAAAGCCCCGATATGAGCTGCTTTCACTGTATCTGGAGTACTCCCATAGGTAAAATGCTATCTTTCCTCGAGTGCTGACAATCCTGCAGCCTCCTGAGCAGGGGGTGGATTTACTAAAAACTCATCAAACTCATCTGGCGCCCTCAGGCGCAGCGATGCATAAGAGGGAGAGAGACGGACAGACACAGCACTGACCGCTGATTCACTGTCAGAGAGACTGCCCTCCCTCCCTCGCAGACCCACCATTGAGTGAGGCCTCCCCCGAGCCCCTGCGCTCTCGAGCGTTGAGTGAGGCCTCCCCCGAGCCCCTGCGCTCTCCAGCGTTGAGTGAGGCCTCCCCCGAGCCCCTGCGCTCTCGAGCTTTGAGTGAGGCCTCCCCCGAGCCCCTGCGCTCTCGAGCATTGAGTGAGGCCTCCCCCGAGCCCCTACACTCTCGAGCGTTGAGTGAGGCCTCCCCCGAGCCCCTGCACTCTTGAGCGTTGAGTGAGGCCTCCCCTGAGCCCCTACGCTCTCGTGCGTTGAGTGAGGCCTCCCCCGAGTCCCTGCACTCTCGAGCGTTGAGTGAGGCCTCCCCGAGCCCCTGCGCTCTCGAGCATTGAGTGAGGCCTCCCCCGAGCCCCTGCGCTCTCGAGCATTGAGTGAGGCCTCCCCCCCTCCAGCCCCTGCACTCTCGAGCGTTGAGTGAGACCTCCCCCGAACCCCTGCACTCTCGAGCGTTGAGTGAGGCCTCCCCCGAGCCCCTACACTCTCGAGCGTTGTGTGAGGCCTCCCCCGAGCCCCTGCACTCTCAAGCGTTGAGTGAGGCCTCCCCCGAGCCCCTGCACTCTCGAGCGTTGAGTGAGGCCTCCCCCGAGCACCTGCGCTCTCGAGCGTTGAGTGAGGCCTCCCCCCCTCCAGCCCCTGCACTCTCGAGCGTTGAGTGAGACCTCCCCCGAACCCCTGCACTCTCGAGTGTTGAGTGAGGCCTCCCCCGAGCCCCTGCGCTCTCGAGTGTTGAGTGAGGCCTCCCCCGAGCACCTGCGCTCTCGAGCGTTGAGTGAGGCCTCCCCCCAGCCCCTGCACTCTCGAGCGTTGAGTCAGACCTCCCCCGAACCCCATCACTCTCGAGCGTTGAGTGAGGCGTCCCCCGAGCCCCTGCGCTCTCGAGCGTTGAGTGAGGCCTCCCCCGAGCCCCTGCGCTCTCGAGCGTTGAGTGAGGCCTCCCCCGAGCCCCTGCGCTCTCGAGCGTTGAGTGAGGCCTCCCCTGAGCACCCGGAACTCTCGAGCGTTGAGTGAGGCCTCCCCCGAGCCCCTGCACTCTCGAGCGTTGAGTGAGGCCTCCCACGAGCCCCTGCGCTCTCGAGCGTTGAGTGAGGCCTCCCCCGAGCCCATGCGCTATCGAGCGTTGAGTGAGGCCTCCCCCGAGCCCCTGCCCTCTCGAGCGTTGAGTGAGGCCCCCCCCCCGAGCCCCTGCACTCTTGAGCGTTGAGTGAGGCCTCCCCCAGACCCTGCGCTCTCAAGCGTTGAGTGAGGCCTCCCCCAGACCCTGCGCTCTCGAGCGTTGAGTGAGGCCTCCCCCGAGCCCCTGCACTCTTGAGCGTTGAGTGAGGCCTCCCCCGAGCCCCTGCACTCTCGAGCGTTGAGTGAGGCCTCCCCCAGACCCTGCGCTCTTGAGCGTTGAGTGAGGCCTCCCCCGAGCCCCTGCGCTCTCGAGCGTTGAGTGAGGCCTCCCCGGAGCCCCTGCGCTCTCGAGCGTTGAATGAGGCCTCCCCCGAGCCCCTGCGCTCTCGAGCGTTGAGTGAGGCCTCCCCCGAGCCCCTGCAATCTCGGGCGTTGGTGCTCGAGGCCCTCCTTCACCGCTGGTTTCACCTCGCCTCATCTGTGGTGGTCCAGTGCACCTCTGTCTCCTATCTCTCGCTCCGCCTTCCCTCTCCACTTTACTCGTTTTTTACCCTCAGCTCAAGCTCTTTTTTGCACTTCTCTGGACTTTTCTACGTTCCTGCCCTATTTCACTTTTAGTCTTTTTTTCCTCTTTATTCTTCCTTTTCTCTTTTTCCACCCATTTTCCCCGCCACTGCTGCCTCCGCGGCCCCTCCCCCCCAGCACGACCAGCGCAATTGGCCCAATTCAGCTCCCCTCCCGACTCCCAGCTGTCCAGCCCTCCCTGACCCCTACTTAATAGCTGCCACTTAGCAGCCGTGCCGCTTGCGCACCAAAGGCACGCCAAAGGCAAGTCCGTCTGCTCCTGTCCGCAACCCAACAGCGACCAGTGCCAGGAACCCTGGACCTCTGCCCCACTAATGCTATGTCCCAGCAGCACTCCACACACTCAACTAAGGCTGCAACCACAACTGCACGTTAGCATCACTAGCCGACACCACAGACCCTTCAGCTGTCACTGCTGCCGGCACTCCTGCAGCACTGCCAAGAACACGGACCCAGCGTAACCCGCCCGCAAGAACACAACTGAACTGACAACCCTGCAACACATCCTCCTCAAAGTCAGATCCCTCCACAAACAGAACTATGGGACCTCCTTGACAGCACCACCCCGGACGTAGCACTCTTTACTGAAACCTGGACCAACACCACCTTGGGGCCAGACATCACAATTGCCATTCCCCAAGAATATAAGATCTCCCGGAAGAACTGCCTCAACCGCCCGGGAGGAGGCATCGCCATAGTCCACAAATCCACCCTCTGCCTGAGCACACTCCCTGACGAGCCCACAGACCTGATGGAACACCTTCACTTCACAATACTGGCCAGCCCCAGCACCACCCTCCGAGGAACCCTCATCTACCAGCCCCCTGGACTCCGCGGACTGCTCATCAACTCCATCACGGACATCTTCTCCCCGCATGCCATCGCATCCACCAACTAAACCCTGATGGGAGACCTCAACTTCCACCTCGACAACCAACGGCACACCAACACCACATCCCTCCTGAACAACCTCCACAACATTGGACTTCCCCAAAACATGACCAAACCCACGCACTCAGCAGGACATACCCTCGACCCCCTCTTTATAACAGGAAACTCCATCACCTTCAGTCACACCACCGTACTCCCATGGACCGACCATCGATGTCTCCACTTCAGCTTCAGAACACCCACCATCAACAGACACCAGCACCTGCTTGCGGGAAGAAACTAGACCAGAATCACCGACGACCAGCTAATCTCATCACTCAACAACTCCACCCCAACCATTACGGAAAACAACAAACCCAACACCGCAGCCCGAACCCTGCACAGATGGATCTCCGACAGAGGCAACACCATAGCCAACTTCATGAAAAAAAATAACACCCACGCCAAGAAAGCCAGATGGTTTACCACTGAACTTCGAGAGTCCAGACGCGCATGCCGCGGCCTCGAAAGGTACTGGAGGAACACCAAATCCACAGAAGTCCACAACAACTTCTAAGCCGCAACCAGTGCCCACCACCAACTCATCAGCAAACTGAATAAAAAAGCAATTGAAGACAGAATCTCCACTCACGCACACAACAGCAAAGAACTCTTCAACATGATCAAGGAGTTCGCCCAACACACCAGTGAGTCGATTGAGATCCCTCCCTCACAAGACCTCTGCGACAAACTCAGCACCCTCTTTCACACAAAATCAAGAGCATCTATGGCAACTTGGATGAAGACAACCTACACACTGAACCCCCACCAACCACCGGACACCCTGAAGCCAGCGATTGACAACTGGACAGCCCTCACCACCGAAGACACACTGAAGACGATGAACTCAATCCTCTCAGGGGCCCCCACAGACTCCTGCCTCCACCACATCTTCAACAGAGCCACCAACACCATCGCCCCCATGCCCCCCCACACCAATAACCACTCCCTGGTGACCGCCTCATTCCCAGACGACTAGAAACACATCGAGGTCAACTCCCTCCTGGAGAAACCCTCAGCGAACCCCACCAAACTCAAAAACTACAGACCCATCTCCCTGCTCCGGTTCCTAGCAAAAGTCATCGAGAAAGCCATCAACAGCCACATCGCCACATTCATTGAAGAACACAACATCCTCGACTCCTCCCTATCCGGCTTCAGAAAAAGCCATAGTACGGTCACCACCCTACTTGCAGCAACAGACGACATCCGTACCTTACTGGACAAAGGAGAAACAGCAGTCCTCATCCTCCTTGACCTCTCAGCCGCGTTCGACACAGTCTCTCACTGCACCCTAATACGCAGACTCCATGACGCCGAGATCCAAGACAAGGCCCTAAACTGGTTCTGCTCCTTCCTGTCCGGCAGAACGCAGTGGGTCAGACTCCTCCTTTCCTCTAGGACCCTACACCTACCACCTGCGGAGTCCCCCAGGGCTCCTCCCTCAGCTGACGCTCTTCAACGTCTACATGGCTCCACTCGCCCCCTTAGGCAGAACCACGCAAGCACTATGGGAATCTGTTGTATCTTGAGTCTCCCTGCTGCTCAGCTTGAATGCATGTGTTGTAGAATGTTGGATGAGTGGAATGCTAGTATGTTATGAATGTCAGTTGGGTGAGGGCTGAGCAGCAGGACAGCTGCTCCTGATGGGGTTGTCATCATATCTTATAACTTAACATCTTAATTCAATAAAGTAACTTAACAATCAACTAGGATGTTCCAGCTTCTTTCTGATTACTTCAGAATCATCCTGGACTCCGAGCTCAAAATGGACCGCCAGATCAACTTTGTCTCGTTTGCCTGCTTTTACACCCTCCGCCTCCTACATATACCTTCAAATGGATCCCCCTCGAACACAGAAAGGCCATCACTCACGTCCTGGTCACCAGCAGACTTGACTACAGCAGCGCACTCTACGCTGGAATAAACAAAAACCTAACCTGCAAGTTACAGAACATCCAAAATGCCGCTGCAAGACTGGTCCTCAACCTGCCAGACACTACCACATCTCCCAGCACCTGTGCACACACCACTGGCTCCCCATCGAGGTGAGAATCACCTTTAACATTCTCACCCACGCACACAAAGCCCTCAACAACACCGAACCAGAATACTTCAACAGCCAACTCAAATTCCATGCACCCCACAGGACTCTACGATCTGCCCAGCTCTCCTATGCTGGGGTCCCCCACACCAGAAAAAACAGATTGGGAGGACGCTCCTTCTCCTTCTGCGTGGCCAGTGCCCGGAACGACCTTCCGCTCCACCTCAGACAGATAACATCGCTCCCCATCTTCACAAGAAACCTCAAAACCTGGCTCTTCGACAGACCCCCTCCTTGATGGAATGGAACCTGCACCGCCCACCCACCCCACCCATAGCGCCTTAAAAACCCTTACGGGTGAGTACTCGCACTTAAGAAACGCTTGATTGATAAGCCGCTTCTCCCCAGTGCTGGGGCGCACTCGGGCTGCCTCGTGCAGCGCACACCCCTGAGCATCACAGCGCATCTGCCTCGCATAGATTGTGTGCTGTGAGAGTGCCCTCGGCTTCAAACACTATGTCTAGATAAGCTTTAAACGTTCCCCACTGTGTGCTCTACTGTGCAGCACGCATGTAAAGGTGGAAACATTTGGAGAAATATATATATTTCTTCTTTTTAACAGGAGACTGAAAGTGGCGTTATTGTTTTCACAAAAGCAGCCTACTATTGTTAGAAAATAGGGCTTTGCATTCCAACTCATGGGTGGCTGTATGGGGACGCCCACGTACCACCAATGGCACGCGTCCTTGAAGCAAAGTAATGCAAAGCGTTACTTTCAGGACAATTTCTAACGCAAAACAAAATTTGCAGTGAAGAAAAGATTCCAAATAAATATTTTTCCCTGTTGTAATGCAACCCCACCGTAAATGTCAGTAAATTTGCCCGGATCTTTTTGGACTCTCCAGTAGAACATGCGTCCCTACTCCAGTCCCTTCCTTTGGAAACACATTTGAGGAAGATTCATTCAGTAATGAAAGCCGGGGGACTCAGCCAGGAAGCAACTTGTCACCTGCTGCTGTTAATGTGGGATTAGTAGATTGACTGTCTAAGGTTGTAACTGTGATGTCACTCAATAGCACCAAGAAGCTTTGCAGACGCAGCGCCCTGCAATGGAATATAACTCTCTGTGGTCAGCCAGTGGTCAGGTGAGCACCGAGGGGCAGATTTACAAGCCCCCTGCGCCACCAGTATGTCACTTTTCGGGACGTACTCTGGAGCAGGGGGCTCCTCGATATTTACAAGGACAGGAAGAGCCACCTTGCGTGACTTTTCTTCTCCTTGTAAATAAGGCCCCTTCACACGCAGCATTTTGCAGTGAAGGGGCGTTCCAAGGGTGTAACAAGACACATCTCCAGATTTACGAGAAATCGTACATCTGGAGCTGCGTCTGAATGCTACGCCATCCTAGCGTTTGTGTAGGGAGGCGCAACAATGAGAAATGTTTTAGTTTCTCCTCGTTTTTCCCTCTTTCAATGCATGCTGCATTCTACAGCACGCATTGAAAGAGGAAAAAGCCTTTAGTGATTGCTTTTGTGCAGGAAGTTGTCCCTTAGTACACAAAAACAATCTCCCTATGGCACAGGAATCCTTGCACCATGGTGCAAGGGTGCCTGCACCAGCGCTAGGCAGCGCAGGGGGAAGCACAGAAATGCAACACATTCTTGTAAATATGTTGCATTCCTGTGCTCTGAAAGTGCCGCAGCATGGCGCAGTCAAAGGGCTTACGGTGCCACGCTGCAGCACTTTCTAATAGATCTGCCCCCATGCCTCTTGCATTAAAAGGCCCATTTGCTCCCCACCCATCCGGGGGTCTCACCCTCATACTCACGTCCATATAGCTCCTTAGGGGCTCGTCTGAGCCTCCGGACACACTGAGGGTGGCGGAGTGTCCGCGGCCTACATCAAAGCGTAGATCCCCTGTGAGGTGCTCCAGCAGCCCGTGGTCCCTCAGACTCTGCCTCAGAGATTTGTGTCTCAGCAGCGGAACCCTGGGGGGGGGAGAGGAGAAAGAGGCGTGAAGGGGCTATATCATGACAAACATAACACCATGTGTGAGGGATGCACAGGGGCTTATAGCGCAAACCTAGCTGGAAAAGAACTGGGCGCTGTGCAAGCAGAAGGGCTCGTGATGGCCTAATAAGGGTCTTTGGTATGATTGTCATGTTCTTTCTCTTCTAGGTCCCCCTTTTACCTTACACGCGTGAATCATTCAAGAAGGAACATCTGTGATTAATATGGAATGCACATTTGTGTTGTCGCTTTTCTCTGCAAAGCGATAATCAAGTCAGCTCGAATATATCCACAGGACTTCCTTCATGAGCCCCCTTGCTTCCTGGTAAATATTGACCCCTTTAACACAGTTTTCTTTTTTAAAGGGGGGTGCAATGACTGTTGCTGGGGGTGCTCCCAGCAACATCCATGGCATTTTGACAGTGCCCAAGACTTACGATAAATCATAAGTCTGACACAGCGCCGAAAACCTGCACCTCTCCAAGGCAGGCGTAAGGGAGGCAGAACGAGGAGAAATATCTTTATTTAGCCACGTTTCTCCTTTTTGCATGCGTGACGCATTCTGCAAAACACATAGAAAAGGTAAAAAGCCCCTTGTGGAGGTTTTTCTGCAGGGAGGTTTCCTTTCCTGCACAAAAACAATCATCCCTTCAATGCAGGTTCCCTTGCACCATGGTGCAAAGGTGCCTGATTTGGCACACAGCAGCGCATTGGGCGCCGGCATAGGGGGAAACTACAGGAATGCGCCGTATCTCATAGATACAGCGCATTCCTGCCCTTTTGTTTTACCATAGGGCAGCGCTGCAGGGAGGCCTGTGGCCCTGCCGTATGGTAAAACCTCATAAATGAGGCCCACAGTATTTATTCTGAGCTGGCAATTTTGTTCTAAATAATTGTTATTAAGTTGTGTACATGGGGGCATATTATCAAGAATGGCTTGATAATCGGCCCTTGTGAATTCCCATAGAAGCCCAGGGCCTCCTTTATAAGCCCTTGCGTCAGTTTTGCGCTGCTGATGCGTCACTTTTTGTGACGCATCGGCGGCGTAAAAGATGCCTCCTGTTGCGCACTATTTACAAAGTGGCGCATCTAAGCAGATGCGTCACTTTGTAAACCCCTGCGCTACATTATACCTGCGCCATGTATAATGTATGCAGGGGGGGCGTTCCCCTGCAAAAAGCCTCATAGAAGCGACGCAGTGAAATCTATGTGATTTCACTGCGTCACTTCTAGGACGCTGTTGCGTCAAAATCTTGCGCCTGCCTCACAGCAGGCGTAAGACTGACGCAAGCCCTTTCACATGGGGCTTTCCCAATGTGAAAGGACGCATTGCTGGAGTTGCGTCACTTTTGTGACACACTCCAGCGATGCGTCACTTTTGCACTCACAGATACGTCAGAAATACTGACGTATCTGTATATCCTTGCGACATGATGCGTCACACAGTAAATATGACGCATTAGGTATGTCACAAGGAGTGCGCACTGAGAAGTGACGCATCGCTGCTTTCACGCAGCAATGCGTCATTTCTCATAAATGAGGCCCCCAGGTTCTGGTGTGAGCACAAGACATGTCTAGCAGCCTTCACTGCTATATTGAACGTAAAACCTTATTTAAACAGATATGTGGGTGTGCAACATCTCTGAAAGTTTAATTAGATTATCGTTCCAAGCCAAAATTAAACTAGAAATGAGGGTGGGATTACTAAAACTGTATACAGCATATATATATTTTTTGATTGTTTACAAATTTAGTAAACGTTGCGGCTACCTTTCAGTTGACCTTTATGGGAGTAGCAAATCATATGTGAGTTCGCCAAGATCTCACTTAAATATTGCTCAGTGGGTTGTGGGGTTGTTGCAGTCTCACTGGTTTCCAGTCTCGGGTTGGCACATTGACTCATTTCCAGTACCGAATTCTAGGCTGTGTTCCTACAGCAGGATGTAGAAAACCTGACACAATCTTCATGGTTCTGAGAATGAGGGACCCAGCTGAGGTGCATCAGGCAGAGATCAGCTCTTAACTCCTTCCTCAATTACACAAACCATCCCTACTGAACTCCCACCAGCTGCACCAGCAGAATCCACTTTGACCACACATGGAGAACTAACACCAGCTACACCTACAGATCTCACACCAAATGAACCTACAGAGAGTTCAAACAAACCATCCCTATAGCACTCACACCAGCTGCACCTATAGAATTCACAGGAACAATCTCTACAGAACTCACACCGGCTGCACATATATATCTCACACCAAATGCACCCACAGAATTCACTCCAACCATACATAGAGAGCGTACACCGTATACTACAACCACACCGACAAAACTCACACCTGCACCCCTACAGACAAGCTCCTATCCAGAACTACAGCAGCGGCTGCATTCACACTGACCATACTTAGAGAATATACACCTATAGAACTAATGCCAGACACAGCTATAGAACTCACACCTGGCACACCTATAGAATTCAATCCAAGCTCCTTTGCAGAACTGCAGAAGCTACAGAACTCACATCAACTGTACTTGTATAGTTTACACCTCTGGAACTCATGCCAGACACAGCTACAGAATTCACACCAACCAGGCTTATAGAATTCACAACTGTCTCACCTGTAGAACTCATTCCACTCACAAATACAGAACTCACATCAACTGCCTGAATTGCCCTCACACCAGCAGCACCTACAGAACTCACACTAGCAGCACTTACAGAAACTCACCACTGGTGCACCTATAGAACCCACACCAGGCAATCTTACAGCATGCACATCAAGAACACCTACAGACTTCACTCCTTGTGTAGCTACAGAACTCACAACAGCTGCACTAAGAGATGTGTCTCTTCTGCAAAGCATAATGGCTCACAATTTTATTACTCTACAGACTCATGCATACCTCTGGTGGTGTTTCAATCCCCCAGAAGGGAGGTCACTAAACCCATGATGTAAACTGTTATAATGTACTTGTTACTTAATGCATTCTCCCTATTGAGGTTCTCTGCCTTGCTGCTCAGCCTGTGGTGAGGTCATCAGAATGTTCAGTGTGTTGGCGTGGAAGGGCTGAGCAGCGAGGAGGCCGCTACTGGTGGGGCACATATATGGATCTGACTAGCATCCTGTAACCTGTAACCTGTAAGCTAAGAAGTAATCTATATAAATAAAAATGTAAATGTTTGTTTGTTAAAAATCGTAAATCTCCAAAAGTTCTTCACCGATTGCTTTGAAATTTTGACACAACGTTGGATTCAAATACGCGCATGTTTTTATATACACAATGTTGGATTCAAATATGGGCATGTCGAATACACGCGTGTTTTAAATCGAAAGCCCGAACAGACACATAAAAATGTCAATGTTCGTTTGTTCAAAATCTTAAATCTCCGAAAGTTCTTCTCCAATTGCTTTGAAATTTAGACACAAAGTTGGATTCGATTAAACACGTGTTTATATATACATAACGTTGGATTCGAATATGCGAGTGTCCAATACGCACGTGTTTTTAATCGAAAGGCCGAACAGACCCTATCGATTTGGTTGCTGCACAACAACTACAAGGGACACATAGAGACAATAGTCTACATATATTAGGATGGACAGTTGGTGTAAGGATGGCAGACCGGGAAGTGGGCGGAGGGAGGGAGGAGGACTTAGTTCACTTTGCAACATTAAGAGAGGACGCATAGAGACAATAGTGTAAATATATTAGGATGGACAGTTGGTGTCAGGATGGCACAGCAGGAAGTGGGTGGAGGGAGGAGTTGGTTCACTTTGCAACATTAGCACGTGTTTATATATACACAACGTTGGATTCAAATACGCGTGTGTCCAATACGCGCTTGTTTTTAATCGAAAGGACGAACAGACCCTATCGATTTGGTTGCTGTGCAACAAATACAAGGGACGCATAGAGACAATAGTCTGCATATATTAGGGTGGACAGGTGGTGTCAGGATGGCAGACCGGGAAGTGGGTGGAGGGAGGAGGGAGGAGTTGTTTCACTTTGCAACATTAAGAACGGACGCATAGAGACAATTGTAGGAAGGTGGATATCTGACTATATGGTTACCACCATTTTTTTCCTGCTGTTTTGCTGGTTTTTGACTTAGTTGGACTGGGACCCTGCTAATCAGGGCCCCAGTCTATCTGCTTTCTCTATAAAATGGACTTCATGTACTTTAGGTACATACTAGATTGGGTATTGGGTCACCTTTGTGAGCCCCTGTATAGTGTACCATAGGTACCCATGGCATACATGCATCCCAGGCCTACCAGGGGCTGCAGCATGTACTATGCCACCCCTGGCTGGCCCTCCAAACTAACACCACAGGTCTGTTCACACAGCCTGGGTAAGGTGGTGTAATCACCCCTTACTTAGATATAGTATAGCTATATCTATCTTATATATAGACACATAGTAACCTTTAAGTCACTCCTATGGCAGGCCTCGACAACCCTGGAGGCAGAGGGCTTGGTTCTATGTGAGAGGGTGCCCTAGCATGAGCTGAGCCCCTCTGCAGCTTTCTGAACCATCTGCCTTATAGCTGTTCTATGATATAGTCATACCATATACTCTTAAGTGCATTATAATCCTTGCGGTTAATGCTAACTTTGGTTTGGCTTTATCAAAACATGTCGCGTAAGGTGTCAAACACTTTGGAATCCTACCCCCCCCCACCAGTCCTCGCGGCGGGGGTAGCATTCCATCCTTCTAGAGGGAGAAGACATGTAGTTACTGGTAAACCCGATTAAAGTTAAACAGAGCCTCAGCATCACAAAATGGATGCTGCTGCCCCAGACACAAGTCTGACCTCCTGCTGCTGGACGAAACTCTGGCAGGGGAGGCTTGGACAATAGGTTTCCTGCCTTGGGAGGTGCCAGCACCTCCCCAGACAGGCTGTAGTGTATTGGGGCAGGGAGGGCTGCAAAATGAGACACTGCCTGGGGCACACAAGGTGCTCCATGCATAGCCCGGTTCAAAACAGTTGCTGGGGCCCCACCTCTGGCACGAAACTGGACAAAGGGAAAGTGGTGTAACCACCCCCTTCTCAGGTCCACACATAGGAGGGACCTAGCCAGGTAGTCCAGCCCCTAACCTTAGTATAAGTATAGGAACTGTGTCCCTAGGACTTTAGATTACCCTGGATGAATCTTCACAAGACATATCCCAGACCTTCGACGTTCCATTTCAACTGGAAGATGGAAGACATCTCCCCTGTGGTCAAGGAGTGACCACCCGGTGCAAACAGGCACCACCAGTAACTTGCCAGTCTGCATTGTTGAGGCTCCCGCTGGATCCTGAAGACTCTGCGACTCAGGACATGGACTTTCAGACATCTCTGCCCCTGCTCGATGATCCCAGCATAGCTGAGTGCCATGGCCAACACGAGAGATGTGGGACCGGAACTCCTGGACATCCTGCATTTTGCTAACTGCTCATCTCCTGAGGTACCCTCACAGTTGTGCATTGCGGCATGAGAAGCCACAGTCCCGAGCACCATTTGACCTGAAGCTCAGCCCTCCACACTCCACGAATGTCCCATGGGGCCCGCTCTTGCATTTCAGCTTTAGACGTCTTCCTGGTTCCTAGTCCATTGGTTAGTGAGCCCCTGGAGGACTCCATCTTGAATCTAACTTGCTTTTCTGGTTGCTTGTTTGCTCCAGCTTCCCTGAAAAGGAGAAGCACGACAGACCTTGCTGGTCTGCAACAAAGCCAATCATCATCTCCTGCCTGGATTGCGCTTGCCAAGGCTTGTTGTGTCCAATCTGGATACCGACACTGCAGTCAACTAGATCCTTTGTGGAACAGCTCGAATCCAGCTCCTAGTTGTCATCGACACCTTCTGGACCGCGTGGCTGCAGAGACAAGCTTCACCTCTTCACCTGAGACATCGCCTGGTTCCTTCCTGGTACCTTACTGGTCACTGACTAATGACCCAGACTCTGTCCCCTCTGCTTTCAGGTTCTTCAGATCTCCGATCCACCCGGACACTTTTCCAATGGTCGCCTGCAGCACTTCTTTGCAGATCTCCATTGAAAACGACGACGAAACCCGACACCAAAAGGCACCTATGCACCCGGCTTCCCTGGGTGAGGTAACACAAGTACACCGGTGCTCCCGTGGGTCTTGACTCTCAAAGTGTCCTAGTCTAAAGGGGTTTTGTAGTAGTCCATCCGGCAGTGCCGTTAAACAGTAACTTTGTAACTTCTTTGTTGTTCATTATAAGTCAATAGTAAGTTGTGAATGTGTTTAGACACTGCACGCGTCTCCTGTGGGCCTCCTACTTCCTAACCTTTGGTTGTTTAGTGTAGCCCCAGTGATTTCCTAGGTCCTAGGCCTACTTTCTATTCCAGACATTGTTCTTATAACACTATTTTAGTATATGGTTTGTGAGGCCCCTAGGGCATAACTGTATTTGTGCAACGTATGTTAATTGAGTAACTTGTATTGTGCTTTTTACCTCTGACCTCATAAAGAGTGCAGAGGGGTTGTGTTTAGATTAAATACATATATATTTGATCTATACCTTGTGTGGTGTCCTTTCATTTGGTATTCAAGGGATTATAATTGGTAAAACAACCAGCTTCACATGCTCTCTGAAGTCTTAGCCTTTAGACTGCTGGTCCATGCTACCACTAGGATAGCTTTCTATAAGGTTGACTTTACAATCCCCATCAATAAGGGTCGATTAGACTGGTGCAAGGTGCCCACTAGAACTAGTGGACTGGAAATCATATGCCAG
This sequence comes from Lissotriton vulgaris, assembly GCF_964263255.1. NCBI lineage: Eukaryota > Metazoa > Chordata > Amphibia > Caudata > Salamandridae > Lissotriton > Lissotriton vulgaris. Next base: position 2,137,191,424 of record NC_141691.1, on the reverse strand, counting down.
GCTAACTTCTCACAACAATAGTCTACATATATTAGGATGGACAGTTGGTGTCAGGATGGCAGACCGGGAAGTGGGAGGAGTTGGTTCACTTTACAACATTAGCGCGTGCTTATATGTACACAACTTTGGATTCGAATACGCGTGTGTACAATACACGTGTGTTTTAAATCAAAAGGCCGAACAGACCCTATCGATTTGCTTGCTGCGCAACAACTACAAGGGACGCATCAGACAATAGTCACAAAAACATATTGTATACCCACAAGCATTGTGAAATTAACCATATTAGAAACGTACGCTTACTCTTTTCTTTCTCCTCCATTTAACCAGACTGAGCCATAGCAACGCGTGGCCGGGTACAGCTAGTCTCAAGAATAAATCAGCAATCTTTTCTACGAGGCCTGCCTTCTTATTATTCTTCATGGTAACATAAACCTTACCAGGTCCCCTGCTTCTGTACAAATCACCTCACACATGACTTCCTCAACTCATTTGAAAGATACATGTAGCCCTATTGAAATTAATGATATAAAACGAACTCTAAGTGGGACACTTGTGAACAGAATTTATATCTGTTGATTTTTCTGTACACAATATTCTGGGTACTCCCTGCCTAGGACGGAGGACTTGGGGAGCACCTCCTTTATGGAGGGAACCAATCATCATGAGCGTGTTTTGGGATGTGGACTGTCTAACCTCCTTTTAGGGTGATATCCTGATGTATGGCGAGAATTTGTCTCAGCTAAAGGCAGTAGGTGAATTTATTGAAAAACAGAAACATAGAAACCACATTAGAGGAAAGCAAAACATGGGAAAACAATTTTAGGGAAAGACAATTTTAAGGAAATACAAACAAAATTAAAATAAAAGGAAACAGTAACATTTTTAATGAAAGATAATTTTAAAGAAAATCCTAAATTACATTAAACTTGGGTAGAGTCTAGGACCACTGTGGGGTTTTTGGGTTCAGGGATGGATCATGTTTAAGGTGATGGGAGGTTTCTTAGAGGCCAGTAATAATAGGCGTTTGGGCATAAATGGTGTTTTTAGGATTTCGGGATGGGTGGAGTGCCGGGGCAGTGAGGGCTTTTTAGGGTTCATGCTTGAGGGGTGTTTAGGTGTGTGAGGTGTTTTTAAATATAAGGGAAGGGTGAAGTGGATGGATGTCAAAAGGTTTTAGGGTTAATGAATGGGTGCAGTTTACGTCTGGTGGGGTTTTTTAAGGTTTAATTATGGGTAGCAAGTGATTTTAGGGTCCAGGGATGGCAAAGTCTTGGGGTAGAAAGGGCTTTTAGGCTTCATGGATGAGCGTTGTTCAGGTGTTGTGAGGGGTTTTAGTGGACGGGGGTTAATGGTGTTTAGGGGATCTGAGGGGTCAGCAATAGATGTTGTTTATGGGTGGTGATGGTTCAGAGAATTAAAAGCATCTGAAATTATTGTTTAATAATGGAGAGGATATCAATGTGAAATAAAGCACTGACATAAATACCCTCAACAAAAAATGTTTCTGGAATGAAGACCTGCAAACTTTATATTTACACATAATAATTGAGCGTTTATAAGCCAATTTCGACCAAAAAGACTTTCTATGGATTGGTTTCTATGAAAAGGTAAATGTAAGAAATTGGCTCTATATATACTTCACCAAAGTGAGGTACAGTGTGTATAGAGTCCAAGGGTCTCCAGAGGTTTGGCAGAGGCTAAAGTTAGATCGAACCTTACTCTCTAACGTGGTAGCGTGGTTGAGCAGTAAGGCAGTATCAGAGGACAGTGCAAATCATTTGATGTACACAATCAGTCAGCAAATGAATTCACAGACTCAAGAACTGGACTCTAGGCCAATTGTTTTTGTATACAAAAATATACTGTTTATTTTCTAGAACCAAGCAAGCCTGGTACAGGTAAGCATAGAAGTAATTTGCAGTAGTAAATTACTTTGTGTGCACACAGTTCAAAATTGCAGTATAACTTGTACTGATTTTGGTTACAGTTTAAGTAAGCAGTTTGCAACCCTTTAGCAGGTATAGTAAATTCAAATGAATGGGATTTTTAAGTAATATGCAGTTAATTACTTTTTGGATTACTTTTACTAACACAGTGCTGGATCCTAGATTCAGCACCGGGGCATTTCCTGAAAACAGTTGAGTACATGTGTTTTAGTTAGATGTATGATTTTAAGGAATATTATTGTGTTTCAAAAGTTGACACTTGGAAACTTTTTCACATAGAATCCCCAATGTTATCCTATGGGAGAAAATTCACTTAGCAGATAAGTTACTTTAACGTTACTTTTCCTGCTCAGTGCAGGATCCTGTATTCAGCACTGGGACGTTTCCTGAAAACAGTTGAGAAAATGCGTTTTGGTTATTCAAGTGTTTTTTAAAGAATATTCCTATTTTTCAAAAGTCGACACAAACTTTTTGGGAGAAAAAGTGTCAGTGATATTCTATGAGGAAAAAGAGGTTTTCCGGTTTCCAGGAAAGTAATCGATCTTTGGAGTTACCGTCTTGGGGCTAGACTCAGGGGTCTCCCAGGGTCAGTGATGCACTGTTGTTGCACCCTCTGCGGCACTCGGGCGGCCGGGTGCAGAGTGTTGAGACCCAATGTTATCCTATGGAGGATAGGGGGCTCCGGTTGGTGGCTGCTGGCAAGCAGGCCACAGGGTTGTGGGAGCAAAGCTCCTAGGGTTCAGCTCAGGGCAAGTTGGGGACCAAGTTAGCACAAAAAGGGCACCCTCAGCGGCACTAGGGAGGTGCTGTTTTGAGGTTGGGTGCCCTGTTGATTTCAATGGAGATTCTCAGAGACTCGGGGATGAGAATCTTCCAAGAGTGACCACCACTTTGAGGGGTAAGTGGGGATGTTGAGGGTTAGTAGGCACTGCTGGGTTGGGCACACAAGGCTGTGGGGCATCGGGTACAGAGGTGCCCTGGAACATCAGATTTTCTTACCCACTCTGGTTGCGGTAGGTGGGTCCTCTGGATTGAGGCTGCAGACGTTGTCTGGAGGCTTGAGGCAGGTCAGGGGCTGCCGGATCTCAGGTCAGGATTGCCTGGAGGACCTCCTCATGGCATTTTTCCACTCAAGCTTGGGCCGGGTTCGGCGGGTGCAGAGTGGGCTGCATTTGCAGTTCCTGGCTGGCACCAGAAAGGCAGTTCAAACACGCCCGGTGTTCATGGAAGAAACAGCTTGGAAAGGGAAGGCAGGCAGGTCCTCCGGGGATTTTGAGGTTGCTGGTCGCTGGACACACTGGGGTTTTTGCAGAAGGTGTGAGGGAAGACAGCCCTCTAGGGGTGGGGCCAAGTCAGTGGGCGTCATCCTCTTGTTAGCTCTGCACAGCTTCTTTTCCATCTTCTCTTCTTTTTCTTGTGGTTGCTGTATCTCATGATGGAAGGTTCAGGGTGCCCCTAAATACTAAATTTAGGGGTGTTACAGGTAGGTAAAGGGCAGACACCAATGGGTGCTTTCCATGGGGTGGATACACCTCCTATTCTGCTACTCTCCAGTGGTAGGGGGGCAGGAGCCTGTCCCTGGTTGGCTGAGTCCCCCCATTCTCAAGATGGCGGAGACTCGAGGTTGTGCTGAGGGGTGGAGTTGGCAGAGATGGACACACCCTCTTTCCTCACTTGTTTTCCCGCCGGTTCTCCCGCCCAAAGTGGGGGGTAGAACCAGTAGGGACAAGTTGCTGAAAGCTGCAAATGGTCTGGAGAGGCTCACAAAAGTGGCATGCCTCTGAAGCTTCCCCTTCGTGAACCCTGCCCATCCTGGGGAAGAAGGCTTGGCACCTCGTCTCAGGACGTGCATTGTTTCAGGTCCCCGAGAGCAGCAGGCTGTCGACCCAGGGGTCCAGAAACATGTCTGGTGGTGGCAACCTAGATAGCAACTCAGTAAGGTCACTAGGGGTTGGTCGAGTTTCAGGGGGCATCTCTAAGATGCCCTCTGTGGTGCATTTTACTAGGCATGAGCGGATTTTGCGGATTGGCAATCCGCGAATTTGCGGATTTGCGAATTTGCGGATTGCCAAAATCCGCGAATCCTCGCGGATTTTTTTTTTTTATGTTCGAACGGGTTTCTGCAAGTTCGCAATGGTTTTGTACAATTTCGCAAATTGCGAAATTGTACAAAACGCGTGCGAACTTGCAGAAACCCGTGCGAACACAATGTGCCCAGTAGGGTATGTGCCTCTTGTGTGAATAAAAGGTCAGAGAAAGATCAGTTCAGCAGATGAAGAGAAAGAAGCTCCTGGTCACAGGAACAGCACGGGTATTGCGCTCGTGAAAGTCAAGGATGCAAAGCCTATCCAGCATCACAGTTGATTTTCCACGGTAGATTTGGGAAGAAGGCACACCTGTCCAGCCTCGACGACGCTCACGATTGTTTTTGGGCTAATGAATGAGTCACTGAATTTGAGCATCAACTAGTTCGAGCGACCATGTGTGTGTTATTACTATGCAATCGCCCCGAAGTGCGCAGGGGTCCCTTGAGTTAGCCTACTCATGCAACTATTTTACAATGGCGCCAGCAAGCTGCCAGCGCTGTTGTAAAATAGTTACAAAGTTAGCTTGCACAGGAAGCACTTAGATAAAATAAAGCAGCACCTGCTTCGTTTTATCTAGTGGTTCCTGTCTTGTCAATAGAGCAGGATAAGGCTGTTCCATGTGTTGCTAAGTGGCATTTCTAAGAATTTTCTAATAAACTGAATCATCTTCCTTGTTTAAAAAATTTCACAGCAGGTTGTTTGTCCAGATTTTCAATCCTGGATCTTAAATTTTTTGGCGGTATGGAGTTTGAGTTTGTTTTCATGTTTAGTCAGGTTAGCAGTGTGCTCAATGGATCATTGTCAGATTATGAATACAGTCTACAAGATGATAAGGTGCTGGGAGAGGCTATAGAGCCGGTGGTTAAGGATTGGCCAAATATTAGAGGGTTATCTTTGGGAGGTCCAGCTTTGGCTTGAATTGACGCTAAGTGATGTGGCTGTGGCCTGATAAGGAGGGATGTTTTGCAGCCTTCCCTAAAGGGATGTGCAGTAAGGTTTTATTTTTGGCACACTCAAGCGCAATGAAATGCAGGGTCAGGTCGGGTTTTGTTGGCCTCAATCAATCAATCAGTGGTTTATGTTTTATATAGTACGGTTACTCACAGATAAGGGTCTCAAGGTGCTGGGGGCGGGGGTCTAATCCAGCTGGGGGCAAGGGTTCAGTCGAAAAGCCAGCTCTTGAGGTTCTTCCTGAACTGGGTCAGCGGCGGGCTTGCCTGAAATGATGAGGCAGGGTGTTCCAGGTCTTGGTGCTGAGGTGGGAGAATGTTCTTCCTGCAATCCTGGTCTTGCGGATCAATGAAATGACGGCCAGGGCCAGTTGGGAAGAGCAGAGGTGTCTGGTGGGTAAGTGGAATGAGAGGCGGTGGTTCAAATATGCTGGAGCTGCATCGTGGAGGGCTTTGCAGGTGTGTGTGAGGAGCTTGAATATTACTATTTTGTTGACTGGGAGCCTGTGGAGTTGTTGCAGGGGTTTGGTGATGTGGCTGCTGTGGGGGATGTTGAAGACCAGTCTGTCTGTGCCTTTTTGAACATCCTTTAGTTTCCTGCAGTTTCTTGGTAACGTCGGTATTGAGTGCGTTGCCGTCTTCGAGTCTGCTGGTGATGAGTTTGTGCGTGACAGTCTTTTTGGATTCAGCGGGGATCCATCTGAATGCCTTTGGAGCCAGGTGGAGCATGTGAAAGGATGGTGAGGGTACAGCGTTGATCTGGTGGTTCATTGTGAGCGAGGACTCTGGTATGATCCTGAGGTTATGTGCATGGTCTGTGGGTCTGGGGGGTTTCCAATGCGACAGGACACCAGGAGTCGTTCCAAGCTGAGTACTTTGGTCTTGACTGAGCTGAAAACTACCTTTCATCCAGGTGGCAATGGCCTTCATCCCACTGTGGAAGTTGATTCTGGTGGCTGTGGGTTCATTGATGAGGGAGAGAATCAGCTGGGTGTTATCAGTGTAGGAGGTGATGTTGAGTCCATGATTCCTTACAATGGATGAGAGGGGGACCGTGTAGACGTGGAAGTGGGTGTGGCTCAGGGAGAAGCCCTGGTGCACCCCGCAGCGGACCTCTGTGGGTTCTGAGAGGAACTGAGGTAGTCTGACTCGCACTGTAAAAAGCTTTGGACTGGAAGAGAGTCCGCCTCCCCCCATTCAAATCAGAGGCCGTCGAAGTCACCTGCGGCGTACCACAAGGATCATCTCTCAGCCCCACCCTCTTCAATGTTTACATGAGTCCCCTCGCATCCATCGCGCGACAACACAACCTCAACATCATCTCCTACGCAGACGACACCCAGCTGATCCTCTCCCTCACCAAAGACCCTAACCTCGCCAAAACCAATCTACACAAAGGAATGAAAGACGTAGCCGAATGGATGAAGAACAGCCGTTTAAAACTGAACTCTGACAAAACAGAAGTCCTCACCTTAGGATCATCCCCCTCTGCCTGGGATGACTCATGGTGGCCACCGGCCCTGGGTACAGCACCCATACCTACTGATCACGCACCTTACCTGGGCTTCATCCTAGACTCCTCCCTCTCGATGACCAGACAAGTCAATGCCGTCTCATCCTCATGCTTCAACATCCTACGCATGCTCCAAAAAATCTTCCACTGGGTCCCCACCGAAACTAGAAAGACAGTCACAAACGCACTGGTCACCAGCCGACTGGACTATGGAAATACCCTTTACGCCGGAACCACAGCCAAACTACAGAAAAAACTCCAACGCATCCAAAACGCCTCAGCCAGACTCATACTGGACATTCCCCGTCAAGCTCACATTTCCGGTCATCTGAAGGAACTTCACTGGCTCCCCATCAACAAGAGAATAACGTTCCGTCTCCTCACCCACGCACACAAGGCCCTCTACGACCTAGGACCTGAATGCCTCAACACACGACTGTCCTGCTACACACCCACCCGCCAACTACGATCATCCAATCAAGACCTCGCCGCAATTCCGCGCATCCACAGATCCACCATGGGGGGAAGGTCCTTCTCCTACTTAGCGGCCAAGACCTGGAATTCTCTCCCCACTCAACTCTGCCTTACACAGAACCACCTCTCCTTCAGAAAGCAGCTTAAAACCTGGCTATTCGATAAATAATGCACCCACCATCCCTCAAGCGCCTTGAGACCCTCTGGGTGAGTAGTGTGCTACACAAATCCCTGAACTTGAACTTGAACTTGAACTGTTCGGCTGGTGAGGAAGGAGTGTATCCAGTCTAAGGTGTTGTCATGGAGGCCGGCGTCATGGAGTCTCTTGACGATGGTGCAGTGGGAAATGGTATAGAAGGGGGCCGAGAGGTCAAGCAAGATGAGGGCTGCGGTTTTGCCCCAGTAAAGGGCGTGCAGATGTCATCGGTGGCAGTGAAGAAACAGTTGATGGATGGCTTCTTCAGCAGGGGGTTGATCTCAGTGTGCTTCTAGACGTCAGGGAAGGTGGCGGTCTCGATGGAGCAGTTGATGGTATGGCCAAGCTCAGTGGTGATGGGGGTGGCTGTTCTGTGAAAGATGTGGTACTAGCAAGGGTCCAAGGGGGCTCCGGAGTGGATGCTCTTCATGGTCTTGAGTGTGTCATCTCTGGTGAGCAGAAATCAGTTGAGTAGGATCTGTTGGGATGTGGTGTGGTTGGGTGCGGTGGTGTCAGCCATACTGTGAGGGTCATGGGTGTGGAGACTGTCGTATATCTGCTTAATCTTGTGGATAAAGAAGGTGCCAAGTTTGTTGCACAGTAGTTGGGAGGGTGGGACATCTGTGGTCTTTCTATTGGGCCTGGCAAACTCCTTGACAATGGCAAAGAGTTCTTTGCTGGTGTGTACATTGGTGTTAATTCTGTCTTGGAGGGCTGTTTTCTTAATGGTTTTGAGGAGGAGGTGATGTGTGATGACAGCGGTTTTGAAGGTTGCGTGGGTATCAGGGATTTTGTTGTTTCTCCATATCTTCTTGAGTCATCTACAGGTACGTCTGGACTCCTGGAGGGTGGGGGTGAACCAACTGGCTCTCTTTGGGGTTTTGCTTGATGGATGCCTTCTTGAGGGGTGCCAGAGTGTTGGTGAAGTTGGAGATCCATTGGTGAAGGTTGCATGCTGTGGTAATAGTGTCTGCTGGTTTCCGTAGTGTGGTAGTGCTGAGAACGGTGGTTATATGTTCTTCAGTGACCCTGTTCCAGCTATGACGGGGTGCGGTGAGGGCGGTGGTGTATGGTGGGTGTGGTGAAGATGAAGTGCACGAAGTGGTGGTTGGTCCGGAGTTGTTCGGTGGTGTCGTCACAGTTGAGGATTCAGCTGGTGGAGAAGCCGGGATTGAGCATGTGTCCCACTGCATGGGTCTGATGGTGAGAGCTGCTTTAGTCCGATGTTGGTGAGGTTCTCCAGAAGGGATGTAGTGTTCTGGTCACTGGTGTTGTCCAGCTGAAAGTTAAAATCCCTGAATAGGATGTAATTGGTGGATGCAAGAGTCTGGGGTGCGATGAAGTCGAGGATGGTGCCGGTGAAGGGTGGGCGGGGGCCACGATGACTGTAGACAAGGGTGCCTTGGAGAGAGGTGTTGGGGTTAGGCTGGATCTAAAAATGGAGGTGTTCCATGATTCTTGTTGGGTCCTCTGGGTGGTCGGAGGGTGTTCTGGTAGATGATGGTGATGCCTCCCTCTGGTCGGTCGGTGCGGTCCTTGTTGGTGATTTTGTAGCCGTCAGGGATGGTGCTGGATTTGTCAGGCGAAGAGCTGGGGTTAATCCAGGTTTCCGTGAGGAAAGCTATGTCGGGAGAGACAGAGTCGAGTAGGTCCCAGAACTCTGTGGCATGTTTGTGGAGGGAGTGTGTGTTAAGGAGGATGTCAGTTGGGTGCACTGTAGGTCAACTGGGCAGCGAGAGGAGATAGAGTGCAGAGGTAGGCGAAGGTGTTGCTGCATTTTCAGCAGGAAGAGTCCTTTGGTGTCCTTCTGTGACACGAATTGGAAGTGGCGTGGGGTCCTGTGTTGAGGGAGGGGAACGTGCTGGCTTTGTACCAGTGGAAGGTCTGATAACCAGGGTCCATGGCACTGGGTTAAGCCCAGGCACAGATGGGTCCCGACGGGCTTGAGGTTGTTATCTATTTATTATTGGTAATCGTTGTTTCCTCTTTTTTGTTAATCCTTGTTTTGTCATTATGGATGCAAGTGTTGTTAATGGAGGGAGATGTGCAGGGTTTGTGGTGGGTTTGGCGATAATAGAAAGCATTCTAAATTTCATTCAACTATGTACGTCTTGGACATTTTGTGCCAGTTGGTGCTGTATTTTCAAGGTGCATAGAGTGTTTATTTTCATCTGTACTCCTGGCATGGTACTCTTCTCTCTCCTGCAGAGCAGTGCCCCTGCCTGGCATGGTTACTAATCTGTCTTCCTTTCTTTTCTTGTTGCACTCTTTCTCTCTCTTTCTGCTTGTCTCTTTGTCTGGCTCTGAGATGGATTATGCTGCAGCCCCAAACCCTTCTCCAAGCTCTTTGCAGGATGCTTCCTTAGCCAGACTGATAATAGTGGAGCCACCGTGGCCTGACTGCTGAACTCACAAAATATTCGAGCAGGCTTGATCAGAGAGTCCCTAGCGCATCAGATGTCATGTCCCCTCTGGCCATCCAAGGCCCTGTACAAGTGCCTTTATGCAACTCTCACAGGCTGGGACAGAAGCCTGAGACAGAAGCAGTGTTTTATTTAAAGGCCACATCGGCCACCAAAGGCGCCTCAGTCTTTAAGTTTTCTTATCTTCGTCCTTTCGTCCTGCTTTATCTATTGCCCTTAACTTAAGCGCTATTATGCTATCTTCCATGTAAAGGTTTTTGTATCAACGCTTAGGGGAATATTATCAAGAACGGCGTTAAAATTATCGCCGGTTTATCGGCAGGAAACTGCAGCTAAAGCAGCGATAATGGGCTTGATAATATGCCCTGGAGAATTCCAATAGAAGCCCAGTTTCACACCAGAACCTGGGCTTCTATTGGAATTTGCAAGGGCATATTATCGAGCCCATTATCGCTGCTTTAGGGGTAGTTTTCTGCCGCTAAAGCACAGATATTTTTTAACGCCGTCCTTGAAAATATGCCCCCTAGTGCTAAGGTTTTAATTAACTGCACTCAATGAAAATAAACATTAAAACTGGACTAATTAGCTCAAAAGGCGTGGACCTGGTAGAGAAAAGTTGCCTGCATGCTCTCTGATGCTTCTCTAAGGACATCTCGTCCTCTTGTGCAAGCGAAGACCTGTTTCTCTGTATGAAGGAAAGTATGTATTGATCAACCCTCTTATATATAGTCTTGTTATGTGAACCCCCAATCACTGAGCCGACATTCCACATGCATGCCGAGTGTGTGCACATGTGTGTCCACAAGTGTGTGTGTGGTGTATGTGTATGTACACATGTGTGTGCAGTACATATGTGGCATGTGTATGCTAATCGGAATCTGTGTGGTTTGGGTCTGAGTACTGGGGGTGGTGGGATCCATTTTGAGTGGCCCAAAGTAGAGCACAGCACAAGATGGAGGACGGGGCGGTGCTGTGGCCGGAGGGTGGAGATCTAGACACTGATTGAAGCAGAATGGAGACAGGACTAGCTTTAGAAACTCAAGGAGGTCCCTGTTAGCAGCGGGGTGCTGGTCAGTTCTTCCTGAGCACTGTCACTTGCTGATGGTAGGGTGATGGTGAGATGCATGTTCTGTCATTCAAGGGGAGGAAGTTTCAAGGCAGAGCCTTGTTTATCTGTAATTACTGCTTCAGGAAGGCTGATGACAGTCAGGTACAAAGATCTCACACTTCAATTGTGCCCATGGGATGGCTCTCACAGCAGCCCCGTTACTCTGTGATTACCATCACAAAGTCACTATGAACCATCACAAAGTCACCATGAAGCATCACAAAGTCACTATGACCCATCACAAAGTCACCATGAACCATCACAAAGTCACTATGAACCATCGCAAAGTCACCATGAACCATCACAAAGTCACTATGAACCATCGCAAAGGTGTTGCCTGAGGAGCAGCCTGAAAATGACATCACAGATCTGCTGACTTCCTCCCACAATTTCTTGCACCGCATGGCTGTTCTTGTGCCCCCCTAGGACAGGAGCCTTAGTTCTGAGTTGGGAGCTCAAGGTACATCTGGTGCACCACTAGAACTGCACCAATAGCCAGCAGGTATGTGCAGGTCCTAGCCTGCTCCTCTGACAGAAGAGTGACTCATGCAAATGAGTCTCTTGTGCAAAGTTGAGGCTTTAATCAAAGTAAATGGTCTGGAAAAAGCCTTTGAAATGAGTTGTGTATTCAGCCAGTGAGAACATTGACACCATCAGCCGCTGTGTATGTTCGACGATGCCAGTAGAATGTTGGGCTCTATAGTCTTGGCATTCCAGCCATAGTGAAGAGAAAGGACGCAGGGGTGTTGAGTCTCAGAGTCAGATTACAAGCCTGTATTACAATCCTATTGAACTGTGTAATATTTCATTTTTCCACGAGATTAAGTATTTTCTTTCATATAAATGATAAGCACTGGGCATGGCTTGAGCGGGCATCATGGCGGACGCAGCTTGATCGAGTTCTGCACGCTCGCCTCTCTAATCCTGCAGAATCCTCCTGATACCAACTCTGTATACCTCCGTCAAGACCAAAGTACTGTCCCTGCTCGGGGAGTGCCCAGAGTGAGGTTATACTTCGGTCGTTGGAGGCCGATTCTCTACGGCAACGGAGGCTGCTTGTGAGGCGGCGTGGATCAGGCCTGGTGTCGCAGGCTGCCGCTGGCCCTCCATGAGGGGTTGTGGGAGCCCAAATGAGAGCTTGCTCCGAGGGGAGGAGCCGGGCGGTGGCACAAGGGGGCCAGGGTGAGAGCTGCGGGTGTGTCTGTTCCTGCCCTGCCGGGGTCTGTTACTGCAGGACGTGCTCTCTGCGGCGCGGCGCTGGTTCCGGGGGGAGCCCCGCGGGTCGTCCGGTTGTGTCTGGGGCTGCAGGGTCGGTACGGGCTGGGGCTCAGCTTGCGGGATGCAGCCGCTTCTGTCCTTGGTATTCGGATACTGGGGGTGGGGCTCCCCTTAGCGGGGCCTCCTTGGTTGCATGCTTGGGCTTCCCCTGGGGGTGCGGTGCCCGGGAGTCGGCGTGTGGCTGATGGTGTCCCCGCGGCTGGAGGGATGCTCCACAGGTGTTTGAGACCTCGTGCCCATGCAGCGGCACAACTAAGGTCACTCTACAGATCTCAGCTGTGGCACCAGCGTACCATGAGCCATTCTCTTGAGACACCCTATGGGACATTGAAATATTGCCTGACTAGTGAGGGGCAGAGGCCACACAACACAATACCCTGCCAGCATTGGACCTAGGGTTGCTTGACCTCTGTGGGACAAGAAGATTGCCTTGTGGCACCAGGGCTTCTGAGGGGGAGCAGCGGTCTGGTGGTCTGGTGCAGTGGGTCCCGTTAGAGGGGCCTATTTGGATTCCCGCTGCGGATTGCGGAGGTGGCCGGGCTAGGCCTGGTGTGGCTTGTGACCTCACAGTGGGGATTTCCATTGAGAACTGGCCCGTCGCGCCTTCTCTGGTACCTCCAGTGTGGAGAATCGGTGAGGACGTGATCTTGAGACCAGCTGAATACTGCCTGGAGTCTCTCCCCCCGGTGACCGCGCTGGGAGTCTGCGGTGGGGAAAGACAAACCTACCGCCTCGAGTCAGAGACAGAGCATCCTGGACCAGTATGTCACATCTGCGGCTGGCGGTTCCCCACCTGGCCCTATGCCGGACAATGCAGCCTTGTTGGTGGCCATCATTGATGCAAATGACTTACTTGAGACTAAGATTGGAGCAGTGGGCATGGAAGTCTCCTTTTTATGTCAAGATCTGAAGAAAGCTGTGGATCGGATCACCGAAGCTGAGACGCTAGTGTCCACGGTTGAAGACAATGTCACAACCCTCCAGCAGCGAGTCAATAATTTAACAGCCATCTCCCAATACCTATCCACTCGGGTGGAGGATGCAGAAGGCCGAGCATAGATCAATAACCTATGCATTGTTGGTTTCCCAAAAAGATGCGAAGGTGACTCCATGAATCGCATCCTCACCTCGTGGCTCAGGAATCTGCTGCCTGCTGAAATACTCTCCTTGTGCTTCATGGTCGAGAGGGCTCATCAAGTGCTCACGAGGCGGCCCCTGCCTGGAGCGGTGCCACGGCTGGACACTGCTGTTCAACTATGCAGATAGAGATGCCGTGCTGCAGTATGCATGGTCGCACAGGGACAAACTCATCTTTGACTCCAAGCCTATAATGATTTTCCTCGACTATACTCGCCTGGTGCAGCAACAGCAGCAATCTTTCACAGCAGCGAAGAAACATTTACAGGATCTCAATATCTCATACATGCTGTTATATCCAGCCCGACTCCCGGTAGTGTATAATTCTAAGACAGATTTCTTTGACTCACCGGATGGGGTCTTTGCATGGTCTGATCGCTGATGAACGAATGCACTTGAAACCTTGCTCCCCGCTGCCACTGGATTCAGACTATTCCAGAAGCTCACCAACAAATAGGCTGCGTAGAGCGAAATCCATGCCATGACACAGATCTGGATCTGCACGACGAACACCAAGCCCAGAGCACGCGTCTTGATTATCCTTCGTTAACATGGCTGCTAATAAGACTGTCGCTGATTTGCTACAGTTCTGTACTTCTCGGCTCACCCAGTACTGAGCAGAGGTGGATGCGCTCCACTGTGGTTGAACTGTTCAGGACACGAGCACCCCACTGTTAATGTTTTATAGGTTGTTGGGATCCATTGGAGGGAGGGTTCTGGGACCTATTTTTAGGGTCTTGGGCTTTGCTCTACCGCGACAGATGCTCCAATTTCTAGGGGGTATCGGAGGGAGGAGGGATGGGTGGAAGGGTGTTTTCAGGGGCTAGAGGTTTGTAGTTATGAATTTTGCCAGGCACGCAGACGTGTGTCCCCCACTCCACTAGGCAGACTACTCTATCTTGCTCCAATACAGTACCGATGGCCGCCCAGCCAGTAATTTCTCACATGGCTGAATTAACCGTGGTAACATGGAATGTCCAAGGGCTGCAAAATAAAATAAAATGAGGGTCTATCCTAAGAAAGGCCAAATGCTATGGAGCCAACATACTCCTCTTGCAGGAGACTCACTTACTTGGCAATAAGGCCCCATGGCTAGCCAGGCTTGGTTACCAACAGAGGTACAATGCAGGAGTTACCAGGGGCTCTAGGGGAACGTACCTTCACACCAAACAATGGGTAGATTCTGGGGGCCGATATGTACTTTTGTCGGGTTCACTAAATGGCTAACCTCTTAATTTGGGTAGTATTTATGCACCCCCAGCTCTAGGAAGTACTTTCATTGACAGTATTACTCCCCACTGGGGTGAGCTTCTGGAGGTCCTTTCTCTTCTGGGAGGGGATTGGAATGACACTATGGCACCATCAGATAGGAGCCGTGGAGCTGGTGAGGGTTCTTCATCCTTCTCCTCTAAATTTTCTTCGCTTGTTGGTACGCTGGGTCGGGCAGATATATGGCAAGAATTCCACCCCGCTGAGACAGGCTACCTGTATATGTCGATGGTCCATGGTTCCATATCCCACCTGGATTACCTTTTTGTGCCACAAACTTATATCCATAGGTTTTCCCAGGTCTCCCATCTACCCAGGGGGTTGTCAGACCATTCCCCGGTCAGGATGACAGTACACTTACATGTACAGAAGCCCCCCTTTCAGTGGCGAATGTCCCCCTGGCACCTTTGAGACCCTGATTATCAGGAATGTCTTGCCGACGCACTTCAAGAATACCTTACCCTTAGCACTGACTCTGCTCCCACTAAGGAGTCACTCTGGGAAGCATGTAAGTCTACTCTCTAAGGGGTAGACATCAGTTACTAGACCAATGACAAGTGCAAGCACTCTACCCAGAGGACAAATGCGGGATCACTAAGACTCCCCCATTACGTTAGAGGACTTAACATCGGCGTCATCTGTGATGCGGTCCTGCTGAGTCTGCGGAATTCCTCCGTGCTCATATATCTACATTAGGTTTGCATATGCTGGACACAATACATGTACCCCTCGAAAGGCAGTTATCGCACCGTGACTGGCACCAGGTGAAGATAGTTCATTTTTAAAACTAGGTTGTTCTCCAGAATACCTATCCTCATACCACCCAATTTCCCTGATACATTTTTAACCTAAACTCTTGGGGAAAGTCTTAGCAGATCGCCTATGGACCTGCATCCAGGAGCTGGTCCATTTGGATCAATCTGGCTTTATGCCACATCGCGCCACCTGCAAAAATATTTGCAGGGTCCATAACACTATGGCCGATATGGACAAGGCCCTTGATTCCCTGAGCTGGGAGTATCTATTCCAGCTTCTGAAGGCAAGTAATTTTGGTTTGCGGTTTCGGGCATACGTATGCCTGTTGTATACTAAACCCATAGCTGTGGTCCGTGTCGCCGGTCAGTGTTCCTCCCCTTTTCCCATTGGCCGTGGCACACGTCAAGGCTGCCCCTTGTCTCCTCTCTTATTCGCCATGGCAGTGGAGCCCCTGGTGATATGGGTTCACCACGATCGGTGCTCCGGTGGTTTGACTGGCCTAATTTACAACCAGATCGTATAGCATTGTATGCTGATGATGTTTTATTTTTTATGGTGGACCCATGGATATCGGGCCCACGTGTTTTTCAGATTCTTCGAGTCTTTGGCCAGACCACCAGCCTCCATACCAACCTGTCGAAATCTGTGTCATTCCCAGTCTGGGGGCAGCAGGAAAGGGGTGCTTGGGCATCTCAGCTTAGACATGCTACAGATGGCTTCCAATATCTGGGGGTATATGATTCTCCCTGCCCCAAAAAGTCCTGGTCAAGAAATATCAATCCCCTTCTTGTCCAGCTATGGGAGGAGACCTCCATGTGGTCCGCTCTACCTCTCTCGCTGTATGGTCAGTCAGCAATTTTTAAGATGGTTTCTCTTCCGAGGGTGCTCTATCAACGTAAACATTTTCCATATTATATTCCGCGGTCCTTATTTTGCGCAGATAAATACTATACTTAATGCCTTCCTCTGGGATGGGGGTGCGGTAAGAGTGGCCCTGCAGACATGTACATGATCTACTTATTGTGGTGGTATCGCTGCCACTGACGTATACTCTTACTTGCAGCTTCCCATCTCCTGGTCATAAATAGCTGATGGTACAACTCGCCTACTGACCCGACATATGCCCTGGAATAAGTGGAAACGGCAGGGACACCTCTCTTATGGTTACTGTACAGTTCAGAAACGCTCGACTCTCTGCCCCACGCCAGTCAAATGACGATTCGGTTGTGGATGTATGGGGTTCAGCGGCTGGGTTGGCGGGGGTGCCTGACCCAGGCGACGCCATTGTGGCAGGGTAATTACCTCCAGCAGGTGGCAGCCTTGAGGGTGTTCGACTAGTGGGACCTCATCAGCATCTCCACTCTAGGGGATGTCATGCGGGTCACAACGCTTACATCTTTCCAGCAACTACAAGAATAGTATCAACTTAATAAAACCCAATTTTATAAATATCTCCAATTTTGCAATGCGCACACCCCTGTGATTTGACATATAGGCAATCTTCCAGAATTTCAACTACTAGAAGGCCGGCTCCTTATGGGGGATCTGGGCACTCACAAAATACGACAGGTTTACCAAACACTCACTACACATGCCTGCATGACCCTTCACAAGACTCAGAGGGCATGGCAGGATAATATCCCGGAACTGACCGATGACGATTGGGCAGAAGACATCACCAGGCCTAGGGGCGCTGCAGTGACCTCTAGATACCGACTTATTCAGTTTAAATTTGTCCATAGGGTGTACTATACAGACCTTCGTCTTTGGAAGATGGGAGTCATTACTTCCCAACAGTGCCTACGCTGTGACAGGGAAGAGGGGTCACATTTTTATATGGTGTGGGGCTGCCCTGCTATAATCAATCAAACAATCATTCAGGCATTTGTAAAGCGCACTACATACCAGTGAGGGTCTCAAGGCGCTGGGGGCAGGACACTGCTACTGTTCAAAGAGCCAGGTCTCGAGGAGTCTCCTGAAGGTCTGGAGATCTTCGGTCTGCCGTAGGCGGATGGGGAGGGTGTTCCACGTCTTGGCGGCGAGGTGGGAGAATGATCTGCTGCCAGCGGACTCTCTTCAGATGCCGGGGACAGTGGTGATGGCGCAGTCTGTGGAGCGGAGCTGGCGGGCAGGGGTGTAGAGGCTGAGTCGGCTGTTGAGGTACGCTTGTCCGGTGTCGTGGAGTGCCTTGTGTGGAGTGCCTTGTGTGCGTGGGTGAGGAGCTTGAAGGTTATCCTCTTGTTGATGGGGAACCAGTGTAGGTTTCCCAGGTGGGGTGTGATGTGGCTGCGGCGGAGGACGTCGAGGATCAGGCGTGCGGAGGCTTTCTGGATGCATTGGAGCCGTTTCAGGAGTTTGGCCTGGGCTCCTGCGTAGAGTGCGTTGCAGTAGTCCAGGCTACTGCTGACACGGTTGAGTATGTACCTGAAGCTCAGGTGATATTGATCTTAATTTTTAAATTTTCATCACTATAAGCAGCAGTGTTTTTTTACACGGTCCTGAAGAATGCATTTTGAAACTATGTTCGATATAATGCAGAAACATGTCGACCACTATTAAGTACGGTGATTATTTAAAACCCGCACTCACACTTGCTTTTTAAACCTTAGGGATTGGGAGACACTAATAAAGGTTGTTTGTCTACCCGATTCACCTAATTTGATTTGACCCTCCCTCACTTTAACACTCTTACCACCTTAACACTGCTTTTTCAGTAGCCACCTCATTTTTTGTACTCAATACACCACCCCTTATCACATCTATCGGTCACGGTAACATCTGACCGGCCGTTCTGTCTCCTGGGTAAGGAGAACCCAAATGATGACAAAGAGGGCGGTACAGTGTGGCTTCTGATGGGAACTATTTCTCCATATGCTCTTGAGCCTCTACTTGGCCTGCATTCACTAACACGGATGATGTCCTCACTGGTGTCTTTTGTGTAGTATTGGTGTTGTGATCCACTCTGTTTGACTAACTTCTTGACCCCCAGGCACTTTTTGTTGTGAAAATACTGCTGACAAGAGCCTGGGTGACGGTCCTTCTCGTTTCGAGGGATCCACTTGAAGATCCTGTGAAGCATCCGCAGAGTGTTGAAGCAGGAGGAGGAGACAGCTTTGATCTGCTTCGTCATGGAGAGAGTGGAGTAGAGGATCACCCCTAGGTTTAGTACGTGGTTGGTCGGTGTAGGGCATTTCCTAGTGCCGTTGGCCACCAGGAGTCAACCCAGGCCGAGGGGGTGGACCCGAGGATGAGGACCTCCGTCTTGTCAGTCAGCTTCAGTCGGCTTTTCCTCATCCAGTCGGCGACGGCCTTCATTCCTTTGTGGAGGTTGGTTTTTTGGCGGTGTGGGGGTCCTTGGTGAGCGGGAGGATCAGTTGGGTGTCGCCGGAGACGATGTTTAGGTCGCACCGTCGGGTGGCCTGGGTGAGCGGTGCCATGTAGACGTTGAATAATGTTGGGCTGAGGGATGAGCCTTGGGGTACGCCGCAGATGATCTTGGTGGCTTTGGAGCAGAAGGGGGGTAGGCGGACGCTCTGGGTTCTCCCGGAGAAGAAGGAGGTGGTCCAGTCCAGGGCTTTCTCTTGGATTCCGGGGTCGTGGAGGCATACTCTTAGTGTACGGTGGCAGACTGTGTCAAAAGCGGCTGACAGGTCCAGGAGGATTAGGGTTGCAGTTTCTCCGTAGTCGAGCAGGATCCTGATGTCGTCAGTGGCAGCGATGAGGGCGGTTTCGGTGCTGTGGTTGCTCGGAACCCAGACTGGGACAGGTCCAGGATGTTGTTCTCTTTGAGGAAGCTGGTCAGTTGTTTGTTGACGGCCTTTCGTTGACCTTCGCTGGGAACGGGAGCAGGGAGATGGGTCGGAATTTCTTGAGGTCCTTGGGGTCCGCCTTGGGTTTCTTTAGTAAGGCATTGATCTCTGCGTGCTTCTAGCTCTCCGGGAATATTGCTGTGTCGACGGAGATGTTGACGGTTTTCCGGAGGTGGGGTGCAATGATGCTGCTAGCTTTGTTGAAGATGTGGTGTGGGCAGGGGTCTTCCGGGGATCCGGAGTAGATGGTGTTCATGAACTTAATGGTGTCGTCGTCGTTTATTTTGGTCCAGGCGAGCAGGCAGTTGGTGCGGGTGGTGGTCATGGGAGCGGGGGTGTTGGCGGTTGCCGGGGTGGTGACGGCATTAAAGCTGTCATGGATGTCAGTATCTTGCGATGGAAGAAGGTGGCCAGCGAGTCGCACAGGTGTCGTGACGGTGGGATGTTGTTGGTGTTGGAGCTGGGGTTGGGGAGTTCCTTCACGATGCTGAAGAGCTCTCTGCTGTTGTGCACGTTGTGGTCTATGCGGTCTCTAAGGTGGTCCTTTTAGTGGATCTGATGAGTTGATCGTGTTGGCGGGTGGCGTTGCTGTAGGCTGTGTAGCTTTCTGGGGTTTCGTGGGTCCAGTTTTTTTCTAGCTTTCGGCAGGTCTGCTTGGAGGCCTGGAGGTTTTTGGTGAACCAGCTGGCCCTCTTGCTGGTGTGGGTGTTGGGGGGGTTCTTCAGCGGGGCGAGGGTGTTGGCGCAGTTGTTGATCCATTGTCTGAGGTTGCGGGCTGCGGTGTCGGGGTCAGTCGGGTCTGCGGGTGGGCTCTGGATGAGGGCGGTGGTTTGCCGGTCCTCTGTGATCTTGCCTCAGCTGCGGCGAGGCATCTGCTGGGTGCGGAGGTGTGTGGTGCGTTTCCGGAAGGTGAAGTGGATGCAGAGGTGGTCAGTCCAGTGGAGTTCCTTGGTGCGGTCGAAGAAGACTTGGGTGCTTGCTGAGAAGATGGGGTTGAGTGTGTGGCTGGCGGAGTGGGTGGGTGTTGAAACGGGTTGTCTGAGTCGGAGGTTGCCGAGGTTGTCGATCAGGGTGGAGGAGTTAGGGTCGTTGTTGTTCTCGAGGTGGAAGTTCAGGTCCCCTATACAACATTCTGGCGCAGGGTTTAGACCTGTCTTAAGGAGGGAATGTTGTGGGACATCCCACTGGACCCCCGGCTGTTCCTTCTCCACAGAATTGATGATATAAGGGGGAACCGGTTTAAGCAACACTTATTTTTCCTGGCGTTCACAATTGCCAAGCGTGATATCACCCAGCTTTGGCAAGGAACCTCCCCGCCGACGATGGGAAAGTGGCGAGGGGCGCTCAATGCTTGCATGGGGACAGAAATGGCGGTCTTCCAGGCATGGGGATGTCCACAAAAATACAGAAAAATTTGGTCTAGATGGGCTACATACCCGGGTATAGATCTTCCCCCGCTTCCCTCACAATCCCCTGGGAACCTGCATTTACTGGGTGTTACTGGCCATCTTCTTTGCTATTTTGTCTGTCTTTTATCATTATCATGTACAGTTTGTCATTGATGTTTGTCAATATTGGAGGGTGGGGCCAGTCAGCGTGAAGTTTTGGTTGTTACGAATGTTTTGTTTACCAAATGTTTCTTGCAGGTGTCCCAATCTGTGTAATATGCTATTCTCTTGTGAACAATTGATGTATGTCAGATACCTACTGATAAACTACATTGAAAATAGAAGAAAACATGCTTTATAAAAATGATAAGCACTGGTCTGACAAAATGTTATTGTGTCTGTTGATTAACGGTTGAGTTCTGACCTCTTGTCCCTCACACTACTTCCTTGAGACTGCGTCCGGTCACTACCCTGAGACTACAGTGCTCACAAGGCTTGTATATGGCCCAGTTTCCAAAGCCATGGCAAGACAGACCAGAGACAAACCACCACAGTCACCATTTGAGGAACCCAGTCACCCCAGTCTGACCTGTGACCCCAAAAGGGATCTCACAGCCTTACAGTGAACATAAACAAGAGTGTGTGGTCTCTGCATAAAGAGACCCATTGAACAATGTAGGCAGACCCAAAGCATACATTGGCATCAACATAGAGTCTCCCTCTGGAGACACCCAGCATTCATTGTGGCTAGACCTAAAAGGAACCTCTGACTGAACCCCTCCACTGACTGTGTCCCCTGTTCACACTGTAAAGCTCCTCCCGATGGTGATTATCGATGTGATCAATATATAAAACCGCCCCCCCCCCTCCCCCTGAGTGTAAGGCGAGGAGCTCACGACGCAAGCCCCTTCCTGTTGTATTTATCCGGGACTTCATGATGTTAAACAGCTTAGTAAAGAGTCGGTGAAGTCTGTCCACGGGCAGCAGAAGTGACTGGCCCCAGTGGTATCGCCGGGGGTCTCTCACCCCTGCGGTGCCGGGGCCTCGCTGCCACGGACACTCGGACGGGCACCCTAGGGCCATTTGTTTCTAAGGGTGTCCTGGCAGCGCCCTTCAGTGCAGGCTCAGGGGAGTCCTGTGGTCAGAAGCTCCGAACGCAGCAACACACAACAGGATGACGTCATACACCAAAGCCCCACCCAGGCTTCTTCTTCATAAAGGGGGGGTATTTTACGGGACAAACAGCGAAATGCTGCAGTCGAAATGAACAATATTTCCACGATTTAAGATGGAATTACAAATTGCGACCCTTCCTACAGGGTCCTTCTATATTAACCAGATTGCAAATCTTGCCTCCTAAAACAATCTAATGGGGCCTTTGACCCTGTGAGTGCAGAGTGAGCATTATCAGTGACGCACCGTGGCCCCCCTGCACCAGGAGGCTCCAGATGTAATACCCAGCGGTGCAGCGACCGTCCGGGAAGAGGCTACTGGAAACCACCAGCCTGCAAGACAAGCCTTGAGTGAAACGAGAGGCCACGGCCTTTGTCGTCACATCTAATAACCAATGTAATGTAATGTAATGTAAACATGACCACTAGAGCCATGAGAATCATCTACACAGAGCCAAACTATTCAGCCACACAGACATTACCTCCCCGTCCGAAATCTTTGGCCAGACCTTGAAAGCAAAGAATGTTCCAACAGGCACATGCATCAACCATTTTTGCGAGCACAAACAGTACGATAGGCAAAAATCCGCCTTTCGCGTCTCCAAAAAGGGCATTTGCGATGCATCAATGTTCATGGCACTCGAAATTTGAGAATTCGTAAATAATTGAGATTTCTCAAATTACAATTGCATTTAAGGAATTGCAAATTGCGATTCCTTAAATGCAATGCAAGAACTACTTTAAAATAGCGATTTTGCTACTAGGGGGCGCAAATTACCATCAAGTTGAACTTCATGGTTATTTGCAAAAACTTAGAAAAATGCACAAAATTGAATTTTTCAAAGTTGTAGATTACACATACACATACCCTTGGGACATGTGTGCGTGCAACATGTGTGCAAAGAGCAATTTCAGGGGTGGAACAGGGTGTCCTTTTGGTACCCTTAAAATTGCATGCGCATTTTGCGAGGACCTATTGGTACTCGCAAATTGCGCATACAATCTCCCATTCATTCCTATGGGCCTGTAGCCCCATAGGAATAAATGGGAAGGCATTCCTTAATTGTTAAGGATTCCCACATGCATAGTCTTTTGTGAGTACTTATTTGAGATTCCTTAATAATCGCCATTTTTATATGGTGTGGGGCTGCCCTGCTATAATCAATCAAACAATCATTCAGGCATTTGTAAAGCGCACTACATACCAGTGAGGGTCTCAAGGCGCTGGGGGCAGGACACTGCTACTGTTCAAAGAGCCAGGTCTCGAGGAGTCTCCTGAAGGTCTGGAGATCTTCGGTCTGCCGTAGGCGGATGGGGAGGGTGTTCCACGTCTTGGCGGCGAGGTGGGAGAATGATCTGCTGCCAGCGGACTCTCTTCAGATGCCGGGGACAGTGGTGATGGCGCAGTCTGTGGAGCGGAGCTGGCGGGCCGGGGTGTAGAGGCTGAGTCGGCTGTTGAGGTACGCTTGTCCGGTGTCGTGGAGTGCCTTGTGTGGAGTGCCTTGTGTGCGTGGGTGAGGAGCTTGAAGGTTATCCTCTTGTTGATGGGGAACCAGTGTAGGTTTCCCAGGTGGGGTGTGATGTGGCTGTGGCGGAGGACGTCGAGGATCAGGCGTGCAGAGGCTTTCTGGATGCATTGGAGCCGTTTCAGGAGTTTGGCCTGGGCTCCTGCGTAGAGTGCGTTGCAGTAGTCCAGGCTACTGCTGACACGGTTGAGTATGTACCTGAAGCTCAGGTGATATTGATCTTAATTTTTAAATTTTCATCACTATAAGCAGCAGTGTTTTTTTACACGGTCCTGAAGAATGCATTTTGAAACTATGTTCGATATAATGCAGAAACATGTCGACCACTATTAAGTACGGTGATTATTTAAAACCCGCACTCACACTTGCTTTTTAAACCTTAGGGATTGGGAGACACTAATAAAGGTTGTTTGTCTACCCGATTCACCTAATTTGATTTGACCCTCCCTCACTTTAACACTCTTACCACCTTAACACTGCTTTTTCAGTAGCCACCTCATTTTTTGTACTCAATACACCACCCCTTATCACATCTATCGGTCACGGTAACATCTGACCGGCCGTTCTGTCTCCTGGGTAAGGAGAACCCAAATGATGACAAAGAGGGCGGTACAGTGTGGCTTCTGATGGGAACTATTTCTCCATATGCTCTTGAGCCTCTACTTGGCCTGCATTCACTAACACGGATGATGTCCTCACTGGTGTCTTTTGTGTAGTATTGGTGTTGTGATCCACTCTGTTTGACTAACTTCTTGACCCCCAGGCACTTTTTGTTGTGAAAATACTGCTGACAAGAGCCTGGGTGACTGTCCTTCTCGTTTCGATGGATCCACTTGAAGATCCTGTCAAGCATCCGCAGAGTGTTGAAGCAGGAGGAGGAGACAGCTTTGATCTGCTTCGTCATGGAGAGAGTGGAGTAGAGGATCACCCCTAGGTTTAGTACGTGGTTGGTCGGTGTAGGCCATTTCCTAGTGCCGTTGGCCACCAGGAGTCAACCCAGGCCGAGGGGGTGGACCCGAGGATGAGGACCTCCATCTTGTCAGTCAGCTTCAGTCGGCTTTTCCTCATCCAGTCGGCGACGGCCTTCATTCCTTTGTGGAGGTTGGTTTTTTGGCGGTGTGGGGGTCCTTGGTGAGCGGGAGGATCAGTTGGGTGTCGCCGGAGACGATGTTTAGGTCGCACCGTCGGGTGGCCTGGGTGAGCGGTGCCATGTAGACGTTGAATAATGTTGGGCTGAGGGATGAGCCTTGGGGTACGCCGCAGATGATCTTGGTGGCTTTGGAGCAGAAGGGGGGGAGGCGGACGCTCTGGGTTCTCCCGGAGAAGAAGGAGGTGGTCCAGTCCAGGGCTTTCTCTTGGATTCCGGGGTCGTGGCGGCATACTCTTAGTGTACGGTGGCAGACTGTGTCAAAAGCGGCTGACAGGTCCAGGAGGATTAGGGTCGCAGTTTCTCCGTAGTCGAGCAGGATCCTAATGTCGTCAGTGGCAGCGATGAGGGCGGTTTCGGTGCTGTGGTTGCTCGGAACCCAGACTGGGACAGGTCCAGGATGTTGTTCTCTTTGAGGAAGCTGGTCAGTTGTTTGTTGACGGCCTTTCGTTGACCTTCGCTGGGAACGGGAGCAGGGAGATGGGTCGGAATTTCTTGAGGTCCTTGGGGTCCGCCTTGGGTTTCTTTAGTAAGGCATTGATCTCTGCGTGCTTCTAGCTCTCCGGGAATATTGCTGTGTCGACGGAGATGTTGACGGTTTTCCGGAGGTGGGGTGCAATGATGCTGCTAGCTTTGTTGAAGATGTGGTGTGGGCAGTGGTCTTCTGGGGATCCGGAGTAGATGGTGTTCATGAACTTAATGGTGTCGTCGTCGTTTATTTTGGTCCAGGCGAGCAGGCAGTTGGTGCGGGTGGTGGTCATGGGAGCGGGGTTGTTGGCGGTTGCCGGGGTGGTGACGGCATTAAAGCTGTCATGGATGTCAGTATCTTGCGATGGAAGAAGGTGGCCAGCGAGTCGCACAGGTGTCGTGACGGTGGGATGTTGTTGGTGTTGGAGCTGGGGTTGGGGAGTTCCTTCACGATGCTGAAGAGCTCTCTGCTGTTGTGCACGTTGTGGTCTATGCGGTCTCTAAGGTGGTCCTTTTAGTGGATCTGATGAGTTGATCGTGTTGGCGGGTGGCGTTGCTGTAGGCTGTGTAGCTTTCTGGGGTTTCGTGGGTCCAGTTTTTTTCTAGCTTTCGGCAGGTCTGCTTGGAGGCCTGGAGGTTTTTAGTGAACCAGCTGGCCCTCTTGCTGGTGTGGGTGTTGGGGGGGTTCTTCAGCGGGGCGAGGGTGTTGGCGCAGTTGTTGATCCATTGTCTGAGGTTGCGGGCTGCGGTGTCGGGGTCAGTCGGGTCTGCGGGTGGGCTCTGGATGAGGGCGGTGGTTTGCCGGTCCTCTGTGATCTTGCCTCAGCTGCGGCGAGGCATCTGCTGGGTGCGGAGGTGTGTGGTGCGTTTCCGGAAGGTGAAGTGGATGCAGAGGTGGTCAGTCCAGTGGAGTTCCTTGGTGCGGTCGAAGAAGACTTGGGTGCTTGCTGAGAAGATGGGGTTGAGCGTGTGGCTGGCGGAGTGGGTGGGTGTTGAAACGGGTTGTCTGAGTCGGAGGTTGCCGAGGTTGTCGATCATGGTGGAGGAGTTAGGGTCGTTGTTGTTCTCGAGGTGGAAGTTCAGGTCCCCTATACAACATTCTGGCGCAGGGTTTAGACCTGTCTTAAGGAGGGAATGTTGTGGGACATCCCACTGGACCCCCGGCTGTTCCTTCTCCACAGAATTGATGATATAAGGGGGAACCGGTTTAAGCAACACTTATTTTTCCTGGCGTTCACAATTGCCAAGCGTGATATCACCCAGCTTTGGCAAGGAACCTCCCCGCCGACGATGGGAAAGTGGCGAGGGGCGCTCAATGCTTGCATGGGGACAGAAATGGCGGTCTTCCAGGCATGGGGATGTCCACAAAAATACAGAAAAATTTGGTCTAGATGGGCTACATACCGGGGTATAGATCTTCCCCCGCTTCCCTCACAATCCCCTGGGAACCTGCATTTACTGGGTGTTACTGGCCATCTTCTTTGCTATTTTGTCTGTCTTTTATCATTATCATGTACAGTTTGTCATTGATGTTTGTCAATATTGGAGGGTGGGGCCAGTCAGCGTGAAGTTTTGGTTGTTACGAATGTTTTGTTTACCAAATGTTTCTTGCAGGTGTCCCAATTTGTGTAATATGCTATTCTCTTGTGAACAATTGATGTATGTCAGATACCTACTGATAAACTACATTGAAAATAGAAGAAAACATGCTTTATAAAAATGATAAGCACTGGTCTGACAAAATGTTATTGTGTCTGTTGATTAACGGTGGAGTTCTGACCTCTTGTCCCTCACACTACTTCCTTGAGACTGCGTCCGGTCACTACCCTGAGACTACAGTGCTCACAAGGCTTGTATATGGCCCAGTTTCCAAAGCCATGGCAAGACAGACCAGAGACAAACCACCACAGTCACCATTTGAGGAACCCAGTCACCCCAGTCTGACCTGCGACCCCAAAAGGGATCTCACAGCCTTACAGTGAACATAAACAAGAGTGTGTGGTCTCTGCATAAAGAGACCCTTTGAACAATGTAGGCAGACCCAAAGCATACATTGGCATCAACATAGAGTCTCCCTCTGGAGACACCCAGCATTCATTGTGGCTAGACCTAAAAGGACCCTCTGACTAAACCCCTCCACTGACTGGTGATTATCAATGTGATCAAAATATAACCCCCCTCCCCTCCGACCCCTCCCCCCCCGGAT
This sequence comes from Lissotriton vulgaris, assembly GCF_964263255.1. NCBI lineage: Eukaryota > Metazoa > Chordata > Amphibia > Caudata > Salamandridae > Lissotriton > Lissotriton vulgaris. The sequence continues at coordinate 2,137,164,568 of NC_141691.1, read as the reverse complement.
GTTAGGCGAGGAGCTCACGACGCAAGCCCCTTCCTGTTGTATTTACCAGGGAATTCATAATGTTAAACAGCTTAGTAAAGAGTCTGTGAAATCTGTCCACGGGCAGCAGAAGTGACTGGCCCCAGTGGTGTCGGCGGGGGTCTCTCACCCCTGCGGTGCGCCGGTGCGGGGGCCTCGCTGCCACGGACACTCGGACCCCAGGGCCACTTGTTTCTAAGGGTGTCCTGGCAGCGTCCTCCAGTGCAGGCTCAGGGGAGTCCTGGGCCAGAAGCTCAGAACACAGCAACACACAACAGGATGACGTCATACACCAACGCCCCACCCAGGCTTCTTCTTCATGGAATTACAGATTGCGACCCTTCCTAAAGGGGCCTTTTATATTACCCAGATTGCAAATATTGCCTCCTAAAACAATCCAATGGGGCCTTTGACCCTGTGAGTGCAGAGTGAGCATTATCAGTGACGCACCGTGGCCCCACTGCACCAGCAGGCTCGGGTCAGAAGAACCAGCGGTGCAGCGAGCGTCCGGGAAGAGGCCACTGGAAACCACCAGCCTGCAAGACAAGCCTTGAGTGCAACGAGAGGCCACGGCCTTTGTCGTCACATCTAATAACCAATGTAATGTAATGTAATGTAAACATGACCACTAGAGCCATGAGAATCATCTACACAGAGACAAACTATTCAGCCACACAGACATTACCTCACCGTCCGAAAACTTTGGCCAGACCTTGAAAGCAAAGAATGTACCAACAGGCACATACAATAACCATTTTTGCGAGCACAAACGGTACGATAGGCAAAAATCCGCCTTTCGCACCTGCAAAAAGGGCATTTGCGATGCATCAATGTTCATGGCACTCGAAATTTTAGAATTTGCAATTAATTGAGATTTCTCAAATTACAATTGCATTTTAGGAATTGCGAATTGCGATTCCTTAAATGCAATTCAAGAACTACTTTAAAATAGTGATTTTGTTACTAGGGGGCGCAAATTACCTTCAAGTTGAACTTCATGGTTATTTGCAAAAACTTTGAAAAATGCACAAAATTGCATTTTTCAAAGTTGTAGATTACACATACACATACCCTTGGGACATGTGTGCGTGCAACATGTGCGCAAAGAGCAATTTCAGGGGTGCAACAGGGTGTCCTTTTAGTACCCTTAAAATTGTATGCGCATTTTGCGAGGACCTATTCATACTCGCAAATTGCGCGTAAAATCTCCCATTCATTCCTATGGCCCTGTAGGCTCATAGGAATAAATGGGAAGGCATTCCTTAATTGTTAAGGATTCCCACATGCATAGTCTTTTGTGAGTAATTATTTGAGATTCCTTAATAATCGCAATTAAGGAATCGCAAAAGCCTACTTTGATGCATGTGCCTGTAAATCCATTTTATTGTTTGTGTCAAATAGTCCAAAATGTAAATATCAAAGGCTTAACAATGTGAAGTCCCTTCCAATTGTATTTCTCAGAGAGTTCACATTATGAGGTAATATAAATTTTGTGATCGATTGTGTCCCCTATCTTAGACCCCAACGACTCCGTGTACACGCTACAAGTACATGTATGTTCCCTCCCCTTCAAACTATGAAGACGCAAGTACATTTGCGTCCAACGTTAACATGTCCTCTTTCAGATCCACCATGAATGGGTCAAATAGTCCGTTCCTAAATATGCCATGCCAACGTCTTTATGTAGTGTACTTTACACGTTTTTCAGCTCTGGCGAAGTAGGCCCTGAAATCTGCCATCGAGCCTTTTCCTGCCTTCTGACTCTGAATCTCAAACCTGGGCTTGCATCTGTACCCGTGACCTCTGCCTTACTTCCAGCGTGGCCCACCGCGTTTGGCTCAGCCTGTTGCCTGCCAAGACTGTATTCAACCTTCGAATTATCTGCTCCACTCCTCGAAAATACATTCCTGTCTAGTAGTTTCATGTCAACATCCTTCCAGCTGCAGAGCAAAGGGCTTGGCCTCACTGTCTCTATGCAAGTAATTCATGGCTCTGTTTCCATGGTAGGCCCATGCCCTCCCTCGCACCCCTCGCATCTCATGCAGACACGTAGATGCTCATACACGCACTCACAGTCAGTATAGAATAGCCTCTTGTCCGAGAGACCTTTTCCTTCCAGATAATACAGTTCCTTAAACATGAGATATTAGATACGATTTGGGATTAGGTTGATCTGACATCCAGACATCTGTCTCCACATGTAGGGCTAAATGTCAAGTCCCCCTTCACCCCTCAAGTTACACGTACATTACACGTCATACTGCTGCGCGCGCATCTCTGCCATGTATTTTGCTGACATTGCCGGATTCACTCATGGATCCGCCTACTTGTGACATCATGATAAATGACGTTCTCGATCACGCCTTCATGCACGCCTATTGTAACGCCTTTTTGTATTACGTACATGCTTTCTTATCTCTCCTCTCAGCTGTTACGCCTCCTGCATATGCCTTTACTGTAATGCATTGACTATATATATATGAATGCCTGTCAATAATGTATTGTCGCATACTTGCATATTCGCATATTACCATTGACTCTGTCAGTCTGTCCCTTCCCGAATCTGCGTGGTGACGGAACGGTATGCCACCTTGGCTCGAGCCAATATGCTAATCACCCAATTCCTTTTATAGGAATAAAACCCTTTTTGAGAAACCTCAAATATCACGGATTTTGCCTCTTATTTATTATGAGTTATTCTTATTGACTTTACCGCATAGAAATTCAGTACCAGGTAATTAATTTTACCACATAATTGGCGCCCGAACAGGGACCCCTCCCCCCTCTCACCCGCCGGAGGTGCTTTGCAGGCTTAGCCCCCTGCCACAGCCGGACGGAAACTACGCGTACCCGCAGGATTTCCTGTATCTCCCTCAGGCCAACGGAGGTGACTGAGGCCGCGATCGACACCCAGACGAGGCGGTGAGAAGTGCGGAGGATCCCGACCAGAGCCTAGCTGAGAGAGCAAGATCCGAGGTATACGGAGGCCCACCAGGTTCCGAAGTTCCGAAGTATCTGCGTCACGAGTCGAGTCCGAATCCAGTCCGAATCCAGTCCAGAGTTTCCGAGGCCTTCTGTTTCCGTGCTTCCCGGTGAGTACCGTTGCTGGGGACGCATCTAGACGTGCGCATTAGGTTGTGCCGGTCAAGACAGGTTTGGGTACACAGACCTGGTCTGCACTGTTTTAGACAGTGTATCTGTACTGTTTAGCAGTACATCCAGTCTGCACTGTTGAGCAGTGTATCTAGTATTATGCAGTTAGCGAGTTACATTCTAATTGTTATTGTTCATCTCAAAATGTTTTAATGTGTCTCAAAATGTCGTGGTATGAGTGATTGTTCGATCGTCATTATTGTGATTATTGTGTTCATTGTGTTCATATCTGAGTAAGCACTAAGTAGCCAGATTTTTAAGATGCCGTTGTTCTCCAAATTAAGACAGATAAAGACTAGAAAAGGGATACTCGAGGAAGCTGTTCCCATCCCACCTAGGGACACTCCAGGGTACTTTATGTACCACAAGCACAACCTAGATGCCGTTCTATTTCTCGATTTATGGGTGGACTACACTAAAGATCTAGCAGAGAATCAGAGGTGGCCCGCTGCAGGGACATGGGATTCAGATTGCATCATAAGAGTAGAAGAAGCATTACGAAAAAAGAAAGCCAGACAGTCACAGAAAGATGCCATCGAATTATGGCGTAAAGAATCGCATAGGCGTACAGAAAAAGCACTTAGAAAAGAAGGGAAAAGGAAAGAGGATTCAGACAAGGCCCAAGAAAACGTATTAGTTGAGGAAGGTATCCGAGTAAAAATAGAACAAGTAGACAGACAACTAAACACCCTTAGGAATGGTATGTATCCTCTCCTGGCCGAAGGTTTACCTAAGGCCACGCCGGAAGTACCACAAGATCTACCACCTCCCATGCTCCCGACTAAAATGCATCCCAAAACCGCGAAGGACATTTTCCTTTCTTCCTATCTAGATGATGTAGCGCCCGCATATGCTAATGCCGCACTGCCGCGCACACCTCCTTCCGGCGGCGCTCGACCCCGAGACAATCAGCCCCTACCCCCGCGACAAGCTACTCCTCCACCTCTTCCTCCCGTTCCGAATGTCCCTCCTGGTCTTCCTCCTGTTCTTCCAACTCTTCCCGCACCCATTCCTCCCACTTTACATCCGAACAACCCCTTCGGAGGCAGTGCCTCAGGAGGCGCGTCCGGAGGGGCGATAGGTTTCCAGACACCTCCACAAGTACATAGATTGACTTACAGGGATCTAGCACAACAACGTACACCTCGATCAGCCGATTTCGATATAATAAAAGACCGTCTCGGGGATTGTAGATATGATCCAGTACCCGGTAGAAATGATGAAAGACTAATACTAGCATCAGTACGACTAAGACGGGTCACCAACTTTTTGTTGACCCTACCCGGAATGGTTGAACATCTAGACAGAATATATCATTTTGTCCAAACAGGGCAGGGACCTGAAAGTATTAAGGAAGCCATGGCTCACCAGAAAGTTGACATTCAAGCCAAGATATTACGGTTTTTTATAAACTGCTTAATAAGAGAACAGGATAGGCCGGGGATGGACCCGGAGGAAATGAAAGCACTTCATAGATGGGGTCAGAATATAGCAGACGGGAGCCATGATAAACAGAATAGTATAAAAAACATGTATCAAAGAATCAGAAGCGTAGTAATAAAAATACATGAAACAAGACAGGTAGAACCAGAAAATGAATCAGACAAGTTTGAGTCCTCAGAAGAGGAGCAACCAGAAGAAGCTACAGGACAAACACAATTACCAGTTAGAGAAACGATAGCGTATGTAGGTAAAGGAAGACCCTTTAATAATTTAATGCGCCCAGTGCGTCCAGAAAGTAAAAGAATTTTTCAAGAAGCCATGTGTAACCCAAGAACTCCTGAACACTTATTTCAAGCTACTGATAACAGACTCCGAGAACGAATGGGGTACCATGTACTAGAGTCTATGGATGAACAAGAATTAGCGAGGTCAGCAGTACAATGGGCTGACAGTCCCGAGAAATATAGTGATGATGCGTTAGCACACACATTTTTGAACATGACACCAAGTGAACAGCGTTTAGCTGGTACATACATGATACAACACCTACTTCTATTGTATAGAAGCCAACATTCCGATCCAGGCCCCCTGCCTGATATATTAGCAGAACTACTCATGAATAAGTGGAGAGGTCTAGGTACCGATCTAATTAAAGTAATTCTAGAACAGCGGCACAGATATAGTGCCTTCCTATGTCCACAATCTGATTCAGCACACTCCATGGAAAGAAAAATGTATTACCTAGATAGACAGAATCCGTTACGAGAAGTGCACCCAGTTCAGAATGCCGATAATACACTTAGACGTGTGTTTGTGTTCACACCCATAACCAAAATAGAATTATTGGAAATGAAAAAACTAGTACCTAGCCATGATAAAGATCCCGCAGGTTTTTACCGTGAAATAAAAGACATGTTACTCATGGGTGACTATACTTATCCCGACCTTATGAAGATATTGAAAGTACTACTGCCTCCTGGTATTTATGAGAAACTTAAAGAAAAAGAATGGGAAGTGGGAAATGCAAAGATTGATTGGGCTGCATTAGAAAACGAAGAAAATACTAGAATTCCAGGCCAAGGGCTTGGGGATAAGGTTAAAGCATTACCAGGATTGTTAGTACAAGTGTTGCCACGTTTATTAAGTACGAAAAAGGAAGATTGGGGTGCAATTTCGGCCTGTAAACAGAAACCCGATGAAGACACTAGTGATTTTTATACTCGATTTGAGAAATGTTTTGGTATTAATAGCGGCCTGAAACCAAGTAGCGAGTCGTATCCACACCTTTTTGTAACAAAATTAGTTGAGAATTCACTGCCCCAGGTTAAGAACAGAGTACTGAAAGTCGAAAGCACTTGGCAAGCTAACACCCCTTCACAAATGTTACAAATGTTACAGTACCACCAGAATAGAATTAGAGAAGAACAAGAACATGAACAAAGACGTATGAAAGACACGAAAATGAAAATGTTAGTTGCCCAGTCAGTTCCTGCTGATGGTCACAAAAAGGGTACGACCCAGCCTAGTAATTCGACGGCTCCTGTTAAAGGGACATGTAACTATTGTAAACAGCCAGGTCATTATGTAAACGATTGTGCAGTTCTGAAACACAATATCTCCACGGGTAAGACCAAGGAGAGACCGCGTGTACCTAGACAAGATCAGGCCCAGCAGCAAGTACCACAGAATATACAACATATTCCGCCTATGCCAGCTTCATCACAAACTGTAGCAGTGCCACAGCAACAGCCTATTACGGCAACACAGAACACGACACAACAGATGTACCAGTATGCACAGAATGACTACCCTGATTATCAGCGATACACATGAAACAGCCTAGAGAGGGAGTTTGGCTTGCCCCTTATTGAAGTTCCTGTAGATCAAGAGGGTCCTTATGTACACAGTCAAGTGTTAGGAAAAGACAGAAAGTTTTTAATTGACACAGGGGCAAGCAGGACCACAATCAGTCACAATGAGGTTCCAGGGGCACCCCTCTCAGGCTCACAGAATGTTTCCCTTGGATTTTCAGGAAAGCCTATTATTAATGAAGTATCAAAGCCACTTCCACTTGCAGTTGGTCCCTTGACACGGACTACAGATTTATTGCTTACAAAAGCATGTCCAGAAAACTTATTAGGCATAAAGACACTGAAAGCTCTAGGAGCTATAATATGCTGTTCTCCGGAAGGAGTACGATTATTCTTGCGAGATTTTAAAGGCCATTATGTATTAAGAGACATGGATCCCCGGTTACAGAGTGTACCTGCACACTTGTGGGCGAAAGGCCCCACTGATGTAGGTTGTATGCACATTACACCATATCGAGTCACACTCAAAGCAGGAGTGGTATTACCACGAATTCGACAATACAAGTTACCTCCAGATGCTGTAGTGGCTTTACTGAGAATCATTGACGAGCTCATTGCACAAGGAGTGGTCGTGGAAACCGACTCCAATGTATGTAATTCTCCTATCATTCCAGTTCTTAAACGTACTGATCCAAATGCACCACCTGTTTATCGATTAGTTATTGATCTGCACGAATTGAATAAATGCATTGTACACAGTATCCTGTGGTTCCAGATATCTCTTCATTACTGACAGCTATTGATTCAGAAGCAACGTTCTTTACTGTAATTGACCTCAAGAACGCCTTCTTTAGCGTCCCAATTGATCCAGAAAGCCAATACTTGTTCGGATTCAGTTTAAATGGACGAAGTTTCAAATTTTCACGCGCACCTCAAGGATTCACAGAAAGCCCCAGCATCTATAGCCAAGCACTGAAAAGACAACTTGACAGTATCCATATGCCTGTTAACACCGCCCTACTCCAGTATGTCGATGATCTGCTGATCACCGCACGAAGCGAACCCGAATGTGAAAAAGCATCACTGACGGTTTTAAATTTCCTGGCTGACAAGGGGCACAAGGTTTCCCCTTCAAAGCTGCAATTCTGTGTTCAGCAAGTTGTGTACCTGGGTCACTTGCTGTCCAAAGTGGGGAGACAGCTCACTCCGGATCGCATTCAGTTAATTGTAAACATGTCACCACCGAAAACACAAAAGGAGGTGCGGGCTTTCATAGGCCTCACCTCGTACTGCAGACAATTGGATTCCCCAATATGCATTTCTAGCAAAGCCACTCATTCAGTTGACAACTCAGGAGGCAGCGACATCGACTGTCCTCCCTTGGACTCAGGAACATACACAAGCTTTTGAAGACTTAAAGAAAGCCTTATGTCAAGCACCAGTTTTAGCAACACCATGTTACAGTAAGCCCTTTACACTTTTTGTTACAGAACGTGAAGGTACTGCCTTGTCAGTCCTCACTCAGGAACAAGCAGGTTCACACAAACCGTGTGCTTACTTTTCTAGCACATTAGATCCAGTAGCCCAAGCTTTACCTGCATGTTTGAAATCAGTCGCAGCGACAGCTTTAGCAATCAGACAGAGCGATTCCATAGTATTAGGACATCAATTGACAGTACAAGTTCCACATTCCGTGGAAGTTCTTTTAAATCGTACACAGACCCAACACTTGACCATAGCAAGACTGACAGGTTATGAATTGACATTGTTTCAACCACACATAGAAATCAGACGCTGCAGCACATTGAATCCTGCCACACTTTTGCCATTAAGCGGTGTGGACCCTCTGAAGCATGATTGTATCGAAGTCATCACTATTACGACGAAACCCAGACAAGACTTGACAGATGTCCCATTACCAGACCCAGACCTGACACTTTATGTGGATGGTTCATGTATGAGAACAGGTACAGGAGAATTAGTGGCAGCTTACGCAGTCACAACAGACACCGAAATTATAGAAACAAATTGTATCGACACCCTGTCAGCTCAAGCAGCAGAGCTCATCGCTCTGACACAAGCCTGTATTCAAGCCAAAAATCAGAGAGTTAACATATACACTGATTCACGTTATGCATTCGGAGTCGTTCACGATTTCGGAGTCCTTTGGCGAGAGAGAGGTTACTTAACTTCTCACGGTGCCAACATTCAACACGGTCCCCTCATTCAAGCCTTGTTAGATGCAATACATCTACCTACTGCGATATCTATTATGAAGTGTAAGGCACATACAAAGGTTACCGATACGATCTCCCAGGGTAACGACCTGGCAGACCGAACAGCTAAACAAACTGCCCAGAATCGAATGCATGCAACTGACTTGACAAAGACAATAGTTCCGACACCATCACACTGCATGGCAGTCAAGGATCCCGCACATGATGTAATTGACATACAGACACATGCCACACCAGATGAAATAAAGAAGTGGACTGAACTAGGAGGGATCCAAACAGATCAGGGATGGATGACGAAGGGAAAATCTACATGGTTTCTCCCCGATTCTATGGTTCAAGTCATCATTAACACTATACATAGCCCAGCACACCTAGGAGAAAAGGCAATGCTAGATAGCATTCAACACATATGGTACAATAAGAACTTACGAGCAGCAGCGAAACAAAAAGTGCGTACTTGCATGATTTGTTGTCAGTTCAATCCAGGTAAAAGCATTCCTGTAGAGAAAGGTGGATTTCAGCCTCCCGATCACCCTTTTGAAGTCCTCCAGATGGATTATATCCAGATGGAACGTTGTCAAGGATTCAAGTATGTCCTCGTAGTCGTATGTGCACTTTCCCGATGGACAGAAGCATATCCAGTCCCAGATTACACTGCTCCGACCACAGCCAAACAACTGGTTCGCGAGTTCTTCCCACGGTATGGTTTGCCCCGTATCGTGTACTCAGATAACGGTCAGCCATTCTCATCCGAGCTTGTGAAACACATAACACTCCTGTTAGGGTATCAGTGGAAGTTCCACTGTGTCCGGCATCCCGAGGCAGCAGGTCTCGTGGAGCGCCATAATCAGACTCTAAAGATCCGACTTTCAAAAATATGTAGAGAGAAAGGCGTTGACTGGATAGTAGCCTTGCCAGTTGCCCTTTTCTATATGAGGATGGTTGCGCACTCTCGAACTGGGCTATCCCCGTATGAAGTGGTCTTCGGTAGGCCACCAAATATGTGGGGGACGCCTATACCTCGTAAAATCACAGATGTTGATTGCGTTATGCTGACAGATTACCTTGCCTCCTTAATGTCTGCACTACAATCTTGTCGTTCACAGGTAGCTGCAGCCTTTCCCGACAACACCGAGGTGAAGCCCCATGAAGTGGTCCCTGGCGATTTTGTGTTCGTGCGGAATTTTGACCGGAGAAGCCCACTGGAGCCCCGCTGGCAGACCCCGAAGTTGGTTCTTCTGACGACAAGGACGGCTGTTAAATTGGAGGGCAGAAAAGGATGGCTGCACTCGAGCCACATCAAAAAATTTCACGGACTTCCTTCGGACTTGGACTCTAAGCCCTGCCCTCCTCCACAAACTGACTCAAAACTCCCCCTGGTTGAGAAAACCGCCTCCGAAGAGTATAGACTAAAATTACGGTCTAGCAAGTCAGACAGTTTAATTGTTTAAGTCCTCCCCTAGGTGAATCGGTTAAATTAGTTTCTGACATGTATCCCCTAGACCGAGATAGAGAGAGAGATAGACAGAGACAACTCAAGAAACGTGCATATTGTAAATCACTTCGTAGTCACTGTATAGTGACATTACTGATTATGTTTTTCCTAAGCCTTCTTATTATTGCTGCAAGTATATTATTACACATGTACTACCCTATTTTCAAGCGTGCACAATCTGCTTACAATGTCACTGCCGAACATTCTTTTAGCGAATTACCTCCCCATGAATTGTCTTACAGACTTGCGCTGCGCAACAACACGTTCATTAGTATGTTACATCACTCCCATCAGACTAACAATGCTACAAACTGCTGGATATGTGGCCGACTCCCTCCCTACCAGAAATACAAGGGAGTTCTGCCCCTCTTTCCGTACCCGTTCACTCACAATGGCTCCTGTGGGGCATGGTTTAGATTGATTAATTCCTTAGATTCTGACATTGCTGTTTACGATGGGAATTGGGTTTGGGGAAACCTGAACTTAGTTCTACTTAAAGTCTGTTACCCTGACAAGAAGGGACTTCCCACTAGAACAGGAACTGATCTAGAAAATGAAGTATATGGATTAGGTAATTACACAATTAACCTCATGATTCTTACTGTTGAATCTGAAGCCGCACCAGTATTACCTGCTATGTCAGTGTTACCAGTCAAAGGTGAATTATGTATCAGAAAGAATGGTTCCATACACTTAGGTCATAGTAAATGTACTACTGTGATCGAATTCAGTGATCAAGGCAAATCCACGTTTAGAGCTACACGTCATTCCTACTTTGTCTGTGGCCATACCGCATACATACGTTTGCCTCCAGATTGGGATGGTACCTGTTACATTGCATTCCTTCTACCACCTGTTTTCCTAGCTCCTCCTGATTATCACAGAAATACCAATCTAGTAAACAATAGACTCCGAAGAGATCTCCCGATTGTCGACTACACTGAAACGGCATGGGAGCAATACACAGACTTCAATAAAGGTTTCTTCCCCTACTTAGGTGCTGTTTTCAACAGTAAACTGATACGCAAATTAACTAGAACCCTCGAAGCAGTAGTGAATGAAACTACCTCCGCTCTAGGCAACATAACAGAAGAACAGTCCGCCATGCGGGTTGTTGTTCTTCAAAATCGTCTCGTCATTGACGTCATCCTAGCTGATAGGGGTGGAGCCTGTAAAGTCATCGGGTCAAGTTGCTGTGTTTTCATTCCAGAAAACGCGCCAACGGTATATAAAGCTATAACACGTCTCCATAAAATTGCAAGTCTAATACATCAGAATCCAGGCACCTGGACTTGGTCCGGTTGGTTCTGGACAACGTTGACCGCTTGGGGATGGAAGATCCTATCCTTCCTAGGCACTGGCCTTCTCATAGTATTCAGTTGCTGCCTATGTTTACAATGTGGACCGGCGATTTGCGGCCTGTGCGCCACATCATGTATTCCGCATCCAAATTCCCATTCAAAACGTCAAAAGAAGAAAGAAGAGCAAATGATGTTACATGAACAGATTGATCGATTCATGCAGATCGATATATCATGAAGGGTCCGTAGGGGACAAGGAGGGAATGAGGTAATATAAATTTTGTGATCGATTGTGTCCCCTATCTTAGACCCCAACGACTCCGTGTACACGCTACAAGTACATGTATGTTCCCTCCCCTTCAAGCTATGAAGACGCAAGTACATTTGCATCCAACGTTAACATGTCCTCTTTCAGATCCACCATGAATGGGTCAAATAGTCCGTTCCTAAATATGCCATGCCAACGTCTTTATGTAGTGTACTTTACACGTTTTTCAGCTCTGGCGAAGTAGGCCCTGAAATCTGCCATCGAGCCTTTTCCTGCCTTCTGACTCTGAATCTCAAACCTGGGCTTGCATCTGTACCCGTGACCTCTGCCTTACTTCCAGCACGGCCCACCGCGTTTGGCTCAGCCTGTTGCCTGCCAAGACTGTATTCAACCTTCGAATTATCTGCTCCACTCCTCGAAAATACATTCCTGTCTAGTAGTTTCATGTCAACATCCTTCCAGCTGCAGAGCAAAGGGCTTGGCCTCACTGTCTCTATGCAAGTAATTCATGGCTCTGTTTCCATGGTAGGCCCATGCCCTCCCTCGCACCCCTCGCATCTCATGCAGACACGTAGATGCTCATACACGCACTCACAGTCAGTATAGAATAGCCTCTTGTCCGAGAGACCTTTTCCTTCCAGATAATACAGTTCCTTAAACATGAGATATTAGATACGATTTGGGATTAGGTTGATCTGACATCCAGACATCTGTCTCCACATGTAGGGCTAAATGTCAAGTCCCCCTTCACCCCTCAAGTTACACGTACATTACACGTCATACTGCTGCGCGCGCATCTCTGCCATGTATTTTGCTGACATTGCCGGATTCACTCATGGATCCGCCTACTTGTGACATCATGATAAATGACGTTCTCGTTCACGCCTTCATGCACGCCTATTGTAACGCCTTTTTGTATTACGTACATGCTTTCTTATCTCTCCTCTCAGCTGTTACGCCTCCTGCATATGCCTTTACTGTAATGCATTGACTATATATATGAATGCCTGTCAATAATGTATTGTCGCATACTTGCATATTCGCATATTACCATTGACTCTGTCAGTCTGTCCCTTCCCGAATCTGCGTGGTGACGGAACGGTATGCCACCTTGGCTCGAGCCAATATGCTAATCACCCAATTCCTTTTATAGGAATAAAACCCTTTTTGAGAAACCTCAAATATCACGGATTTTGCCTCTTATTTATTATGAGTTATTCTTATTGACTTTACCGCATAGAAATTCAGTACCAGGTAATTAATTTTACCACAATTATACAACCTTTCCCTGCTGCACTTGTCAGAGTGCGCACAATGTCAAACCACTTTGTCAATGGAATAATATTATCCTTAAACGGAGAAATGTAACTATTTCTGAGACAACTTCTAGTAGAAACAACATGTGGGCGGAGACGCAGCCCCTTGTTTAGTGTCACTTCTAAAAGCTCCCAGAAGCCCTCCACAATGGCTGCTCGGACAAGACCGATCGAAAATCCAATCAAATGAAAAAATCATGGTTTGTCGGAGGGGGTAACTATACCCTATCCTTCTACGGTAATATGAGTCTGCAGCCTTTAACACTGTAATAACAATCCCACCAAAAGACATGCTGGCTTCAACTAATGTAACAAAGGGTTTTCACAGTCAATCGTCCGGGCATATTTTGTTCGGAAAGACTTAATATTAAAGCGATTAGACCTGTGGTATCAGCGCCTTGAGGCCCTAGAGGGTGAGTAGTCACACTTAACAAATAATGATTGATTAATTGCTTGGTATCTGATGAACCTTCTCAATAACCCAGTCAGACCTTCTACGTTAATATGGACTTGTCAATATAACCAACTCAGGCCGAATGCATTGGGCGGCATCTCAGTGGATGTCAAAAACTCTTCCCAATCAATTCCGGTGGGAAGGAATTTTGACAGGTGAGTGGAGCCAACATCTCCCTCTCAGCAGCAAAGATTGACAAATGGGTGGAGCCAACATCTCCTTCTCAGCAGCAAAGATTGCAGGTGAGTGGAGCCAACGCCTCCTTCTCAGCAGCAAAGATTGCAGGTGAGTGGAGCCAATGTCCCCTTCTCAGCAGCAAAGATTGACCGGTGAGTGGAGCCAGCGCCTCCTTCTCAGCAGCAAAGACTGACAGGTGAGTGGAGCCAACGTCCGCTTCTCAGCAGCAAATACTGACAGGTGAGTGGAGCAAACGTCCCCTTCTCAGCAGCACAGATTGACAAGTGAGTGGGGGCAACGTCTCCTTCTCAGCAGCAAAGATTGACAGGTGAGTGGAGCCAACATCCCCTTCTCAGCAGCACAGATTGACAGGTAAGTGGAGGCAACGTCTCCTCAGCAGCAAAGATTGACAGATGGGTGGAGTCCACATCTCCTTCTCATCAGCAAAGATTGACAGGTGAGTGGAGCCAACGTCCCCTTCACAGGAGCACAGATTGACAGGTGAGTGGAGCCAACGTCCCCTTCTCAGCAGCAAAGATTGGCATGCAAGTGGAGCCAACGTCCCCTTCTCAGCAGTACAGATTGACAGGTGAGTGGGGCCAATGTCCCCTTCGCAGCAGCAAAAATGACAGGTGAGTGGAGCCAACGTCCCCTTCTCAGCAGCAAAGATTGACAGGTGAGTGGAGGCAACGTCCCCTTCTCAGCAGCAAAGATTGACAGATGGGTGGAAACCAACATCTCCTTCTCAGCAGCAAAGATTGACAGGTGATTGGAGCCAACGTCTTCTTCTCAGCAGCAAAGATCGACACGTGAGTGGAGCCAACCTCTCCTTCTCAGTAGCAAAGATTGACAGGTGAGTGGAGCCAAATTCTCTGCTCAGCAGCAAAGATTGACAGTTGACTGGAGCCAACGTCTCTGCTCAGCCGCAAAGATTGACAGGTGAGTGGAGGCAATGTCTACTTCGCAGCAGCGAAGGTTGACAGGTGAGTGTAGCCAACGTCTCCTTCGCAGCAGCAAAGATTGACAGGTGAGTGGAGCAAATGTCTTCTTCTCACTAGCAAAAATTGACAGGTGAGTGGAGCGAACGTCTCCTTCTCAGTAGCAAAAATTGACATTTGAGTGGAGACAAAGTTTCCCTTTCAGAGGCAAATATTGACATGTGAGTGGAGCCAACATCTCCATCTCAGCAGCAAAGATTGACAGGTGAGTAGAGCCAACGTCTCCTTATCAGCAGCAAAGATTGACAGGTGAGTGGACGCAACGTTTCCTTCACAACAGCAAAGATTGGCAGGTGAGTTGAGAAAACGTCTCCTTTTCAGCAGCAAAGATTGACAGTTCAGTGAAGGCAACATCCCCTTCACAACAGCAAAGATTGACAGGTGAGTTGATGCAACATCTCCTTGACAGCAGCAAAGATTGACATGTGAGTGGAGCCAACGTCTTCTCCTCGGCAGCATAGATTGACAGATGAGTAGAGCCAATGTCACCTTCACAGTAGCAAAGATTGACATGTCAGTGGAACCAACGTTTCTTTCGCAGGAGAAAATTTGACAGGTAAGTGGACTCAAAGTCACCGTCCTAGCAGCAAAGATTGAAAAGCAAGTGAAGCCAACGTCTCCTTCTCAGCAGCAAAGATTAACTGGTGAGTTGCCTCAACGTCTCCTTCTCAGCAGCAAAAATTGAAAAGCGAGTTAAGACGTCTGCTTCTCAGCAGCAAAAATTGACAGGTGAGTGGAACCAGCAAAGATTGACAGGTGAGTTGAGCCAACCTCTCCTCAGCATCAAATATTTAGAAGTGTTTGGATCCAGCTTCTACTTCTCAGCAGCAAAGATTGGCAGGCGAATAGAGCTAATGTCTCCTTCTCAGCCGCAAAGATTGAAAAGCGAGTGAAGACAACGTCTCCTTCTTAGCAGCAAAAATTGACAGGTGAGTGGAAACAGCAAAGATTGACAGGTGAGTTGAGCCAACCTCTCCTCAGCATCAAAGATTTAGAAGTGTGTGGATCCAGCATCTCCTTCTCAGCAGCAAAGATTGACAGGTGAGTGGAGCCAATGTCTCCTTCTCAGCAGCAAAGATTGACAGGTGAGTGGACTCAAAGTCTCCTTCTCAGCCGCAAAGATTGAAAAGAAAGTGGAGCCAATGTCTCCTTTTCAGCAGCACTTCTTGAAGCTCCTCTTATGTTGATCACATTAGGTCAGGAGACACATGTGCTGTCAAGCCAGACTTAAAAATTCAGGGCTTCTAAACGATTTAGAGGTGGGGAGAAATGCAGGCAGATTGAAAGCAAGGCTCTCAGAACTTTGCTTTCTTTTTGGGTGAAGTGCTTCATGTCAAGTCAGGTATCTCTTGGAAGGCCCAGGGGGGACACAGGGAGATGCCCAGGGGGGACTCAGGGAGATGCCCATGGGGGACACAGGGCGATGCCCAGGGCAGCATCTTCTAACTCCCGCAGCTGCCATATGCTGATGTGGGGGAATAACCCCTTTGCTGCGATTCTTTCCTGGATAAAATCATTTCACCTCCATTCTTCAGTACGACTCCCTGCCTGTGCTGTACCCAAAATCTGACTTACTCCTCTCATCCTTGCCAAACTATACCTCTGATTTAGAAAAACATTGCTCTTAACTCTCTTACCTGTTGGTATGCTCTACACTCAAACCCTTTTCAAAAGTCCTTCCACTCCTCCTTCCAGCTCCTTCCACTCACCTGTAAAGCTCCTTCTAATCCAATCTACAGCTCCTTTTACTCACCTCTCTAAAGCTCCTTCCATCCCCCTCTATAGCTCCTTCCACTCCTCTTTATGGCTCCTTCCACTCCTATTTATGGCTCCTTCTACTCTTCTTTGTGGCTCCTTCCACTCCTCTTCAGGGCCCCTTCCACTACGCTATATAGCTCCTTCCAGTCCTCTTTATTGCTCCATCCACTCCTCTTCGTGGCTCCTTCCACTCCTCTTTATTGCTCCTTCCACTCCTCTTTATTGCTCCTTCCACTCCTCTTTATGGCTCCTTCCACTCCCCTCTACATCTCTACTCCTTCTTTGCTATTATGCACTGCAGCCCCTCTCTTTCCGTTAAAGCCATGAGGCAGCAGGCAGGTTTGTTTACTGTAGAATAGTATGAACTGAAAGGCATGACCATCTCCTCTGCCGCTGATGCAGAGACCCCCACAGTGAGGAGAAGCAGAGAGCCTCAGAGTGAGGAGAAGCAGAAACCCCCGTAGTGAGGAGAAGCAGAGACCCCCATAGTGAGGAGAAGCAGAAATACCCAAAGAGTGGAGAAGCAGAGACCCCCAGAAAGAGGAGAAGCAGAGATCCCCAGAGTGAGGAAATGCAGAGACCCCCATAGTGAGGAGAAGCAGAGATCCCCAAAGTGAGGAGAAGCAGAGAACCCAAAGTGAGGAGAAACAGAGACCCCCATAGTGGGGAGAAGCAGCGATTCCCGAAGTGAGGAGAAGCATAGACCCCCAGAGTGAGTAAAAGTTGAGATCCCAAAGTGAGGAGAAGCGCAGACCCCCATAGTGAGGAGAAGCAGAGATCCCCAAAGTGAGGAGAAGCAGAGACCTCCAGAGTGAGGAGAAGCAGAGACCCCCGAGTGAGGAGAAGCAGAGATCCCCAGAGTGAGGAGAAGCAGAGACCCCCAGAGTGAGTAGAAGTTGAGATCCCCAAAGTGAGGAGAAGCACAGACCACCAGAGTGAGGAGAAGCAGAGATCCCCAAAGTGAGGAGAAGCAGAGACTCCCAGAGTGAGTATAAGTTGAGACCCCCTGAGTGAGGAGAAGCAGAGACCCCCAGAGTGTGTAGAAGTTGAGGTCCCCAAAGTGAGGAGAAGCCCAGACCCCCAGAGTGAGGAGAAGCAGAGATCCCCAAAGTGAGGAGAGGCAGAGACCCCCAGAGTGAGTAGAAGTTGGGATCCCCAGAGTGAGGAACAGCAAAGACCCCCATAGTGAGGAGAAGCAGAGACCCCCAGAGTGAGGAGAAGCAGAGATCCCAAAAGTGAGAAGAAGCAGAGACCCCCCAGAGTAAGTAGAAGCAGAGACCTACAGAGTGGGGAGAAGCAGAGACCTAAAAGAGTGATGAGAAGCGGAGACCCCCATAGTGAGGAGAAGCAGAGACCCCTATAGTGAGGAGAAGCAGAAAACCCCAGAGTGAGGAGAAGCAGAGACCCCTATAGTGAGGAGAAGCAGAAAACCCCAGAGTGAGGAGAAGTAGAGATCCCCAGAGTGAGGAGAAGCAGAGACCTACAGAGTGAGGAGAAGCAGAGACCTAAAAGAGTGATGAGAAGCAGAGACCCCTATAGTGAGGAGAGCAGAAAACCCCAGAGTGATGAGAAGTAGAGATCCTCAAAGTGAGGAGAAACAGAGACCCCCAGAGTGAGGGGAAGCAGAGACCCCCAGAGTGAGGAGAAGCAGAGATCCCCAGAGTTAGGAGAAGAAGAGACCCCCAGAGTGAGTAGAAGCAGAGATTCCCAGAGTGAGGAGAAGCAGAGACCCTCACAGTGAGGAGAAGCAGAGACCCCCGAGTGAGGAGAAGCAGAGACCCCTAAAGTGAGCAGAAGCAGAGACCCCCAGGGTGAGGAGAAGCAGAGATCCCCAGAGGGAGGAGAAGCGGAGACCCCCAGAGTGAGGCAAAGCAGAGTAGCCCAGAGTAAGGAGAAGCAGAGACCTCATGAGTGAGGAGAAGCAGAGACCCTCATAGTGAGGAGAAGCAGAGAGCCGTAAGTGAGGAGAAGCAGAGACACCCAGAGTGAAGGAGAAGCACACACCCCCAGAGTGAGGAAAAGCATATACCCCCAGAGTGAGGAGAAGCAGAGATCCACGGGGGGAGGAGAAGCAGAGAAACCCGGAGTGAGGAGAAGCAGAGACCCAGATCCCAGAGGGAGGAGAAGCAGAGAAACCCTGAGTGAGGAGAAGTAGAGACCCCCAGAGGGAGGAGAAGCAGAGATACCCATAGTGAGGAGAAGCAGAGATCCCCAGAGGGACGAGAAGCAGAGAAATCCAGACTGAGGAGAAGCAGAGACCCCCAGAGTGAGGAGAAGCAGATACCTCTAGAGTGAGAAAGATCAGAGACCCCCAGAGTGAGGAGAAGCAGAGACACCCAGAGGGAGGAGAATCAGAGAACCCCAGAGTGAGGAGAAGCAGAGACCCCCAGAGTGAGGAGAATCAGAGACCCCCGGAGTGAAGAAAAGCAAGAAACCCAGTGTGAGGAAAAGCAGAGATCCTATAGTGAGGAGAAGCTGAGAGCCTCAGAGTGAGGAGAAGCACAGACCCCTGGAGTGAGGAGAAGTAGAAACCCGCAGAGTGAGGAGAAGCAGAGACCCCCAGATGGAGGTGAAGCAGAGAAACCCATAGTGAAGAGAAGCAGTGAACCTCAGAGTGAGGAGAAGCACAGACCCCCGGAGTGAGGAGAAGTTGACACCTCCAAAGTGAGGAGAAGCAGAGAACCCATAGTGAGGAGAAGCCGAGAGCCTCAGAGTGAGGAGAAGCAGAGACCCCAATAGTGAGGAGAAGCTGAGAGCCTCAGAGTGAGGAGAAGCACAGACCTCTGGAGTGAGGAGAAGTAGAAACCCGCAGAGTGAGGAGAAGCAGAGACCCCCAGATGGAGGTGAAGCAGAGAAACCCATAGTGAAGAGAAGCAGTGAACCTCAGAGTGAGGAGAAGCACAGACCCCCGGAGTGAGGAGAAGTTGACACCTCCAAAGTGAGGAGAAGCAGAGACCATCAGAGTGAGGAGAATCACAGACACCCAGAGTGAGGAGAAGCAGAGACCCCCGGAGTGAGGAGAAGCATAGATCCCCAGAGTGAAGAGAATCAGCGTCCTCTAGAGTGAGTAGAAGCAGAGACCCCAAGAGTGAGGAAAAGCAGAGCTCTTCAGAGTGAAGAGATGCAGAGCTCCCTAGAATGAGGAGATGCAGAGCTCTCCAGAGTGAAGTGATGCAGAGCTCCCTGGAATGAGGAGATGCTTAGGTACACAGAGTGGAGGAAACCAGACATCCCCAGAGTGAGGACAAACTGAGGTTTCCTTTGTGAGGAGAAGCAGAGATCGCTAGAGTGAGTTACAAGTGAGCTATCCAAAGAGAGGAGAAACACAGCACCCCAGAAATGAGGAGGAACAGATCCCAGATGAGGAGAAACTGAAATCCCACAATTAGGAGAAGCAGGGCTATTGAGACTGAGGAGAAGCAGAGCTACATGGAATGAGGATAAGCTGACCTAACCCGAGTGAGGGGAGAAAGCTCTTCTTAGGTACTCACTTGACCATTGCATGGGACAGGGCCCCCAGCAGGAGGAGCAGCAGGCACCTCATGGCTCTTCAAGCGAGTGTGCTCGAGGACAGACCTCAGCAGTCGAGGGAAGGTGACTGGTTACCTTACGTCTCAGATGTGGATTTGTACTTGTGACTTTCTCTTATCTTATGTGCCAGAGCAAACATGAAAAGAAACCTGTCTCCTTCCCCAAGGTGAACCGACAGCAGTGTTTAGCGGACTCTATTGGCTGGTGTCCAGAGTGTTGGGCGTCGTGGCGTGCAGTGTTATCCTTAGATTAGAAGTTCATACGACCTCTAGTGGGTCCTTACTCTGACATTGGCAAAGCGAAGGATCACAGAGCTCCCTGCCAATGGCTCACCTTGAGCAGAGCAACAGAGTAGGAACGTGCTCCTTTTTAACGTGGCCATCCCCACTTTTTACCTGGTATTTGATGCACTTTGACGGAAGTACACTAGTTTGCTAACCAGGTCCCCAGTGCAAGAGATCTTTCCCTAAATTAAGGTAACTGTTCAACTGTTCCCCATTTGCAAGGCCTTTGGCACCCCTGTATCTGCATACCACAGCCAGGGACTTCAAAGCCCTTGCAGCCTTTGGTATGCAATCCTGGCTTCCCCTAGACCTGGAGATGCCACCCCATACCTAAGGCCTATTTGGCACCAAGACAGGCAGTAAATTAGCAATGCTAGGGGGCGTGATGCACTACCAGGCCAGTTTCACCGCTAAGGTGGGCAGCCTAATGTGCCCAAAAGAAAAAAGGGCTCCACCATTTTGATTTTGGTGGAAATCATAATTCTGAGACAGGGTTATGTCCACTCCCCACAGGAAGTAGTCGTAAAGGGGGTTTAGCGACCTCAACTGTAAGTAGCTCATTGGCTACTACCCTTCACTCCCCTTTTTTGATATTTGATATTTGTGGGGTATTTCTAGAGCGCAACGTTCGCTCCGAAGGGAGCATCTTGGCGCTGAAAGATCCTGTGAAAGCCAGTCCAAGAGGAATTAGATAGCTGCTTTGGAGTAATCGTAACCTTAATGCCCCTAAATAGAGAAATTAGGGTGGTTTGCTTGACTGAAAAAATAGAAGGACAAAGAAGAGCCTAAGAAGCGAGAACTGTGGACTCCTGTTGCAATTTGACACCAAACCCTGTTAGCCTACCTACTACTATCCTGACCATTACAAAAACCAGACCTGTCCTGTAGCTGTGCATCCTTAAAAAGCCTTAGAGGGCATCCATCACTTGGCCAAGCCGTCCGCATCTCCTTGAAATGGAGGAGACACTTCCCTGCAGCCTGGAGGCACCGATCGGAATGCCCGGTTCACCATTGTGGTGTTCACCGGATCTACGGATGCAGCAGCCACCCAGGAAGAGGTCACTGTGATTCCGGAAGTCAGACCCATCACCCCATCAAAGTGAAGATGTCAGGACCACCCAGAGTTGATTTTGGAAAAGGGGGTGGTGATGGACAGAGTTTCTGAATGATGCAGAATACTCTTATCCAGTCAAGAGATCAGGGCTAGATCCATCACCGTTTTTTAGCTCACTGCACCATCCCAGCTCAGAACCTGGCTACATGCAAATTAGTCTGTTCCTGTCCCAGTGCATGATGGGAACAGGGTAAACCAAACTACCAAGCCAATTCTTATACTGGGAAGGAAACAAGCTTCCGGGGACCGGTTTCTGGCATTTCAGCCGTCGTCGGCCCGGGTTGCTTGAATCCTGATGGTGCAATGATCAAGGGACTCACGTCTGAGTATACCCTCCCACACTTAGTGTGGACAAAATCGATTTTGGAAAAGGGGGTGGTGATGGACAGAGTTTCTGAATGATGCAGGATGCTCTTACCCAGTCAAGAGATCAGGGCTTGATCCATCACCGTTTTTTAGCTCACTGCACCATCCCAGCTCAGAACCTGGCTACATGCAAATTAGTCTGTTCCTGTCCCAGTGCATGATGGGAACAGGGCAAACCAAACTACCAAGCCAATTCTTATACTGGGAAGGAAACAAGCTTCCGGGGACCGGTTTCTGGCATTTCAGCCGTCGCCGCCCGGCTTGCTTGAATCCTGATGGTGCAATGAGCAAGGGACTCACGTCTGAGTATACCCTCCCACACTATCCTGACCATTGCAAAAACCAGACCTGTACTGTAGCTGTGCATCCTTAAAAATCCTTTGAGGGCCGCCATCACTTGGCCAAGCCGCCGCATCTCCTTGAAAGGGAGGAGACACTTCCCTGCAGCCTGGAGGCACCGATCGGAATGCCCGGTTCACCATTGTGGTGTTCACTGGTTCTACGGATGCAGCAGCCACCCAGGAAGAGGTCACTGTGATTCCGGAAGTCAGACCCATCACCCCATCAAAGTGAAGATGTCAGGACCACCCAGAGTTGCCATGCGCCAAAACCCGGGATACCTGACCCCTTACAACAACCAAAGCTTGCTTGAGTCCAACCTGATTTCCAATGCCACAAAGATTGAGCAGCCGCAAAGGGGCATCAGCATCACAGAGGCCAGCACTGAGAGTGGCCCAGCTGTCTTGATGTGCCCCTCTTTGCAGGTCTAACTAAGAACCGTGGATGGGTTTGACGCACGGGCACCAGCTGACCAAAACCCTCTTCACTCAAAGTCCCCGGCTCACGTCCACAAAAACCAACAGTGCTCCCCTGCTCCCAGGACCCTCACAAACTGAGCCCCCCATTGGGAACTCCTGGACATGTCCCCAAGTCCCTCTCTGCAGCCTGTTCTTAGGTGGCCCCCCTTTTTGCCTAGGGTGTAGGGCACGTTTACCAACACCACCATCTCCTCTGCATCCGGACACCTTAGGCCAGGTAAACTCAGACTGCTGGTGTCACTTTGGACCGTGGCCCCATACACCTTAAGTCCCCCCCCGCGCCTTGAGACCCTCACGGGTGAGTAGCGTGCTTTACAAACCCCTGATTGATCGATTGATTGAAAAAGGACTCCTGAGAATCATTTGCAAACACCCGTTAGTAGTAGATGCCTTTTTTCTCCTTAGGAAAGCATTACCACATTAAAACGAATTTGAGTTACATTTTTACTTACCTGCAAAAATTGCTAATATGAGTAGTATTTACCCAATTATGAAGTTCTTTGTGTTAAACTAAATATAAAGATTCTTGTTATTTTTCTCATTTGTTCTCGAGGTTCTTCTTGAGTGTGGCTCATTTATTGACGCTGTGTGTGTTCAACGGATGCATCAACACTCCCCTCTGATAAACCTGAACTGCTTGCCCACACTGCCACAAAAGCGAGCATTTGAGATTATTGATTTAAGCCCTGTTAACCAATAAGGGTCATCTGGACTTACTGCATAGTATACCTCATTCTGGTACCAGATAATTTGTAGCGAATCATTGATCTTTCCCCTGGCAGAGGTGATAGCAGGGGTTCAATCAGACTGCGGCGCCAACGGTGTGGTAGGGCTTCCAATACCTCGGCGTGTACGTCACATGCGACCCCGTGAGTTCTTAAACAGGACCTTACTGCCTCAATTGGACAAACACTGAAATGATGTGGCTCAATGGGAAGGCCTCAATGCAAGTAAACAGGACCCCCTGCAAACTAATAGGAATTCCTAGGGCAGGGCAATGATACAGTTGAGGGTAAATCCCCAGGCAATCAAGCGGTCAACACGACAATGAAAGACTCATATTAAAGAGGATATGGTTTGAAGAAACTCAATGTGAGAGGTGAGGTACTGTCTAAAACATGATTTATTTTATTCTCATTTTCTTAAAGACATAGGGGCATATTAGCAAGAACCTTGTTAAAATTACCACCGTTTTAGCTGCAGGAAACTGCCGCTAAAATGGCGATAATGGGCTTGTTAATATGCGTTATGGAATTCCAATCGAAGCCCAGGTTGGATGTCCTGCACATCTAACCTGGGCTTCTATTGGAATTCTATATCGCATATTAGCAAGCCCATTATCACCGTTTTAGCGGCAGTTTCCTGCCGCTAAAATAGCGATAATTTTAATTGGGTTCTTGTTAATATGCTCCATATCTTGTTGTGAAACATGACAACTATCGACAAAAGCCATCCGAATGGTGGCACAACACAATGACAGAACACATTAAGTATAAAAAACAAACACATTGATAGCCTATATAACAATTATCTTGACGTGATGCTGGAATCCTAACAGAAGAAGGGTGGCAACATAGTGGCCATATGATGGGTCTTCAACACGCGTTTCGGAGCTCAGTGCTCCTTCATCAGGAAAGCCACAACTTTGTCTGAATGATAGATGGAAAGATAATCGCCTCTTCCCACTGATTGTAGCCTACTGGCTTATCAGAAATATGGCAGACCGATTCTATCTGATAATAGAGGGTGTAGTTTATTAGCGATGTATATCAGTTTTTCAGGCTTAACATGTTCGCGGCGGTGTCGGCCAACGCGGCCCCACCCGCTTAATAGAACGCTCCGCACTGGCGCCGAACGTTCGAAGCAGTTAAGGTGTTAATAGAAACAAGATAAAGCGTCCTCGTAGGTACAAATGAACTACTGACACGAAGAAGTTCACGGCAACAAATGGCATCCTCTCGGAGGAGGGGAGTCCAAATATCTGATAGTATCGAGGCTAGCGACCGATCTGCATGGCCCCGCTGATATATAGGTATCAATCAATGCACTTCAGATACTTCCAGCAGACTAACCATTCCTGAGTGTGACCTGTTACATATCATTTGAATTATGACTATAAGTAATGCTGAAATTTGATTGGGGTATATTCACCACAGAGTGAGACATATATATCCTATGTCAACACCCTCTAGTATCCGATAGAATTGGTCTGCCGTATTTCTGATAATCCAGTAGGCTACAACCAGTGGGAAGAGACGATTATCTTTCCATCTATCATTCAGACATAGTTGTGGCTTTCCTCATGAATCTCTTCATCTGCAGTTGCGACTTTGACGCATAGATCGACACATATCAGACCTTGTATATGCAACAATGACTCAGCCGGCCCTGCGTGGGTCCTGTAGCAGGCCTGTGCTTCATCTCAAGCAGCCTGAACTCTTGACTTTTTGTCAGACTTGCGTATCCAGATAACCTCTAAAAGCCTTATTTGCTTCTAAATGCTTAAACTGCCTTCATTCTTCAAAAAATAATATCTAAACTTTTTCTTATTGGATTTGTGTAGTTTTGGTCTTGTTTTATTTATAAAACCATAATCTATTTTTTTTCTAAACCAGTGTGGAGTATTTTTGTGGTGTTTTCTTTGTTGCAGTGTTTTGTGTTGCACAAATGCTGCACACATTGCTTCTTTAGATTAGGCTGGCTGCTCTGTGCCAAGCTACCAGAGGGGGAACACGGGTAATCTTCAAGTGTGTATCTGATTTACCCTGACTAGGATTGTAGCTTCTGCTTGCACAAGGTGCGCACTCTGACAACCAGCAACCCAATTACTAAAAATGACTATCAAGGATCTAAGGGACCTATGTATCATTCAAAATTGCGATTGCAAACGCCAAAATTAGCAGAATTTCGGCATTTGCGATTGCAATTTAGCTAACTGAGATGTATTAAGGTAAAACTGCCTCGCAAAATAAGGAATCGCAAAATTTGTGATTCCTTATTTTGGAATTGCATTTAAGGAATCGTAAATTCTGTGATTGCTTAAATGCAATGTAAGAGGCACAGAAAAAGTGCAATTTGGGATTAAGGAATCGCAAATTACCACCAACTCAAGTTGGTGGTAATTTGCGATTTCTATTAAAACTACACTTTTTTGCATTTTTCAAAGTGCCATGTGACACACATACATGCCGTCAAGGCATGTATGTGTGCCACATGTGCTCACATTCATATTTCAGGGATGCAACAGGGTGTCCTTTTGACACCCTGGCACCCTTAAAATTGCATTCTCAATTTTTGATTCTCTAATTGAGAATCGCAAATTGCAAATGTCTTCCGATTCATTCCTATGGGCTTCTAGGATTGCAATTCGCAATTAAGGAATATGTTGGATTCACAAAACTATTTGCAAATCCTACATACATAGCGTTTTGCAATTCTGAAATAGCGGTCCCCAAAAAAATCGCTATTTGACAATTGCAAAACCAAACTTTCATACATATGGCCCTAAATCATAAGTAGGTGATTCGGTTTGATGACTTCGCTAAGAGATTGAGATTCAAGAAACTGTACATTCTCAGTTGAAATGGGCATGAACTCTTTAGATAGCCAAAGGATGTAGAGTTGATTTAATAATAATAATAATAATAATTTATTTAACTATCACGAAGGACTGTAGATTGTTGAAAAAGTGTCAAGATACAACATTATCTCTTCACATGGACTCGCTCCCCCTCCCAGCTCCTCTTCAGACCTCAGCTGTGGTCTTCCTTCAGAGGATGCGCCCTCAGGGGCTGTTTCCTGGATCCTGTGCCCTGGAGGATGTTTCCTATTTTGTTCTCTGCTCTGTGTCTCTGTTGACTGCGACAGAGTCCGCACGGACTGCGCGGTCCCTGCTATGTACAGTCTGTCGCGGAACAACAAGATTCACCAAGAGGCGGACGTTAATGGCAGCAACTGTTTTAGACGCAGCCCTTGTCTGAGGTCCCCTGAGCCTGGCTCTCTCCATCCTCAGCGCCTTGAAGGCACAAGAATATGCAGTAAAACTCATATCAACAGAAAATACATGTTAATCAATTTACCATTTATTGATTTCACAAAATAAAGAAATGTGTTCAGCTCTGCTGGACTGAAGAAGGTGGTGGGTCAGTGACTGACAGCCTCGGAGGCACAAGCATTCAGTCACTGATGAATTCAAATGGGCAAAGCTTATCTTGTTAATGCAAAAAATCATCTTTGTATCTTGCACTATCACCATATGACCTTGCTTTACAAATAGATGGGTATTGTGCCAAGTTCTTGTGGTCTGTCTGGTTGAGAGCAGAACCTAAAAGCAGGAGAGATTCAAAGTGCAGATCACAGAAACACCGGAAATGTGTAAAAGGCAGAACATATATGTATTCGCAATATTGAAGTAAAAAAAATGTTTTGCACTTTGCAAATGCAGCAAACGTGTTCCATATTGTACTATCTGGATTACAAGATGTGGATCTGAAAAATGGAAATAACCTGCCCCTTTGTGCCTTTTATGAGAAGCAACAAAATGCAAAAACAGTTTGCTTTAGTTCAAAGCAAGATTGAAAGGTACTTCCAGCTGTGCAAACAGGCCAGAGTTACTCCTTCAGTTTGAAATAAACTTGCCGCTCCTTCATAAATTCAGGGCATCTGTCACCAAGCTCAGCTCAGAAAGGAGAGTACCCTGCTGCGCGGCGCGGCACTGCTTGAATGGGAAAGGACCGGAATGCACCGCATTTAACATAATGCGACATATTCCTGCCCTTTACTTCCACTGGAGCCCTTGTGGCCGTGTCTGAACTGGGGTGGGGGAGTGAGCTAAAGAATGGTGATGGATTAAACCCAGATCAGTTGATTGGGTGAGTGTTTGCATTGTTCAACGCTCCGTCCATCATCCCCTTTGGTACCATTTTGTTCACCCTAAGTGTGGCAGGGTATGCTCAGACGTGAGTCCCTTGCTCACTTTGCCACTGGATTCAAGCAAGCCGGGCTGATGACGGCTGAGTAGCCGGAAACCGGTCCTCGGAAGCTTGTTTCTGGCCCAGGGAAGACATGGCTTGGCAGTTCGGGCTGGACTGTTCCCATGAGGCACAGGGTCAGACTGATTTGCATATGGCCACGTATGGACTGGGGTGGTGGAGTGGGATAAAGGATGGTGATGGATTAAACCCACATCCGTTGACTCGGGTGAGTGCTTGCAATGTTTAACACTCCATCCATCATCCCCTTTGGTTTTGCTTTAGCTGCCTATGCTGGCACCCTGGAGCTGCGGTGCAACAGTGCCTGCATAGTCCAGGGCTGGTCAGACTCTGTGTCACCCTGAGAGAAGTTGCTGCAGTGATCGTTGAGACGCGTGCTTGGAAATTGAATTCCCGTTGTAAAATGCCGCCTGTAAAATAAAAAACGGCGTTGAGACCACTTGTGGAGTGGACATCACTAAGTGAAAAAAGAATATACCTAACGAACGTGATGCTTCACCCTTAAAAATATCGCATAGAGGTCATGAAGAAATTCAAGATTGGGCTTTGGATTTTGACAAACGCTTCCTGTTGACAAGATATTGAGCAACAAAGTGTACATCTATCAACGATAGGAGAACTCATAACCATTGAGGAGAAATCTGGTCATCATACCAGTTTGTACAATATGACCTTTTTATGATTACACTGACTGATCCAATTGGAGTGGGAACCACGACCACTGATCCCCGAGAAGGGGTCACTAAAAAGATCCCTGGTTTGCCCCGTTAAATATGTCCTGAAGAAGACTCGCATGGCCCAGGCATAACCGACCGCAGGCCGCAAGACGAGTCGAAACGTCGACATTTATCTAATACCTGGACCACTAGATATATTTCTCTCTCCAAGATACAGACACTAATAACATTTTTTGTCTGAGAACAATAATTGAGAGATTTTTGGACTATTTGAAGTGGCCAGGTTATATAGGTCCAGCATTTGCGGGCGGGATACTGTTTTGGAAATTATTGGAACTGTTTTATTTATAATTTTGTGTGATTTCTTTTCTCTTCATCTTCATCACTTTCACATTCTTTGACACCCTTTGCTATACTGCACGTTCTATACGGGGCAATGTATATATAAATTGTGTACTGAGTTGCAAATTTTGAATATGACAATAGATTAAAGTATTGTATGTATTTGGATATTGATGCTGTTGCCGTCTTTTATATGGTCATCATTAATTGAGTAGAGCTGTTCAAATAACATATGCTCTGTAATTGTGAAATTTGGATTCATTGTTCAATCAGAAATATATAGGTCTTGGACCATTGTTGTTTATATCGATATAATACCCAGGTCCAGTACCGTTTGGGTTACCCCATTTCTTTAATGACTATTTGATGGGAGCTAGACACAAGGCTACAGTCTTTACGGACCACAGGAACCTGCAATTCCTCAAGTCTGCTCGTACCTTAACTGCGAGGCAGTTGCGATGGTCATTGTTGTTTGAGGACTTTGATTTCGTCTTTACCTTCCGCCCCGGAAAGAGTAATGCCAAAGCGGATGCTTTATCAAGAATTGATTCCACCATTTCAGAGAAAACAGAAAGAGAAGAGCAGAGTATCATCCCGAAAGAAAAAATTATCATGGTAACAAATGCGAGTGATCTGGCGGACAAGGTGCAGAAAACTATGTCCCTTCAAAAAATGGAAGATTGGTCTCAGAAGGAGAAAGGTCGAGAAATTAAGAATGGTTTGCCATATCAAGATCAACGTTTATTCCTTCCGACATCAGAGCTTCAAGAAAAGGCCTTGGAATCTTGCCACGATCACTTGTTGGCAGGGCACAAAGGAATTCTCAAGACTACAGAATTAGTGGAAAGGAACTTTTTGTGGCCAGACATGAGACCGCAGATTCGACAATATGTGACTACCTGTGAGAGGTGTTTGCGGGGAAAAGCGAATAGGAGATCACCTCAGGGCAAGTTAAAGGCTTTACCTGTGCCGCCTTACCCCTGGCACACAGTGTCAATGGATTTTATAGTGGAGTTACCTTCTAGTCTTGGATTCACTACAGTTTTAGTGTTTGTAGATGTATTTTCTAAAATGGCACACTTCATCCCTCTAAAAAAGGTTCCTGATGCCCCAACATTATCACAACTTTTTTCTCAGCATGTTGTGCGATTGCATGGGATTCCCAAAATTCTGGTTTCGGATAGGGGAACCCAGTTTGTCTCACATTTTTGGAAGGCTTTTACCCACAGGTTAGGAATTGACACTCGTTTCTCCACTAGCTACCATCCAGAAACGGATGGCCAAACGGAGAGAGTGAACCAGGAACTAGAGCAGTACCTTCGGCTCTACCTATTGGATCAAAAGATGGAATGGTCTGAGATGGTGTGGGCTGCGGAGTTTGTTTATAATAATTCGGTTCACTCTTCCACTGGTTATTCGCCTTTCTATGTAAATTATGGTAGACATCCTACCTTAATTGTGGAGAGAAGAGAGTTCAGTCCCTGCAGTAAACATAATAGTTTCAGAAGTTCAGAGATCCCTTGCTCAAGGTAAAGAAAATCTGATCAGAGCCAAGGAATCTTATAAAAAATATGCTGACAAAAAAAGGAGAGAAGACCCAGTTTTTTGTCCCGGAGAAAAGGTGTGGTTGTCCACAAAAAACCTGAAATTAAAAACTTATCGGAAATTTCAACCCCGATTTTTAGGGCCTTTCACAGTAGAGAAAATATTAGGTCCAGTAACGGTCAGGCTCCATTTACCCTCATATCAGAAAATTCATCCTACCTTTCATGTTTCTTTGATTAAGAAAAGTCCAGTGAATCTGAGAGTAGGTTTAACTCCTAAGCCAGTTCAGGTAGATGGGTAGGAAGAGTTTGAGGTACATAAAATGTTAGATTCTAAATTCAGAAAAGGCACACTATACTATTTGATTGACTGGAATAACTTTGGTCCTGAGGAAAGATCATGGGAGCCTTGTGAAAATGTACATGCTCCAAAATTGCTCAGAGAATTTCATAGGCTTCATCCTTCAAAACCCAGGTTGGGGAGAGCCTCCTTGGTGGGAGGTACTGTCAGGATCCGCTTATCTTCTCATCAAAAAGGTTGTTGAAGAAGAATGTACAAACTAAGACACCCTTGCTGGAAGACTTCATTGCGAGTTTTAGTGGCAGCATTGCGGAGGTTCGCCATCTTGGGAATGCGGAAGTAATTCCGTTTCCCGATCGGCGGTTAGCCTTGCAGTTGTTCCTAGAGCGTCTGTACTTCGCGCAGGCGCGCTATTCGTGCTGCGCACTTCAACTGAAGAATTCACCGGAGAAGAGTGCTTCCTCACGCTCTCTTCAGAAAAAGTTCTCATTTTGACAAGAATTTCTCAGACAAGGCTTTCGAACAGAAACCTAAAGGAAAGTAACTGTGTTACGTTATTTCAGAAATAAAATAGCGTTTCTTAATGAACATTTTTTCCCTCAGTAACTTCGTGACCAGAAGCACAACGACGTCGGAGTCTAGAGAAGTTGCGGTGAGGAGGAGTCAGAGTTGGGAAGACTTCAGTCAAGAGAAGTTCCCTCAAAGACATTCAAGTAAGCGTAGTAGTTTTGGTTTATTCAAGAGAAGTCTCAAGGCAATGAACCACAGGCGTTAAGGACTCTTTCTAGCAAGAAGGCTGAAGAGCGTTTGGCATCTAAAGCCTTATCAGAGACTATGTTGAAGAGAAATACATTGTAAAGACTTTGAAGCTTCAGAGTATGCAAGACTTGTAAAAGACTATAGCTTTTGAAAAAACTTATCTTCCAGGATTTTCAGGAAAATTTGAGAGTGAGAGAGAGTTCACGGTTCTGAGTTCAAGACTTTGAGTGTCACAGTCCAGAGAGTGTTCGGAGCAATTTATCTTGTCAAGTTTTTCCAAAGACCTCATAAGTGTTCTTCCAGTGAATCAGATGTAACACTTCAGACAAAACACTACGGAGAGTGGCTAGCTTCCTAGTCTGTATCGGTAAGGCTTAGAGTTCAGGGAATAGAATAAGACAGAGTAATATTAAAAATTAAGTAGAGAAGGTTAAAAATTTGTCTTTTCCTTTTCAGAGAGTTCACCCAAAATGACTCCCGAGGCAGACCCATTGAGGAAGAAGTCTCTCTTGTTTTGTCTGTCCACTTCCCCTTTCCCCCGCGGGTTAGGACTAGGGACTGCATTATAAAAGTAGTTTCTGGCCTTGGCTTGAGGGGGTCTGGGGAAAGAGCATCTGTTCCTGAGGGGGCTGAACCAGTGTATCTTTTTACGGTTCTGACAACAGTAAACGTACACATTTTGGGTGCTATGAGATAGAGCAAAATGGTAGGGTAGGGAGGGAACTCCAATGATTTAAAACAGCATGACCAAGCAAGCTCCTGAGTGTTTTCTTACTCATGATGGTACACTGTGGTTTAAGACTCAATGGAACCTGCTGGTATCCTTTTATGAAATGGCCTCATCTTGTCTCTCTGAGCTTTTAGTTCCGCACACAATCATGAGACGTCCTGGTTGCCATAATCATAAAGATCGTATAAATGAGGACTATTAAAAAAAAAATCTTTGGAGGTTTACCTTTGATACTGTCACGAGTGAAATGGCGAAAGCACTTCTGGAGCGAATTCAGAATTTTCCTTTTTCATTTAGACTCTGATTACATTTTAAACATTTCCTACTAAGTTGCCGCTATCACTAGAGAAAGCATGGCCTTCTGAATGCTTCCAGGAGTTTTATATTCCATAAAGGAACTTAGACGCTCCTGGGCATCAGCTGGCGCTTTATAAATTTGGTTTACATTACATCACATTACTCATGTACGTCACGGAGAGCGGTTCATCCACAAACTTGCAGCCTTCACGATGCACTCAATACCAGGGTGGACACCTTCGATTTTACGTCTTAGACATCAATATCAACAGGCAATAAGCAACCACTGGGATGCGTTATTTCTTTTTGTCAGGACTCCCTCTAAAAATGTTATTAAATGACCATAAATACAGAGTCAAAGTTCCATGTTACATGTTATCATTTAAAGTTTTTGTGACAGAGAACTCCAGCTCATTCCTGGAGTAAACCTAATATGAGCAGCTGAATCCTTGTCCTTGTGCACAGATGCTGTCAACCCAGGTGTGGCGGATGATGCCGGAAGGGATCGGTGAGAACCGGTAGAGTCTGGTAAGGTCTGTCGCAAAGAAGCTGCTTGAAAGTCACCGAAGCCGCAGCTGAGCTGCTCTGAGAGGTCACAGGGGAGACAAGGGCTGTGATGTAGTTTAAGGGGGTCTGCGGCACTAGAATCAGCTAATGTCTAAGCATGCAGTGGCATGTTTCCAGCCAAGCACATACATATAGATGTGTACTGGGTGTAGTAAGACACACTCGGCTGGCACCTGTGGATGGTGCGGAAGGTGGTCTCAAACTTTGATGGCAGGTGAACACCTCAAATCGTAATCCAGCACCTGTATACCTTGAAGTTGGAAAGCGCCTTTTCTGCAGATAGTTTTGGTTACGCATCCAAACTCGCTGGACTGTTTCGCCGCTTCACCTGCAGAAGAAAAGATCAGACACAGAATGAAGAGGACTGTTAGATCCAGGTGTTTCATAGGATGAAGTTAGAATGGAAAGATGCAATGGAAGGTGGCGGGGATCAATGCAGAAGACAAGGCAGATAGAGCGCTAATGGACCCACTGCAGAGCTCTGAGAATTTGAGAACTTGGAGGAGATGAGGGATAGCTTGAGACAAGAAGAATGGAAGAAAGAGATAAGTGATCACAGGGTGAAGGAAACACAGAAAGAGGCTGGGAATCAATGGAGTAGAGATAGCAGAAGAGGCTTGAATGGGGCCACCACAGGACCTGTGAGAATGGAGATGAACTTGAGGGATAAGACATAGCTTGAGACAAGAAGGAGATCAGTGATCACAGGATGAAGGAAGAAGAGGGTAAGGTTGGACAGAAAAAGAGATGAGCAATGATGAGAAGAGTTGGGGCACTGGCGGAAAACAGCCAGAGGATTGGACGGGCTGATGGAGGTAACATTTGAGGCCGCCCCCCTGCGATCTGTCTATGTGCTGCCAGCATCACCTCCACCTGACATTCAGCGGACGGGCTGACAAATCTGAAATATGCCGGTCTGGTCCATGGTGGGTACACCTACGGGGAAAAGTCAGCAGCACAGGTCCACCATGCTTTAGCAGCATGGAGGAAATGCCATCACAAATGCTGGTCCTGGATGTGCTCCCCTAAACTCTGGTTAAGTTTCCGGAACCCACATTCAACCCACCTCATGGGTGCAGTTTCCTGTTTCCTTTGCTGAGATCTCTATGGCGACTGTGGCAGCCCTGCACAGCAGGAACACTGGTGACGGTGATGCTCAATATACCACAAAAGAGTAACCCATGCCAGAGCTGGTATTACCATATTCAACCCTCTGATAAGGAAATATATTTCAGGGGAGGGCAGGCAGAACATCTGCCTTTTTTGACAAAGTCACAATATAAGGGATGAATTACCCCAGCCACACATTATAAGGAAGTTTCGAGTCACCAAGAAGTTCCATACCCATATAGAGGAGCGAGGTAGAGGGAGGAGCCCCTTCATAAGGTTACGGAACTCCGAGGTGACTTGCAAAATTGTTATCACGTACGCAAGGGGCTACTTTATTCCATATAATACATGGGCAGGCCGTCACTTTTTTTCCCAAACCATTTACGTTGGTGGATGGCTCTTTATTAAGAAACAGAGAGAATGGTTGCAAACATTGGGAATACAAATAGTACCTCTAGAGCAGAATTAAACACCTAAAAAAACTGTTAGATATTTGTTGCAGATCGATATTAGTGCCGTACATGCTAATTTTTTTTTATTTGCAATAGCTCAAAATGTGTAAAAACTTGCCCAACAATTCTAACTTGCTTTAACATTTCATTTTCGTTGCTTTAAACAGCTGCTCTGTCACCTGACCTACCTTTCACCTCGGTTGCTGACTCTTGGAGCAGGCATTGTGAGGTCAGAACTGAACTGTAATACAGCTGAGCTTTAACATCTTTTATTTTGACTACTGGGTGCGTCACAAGTTGCAGATTATTAAAATAATTAGAGACTGGCATTTATATAGGGATCGCAGACTCCCCTGTATTATTGTACTTCTTATGCATCAGGTTCATAAACTTGAAGGAAGGAAGGGAAAACGTCAGAAGCAGGAAGAGTGGAGGAGATGGCGTGTAAACCATAGGCAGAGCTAGGCACACACACCTGCTCAGCACCAGTTTACCCTCGCAAATGATAGTGTGCTTTACAAATACACATAACATAACAAAACCAGAGAAGCGGTAATCACTGCCAGACCAAATAGACAGAAGCAACATGTGATGGAGAGCAAAATTCTTGAGTGTAAATACAGATGCTGTCTCTCACATCCACTCTTTGCTCATGAGGTTCACAAAACAAAGAAACATACTGAAAACCATTGTCAATTATAAGTATGTTGATGTATCTAGTGACTGGCTATTGCTGTGCTAAGGATGAACACATAAAGAATGGACACGTATGTAGCTATTTACCTGACATGTACACACAATTTAATAAACTGCTGATGCAAACTGTAAAACTTTATCAAGATCATACTTTCTTCCAAGAAAAGTATTGTGCTTTACATATTAGAGATTCCTACAGTGACCAGAACATGTGGAACCACAGTGAAAATCAGAAAACACTGTACCCAGACATGCAAACCCTGTCCTAGGACAACTGGAGACCCAAGTGTCTCTTTCTCTGATGAATTAGGAATAAAGGGGTTCTTTTGGGGTGACTCAACATGTTCTTCATTTTCAAGGGGAGTTCTTGGCTTATACATGGAGCATGGAAAGCTAAGAGAGTCTGAAATGCATGAGGAACCTGGAGTTTGTTCCAGGTAGCCCAGAGAGTGTCAGAGAAGTTGAGGGTTTCCAGCCTGAGTGCCCGAGGACCTGAGAACTTGTATCTGGTTAGTCCAGTTGAGCGCAGGTCCTGTTTCCGGGATGCAAGAGGGGCTTAGGATATGAGAGCTTGTATCTAGTGAGTCTAGGAAGAAGACCTAAAATCATTGCACTCACCATATACAAGCTTCGAGGTCCTCAGGCCATCCAGCTTGAAACCCCAAGCTCCTCAGACACTCTCTTACCTACCTTGAACAAACCCCAAGCACCTCCTGCATCCCAGAACCAAGACCTCAGATAAACCGGAAGAGCGGAGTTTACCGCCCACCCATTCTTCTTTGTCATGAATGATCAGGCCTGCCCTGTTATTTTGAAGAAGTGTATTTGGCAGGAGCTGCGCAGGCCCCTTCGAAGCATGGATACCACTGTCAACCTGCGATGCTGTCCCTCCCTTACAATGGTCCTGAAAAGGCAATTGCATCTTTCATGTTCAGGGTGATGTGAATTGAAGGATTATTTATGCTAGTAGTGGGGAGTCAGCTTCATTTCTAACGGACCTCCTACTTTTAAGCTGCCCATCTAATACACTGTCCGAAGAGTACATGGCTGATGCAGGCAATCCAATGCAACAGTCTACCCCCCACATGCATCAAAATAGCCAATAGCGAATCTTTAATTGCGATTATTGGCTGCGCATGTAGGGATCGCAAATAAATTAGCGAGACCTACAAATTCCTTAATTGCGACTCGCAAATTGCAAGTCAAAATTAAGGAATTGCCTCCCATTTATTCCTATGGGCCTAGACGCCTTTAGGAATGAATGGTAATTGCATGCGCAATTTGCGAGTACCCAATAGGTACACGCAAATTGTGCAAGAAATTTCAAAGGTGCAAGGGTGCCAAGATGACACCCTGTAGCATCCCTGTACGTGCTAAGTGAACCCATGTTACGCACACACATGCCCCAAGAGCATGTGTGTGTGTGCAATCTTGAACTTAGAAAAATGCACTTTAGTGCATTTTTCAAAGTTTTCGCTAATTACCATAAAGTTTCATTTGACGTATTTAGCATCCCCTAATAGCAAAATTGCTATTTTAAAAATCATCATGCATTGCATTTGAGGCATTGCAATTTGCGATTCCTTAAATGCAATCGCAAGTTAAGTAATTGCAATTATGTGATTACTTACATTGCGATTTTTGCATTTGGGATGATGCATCCCAAATGCAAACATGCTAGTCGCAAAGGGTCAGATTCTGCGAATATACCCGTTTGCAACCAGTTTTTAGTTTGATGCATGTGGGGTTAGATCTTTAGGGTGACGAGTGAGTACTCCACAACTATCCATATAGACTTCCCAGGCAATGCCCAACTCCCTGGCTGATATCTGCTGTGGAACGCAAACCAACTGACTGGCACTAATGGCTCTAATATGGGTGCGTGGCGATGATGCCTTCCAATGACCAATCTTCGGGCATATTTACAAGCCTCTATTGCCACCACAACGTCACTTTTTCTGACTTTGTGGTGACAATAGAGGCTGCACCTTATTCATAAGGCAGCATAAACCCACTTAACGTGGTCTAGCACTGCCTTCTAATTAAGGCACCCTTTCCGCTATACTTAGCATGAAAGGGGTGCGCAATGGGTGTTGTGGTAGCTCTTCCACTATAACACCCATTGATTTTGAATCTGCCTCATATTTACAATGGTGACGCAAATGTGAGGCAGCACCAAAATTAAGACCATGGAAAACCTGGACGTACCCTGGCACAATGAGGAGAAATGTTTAATTTCATTTCTCTTCATGTTTGCTGTTTCCATGTGAGCTGGGTTGTGCGGCACCCAGAGAAACAGCAAAAGACCATTGATTGTTTATTTGCAGGAAGGTGACCCTTCCTGCACATAAACAATGAAGAAATAAACTGACATTTTAGATTATTTATGTGCGGGAAGGAACACCTCCCTACACATAAACAATCTTCCCTTACAACATGGTCACCCTTGCACTATAGTGCAAGGGTGTCTGCATTGGCACTTAGCAGCTAAAATTAGCACCAGCACAGGTGGAAACAAAGGACAGCACTGTATCCTTGCGAATATGGTGCACCCCTGTGTTTTGGAAGTGGCAAAGCTCAGTGTTAAGCCAAGGAGGATAAGGCCGCACTTTCTCACTTCCTCATAAATATGCACCTTTCTTCCCTTTATTTTCCATAGTCATATATGATCCGACTTCAAACATATATCTTAAAATCATGGGACTCACATTCGCTTGCATCGGCTTGTTGGTATGCAATACAAGAAGAGACTGGGGACAGCAAACAGGGCAGTCAGAGGATGGAGACAATTTTTTACCAATCCCTCCACACTTCTGATTCCACATTTCCCAACTACTATGCCTGTTGAGTCTTGAGCCTCATACATTTGAGCAGTTTGCCTAATTGAAAGGAGTGCTGGCAAAGGGTCCTGGAAAAAGTCCCAAGGGCAAAAGTAGGAGCCAAGAAGTCCTGTGGCATTTAGGATTGAATGTGTAACCCCACACCCAATGGACTGCACCTATGCCTAAGGCAAGGAGGCTGATGCCCAACAGCAATTTCGCAAACCTCAGGCATGTAGGGTAAATGCAAGAATGGTCTACCTCTGGTGACCTCTGACCCTGTTCTCAGGGCCGGTCACTCCACGCACCGCACAGCCCCCCCGTGAGTGTGCCTGAGTTGTCCCCGCTGCTGCCTTGAGTCTGCCCTGCTGCTGAGTATTGTGCCTTTTGTATATGTATTTGTATTGTATTCTGTGCCCTGTGACTGTTTTTGCCTTGGTGTTTATTGTATTTCTCCTTGCCGCCCTACGTGACCGTCTTCCCGCTCTGTGCACCCCCCCACTCCCTGCTCCCCCGCCGCTGCTCCCCTGTGGCCCGGCCCCCTTTTTCTTCTGTTCCCAGCCCCCTTCCTATTCGCCGCCCCGCTCTCTCCTCACAGCTGCTCCTCCCTCCCACTTCACCATTTATGTCGGAGACCAAGCGTACGCGCAGCGACCACGTACAGCGGGCGCGCCGATTGTGTGCTGATTGCGCGCCGAAGGTGCGCCAAAGGCAAACCAGCGCCAGGACCCCTGGCCCGCAATGACACCAGTCCACCCGCCTGATGTACAACGCCACCACCCTCCTCGCTCTCAACACCAGACGGAGCCCCGCCTGTCACTGCCAAGCCTGCAAATTCACCTACCTCCGGACCTGCTCAGCACCCGCC
This sequence comes from Lissotriton vulgaris, assembly GCF_964263255.1. Lineage (NCBI taxonomy): Eukaryota > Metazoa > Chordata > Amphibia > Caudata > Salamandridae > Lissotriton > Lissotriton vulgaris. The sequence goes on along the minus strand of NC_141691.1, from coordinate 2,137,125,873 downwards.
AGGCCAGGCACCGGCAACAACCACCACAGGTGCATCCTGCTCAACACCCGCTCCGTCCACAGGCACGCCGTCGAGCTCTGGAACATCCTCGACACAACATCGCCAGACGTCGCCTTCCTCACAGAAACCTGGATGAACGCCTCCTCAGCCTCCGACATTGCCATAGCCATGCCTGAGGGCTACAAGATCACCCGAAGGGACCGAACCAACCAAACCGGAGGAGGCATCGCCATCGTCCACAGAGACACCATCCGCATCACAACCACTTCAGACGACACCCTCACCGCCTCCGAGCACCTTCACTTCCAGATATACACCGACCCCAAAACCACCCACAGAGGTACCCTCATCTACAGACCCCTGGGACCATGCACACAGTTCAATCAATCAATCAATCAGGAGTTTGTTAAAGCGCGACTACTCACCCATAAGGGTCTCAAGGCGCTAGGGGTGGGGGGGTGTGGGGGTGTGGGGGGGTGCAGGTTCCATTCCATCAAGGAGGGGGTCTGTCGAAGAGCCAGGTTTTGAGGTTTCTTGCGAAGATGGGGAGCGATGTTGTCTGTCTGAGGTGGAGCGGAAGGGCGTTCCATGCTTTGGCCGCGAGGAAGGAGAAGGAGCGGCCTCCCGATCTGGTCTTTCTGGTGCGGGGACCACGGCGTAGGAAAGCTGGGCTGATCGTAGGGTCCTTTGGGGTGCGTGGAATTTGAGTCGGCTGTTCAGGTATGCTGGTCCGGTGCCGTGGAGGGCCTTGTGTGCGTGGGTGAGCATCTTAAAGGTGATTCTCACCTCGACGGGGAGCCAGTGGAGTGTGCGCAGGTGCTGGGAGATGTGGCAGTGTTTTGGCAGGTTGAGGACCAGTCTTGCGGCGGCGTTCTGGATGTTCTGTAGCTTGCGGATGAGGTTTTTGTTTATTCCGGCATAGAGTGCTTTGCCGTAGTCGAGTCTGCTGGTGACCAGGGCGTGAGTGACTGTCTTTCGGTGTTCGAGGGGGATCCATTTGAAGGTCTTACGAAGGAGGCGGAGGGTGTGGAAGCAGGAAGATGAGACAGAGTTGATCTGGCGGTCCATTTTGAGGCCGGAGTCCAGGATGATTCCCAGGTTGCGTGCATGGTCTGTGGGGGTTGGCGGGTTTCCGAGGGCGGTGGGCCACCAGGTGTCGCTCCAGGCGTCGGGGTTTGGGCCCATGATGAGTACTTCTGTTTTGTTGGTGTTTAGTTGAAGGCAGCTGTTTTTCATCCATTTGGCGACGGCTTCCATGCCTTTTCGAAAGTTGCGTCTGGCGGTGTTGGGCTTGTTGGATAGGGAGAGGATGAGCTGGGTGTCGTCTGCATATGACACGATGTTGAGTCCGTAGGTTCTGACGATGGGGGCAAGTGGAGCCATGTAGACGTTGAAGAGCATCGGGCTGAGGGAGGAGCCCTGGGGGACTCCGCAGGTGATTGGTGTGGGGTCCGAGAGGAAAGGGGGGAGTCTGACCGCTGCGTCCTGCCGGAGAGGAAGGAGCAGATCCAGTCGAGGGCCTTGTCCTGGATTCCTGCATCGTAGAGTCTGCATATTAGGGTGCGGTGGGAGACTGTGTTGAACGCCGCTGATAGGTCAAGGAGGATGAGGGCTACTGTTTCTCCTTTGTCCAGTACGGTGCGGATGTCGTCTGTTGCGGCGAGGAGGGCGGTTTCCGTACTGTGGTTTTTTCTGAAGCCGGATTGGGAGGAGTCGAGGATGTTGTGTTCTTCAATGAATGTGGCGAGTTGGCTGTTGATGGCTTTCTCGATGACTTTCGCTGGGAACGGGAGCAGGGAGATGGGTCTGTAGTTTTTGAGGTCGGTGGGGTCCGCTGAGGGTTTCTTTAGGAGGGGGTTGACCTCGGCGTGTTTCCAGTCGTCGGGGAACGAGGCGGTCGCCAGGGAGCGGTTGATGGTTTGGCGGAGCATGGGTGCGATGGTGTTGGCGGCTCTGTTGAAGATGTGGTGGGGGCAGGGGTCCGTGGGGGCCCCTGAGTGGATTGACTTCATTGTCTTCAGTGTGTCTTCGGTGGTGAGGGCTGTCCAGTCATCAATCGCTGGTTTCCGGGTGTCGGGGATGGTTGGTGAGGGTTCAGTGTGTTGGTCGTCTTCGTCGAAGTTGTCGTAGATGCTCTTGATTTTGTGGTGGAAAAAGATGCTGAGTTTGTTGCAGAGGTCTTGTGAGGGAGGGATGTTGGTAGACTCGCTGGCGGGTTGGGCGAACTCCTTGATGATGCTGAAGAGTTCCTTGCTGTTGTGTGCCTGGGTGGAGATTCTGTCTTCAATTGCTTTTTTCCTCGTTTCTCTGATGAGTTGTTGGTGGCGGCTCTGAAGTTGCTGTGGGCTTCTGTGGATTTGGTGTTTCTCTAGGCCTTTTCAAGGCGGCGGCATGTGCGCCTGGACTCTCGAAGTTCGGTGGTAAACCATCTGGCTTTCTTGGCACGGGTATTGTTTTTCTTGAGGGGGGCTATGGTGTTGGTGCTGTCCGAGATCCATCTATGCAGGGTTCGGGCTGCGGTGTTGGGGTCGTCGTTTTCCGCGATGGTTGGGGTAGAGTTGTTGAGAGAGGAGGTGAGCTGGTCATCGGTGATTTTGGTCCAGTTTCTTTGTGGAAGCAAGTGCTGGTGTCTGTGGATGGTGGGTGTTCTGAAGGTGAAGTGGGCGCAACGATGGTCGGTCCATGGGAGTTTGGTGGTGTGGCTGAAGGTGATGGAGTTTCCTGTAGTGAAGAGGGGGTCGAGGTTGTGTCCTGCTGAGTGCGTGGGCTCGGTCACGATCTGGCGGAGTCCAATGTTGTGGAGGTTGTCCAGGAGGGATGTGGTGTTGGGGTCCAGTTGATTGTCAAGGTGGAAGTTGAGGTCTCCCAGCAGGGTGTAGTTGGTGGATGCGATGGCCTGCGGGGAGATAATGTCCGTGATGGAGTTGGCGAAGGGTCCGTGGGGTCCACGGGGTCGGTAGATGAGGGTTCCTCGGAGGGTGGCGGTGGGGCTGGCCAGTATCTTGAAGTGAAGGTTTTCCATCAGTTCTGTGGACTCGTCAGGGAGTGTGCTCAGGCGGAGGCTGGATTTGTGGACGATGGCGATTCTTCCTCCTGGGTGGATGGGGCGGTCCTTCCTGGAGATCTTATATCCTTGGGGAATGGCGATGGCGATGTCCGGTCCTGAGGTGGTGTTGGTCCAGGTATCGGTGAAGAATTCTACGTCTGGTGTGGTGCTGTCGAGGAGGTCCCAGATTTCTGTTGCGTGTTTGTGGAGGGATCGGACGTTGAGGAGGATGCATTGCAGGGTCTTCGGTTCGGTTGTGTTCTTGTGGGCGGGTTGTGCTGGATCCGTGTTCTTGGCGGTGCTGCAGGTGTGCCGGCAGCGGTGACAGCTGAAGGGTCCATGAGTGTCGGCTGGTGATGCTAGCTTGCAGTTGTTGTTGCAGCCTGGGTTGAGTGCGTGGAGTGCTGCTGGGTCGTAGCGTTGGCGGGGCGGAGGTCCAGGGTTCCTGGTGCTGGTTGCGGACGGGTCGCAGACGGGCGCAGACGTGCTTGCCTTTGACGCGCCTTCGGTGCACCCGCTGCGCGACCGCGCAGTGGCCGCCATTAAGTAGGGGTCAGGGAGGGCTGGACAGCTGGGAGGCGGGGAGGGGAGCTGGATTGGGCTGGTCGTGCTGGGGGGGAGGGGCCGCGGGGGCAGCAGCCGCGGGGAAAGGTAAAGGGAGGAAAGAAGGGATAAAGAAAAAAGGGAAAATAAGCAGAAATAAGGCACAAAAGTGCAGAGATGCAGAAAAGAGCAGAAAGGTGAAAGATAGAAAGGGTAAAAAAATGAGTGAAAACGAGTGAAGGAGCAGAGGGAGAGAAAGGGAAAATGGGCAGAAATAACGCACAAAAGAGCAGAGGTGCAGAAAGGTGAAAGATAGAAAGGGGAAAAAAACGAGTGAAAACGAGTGAAGGAGCAGAGGGAGAGAAAGGGAGAATGGGCAGAAATAAGGCGCAAAAGAGCAGAGGTGCAGAAAGGTGAAAGATAGAAAGGGGAGAAAAACGAGTGAAGGAGCGGAAAGAAAGAAAGGAGACAGAGGACCACTGGACCACCAGGGATGAGGCGCAGGGAAACCTGCGGGTGGAGGAGGGCCTCGATCACCAACACTGAAGAGTGCAGGGGCACCTCACTTAATGGTGGAGCTGCGAGGGTGGGAGAGCAATTTCACTGACAATGAGCCAGAGGTCTTGCTCCGCGAAGCCATTGCAGACTTCATCAGCCCGCACGCCCTCACCTCCACGGACTACACCCTCCTGGGAGACCTCAACTTCCACCTGGAAAACAACAAAGACAACAACACCACCACACTACTGGACAACCTCGCCAACCTCGGACTCAAGCAACTGGTGAACACCCCCACCCACTACGCCAGCCACACTCTTGACCAAGTCTTCTCCTCCAGCAACCACATCTCCTTTAGCCACTCCACCGGACAACACTGGACAGATCACAGCTGCGTCCACTTCAGCTTCAGGAAAACAAGGACCCACCACCATCCGCAACAGGTTCCCTGAAGATGCTGTAGCAAGATCACAACCGACCAGCTCACCACCTGCCTGATACCATAATAGCTCAGATAGGCCATAAGTGAGAGAGGGATATTGCACCAGGGCTGTTAGGCTAGACGTCACTCCTGTTTGCAGCACCATCCTCAGTCTGAGGACACAGCAGGGAGAAGTGGCCTTCAGCTGAATACTGCTGATGCTCCAGCCTCTCTCAAGCTGCAATAGGGACTGACTAACCTGCTATTTCATAACAAAAACACAAGTACGCTGTGTGGACTGTAGGAAGGTGGATATCTGACTATGGTTACCCCCAAACTTTTTGCCTGGTGTTTAGCTGGTTTTTGACTTAGTTGGCCTGGGATCCTGCTATTCAGGGCCCCAGGCTGATTGCTCTCTCCTTAAAATGGACTCCATGTACCTTAGGTGCATAACACAATTGGAATTGGTTCACCTTATTGGCCCCTGTAACAGTGTACCCTAGGTACCCAGGGCATAGGTGCATCCAAGGCCTACCAGGGGTTGCAGCATGTATTGTGCCACCCCTGGCCTGGCCTTCATATTTGACACAACTGGCTGATCACTCAGCTGGGGTAAGTCGGTGTAATCACCTCTTACTTAGATATAGTATCCCTATATCTAACCTTGAACTGGACACATATGTACCTATCAGCCACTCCTATGGAAGGCCTCTTCAATCCTGGAGGCAGAGTGCTTGGAAATATGTGAGATGGTGCTCTAGCATGAGCTGAGCCTGTCTGCAGCTGTCGGGAACCACTCCCTAAGCTGTTCCGGGATATTGCCATACCATATACTCTTAAGTGCATTATAATCCTCGCGGTTATATGCTATCTTTGGTTTGGCTTTATCAAAACATGTCGAGTAAGGTGTCATACGAATTGGAATACTATCCCCTCGACAGTTCTGTTGACGAGGATAGCATTCCACCCTTCTAGAGGGACACGACATGTGTGTAGCCTTAACCCCGGTTAAAGTTAACCAGAGCCTCAGCATCACAAAATGGATGCTGCCACCACAGACACAAGTCTGACCTCCTGCTGCTGGGAGTCCTTCCAGTGAGGGAGGCTTGGACAAAGGGTTTCCTGCCTTGGGAGGTGCGAGCACCACCCCAGACTAGGTTTTGTGTATTGGGTAGGACAGGGCTGAATAGATTGAGACATGCCCGGGGCACACAAGGTGTCCCCGTGCATAAGCCAGTCCAAACCGGTCCTGGGACATTCCAGACCCAGGCCTGGCAAGGAGCTGGACAATGGAAAGGGGGTGTAACCGCCCCCCTTCCTGGTTCCTCCCAGAGGAGGGACCTAGTAGGTGATCCACCCCTCAGATTGGGAATAAGAGTGGGAGCAGTGCCATTGCACAGCAGATCATCCTAAATCAACTTTACACGAAGAAGACGACTGGACTTTGACATTCTGCTGCACAGAAGACTGAAGAGAATCTCCTTGTGGCCTAGGAGTGGCCACCCTGTGAACACAGGTACTAACCAGCGAATCGACATCTGCTTTGCCGCCGCCTCCCCCCAGAGCCCGAGCCCAGAGCCTGACAAGACCCAGACTCCCAGACTTCTCACAGCCCGATCCACAATCCCTGCAAAGAAGGGACCCGTAGAGGCACCGAGATACGTGGGACCAGACTTCTTGGAAGACACCCGAAGAGCTGATAGCGCAGCACCAGAGGCATCCTCGAGGTTGTGCTTTGTGGACTAAGAACCCCCATAACCGAGCAGCCCTTGCACCGAAGATCAGCCCCCCAGCTTCTCCACAATCTGCGTGGGGCCCTTTTGCATTGTGCCACTTGACGCGCCATCCCGGCCACTAGCCACGTGGTCAGCGGCCATCTTGGCAACTACAACTACAAACTACACTGTGAGTCTGGTTGCTCCAGACTTGCCCTAGCTCCTGTGAAAAGGAGCACCCGCTCTGACCTTGCTGGTCCGAGTGTTAAGCCTTTTTTGATTTCTGCGTGGCTTGCATTAGCAAAGGCCTGTTTGCTCCGATCAAGTTGCCAACACCGCCAACAGCGAGAAGCCTGTGTAGGACAGCTCGTGACCGACTTCTGGACGTCCTCGACCCCCGGTGTCCACGTGGCTGCAGAGAGAAGCTACACCTCAATGCCTGTTTGCACCCGACATCGCCTGGTTCCAATCTGGTTCCACGGTAGTCACTGGCTAGTGACTTTGAACATTGTCCCCTCTGCTTTCAGGTCTTCACAACTTCAGATCCACCCTTGGATCCACCGGAACTCTTCACATCGAGCCGCCTGCAGCATCTTCAGCTCTAAGCACCATCGACCAGTGTGACGAAACCCGACACTACTTCGACCCTATGCACCCGCTTCTGGTGGGTGAGGTAACTCAGCTCCGCCAGTGTTCCTACACTGGTACACACCTCTAGGGCCTATGTCTCAAGTTTCAGCTTTCTAGGTCACTCGGAAGGTTCCGAACTAACTAACTTTGTACTTTTTACGCACCATAGACTTTGCATTGGTGAGTGCATGCACTTTAAACACTGCACCCGAGTCCCGCGGGCCTTTCCCGACTTAGTCACTGCTAGTCTCGAATAGCTCCAGTGATTCCCAAGGCCCTAGGCCTGTTTCCTTTCCGATTGGTATCTCTTATACCACTTTCTTAGTATAGGTGGCCCCTAGGGCTCATCCATATTGTGCAACTTTTGTGTATTTTAAACTGTCTTGTGTTTAACGCTTGTACTTCTGTGCTCATAAAGAGTCCAGGGGATACTTTTAGTTAATAAATCAATATATATTTTCAATATATATCTGTGTGGTGTCCTTTCATTTGGTATTCAAGGGGGTTGTGTATGGTAATACAGCTGGCATCACATGCCTTTCAGAGTTTAGCCTAAGACTGCTTTGTCCACGTTACCACTAGGATAACTGGTCTATAAGGTTGACTTACAACCAATCATCATAAGGGTTGCTTGGCATGGTACAAAGTGATCACTAGAATTAGTGAGCATTATATACCAGGCCAACTTCTCACATTGGTGAGCAGCGGATTGGGATCTGAGCTTGCTGTTGTTTTACCATTACAATCTTTGAGATTACCATTTGAAAGATCATACAGGTACCTGCTAGGTACATATAAAACAAGACTAGTATACTTAAGTTCTACTGAACTTAGTTGTTGTAGAGCAAAGGGAGTAGCACACCCTGACTACAACTACTAGATAGGTTTAGTAGGTAAACACCAGTGTAGGTAGATTGCAACACATCCACCCACACTAGAGCAATGTCTGGAGCAGAGGGTTCCACTGGGAACATCCCTGTTGAGAGTGACCCTCCAAGGGCACCATCCAAATGTGCTATTTTTTCCTTTAAGGAATTAAGACAGCTTTGTGTCTTAAGGGGTCTGAGGACAGGGCCTTCCCCTACCACAGACCACCTTAGAGAGATCTTGGATCAGTCTGAGACTCTAAAGACCTCTAAGGCAGACCCCACAGGGAATGCTGAAGGAGGCCATCCTTCTGAGGATGACACTGCAGAAGCCCCTGTCCCTATCATCCTAGTAGATGAGGAAGCCCCCATCACTGGAGCTCCTCAGGTAGATGAGGAGGAGGAAGAGGAAGAAGAGACAGAAGGGGGGAGCAGTGAGTCAGATGATGACAGAAATAGTCAGGTGCTGGTCAATAGACTGAACCAGGCTAACTTAAGCCTATTTGGGACTGAATCTGGTAACAACCCATTCAGACCCCCAGGTGGGCTTAACCAGAAGCCTAGGAGGAGGAGGACTCACTCAGGTGACTCTGACAACTCCCATGCTTCTAGAGGTTCTCATGGTCACTCCAGAAAGGAGATGACTAGCCCTCAGAGAAGGGAACATGAGGCCAAAATGAGGGAGGCTGAATTGAGGATCCAGAGACAAGAATTAGAAGTTGCCCTGGCCCAAGAGAAACTTGCTAGAGCAAGACAACCTAGAGAGAGCGGATTAGGATCCACTGGTGGCAGCACTATCCAGAAGGATAAAGACAGGTCCTTTGATACAAGAAACCTGAGTAATATTGTGCCCCCCTACAAAGCTGGGGATGATATCCACAAATGGATGACTGCACTTGAGAGAGCCTGCATGGTACAGCAGATCCCTCAGGAGCAGTGGGCAGCAATCTTGTGGCTCTCCTTTGAAGGTAGAGGCCGAGACAGACTCCTCACAGTTAGTGATGGGGATTCTAGAAACTACCTGGTCCTGAAGAGTGCTCTGATTGATGGGTTGGGATTAACCACTGAACAGTACAGGTTAATGTTCAGAGACGCCCAGAAGAGACAGACTCAGGACTGGTCTGAATTTGTTGAATGTGCCACTAAGGCTCTGGAGGGCTGGTTGCTGGGAAGTAAGGTTACTGACTATACAGGTTTGTATAATTTAATTATGAGAGAGCAAATCTTAAGTAATTGTCAAAATCAGCTTCTACATCAGCACCTGGTTGACTCTGATCTGACCTCCCCACAAGAATTGGGTAGGAGGGCAGACAAATGGGTCAGAACCAGGATCAGGCCTAAGAACCAGGGTGGTGACCAAAAGAAAGAGACTACCAAGCCTCAAGAGAAGGGTGGGGATAAAAGTAAGGAAAAGACTTCCCCAGGGCCCCAAAACTCCAAGAATGGGGGCGGGTCCCAAGACACTTCTACAACCCAGAAAAAGCCTTATTGTCATACCTGTAAATAGGTGGGGCATTACAAAAGAGACAGCTGTTGTCCCAAGAATGGCAATAAAGAGAATATACCTCCAGGTGAGGCTCCAACACCTCCTGTCACTGTTAGAAGTGGTCTCCCAGGTGGTGGGAGCACCCCTAAGAATTTGGGTGGGTTTACGTTTGGAGAACAGGTGGACTCTGTCCTATCCAGGTCCCCTAACTCAGATACTCTTGTCTATGAGACTGGCATGGGGTTTGCCAATTTCACTGCTTGCCCAAACACTTTGAGCAAGTATAGACAGGAGCCCCTCATCAATGGCTTGAAAGTTGAGGCCTTCAGAGACACAGGGGCTAGCATCACCATGGTGGCTGAATGTCTAGTCCCCTCAAGGCAACTTTTACCTGATGCCAAATATCAGGTGACAAACATTGATGGCATAGAAACCAATCACCCCATGGCAGTAGTCAATCTTAGCTGGGGAGGTGTCACTGGCCCAAAGAGAGTGGCAGTGTCAGCAAATTTGCCTGTAGATTGCCTACTGGGTAATGATTTGGAAATCTCAGCCTGGGCTGAGGTTGAACAGCAAACCCATTCTAGAATGGTAAATCTCCATGGAAAGGTTAGTGGGGCTGTGATGGCTACAGCCCCAATCCAAGATGTCCTTCCTGAAAAGGTTGGGAGGGCTGAGCAAACCTCAGCCCCATCTTTAGATAACTTCCCTCCTGAAAAGAGTAGCAGGGCTGTGATGGTAACAGCCCATACCCAAACTGAGTCTCCTCCTGAAAAGGTTGGAGGGGCTGTGATGGCCACAGCCCAAACTCAAACTGATACATGGGTAGTGAAGCCTGAAATGATGGATCACTCCACCCAAACTGAGAGCATTGAGGAGGAAGAGAAATCTCCCTCCCACCAGACTTTAGGAAAGGATCAGCCTCCTCAGGGAACTGATCTTACCCCTGATGAAGGAACTGTCCCAGAGGTTGTTAGGCCTGGCCTGACAGAGCCTCTGATGGCAGTGGACCCTTCTCAGGTGGGACCCAGTCTGGAGCAGGTAACCTGCCCCTCTCTACCTTGCCTTACTCAGCCCAGGGCTGCAGAGGACAAGAAGGACAGTGAGACCCAAAGGGGCCCCTGTCAAATAAAGCACCCCCATCAACAGATTAGGGGCACCGAAACTAGTAGCCCTAGTGAGGTGCAAACTTTAAAAACTCCTGAGGGATCCCCCTTAAAAGTAGTTAGGGTCCTCCCCAAGATGGATATTGTTGGGCACAGCCAAACCTGGGACCCTAAGGGCCCAAACCAGAACTGTCCCTCCAGTAAGCCAAACAGAGGGACTCAGCCTCCAGCTTTAGGTAGCCAGAGGTTGACCCTGAGAGCACAGTGCAACTCAGTCAGAGAAAGAAAGGCACACATGGTGGAGAGTGATTGGAGGAAGCTGAGCCCTACAGAAGAAACTCACTTCAGTACTCCATCTCAACACCCGCCTTTGACTTTGCAAAGACACACCACAGGTAGAGATTCCTTATGGTGGAGTTCTCAGATACCCTTAGGGTGAGGGGTTGCTTAGTGGACCATGAGACAGGGGGTTATCAAGCCAGAGCTGGTACTTCCTTATATGGCCACTTAGGCAATATAGGCTTACCTGGTCAAGGATAGCCTTATCTCCTTTCGTTTGGGGGGGTTATGTAGGAAGGTGGATATCTGACTATGGTTACCCCCAAACTTTTTGCCTGGTGTTTAGCTGGTTTTTGACTTAGTTGGCCTGGGATCCTGCTATTCAGGGCCCCTGCTGATTGCTCTCTCCTTAAAATGGACTCCATGTACCTTAGGTGCATAACACAATTGGAACTGGTTCACCTTATTGGCCCCCGTAACAGTGTACCCTAGGTACCCAGGGCATAGGTGTTTCCAAGGCCTACCAGGGGCTGCAGCATGTATTGTGCCACCCCTGGCCTGGCCTCCATATTTGACACAACTGGCTGATCACTCAGCTGGGGTAAGTCGGTGTAATCACCTCTTACTTAGATATAGTATCCCTATATCTAACCTTAAACTAGACACATATGTTCCTATCAGCCACTCCTATGGAAGGCCTCTTCAATCCTGGAGGCAGAGTGCTTGTAAATATGTGAGATGGTGCTGTCAGGAACCACTCCCTAAGCTGTTCCGGGATATTGCCATACCACATACTCTTAAGTGCATTATAATCCTCGTGGTTATATGCTATCTTTGGTTTGGCTTTATCAAAACATGTCGAGTAAGGTGTCATACGAATTGGAATACTATCCCCTCGACAGTTCTGTCGACGGGTATAGCATTCCACCCTTCTAGAGGGACACGACATGTGTGTAGCCTTAACCCCGGTTAAAGTAACCAGAGCCTCAGCATCACAAAATGGATGCTGCCACCACAGACACGAGTCTGACCTCCTGCTGCTGGGAGTCCTTCCAGCGAGGGAGGTTTGGACAAAGGGTTTCCTGCCTTGGGAGGTGCGAGCACCACTCCAGACAGGGTTTTGTGTATTGGGTAGGACAGGGCTGAATAGAATCAGACATGCCCGGGGCACTCAAGGTGTCCCCGTGCATAAGCCAGTCCAAACCAGTCCTGGGACTTTCCAGACCCAGGCCTGGCGAGGAGCTGGACAAAGGAAAGGGGGTGTAACCGCCCCCCTTCCTGGTTCCTCCCAGAGGAGGGACCTAGTAGGTGATCCACCCCTCAGATTGGGAATAAGAGTGGGAGCGTTGCCATTGCACAGCAGATCATCCTGAATCAACTTTACACGAAGAAGACGACTGGACTTCGACATTCTGCTGCACAAAAGACTGAAGAGAATCTCCCTTGTGGCCTAGGAGTGGCCACCCTGTGAACACAGGTACCAACCAGCGAATCGATGTCTGCTTTGCCGCCGCCTCCCGCTGGAGCCCGAGCCCAGAGCCTGACAAGACCCAGACTCCCAGACTTCTCACAGCCCGATCCACAGTCCCTGCAAAGAAGGGACCCGTGGAGGCACCAAGAGACGTGGGACCGGACTTCTTGGAAGACACCCGAAGAGCTGACAGCGCAGCACCAGAGGCATCCTCGACGTTGTGCTTTGGGGACTGAGAACCCCCACCACCGAGCAGCCCTTGCATCGAAGTTCAGCCCCCCAGCATCTCCATGATCTGCGTGGGGCCCTTTTGCATTGTGCCACTCGACGCGCCATCCCGGCCATTAGCTACATGGTCAGCGGCCATCTTGGCGACTACAACTACAAACTACACTGCGGGTCTGGTTGCTCCAGACTTGCCCTAGCTCCTGTGAAAAGGAGCACCCGCTCTGACCTTGCTGGTCTGAGTGTTAAGCCTTTTTTGATTTCTGCATGGCTTGCATTAGCCAAGGCCTGTTTGCTCCGATTAAGTTGTCGACACCGCCAACAGCGAGAAGCCTGGGTGGGACAGCTCGTGACCGACTCCTGGACGTCCTCGACCCCCGGTGTCTACGTGGCTGCAGAGAGAAGCTACACCTCAACGCCTGTTTGCATCCGACATCGCCTGGTTCCAATCTGGTTCCACGGTAGTCACTGGCTAGTGACTTTGAACATTGTCCCCTCTGCTTTCAGGTCTTCACATCTTCAGATCCACCCTTGGATCCACCGGAACTCTTCACGTCGAGCCGCCTGCAGCATCTTCAGCTCCAAGCACCATCGACCAGCGTGACAAAACCCGACACTACTTCGACCCTTTGCACCCGCTTCCTGTGGGTGAAGTAACTCAGCTCCGCCGGTGTTCCTACACTGGTACACACCTCTGGGGCCTGTGTCTCAAGTTTCAGCTTTCTAGGTCACTCGGAAGGTTGCGAACTGCACCCGAGTCCCGCGGGCCTTTTTTACTTAGTTTAGTTACTGCTAGTCTCGAATAGCTCCAGCGATTCCCAAGGCCCTAGGCCTGTTTCCTTTCCGATTGGTATCTCTTATACCACTTTCTTAGTATATGGTTTAGGTGGCCCCTAGGGCTCATCCATATTGTGCAACTTTTGTGTATTTTAAACTGTCTTGTGTTTAACGCTTGTACTTCTGTGCTCATAAAGAGTCCAGGGGATACTTTTAGTTAATAAATCAATATATATTTTCAATATATATCTGTGTGGTGTCCTTTCATTTGGTATTCAAGGGGGTTGTGTATGGTAATACAGCTGGCTTCGCATGCCTTTCAGAGTTTAGCCTAAGACTGCTTTGTCCACGTTACCACTAGGATAACTGGTCTATAAGGTTGACTTACAACCAATCATCATAAGGGTTGCTTGGCATGGTACAAAGTGATCACTAAGAATTAGTGAGCATTATATGCCAGGCCAACTTCTCACATGGACCATCTCTGACCTTTCGCATATCGCTTAGAAATAGCATAAGAGTGATAGGCTTCTAGAGCTCGATAACAGTGGTAGGGATTTTCTTGTTCTTCTTGCTGAAGAGAACATACTCTTCTGCATTAATGTTCATATTCTGTATGGTTCCCATTCATATTCCATGCACTAGGATAGGGCTTAAAAAGAAAAGTTTTAAAATACATATCCTGTTTCTTATTGGTACTTTGAGTGTGTTATTCAATAAAGTCTGGGTTTGGAGCTCCACCGTGTCCCTGAATTAATCTTGTGGGACTGATCGTTACCAGTGATCACTTCCTGCTCAGTATTGCTCAGTGGGTTGTGTGTAGGTTGTAACTAGATTCTAATTCAAATTGATACATTTAACAAGTCCTTCTAACTAGGGGTTTGGAAGGCCGACCCCAGTGACCTTTGCGGGGCACCCCTAAACAATGTGTCAATGGGCCCTGTATGTTATCCCTTGGGGGCTTCCCACACATTACAGTACCTCAGCAGAATCCGTACCATCTTCATGGCAATTAAATTGTGTACGTTGTCGCCCTCTAAGATTGTAAATTCCATGATTCATCCAACTTTGAATGGAAATCCTAGAAGAGTCCCTTCTTCCCACAAGTCTCTGCATTATCTTATTCCAGATGCCCCTCCCACTCTGCTCCTTGCAGTCCCCTTTGTCTTATCATTTGGGCCCAAATACTGCAGACAGCTGGAACCTTATGCCAACTCACACCAGCGTCCAGAGTGCTCTTAAATGATGATTATCACACCAATTTTTATATAGTGCCAACTTGGCCTAAGGCATTAGAGAGCTCCAGGTTACATTACGCAAAGGGGTCAACATACACAAAAATGTCATGGAACTCACGGCAGCAAAGAAAGTTGCTGCAATGAGTTGCTTTACAGGGAAACACCAAATCTTCTAAAATATACCACTGTCCTGCTCTCACCACTAGCATTGGTGCATATACCTCTGCCTAGCACTAAACACAACGCTTTACACCATAGTGCAAGGGTATCTGAGCCATGCCAAGCATTGGTTTTGTACAGGAAGGATACCCTTTTAGTAGAAAATTTAGGGGTATATTAACGAGGGCTTTATCTCTGTTTTTTTTGGCTTTAAAAGCCAAAAAAGCAGAGATAAAACTCACGCAAAGTTGCATGTTAGCACCCTTTTACTTCACTCTTTCCCTTTCATCTCTAATGAGATGCAAAGGGGGCGTTCCAGAGAAAAATAATAGGAGAAATGTCGCTAAGCAACATTTCTCCTATTATCAAGGATATTACTAACACTGTTAGCGATTAAAAAAGCAGTGCTAACCGCGGTTAACGCTGCTTTTTTTTACGCCTGGTATTTTCCTGACTTAGCCATGATATCCTATGTAAGGTGGACATCATGGCTAAGTATGTCTATCCCTTTCAACAAGCTATTGCCAAACCTTGTGGGATTATCACTGTATTTCCAGCAATAATCTCACAATTGGCAGCTTGCGCTCTGAATGTTATCGCTTTGGAGATAAGCGTTGCTGATAGCACGCTATCTCCGATACAAAATTCAGAGTTGGCTTGCGATAATTATCCTAGCGCTAAGTGCGCTTAGCGATAATTATCGCCTGGCCTTGTTAATATGCCCTATAATGCTTAGGCTAGCTCTAAACTTTTTCCCACTTTTGAAGTGTGCTGTACTGTGGAACACACATGCAAAGAAGGAAAAGTCAGAGGAAATAAAAGCAATTCTCCTTTTTAATGCCAGCTTCAAAGAGGTGTATTTTTTAGCACAAAGCCTTGTCTACTATTGTTAAGAGGTAGTGACAAAAGCGGCCTGTAAATCTGCCCCGAAGTTTTTAATTGGTAAATTCCATTAATATAGTATTTTCTCTATAGAGTCTTTGTTATGTTATGTTATGTTAATGGGTGACTTATATAGCGCACGGCTACTCCAAGGAGTGTCCCGGCGCTTTCTGACCCATTACTGAAAAAGAAGAAGGATGACAGACATAACAGTATTATTGATTAAAAAGCCACGTTTTCAGGGCCTTTCTAAAGGCAAACAAATTGGAGATGTGGCGGAGACCAACGGGAAGAGAGTTCCATAGTCTGGGGGCAAGATGTTTAAAAGAGCGTCCACCAATTCTGGCTTTCTTAATGGGAGGCACCATTGCCAAGCCAAGATTTTCCGACCGGAGAGATCTGGTGGGCCTGTAAAAGGAAAGCCGTTTCCTAATGTAAGAGGCCCCTACCAGATGGAGTGCCTTGTGGGCCAGTGTAAGAGCTTTGAATATGATTCGTTTTTTAATCGGAAGCCAGTGCAGGGAGACTAGCAACTCAGATGCTCTGGCTTGCCGGGGTAGGCCGAAGATGGCTCTAGCCGCAGAGTTTTGTACAACCTGGAGTTTGTGCAAAAGATAATCCGGCAAGCCCAGGTAGAGGATGTTAGAATAATCAAGCCTGGAGCAAATCAGAGCTTGTACTGTCAACTTCCTATGGGCAACGGGGAGCATAGGAAGGAATTTACGAATCATTTTTAGCAGACCAAAACAGGTACCTGTGAGGCCTGTGATCTGCGTTTTCAAAGCAAGGGTGTTATCAATTTTAACCCCCAGGTTTTTTGCAACCGAGGAAGAGGAGGAAGGGGGGGACATGCTCACTGGCCACCATTCCTGCCAGGGCGGCTCTGCCTTTAATGTAAAGGTTTTGTTTCTTTGAGTTGATTCATTTTCTTCTATCATTTGGAATGGGTTACTCAGTCACAGCGGTGACAGATGTTCCGTCAGCCAAAATATAAATGCCATTGTATCCTGTAAGATTTAAATTTCAGCAGGCAAGATATCTGCCACCATTGTGATTGGGTAGCGTGTCCGCAAAGATCTAAATAGGCCCTAAATTATTTGAGCAGAATTACAGGATGTGGAACTGACCCCAGGACTCAAACTTAGTATCCCAGATCCAAGGTTGGCAGCTGTGGCCCTTACGCCACATTTCCTCCCCTAAATACATCTCCTTTCCTAGATATGATTCAGGGCTTGCCTTCCTGTCTGTATTTCTGATTCTAGAGACTCAGATTCAGAGGCTCACTCTGCGGTCACCTTAAGGATCATACTACACACACTCTTGCCTGGCAATATTTGTTTCTGATATTTTGTGTGAATTCCCCTGAGCCTCCTGTGCCTTATTTTTAGATTTTGGGGAATTTCAACTACTTTGGAGTATTCAGAGTAATTTTGGTATTTCCGCATGACCTTTTGCTGTTGAATTAATGAAAGTGTTGTGAACACTCCTCCTCGTGTAAGTGTCAGTAATTAGGGGGAGGTGAATCCTCCCGCAAGAGCACATTATGCCAGCTGAGTGGCCGCTCTAACTTGCTATTCGTTTTCGACTGCTTTAATGCAATTTCTTAGTGGAAAATGCATTCCTACGTCCATTTTGCGGTGAGAGAGTGCATTTTGCACTAAGCAAATACAGGTAAACGGCAGGTGTAAGTCGAGGGGAAATCCACCCCAAGAGCACATTTAGCGCTATTTCTAAGCCCAAAATGCATCCTCACTTTGGATGCAAGGGGGACATATTGAGCTAAGAAGATAACGGTGAATGCCAGGATTAAGTTGAAGAAAACTCCTACCCCAGGAGCATATTCAGTGAGCATGTGTGGCTGCTTGTGCACGTCATTAATGTTCTGTTACATTAAGCGCTATTTCTTGGAGCAAAATTGTCGCACTCATTTTGGATGCAAGGGGGCATCTTTGTGCTAAGAAATAGCGCTAATTGTAAAATTACTCTTCTCACCAGTAATTAGTAATCTCGTATAATTCTCAAGCATTTTTCACATGATTACGCTACATTGATTTACGTGAGTTGGGTCCATCCCTACCTGTTTTGCAATGCTCAAACGGGGTTAATGAGAATGGAAACCTAGCTGGCGTTATCCAGTCTTTCAGAAGGAATTGGACACGCCTTTCAATTTAATGTAAGGCTACTTGCTTTGGACATGTAGTGGCTTTGACATCTCAACATTGCAAACAACTGTTTGTCACCTGGTAAGACAAATGTTCCAGAGAAGAAGACGCATGTCTTCTCCTGTCCGGTGCACAGAACCTCCTTTTCGGTTGTGCAGGCATCTGCGGACCGGCTGTTGATGCACTCTGTGCATTTATATCCATTGGGGCTTTCATCGACAACAGGTGCTGAAACAACAGAGAGAGGAACAAATCAGAAGACAGGCCCTGTGCATGTTATACCGCTGGGAAATCAAAAAAACCAATCAGTCAAACAGCATTTGTAAAGCGCATCACTGTCGCCCCTAGGGGAATCTGGCTCTGTGTGTCCATCGAAGAGCCAGGCCTTCAGTCTCTTTCTCATGTCTGCCAGAGAGGGTGGCGTACAGATCTAGGGGGAAAGGTTGTTCCAAGTCTTTGCAGCAATGTAGGAGAAGGAGTCGCCACAAATGGGACAGATGCGGGGGGTGCGAGGGTGAGTGAAGAAGAAAACAGGTGTCTAGCGGGTTGGTGGAAGTTCAGTTGGTGGTTGACGTAGGCATCTCCTAGGTTGAGGAGGGCTTTGTAGATGTGCATGAGGATCTTGAACTGACATCCTCATACCCATCAGGTCAAGAAACTCACAGCTGCGCAACGGACCTGAAAAACTATCGGCCCATCTCTCTCCTTCCCTTCGCAGACAAAGTCACCGAGAAATTAGTCAATGCCCAGCTGACCACTTTCATTGAAGAGGACGGCATCCTTGTCCCCTCCCAGTCCATAGTCCACAGTAACCACAACACAGAGACTGCCCCAGATGACATCCGCATGCTACTCGACCAGGGCCACACCGCGGCCCTCATCCTACTGAACCGCTATGCAGCCTTTAACACAGTCGCCCACGGCACTCTGGCAGGCATACTCCATGACACCAGCATACAGGGAATTGCCAACTGGATTTGCTCCTTCCTCGCTGGCAGAACCCAAAGGATGATACTCTTACACTACCTCTCTGAACCCACAGAGCTCAACTGTGGAGTACCCCAAGAATCATCACTCAGCCCCACGCTCTTCAACATCTCCATGGCCCCCTTTGATGCCATCTTCAGACAGCATGGGCTCAGCATAGTATCCTACACTGACACAACACAGCTCATTCTTTCCCTCATGACGAACCCCGAAGACTCCAGACACGGCTTCCAGGAAGGAATGAAAGATGTTGCAGCCTGTTTGAGCAACAGCTGCATAAAGCTCAACTCTGATAAGACAGAGGTTCATATCCTCGGACCCTCCCCTACTGCTTGGGACAACTCCTAGTGGTCCTCTGCCCACGGAAACCCTCCCACCCCAACACACTACTCCCAGAACTTTGGCATCATTCTAGACTCCTTCCTCACCATGAAGTGCCAGATCAATGATGTTGCCTCCACCTGTTTCAACTCCCTTCGCATCCTCTGCAATACCTTCAAGTGGACCCCCCCAAATCCAGAAACACCGTCATCCATGCACTCATAACTATCAAACTGGACTATGGAAACGCCCTCTACGCTGGAATCAACAAATCCCTGCTACACAAACTCCAGACCATCCAGAACCCCTCAACCAGACTAGTTCTGGGCACCCCACGAAATGAGCGTATGACCCAACACCTGCAAGACCTCCACTGGCTCCCCGTTGAGAAGAGAGTAACTTTAAAGCTACACACCCACGCCAACAAATCCCTTCACAACATCAGACCCAAATAAGTCAATAAAAGAATCTTTCCATGCAACTAAAAGAAGCCTCTGCTCAGCCTACCTCACCCTATCAGTGATTCTGCCCATCTGCAGAGCCATAGCAGGTGGAAGAGCCTTCCCTTACGTCGCAGCCAAAGACTGGAATGAACGCCCAGTCAACATCAGATGCTCCAATACCCGGCACACCTTCAGGAAGAGCCTCAAACCTGGCTTATCGGCTGAGCCAAAGCTGCACTCCCCCAACCTCTCAGCACCATGGGACCCTCACGGGAGAGTAGCGTGCTATAAAAGACCCTGATTGAGTAACTGATTGATTGATCTTTTCTGGATGGGAAGCCAGCGGAGGTCTCTCAGCTGGGGGTGATGAAAGTTCATTAAAGGAGGTCCTGGTTGAGTTTTGCGAGGACCTAGTGGAGATGCCGGCATAGAGGGCATTGCAGTAGTCAAGGTGGCTTGTGACAAGGGTAAGAGTGATGGCCTTTCGAGCATGCAAAGTGTGTGGAAGCAGGAGGAGGCAACTGCATTGACTTGTTTCATGATCAGTTGGCTGTCGAGAATGATGCTGAAGTTGCTTGCATGGTAGGTCCATGTGGGGGTGGGTCTGAGTTCTGCGGGCCATCAACAGTGGTCTCATGCAGATGTGTTCTTCCTGAAAATCAGGACTTCAGTTGTGTCAGAGTTGAGTTGGAGGCAGCTGTCTCTCATCCATTTGGTTGCATTGGTCATGATGTTGCAGAAGTTGGTTTTGGCGCTGGAGTCCTCAGTGAGGATCAGTCGCATGTTGTCTGTGCAGAAGATTATGTTGAGTCTGTGATCTGACAATGTCTGCGTTGGGGCTCATGAAGATGTTGAACAGGGTGGGCTGAGGGATGATCCTGGTCGCAAGCTGCATATTATGTCTTTGGGTGCGGAAGTCAAGGAGGCAGTCGGATGCTCTGTGTGTGTCCTGTAAGGAAGGAGGTGATCCACTTGAGGGAGTCTTGCTGAATGCCTATATTGTTGTGAGAGACAGTGTTGAATGCCCATGGAGAGGTTGAGGAGGTTCAGGGCCACAGTTTCTTGCACAGTCTAGGAATGTTCTGACGTTATATGTAGAGGAAATCAGCGCAGTCTCAGTGCTATCAAACTCAATGACTCCTGATAGAGAGGCATTCAGTAGGTGTTTTTTTCCAGGAATTCAGTGCGCTGCTGGTTGATGGCTTCTCTGGATCGTTGGTCAGGCAGGGCAGTAGGGAGATCAGACAATCACTTTTGAGATTGTTGGGGTCAGCTGAGGCATCTTTTAGGAGGGGTCTGACATCTACGAGTTTCCATCTGTCTGGAAGGTTGCTGTGGAGCTGGTGGTGTTGAGGATGCTGGTAATTTGTGTGCTGTTTTGGTTTGATGTGAGCTTGTAGAGGTGGTGGGGCAGGGGTCAGTGGACGCCCCAGAGTGGATGAAATACATGCTGGCTGAAGTGGTCAAAGCTGAGAGCAGTGGCTAAGTGGTGATGATATGGCTAGAATTACCTGGTGGGTTGGCTTCATCGGGATTGAAGATGACGGGTTGGATGTTGAAAGTACTGTAGATATTGGTGGTCTTGCTGTGGAAGAAGTTTGAGAGGGTGTCTCTAAGTTCTTGGGAGGAGTGATGGTGTTCTCTATAGCTGTCTGGTTGGAGAATTCCTTTGTGTGCTCTGCAGCGGAGTCGATGTGGGTGGTGATAACTGCTTTCTTGGCCTCTTTGATGTGCCAGTGATAGTTGCTGAGTGCTGCTTTGTGGGCCACTCTGTCGGTGGGGCTCTTGGTGGTGCGCCATCGTTTCTCTAGGTTGTGGCAATTGCGCTTTGTAGATCCTGAGTTCTGAGGTTCTGAAGTTCGGATCTGTCAGTCATCTAGGCAGCGAAGTTCTGGACATCCTAGTTTAGTCTGTTGAGGCCATACGTTGGGAGGTGAGGAGGGCATGTGACGTCTGAGCTTCAGTAACCTTGCTCCAGCTGCAGAGGGAGGAGATTTTATGCCTGAAGACAGTGTGCTATTGGGTGAAGCCAATGTTGTTCACATTCTTCAGGATTATGGAGGTGGTGTCATTGCTGTCATTTAGGTGGAAATTGAGGTTGCAGAGTTGGTGAGACTCAATTGATAGGGTGTCAATGAGGTTGGTAATGTTGTCGCAGAATGTTGTTCTGGGTATCCTGAGGTCTGTAGATAAGGGGGCTTCCTATTGTGGTATTCGCAGATGTTTGTAGTTGGATGCTGAGGTCTTCCATGGGAGGTGTGGGGTCGTCGTTGGTGATGGTGTATCTGTGGTTTCCCTGTAGATGACTACACTGCATCCCTCTTGTTTGTTGGAACAGTCATTGTGTATTATCTTGTTACCTTTGGGAGTGGCGATGGTGGGGGGGTTGAGCCACATTTTGGTGATGAAGGGAACGTCCGTGGAGAAGGAGATAGAGTCACATATTCCCATTGCGTGTTCGCAGAGTGAGCAGGAATTGAGCAGGATACAAGAGAGTGGTTGGTGGGTATTCTTTGTCTTGTCCACAGGAATGGTGCAGGATCTTTCATGGGTTATGTTGCACGAGAAGTAGCAGTGTCAGCAGTTGTGGGTCCTCGGGTCGATTGTAGGGGGGAGGAGAAGCACTGTTGTTGCAGCATCTGGGGTCCAGGAGTTTCTTGGTGGGGTACAATAGGGTTGCAGTTAGGGCACAGGGTCCTGGAACTAGCCCACTGCATGTGTTCACTGCGTTGTCATGCAGCAGCCTCCATTAGTGGTACTGGTAGGTTCGGCTAGTGGTGCTGGGCACCGGGCAGGGATCTGGACCGACCAGCGCAAGGACTGGGACAGGGACAGCAGACAGCATAGGGACAGTATGAAGCACAGGACAGCAGGCAACACAGGGACAGGGGCAGCAGGCAATGTTGGGACAGGTAAATAAGGCATCCCAGAATGAGGGACAGCAGGAATTGGGGGCAGCAGGCAGTGCAGGGATAGGAGACAGCACAGAGACAGCAGCAGGCAGTGCAGGGACAGCAGGCAGTGCAGGGACAGCAGGCAGCACAGGGGCAGCAGGCAGCGCAAGGGTAGCAGGCAGCACAGGGGCAGCAGGCAGCGTAGGGGCAGCAGGCAGCCTAGTCGCATACTGTATGTACCATGTGTCATCCCTACATCAATGCATTCATTTAGTAGTAGTCAGTGACAGACAGTACGTACCACGTATCATTCGAATATTAATACAGTGGCAGTCAGAGTCGCAGACTGTACGTACAATGTGTCATCCCTACATGAAAGTAGTAGTAGTGACTCATATACTGTACATACGATGTATCATCCCTACATTAATATAGTAGTACTCAAATTTACTGACTGTATATACAATGTGTCATCCCTACATTGATGCAGTGGTAGTCAGTGTTACAGACTGTATGTACCATGTATCATCTCTACATTAATGAACTAGTAGTCACTGTCATAGACTGTACGCGAATCATGTGTCATCCCTATATTAATGTAGTAGTAGTCAGTCATAGACTGCACATACCATGTATCATTACTACATTAAAGTAGTAGTAGTCACAGTTGTAGACTGTACGTACCATGCATTATCTCAACATTAAAGTACTGGTAGACAGAGTTGTAGACTGTGAGAACAATGTATCATCTCTACATTGAAGTAGTATAGTCAAAGTTGTAGACTGTACGTGCCATGTATCATCCCTACATTAATGCAACAATTTAGTAGTAGTCAAGTGATAGATAGTACATACCATGTGTCATCCCTACATTAATGGAGTAGTATTCAGAGTTGTAGAATGTGTGTACCATGTATCATCCCTACGTTAATAAATTCATTTAGTAGGAGTCAGTGATAGACTGTGCGTACCATGTGTCATCCCTACATTAATGGAGTAGTATTCAAAGTTGTAGAATGTACGTACCATGTATCGTCCCTACGTTAATAAATTCATTTAGTAGGAGTCAGTGATAGACTGTATGTACCATGTGTCATCCCTACATTGAGGGAGTAGTATTCAAAGATGTAGAATGTGCGTACCATGTATCATACCTACATTAAAGTAGTAGTAGTCAGAGTTGTAGAATGTGCGTACCATGTATCATCCCTACATTAATGTAGCAGTAGTCAGTCTTAAAGTGTATCTGCCATGTTTAATGTCTACATTAAAGTAGTATTAGTCAGAGTTGCAGACTGTATGTACCATGTATCATCCCTACATTAATATTGCAGTAGTCAGTCTTAAAGTGTATCTGCCATGTGTAATCCCCACATTAAAGTAGTATTAGTCAGATTTGCAGACTGTACGTACCATGTATTATCCCTACATTAATGTAGTAGTAGTCAGTGTAGACTGTATGTATCATGTATCAGTAGGTGGTACATACCAAGTATTATCCCTACATTAAAGTAGTAGCAGTAGTCAGAGTCGCAGACTGAACATCCCATATATCAACCCTACTTTAACATAGTGGGAGTGAGAGTCGCAGACTGTACATTCCATACATCATCCCTGCATTAATGTAGTCTTAGTCTGCATCACAGACTGTACGTACCCTGTGTGTCCGCAGCGTTATGTAGTCAGAGCCTCCACTTGTACATTCCAGGTATGATCGCAGAGTTGTGGTAGTCAGCGTCTCAGCCTCTACATACCCTGAATGTCTGCAGTGTTATGAAAGTCAGAGTTCTAGCCTGTATGTCTCAAGCATTATGGTAGTCGGAGTCTCAGCCTGTATGTACCCTGTATATCTGCACCGTTGTGGTAGTTGGAGGCTCATCTTGTATGTACCATGTGTGTCCGCAGTGGTATGTCAGTCGGAGTCCCTGCCTGCACATATCCTGTATGGTTGCAGTGTTTTAGAAGTTGGAGTCTCAGCCTGTACATACCCTGTATGTCTGCAGCATTAGGGTAGTCAGAGACCCAGACTGTACATACACTGTATGTTCGTAGTATTATGGTAGTTGGAGTTTCTACCTATACATACCCTGTATGTCCACACCATTGTGGTAGTCAAAGTCTCAGCCTTTACATACCCTGTATGTCTGCTGCATTGTGGGAGTTAGAGTCTCATTCTACAGGTATCCTGTGTGTCCGCAGTGTTATTTTAGTCAGAGTCTTAGCCTGTATGTACCCTGTATACACTCAGCCTATTCATACCATGTATGTTCATATTGTTGTCATACTCAGCGCCCCTTCTAAGGAGGCCACCCTGCCCAGCGAGCATTCCCTCAAGGAAATTCCCTGATGGATATGGACACTTTAATAAAGATTTCTGCCTTGGTAGAATCTGGCTACCCCTGCGATCCAGCATCTCCTTAATCTCTGAGTAAGGCTTGGGAAGTAGTCCTTCCTTTGATACTGAAGTTGATCAATTCATCTATCTCCACCCAACTTGTGCGGCCCGCATGGAAACACGCTATGGTGAAGGCACTGCTGAAGAAACCTAATCTCACCCTGATATCCTCGGAACTACCATCCCATCTCTCTTCTTCCTGGGATCAGTAAAATACTAGAAAAACATACTAATTCTGTCCTTCCTACATTTCTGGAGTCTCACAATGTACTGCACCCTTCGCAAACTGGATTCTGCCCCCAACATGGGACAGAGACTTTCTTACTAGCAGTGATAGACAAGTCTCAAAAGATTCTTGACCAATGAGGAACGGCAGCTATCATCCTCTTGGACCTTAGCGCTGCCTTTGATAAGGTCAATTATGACATCCTGATTCGCAGGTTGAAGAATGTTGGAGTCTCTGGCAGTGTTATCACCTGGTTACAATACTTCCAGGAGAATAGGACCTTCCAGGTTTTTGAAGGACACAGCACCTCAAAATGTATGTCACTCAGTTGCTGCGTCCCTCAGGATGTGTCCCTAAATTCAACACTGTTTAACGTTGATATGAGTACCCCGGCACAGATCGTCTTTCCTTTTGGTATTAAGAAAGTCATGTACGCCGAATGACACCCAATTAGTTCTGGCTTTATATTGTCCCGAAAACTGTACACCCTGCCCAGGTCCCTGTTTTGAAAAAGTAGCTAAATGGATGAAATCCTCATACCTTGAATTTATTGGAGAAAAGACAGAATTTATTCTGCCTAGTAATCCACCCGTTTCTGACTTTGGATTAGTTTGGCCAAGCTGTCTCGGTCCTCTTCCGGTGCCAAAAAAACAGATCCAAAGTCTGCATGTGTTAGATTAGACACTTATATTTGATTATCAGGAGATGAAACTGGCCGCCTCATGCTACGGCATCCTAGCAAGCACCGCAAAATCCTTCTGCTCCTTCTCTTCCCAGAAACGAGACTCATGATCCAGGCCCTAATTCTCTCCCGTCTTGACTATGGAAACGCTCTTCATTTAGGAGCCCCACGGGGAACCACAACCAAACTGCAAATTACTCAGAATTGTGCAGCACGTATGCTTCTTAAGATCCCCAACAGCCAAACTGCAAGACATGCATTGAAGACCTTACCCTGGCTCCCCGTCATGGACAGAATCAAAATCAAGTCCTTATGCATTGCCCACATGTCCTTCTGGAAGAAAGGACCTTCTATCTTCCCGACCATCATCTCCCACTATCGTCCTAGCAGATGCCTCTGTTCAACCAACCACTGCCTAGCTTCAGTCCCTATAATTAAAAGGGCAATAAGTGGCGGTCGGTTCTTCCACTACAATGCTGCCAAACTGTGGAACGCTCTCCCCCTCCACCTTCATTCAGAACCCAACCTCCTGCCCTTCTGTAAGCTCTTGAAAACATGGCTTCTTCAAAACCCCACTTACTAAGCTGTTGTCAACTCTCTGATGCTGTTGCTAGCACTGGGGCGCCTACGGGTAGCTGTGCGCTCTATAATTATTCCTAACATAAAATTACTTGTAGATACTCTGTATGTCCATGTCGTTGTGGTAGTTGGAGTCTCTGTCTGTACATACCCTGTATGTCCGCTGCCTTATGGTAGTCAGAGTGTCTGCCTGTACAATCTCTGTATGTTCACATCATTATGGGTGTTGGAGTCTCAGCCTGTACATACCATGTATGTCTGCTGCATTATGGTAGTCAAAGTCCCAGATTGTACGTACCATGTATGTCTGCAACATGTAGTCAGTCGGAGTCTCAGCCTGTACGTACCCTGTATGTCATGTCCGCAGCTTTATTACAGTCGGAGTAACAGCCTATACGTACCCTGTATATCTCCACCATTGCAGTAGTCCGAGTCGCAGCATGTTCTACTGATCCGAATCAAAGTCATGGATGTCCTATAGGAGAGGGTTTTGCCACATGTAGGTCTGCTGGAGGGAGTACCACAATCCTTGAACGCAGTCAGCGCATTCTTGCTCCCTGTTAGAAAACATATGTTTTTCAATTAGCAAAAAGATTTAATCAGCCGGAATAAGTCTCATAGAAAGTGATCTGAACAAGGTTGGCTGATATGATGTTACCGGTATTTTACCATTTTATCTAATTCTCCTGTATGTTCATTTTCAAAATACAAACACTGATGTACCTTATCAATATATTCAATGAATAATCATTTGTTTATTCTTTCTGAACTTTATTTAAACACGGGGAAAACCTTTGTGGCCTCAGGATTTTAAACCAGTGGCTTGGAGAGGTCTTTGTGCTATTTTTTACCATTTTTACCCTAAAACAAAAAGCAAGCACCGCCCATCCACTCTGCGAGAGCAGTCCTGGTCTCCCTCGGAAAGATGATGTGGGTTGGAAACTCAGAACTCAAAAATTCACACAGAACTCAAAAAATAATTATCTAATCATTGATTTTTTAAAAAAAATTTCAGAAGCACTTTAAGGCACACAAACTACATGCTACACATAGAATCAAACTACATCAATCCTTCCATCAATCAGCATTTTAAAGCGCAGCGCTGTCACCCCCAGGGATATATGGGGTCCGTGTCCCCATAGAAGAGCCAGGTCTTGAGTCTTTTTCTGAAGTCTGCCAGTGGTGGGGCCGAACGGAGCTGGAGGGGAAGTCCGTCTAATGTCTTGGCTGTGATGTTTGAGAAGGAGAGGCAGCTGCTGCGTTTGTGGAGGATGCAGGTGTGTATGTGAGTGTGACTGAAGAAGAGTCTATGTGTCTGGTGGGTTGGTGAAAGTTCAGTCGATGGTTGAGGTAGGCAGGTCCAAGGTCATGGAGGGCTTTGTAGATGTGCACGAGGATCTTGAACTGGCATCTTGTCTGGATGGGGAGCTGGTGGAAGTCTCTCAGGTAGGGGTTGATGTTGTTTCTTTTAAGGAAGGTCCAGAGTGAGTCTGGCCTCAGCGTTCTGTGTGGAGCTGGATGAAGAAGATGCCGGCTTAGAGGGCGTGCAATAGTCAAGGAGGATGGTGATGAGGGCCTGAGTGACGGTCTTTCTGGTGCTGGCTGGGATCCATTTGAAGGTTCTCCAGAGCATGCAAAGTGTGTGGAAGCTGGAGAAGGCAACTGTGTTAACTCTTCATTTCAAGGTCAGTTGGCTGTCGAGGATGATGATGAGGTTGCATGTGTAGTCCGTCTGCGTAGGTGGTGGTCCGGGTTCTGAAGGCTACCAGTTGTGGTCCCATATGGAAGTGTTCTTCCCGAAGATCAGTACTTCAGTTTTGTTAGAGTTGAGTTGGAGGCACTTGTCTCTCAAACATTTGGCTTAATTGGTCTTGGTGTTGCAGAAGTTGATTTTTTGCCTTGGCGGGGTCCTCAGTGAGCAGGAGGATATGTTGAGTGTCTTCTGTGTTGGAGATTATGCTGAGTCAGAAGGATCTGATGACGTCTGCGAGGGGGGTCATAAAGATATTGAATAGGGTGGGTCTGAGGGCTGATCCTTGTGGTACGTTGCATATGATGTCTTTGGGTGCAGAGGTGAAGGGAGGCAATCGGATGCTCTGTGTGCAACCTGAGATGAAGGAGGCGATTCACTTCAGGGTTGCTTGGAGTATCCCTATGTGGTGGAGTCTGTTGATAAGCGTGTTGTGGAGGAGGATCATGGCCTCTAATTCTCCCCCCACCAAGGAGTTTTCTTATGTCGTCTGTGGTGTCACTCAGCACAGTCTAAGTGCTGTGATTGGTATAAAATCCTGATTGAGAGGCGTCCAGTATATTGTTTTGTTCCAGGAATTCGCTGAGCTGCTGGTTGATGACTTTCTCGAGAAATGTGCAGGGTTAGGGAACAAGGAGATCAGACGATAATGTTTTCAATTGTTGGGGTCAATGGAGGTTTTCTTTAGGAAGGATCGGATGTCCGCGTACTTCCATCTGACCAGGAATGTTGCTGTGAGGATGGACCTGTACAGGATGCTCATGAGTTGCATATTCATTACATTTTTTGTGATGTTGTACAAATGATAGGGGTAGGGGTTGGTGGTTGAGGTCTGTTGAGGCCCCAGGTTGGGAAGGGGGGAGGGCCTGTGACCACTGATCGTCAGTGACTTTGCTCCAGCTGCGGTGGTAGGGGATCTGACACCTTTATTGTGCTGGTTGTTGGTGAAGGTGAAGTGTACAATTGTGTGATCAGTCCAGGTGAGTTAAGGATGTTGTTGCAGAATGTTGTTTAGGTTCCCGGGGGCTCTATATGCAAGAGTGAGTTGTGTGCTAATTGGGATTGTAGAGGTGGTGGGGCATGGGTCAGTGGGACTCTGGAGTGGATGGAATGCATGATGCCTGAGGTGGTCAGCGTTGAGACCCGTGACTATGTGGTGATTGTTTGGCTGGTGTTCACTGGTTGGTTCAGGTCATCGGGGTTGAGTCCGGCAAGTTGGATGTTAAAATTAATGTAGATGTTGGTGATCTTGCTGTAGAAGTAGTTTGAGATGGTGTTGCTAAATTCTTGGAGGGAATAGATGGTGTTCTCTATGGCTGTCTGGTTGGGAGATATCCTTTGTGTTTTTGACAGCGGGGTCAAAGCGGGTGGTGATGGCTGCTTTTTTGGCTTCTTTGATGTGCCAGTGTTAGTTGCTGAGGGCTATTTTGTAAGCAGACCTGTTGACGGGGGTTCTTAGTAGTGTGCCATCATTTCTCCAATTGGTGGCAATTGTGCTTGGTTTTCCTGAGTTATCGGGTATACCAGTTGGCAAGCTTTGGGGATCTTGTTCGTTTTTTGTATGTTTCACCAGGGCGACAGTTGCTGCAGTCGGTGATCCAGGTGGCAAAGTTTTGGAGGGCCTAGTTGAGGTCTGTTGAGGCATTGGGTTGGAAGGTGATGAGGGATCAGTCACCACTGAGTTTCAGTGGCTTGCTCTAGCTTTGGTGGGAGGAGATCTGTACCCTGGTGATGGTGTGTTGGACGTTGGTGAATTGTATGATGGTGTGATCAGTCTGTGGAAATTTGGCAGAGATCGCTGTTAGCATTTAGCTGAAGCCATCTACTTTCCGGCAGCTATCTTGTCTGACCATGTGCTCTTTCTTTCTTTGCTGTTGCTTGTCCTTGTGCTTTGCTCAAGAACTGGCTATATTTAGCACCTGCTTATCTGCACTTGCTCAGAAGAGTCTGTAGCTGCCCATGCACCTGCTCTAGTGTGTTACTGTCAGATTGTTTTAACTGAGGTCAGCAACTCATGGTCCTTCTTGCTTTATTGACTGTGCATTCTCTGTATGACCATCTACCTATGTAACTCTTCCTATGTGTGCTTGTACCGCCTTCTTTTGAGCCCCTGTGTGGGTATAAAAGACCCATGGTTCTTCTTCTCCTTGTGCTACTTCATATACTGCCAACGTGTGTTGTGTGAATGTAGTTCCACCTCATGAGTTTTAATAAATTGTTTTCTTGATATTTCAGCTTCTGTGCCAACTTCTATTTATTGATCTGAGGACTTGTGTGTAGAGAAGGGCGAAGCCCTAGCACCGGTAGGCCTTGTTGAGGTCACCTTCTACAAATTGGTGCCCACTGTGGGGCTCATCGGCTATTTGGATGCCAGACGGAGTGGTCTCGATCGAGGATTGGAATCTCACTGCGGATGATCACTGTCTGAAGAGGTCCGTGTCTTGGTAGCCAAGGCATTTTTCTCCTTTTCCCGATCTGGCCCTCCAGGTGATCCCGGTCCACGACTGAGATCCCTTCTGGTTTTCGCCGTGCAGGGACCATTTGGCCAATTCAGATCTTGGCACTTGGAATCTGGTGACTTTTGCTTGGTAAGGTTGTTTGATGCAACACTTCTTGCTTGTTTGGCCAAAATCTTGGAACTTGCTTGGATATATAAATTGCAATTTATATAGGCAGGTAATGAGGAGATTTTTGTATAACTTTTGAAAACGTGAACGGCACACTTTGAGTTAAGTACCACTTAGCAAAAAATATTGTATATGCTGCAATATTTTTGTCATACCTGTTCTTAGCACACTTCGTAGAATGTGTTGCTTTCTTGGAGGTACCAATATGGAACTAGAGCAGAATAAGCCAGCTCCCCCCATGGGGACACCAAATAGGGACATGTATATTAAAAATTGTATTTCTTCTATAATATACAGCACACTATGGAATAAATATACTAGCAAGGATCCTGAGTTGCGATCGCCTATAAATGGGTCATTTGATCTTAGAAAAATTCAGTATGTGGAACAATGTATGTTTAAACTCAAAGATATGTTTGACTGTGTATGAATGTGGGAGAAAGAAGCGGGTGAACGAGTAAGAAGAGAGCAAGCTTTGGTAGAAAAAGAACTACGCAAAAATATCCATGCGAAAGCACTGGAACTGAAAAATAGATAAATGAAGGAGATAAAAGAGAGAGAGGATAGGGAGCGTTGTTTACAGGTAAATAGCCAATACCCGTTCCGGCGCCCCCTTTATCCTCTACTTAATAAACCGCAGGAGGATTCCATTTTGTTAGATCGTTCCCCGCCTCCATATACTTTTCCCACTGCCACTGCCCTTGATTCTGATGTTGATATTTCTCCTTTAGATCAGGATCAATTAGGATCAAATGCTCAGCGACAGACTCGCTCTTTTCTGACGGCTGAATGTGCAGCCACTCTGAGATCTACAGCTAGCAAAACAGCCCGTGATAACATGCCCTTTTGAATCAAATCAAAACGCAGCAATTAACTAGTGCTAGGTTGACAGGATACGAATTGACACTTTTGGCTATTCATGTTACCTTGAAAACATGTTCAACCCTGAATCCAGTTACTCTGTTGCCATATACAGGGACTCAGTCCCAGTAACAAGAGCCTCATGAATGTATATTCCTTACTGAGGAACAGACAAAGGGTTGTGTCGATTTGCAAGATACACCCCTTTAAAATGTTGATGGGGAACTGTGGGTTGATGGGTCCTGTTTGAAATTACCAGATGGCACAACATCAGCTTCGAATGAAATCACAACACTTCAGGAGGTAGTTGAGACAGCTTGTATCCCACAGTAGTCAGCTCAGGCAGCTGAGCTAATAGCCTTGACAAGAGTGTGTGAACTTAGTACCGACTTGTCTGTGAACATCTATACTGATAGCCGCTATGCTTTTGGAGTGGCTCACAATTTTTTGTTACTCTGGAAGGAAAGAAGCTTCATTGCATCCCATGGGATGCAAATAATGCAAGTAGAATTGGTACACAATCTTCTGACTACTTTGACATACCCAAAGAAAATAGCAATTGTTAATTGAAGCGCACACAAGAAAATGACTGATAAAATAGGGCAAGGCAACGTCTTCGCAGATCACACAGCCCGAGAAACTGCATTGCTAGCGAAGCACCAAATCTATGTATGTAGTGAAGTCACAGGCTGATTGTTGGCATGATGCCTGGCAGGAAGTGCTAGACATGCAGAGATCTGCTTCTGCAGAAGAAATTAAGCAATGGTCTAAAGAGGGAACATCGGATGATGAGGGCTGTTGGAGAAATAAAGACATGGCTGCCCACAGCCTATTTACAGCCTATGTTTCATATGGCACATGGGCAGGCACATTTTGGAGTCTCCTCGATTACAAAATTGCTTCCGCAAGTTTGGGAGCATCCAGAAATTGCCAGCACAGCTAAATAGATAGTGCAGTCCTGCTTAATTTGTCTCCAGTACAATCCTGGAAAGGGGATACAAACTCCTACAGGAGGGTTTGCTACACCAATTGCACCTTTTGAAGTCCTGCAAATGGATTATATCCAGCTTCAATGCTGTAATAATCTGAAATACGTTCTGGTAGTGGTAGGTGCTTTCAGTAAGTGGATAGAGGCATTCCCTACAAAAGATAATACAGCTCTTAATACAGCAAAGGTGCTTCTAAAGGAATTCTTCCCCAGATTTGGTGTTTGCAAACATTTGTGGAGTGACAATGGACCCCATTTTATTGTCCTGAAAGAATTAGGAACTAAGCAGAAGTGTCATGCTGCCTTCCACCCACAATCAGCAGGGCAAGTGGAGCGATACTATGCTACTCTCAAGCTTAAACTAGCTAAGATTCAGGCTTTCACATCTTTGAAATGGCCTGACACACTACCCTTGGCATTGTTGTCCATTAGATCAATGCCACATTCACAATCTGTTCCTACACCGTATGAGGTGGTATTTGGAAGGCCTATGATTATTTGGGGGATTCCTAAGCCACACCCCATACATGATGTACCTTGTGTCTTGATGAGTGACTACCTGCTACAGTTGACTGATTGCTTGATTTCTATTCATCCAAAGGTTTGAGAAACTCTTTCTGACAGGTTGAAAGGTGAAGGCCACAAACTACAGCCTGGTGATCATGTGATGATATGGTCCTTCCAGAGATCGAGCAGTTTGGAACCTAGGTGGCACGGCCCAGAGCAAGTCCTCCTGGGGACGAGAACTGCAGTCCGAGTGATAACCAGGAGGAAATGGGTGCATTCTATGTACTTCAAGAAGGTGTCGTCTACCCTGGTGGAATCTGCTGCCCTGATCGACCATCGAGACATCCTGGACACAGAGAGAGGCCAAGCCATATTGCCTGAAGAACCTGAGGAAGTCTTCCCGGACCATACGATCCCTGGTGCATCTCGATATCAAGTGCGGCCCCGGAAAGAAACTTCATTGTTGAAAAAGACTGGTTGAGCAAACATCCTGTGTTAGTGAGAAACGGAGCGGGAAAGGGGCGGGGGGTCTTTTTTGTAGTGACACCTATCTCAATCCTCAGTGAAGAAACCAACGGCTGCCCAAGACTTTAGAGCTCCAACTGCTTTGTTATTTCAACAACGAGATAAATATGCCTATGGAGAAGACATCAACTGCTGCGAGGATTTGCGACAAGAGGATTGTGTGTATTGTTGGGTTTACTGTCACTGTGATCACTATGGCAGTGATAACTTGGGTTGTAGAGGAAGTGTCTCCTGCTCGACGAATACTGAGTGCCACTACTACAGCACCCATTGAACACCACTATTTTACTCTTCCTTATCATGAGCAGAAGCATAGATAGTCTTATCTGAACAAAACGTTCATCCAGATGTTGCACCACATGCATAATGCTACAACCATTACTAACTGTTGGGTGTGTTGAATGATGCCAGCTCATCAGAAAAAGGGAGGAACACCTTTCATTACTCTTCCATTATCTCATAATGGTTCTTGTCAAGCCTAGTTTGCACTTCTATTGGCTTCTGAGGTGGCTAAAATTCTGATTTTGGTGTAGAGGAATTTAACTACTATCTTAATAAAGCATGTTATCCTGATGAGGAAGGTGATCCGCACGCTAAATGGACTATATGGAAGATGGAGGAGTACTCGAACTGCTAAGGGTAATGGACCATTTGTTATAGCTGTTACTAGAGCCCGAGCAGATTTATGTGTGAGTAGTGTTGGGAAAATTCCAATGGGGAGAAGTAAAACATTAGTTCTGAACATAGCTGGTATACATAATAGTAGCTTCACGTCTTCACATAATACCTATTTTATATGTGGAAATAAGGGATATTACAATCTACCTGTTGGATGGTCTGGAGTCCGCTATGTTTCCTTTTTATTGCCACCTGTATTTTTGGCTCCTGCATCGTACCACAAGGACTCAAAACTGTTTAATGACATTTCCAAAAACATATTCAAGAGGACAGCAAATCACAAGGAGGTGGATCAGACTGACACCGCACTGCTGCAAGATGTTGATTTTGATTTGGGGCTTTTCTTCTTTGTTGGTGCTGCTTACAACAGTAGGAAAATCAGACATTTGACACGGGTCGTAGAGGCTGTGACCAACCAGACAGCTATGGCACTCAGAAACATCACAGAGGAACTACAGTTTGTGAGGATTGTGGCACTCCAAAACCGTATGGTCCAGGACGTGTTCCTTGCTGATCAAGGTGGTGCCTGTCACATCATCGGAAGTAGTTGCTGCGTGTACTTTCCAGATCATGCCCCTTCAGTTTTTGATGCGATCTCTAAATTGCATAAGATTGCTGCTGAGTTTCCCCCTGATACTGGCACTTGGGCTTTAGACAGCTGGTTATGGACATTGTTTATTACGCAACAATTGAATGCCCAACGTGTACCAGACAAAGAAGTTGATGAAATGATGCAGATTGTTGTACATGATGTACACTTAGACTCTCCTAGAGTATAGAGGTCTTCAGCTAATGCTAAAAGGAGCGTCTGTGGAAATTTGGCAGAGATCGCTGTTAGCATTTATCTGAAACCATCTTTTTTCTGGCAGCCATCTTCTCTGACTATGTGCTCGTCATGTGCTCTTTCCTTCTTCGCTGTTGCTTGCCCTTGTGTTTTTCTCAAGAACTAGCTATACTTAGCCCCTGCTACTCTGCACATGCTCAGAAGAGTCTGTACCTCCCCATGCACCTGCTCTAGTCTGTTACTGTCAGGCTGTTTTAACTGAGGTCAGCAACTCGTGGCCCCCTCTGCTTTGTTGACTATGCATTTTCTCTATGAACATCTATGTATGTAACTCTTCCTATGTGTACTCCTATTGAGCTCCTGTGTGGGTTTAAAAGACCCATGGTCTACTCCTTTTGCTACTTTATACACTGCCGAAGGGCGTTGTGTGAATGTAGTTCCACCTTATGAGGTTTAATACATTGTTTTCTTGATATTTCAGCTTCTGTGCCAACTTCTATTTATTATTATTCTGAGGACTTGTGTGCAGAGAATGGCGAACCCCTGGCACCTGTAGGCCTTGCTGAAATCTACTTTTGCAAGTCCTGGTATGTTCTGTGGAGTATGAATATTTTGCTAGAGGAAAAGATGGAGTTGAGTGTGTATCTAGCTTTTTGCATGTGTGGAGACTAGTTAGGTGAGGCCGATGTCGTTCAGGTTCTCCAAGAGGGGGATGGAGTTTGCATCATTGGGGTCGTCGATGTGGAAGTTGAGGTCCTGAGTAGAAAGAATCGGTGTAAATCAATTACTATGGGGCCTATGAAGTTGGCGATGGGAGCGGAAAATGGTGCTAATATCCTGGGGGTTTGTAGGGAAAGGTGAGTCTTATTATGGTCTGTAATAGGAAGTTGAGGTGTTCTATGAGAGATGTATGGTCTATGTTGGCACTGGTACATCTGATAGGTTCCTTGCAGATGATGGTGATGCCTCCGCCTCCTTTGTTGGTGAGGTCATGGTGTATCATCTTGTAGCCTTCAGGAGTGGCTGTGGTGATATCTGGGTTTGAGGAGGGGTTGAGCCATGTTTCAGTGATAAAGGCAACAGGCCATATTCACAGAAGTAATCTAAGATGTAAGTCTAACTTTACGAATTTCGGTATTCACAAAGGGTATTTACGAGTAGTAAAGTGAGACTTTTGGTCTAAGTTAGACCTTTGGTCTAAACTTAAAACAAATGTCTAACTTTCCTACTCGTAAATGCTCTTTGTGAATACTGGAAGTCATAAAGTTAGACTTTCGTCTCAGATTACTTCTGTGAATAGAGCCCAACGTCTGTGGAGAGGGTGGTGATGGTGTCCCAGATTTCAGTGGCTTGTAAGCTCCAATTAAGTTTTTCTCTTGTGATGGTTGAAGATTGGTCTTTTGAGGATGTTTGGAAGGAACTAGAGAAGGCATCAAGATATGGAAAACGAGGAATTGCAATTACATGAGCCAATGTCCTTTCATTAAAGCTTTTAAAACCCAGAGACGATCAAAAGAGAAGTCTGAAAGGAATTTGGACAAACGTTCCATATTTACCACACAGAAATGCTGCTCTAGATTGCCGTGGTAATGCTCCCCGTTCCAGCCCACACACAGGCAGGGAGCACACTGCGAACCAGTTTAGGATTTACAAATACCACCGCTCTTAACGACTATGACATGAGAAACATGTAGGCAAGAAATACAGATAAACATGCAAACATCATGGCCAACTCATCAATCAAGAGGACAACAGAACGGGCGAAATCTATAGTGGGAGGTAGACATAAATACTGTCTTTGTCAACAGGGTCTTTGGAACCCTGGGTTCATAAAATTTCTCTGTCAGAAGGCAGAGACGCCTTGGACTGGGAGGAGTAAGAGAAAGAAGCGGGAGTAACTACACGCATGACATTATATTGCAATGCTTTAAACTGAATCTTTGAAATAGATTTAGCTTACACTGCAGAGGCAGTTTATGCCCAGTCACTTCTCAAGGACTCATACCCACTGTGCAACCTCATCTGCCTAATCCTTAATAAGCGGGCTGGCATATAGAACCTCCGGGCCTTTCCTGAAGTAGTGCACACGGCTGACACACTTATGGGATAGGAGGGGTTCCAGCCAGCAAAAGGTTCAGATGCACTGGAAGAGGGTATCTGAGGGGATTCACAGTCATGGAATATTAGGTACAGTGCAAGCTAGGATTGTGGTGTAATGGTGTGCTAGGACAGTATGTTCCAGTTGGGGCACTGCAGTGGAAAAAGTTGACATGTGTCTCAGTGGTGGAGTACAAGAGCTGTAAGGAAGGGATGAGATGCAAGGACAGAGCTGTGTGAGTCCCAGTGGTGGAATAGCAGAGCTGCAGCTGCAAGGAAGAGATGAGATGCATGGACAGAGCTGTGTGTGTCCCGGTGGTGGAGGAGCAGAGCTGCAGCTGCAAGGCAGGGATGAGATGCATGGACAGAGCTGTGTGTGTCCTAGTGGTGGAGCAACAGATGTGCAGCTGCAAGGCATGGATGAGATGCATGGACAGAGCTGAGTGTGTCCTGGTGCTGGAGCAGCAGAGATGCTGCAAGCAGGGAATGGATGAGATGCATGGACAGAGCTGTGTGTGTCCTGGTGGTGGAGCAGCAGAGCTGCAGCTGCAAGGCAGGGATGAGATGCATGGACAGAGCTGTGTGTGTCCTGGTGCTGGAGCAGCAGAGCTGCAGCTGCAGGGAAGGGATGAGTTGCATGGACAGAGCTGTGTGTGTCTGGGTGGTGAAGCAGCAGAGCTGCAGCTGCAAGGCAAGGATGAGATGCATGGACAGAGCTGTGTGTGTCCTGGTGGTGGAGCAGCAGAGCTGCAGCTGCAAGGCAGGAATGAGATGCATGGACAGAGCTGTGTGTGTCTGGGTGGTGGAGCAGCAGAGCTGCAGCTGCAAGGCAAGGATGAGATGCATGGACAGAGCTGTGTGTGTCCTGGTGGTGGAGCAGCAGAG
The DNA here is from genome assembly GCF_964263255.1 of Lissotriton vulgaris. Taxonomy (NCBI): domain Eukaryota; kingdom Metazoa; phylum Chordata; class Amphibia; order Caudata; family Salamandridae; genus Lissotriton; species Lissotriton vulgaris. The sequence continues at coordinate 2,137,088,140 of NC_141691.1, read as the reverse complement.
CTGCAGCTGCAAGGCAGGGATGAGATGCATGGACAGAGCTGTGTGTGTCCTGGTGCTGGAGCAGCAGAGCTGCAGCTGCAGGGAAGGGATGAGTTGCATGGACAGAGCTGTGTGTGTCTGGGTGGTGGAGCAGCAGAGCTGCAGCTGCAAGGCAAGGATGAGATGCATGGACAGAGCTGTGTGTGTCCTTGTGGTGGAGCAGCAGAGTTGCAGCTGCAAGGCAGGGATGAGATGCATGGACAGAGCTGAACGTGTCCTGGTGGTGGAGTAACAGATGTGCAGCTGCAAGGCAGGGATGAGATGCATGGACAGAGCTGTGTGTGTCCTGGTGGTGGAGCAGCAGAGCTGCAGCTGCAAGGCAGGGATGAGATGCATGGACAGAGCTGTATGTGTCCTGGTGGTGGAGCAGCAGAGCTGCAGCTGAAGCGAAGGGATGAGATGCATGGACAGAGCTGTGGGTGTCCTGGTGGTGGAGCAGCAGAGCTGCAGCTGCTAGGCAGGGATGAGATGCATGGACAGAGCTGTGTATGTCCTGGTGGTGGAGCAGCAGAGCTGCAAGGCAGGGATGAGATGCATGGACAGAGCTGTGTGTGTCCTGGTGGTGGAGCAGCAGGGCTGCAGCTGCAAGGCAGGGATGAAATGCATGGACAGAGCTGAGTGTGTCCTGGTGCTGGAGCAGCAGAGATGCTGCAAGCAGGGAATGGATGAGATGCATGGACAGAGCTGTGTGTGTACTGGTGGTGGAGCAGCAGAGCTGCAGCTGCAAGGCAGGGATGAGATTGTAATAAATTGATGTCCATAAATCCAGTATATGTAAAAATTTAGGTTTATTGTAGAATAAAATCAGGTCAGGTAAATAAATAGAATAAGATTGTATAATGATAGGAAAGACCCCACCAGGAGCAGATGGACTTCAGCTCAGCCTCTAGATGTAACGGTTCCAGCTTTCAAGCAAATACAATTGGAACACAGATGACATCATAGAGACATGCAGAGATAGAAATGAGAAACACTAAGGAAGGACAAAGAAGAAATGAAAGCAGGATGTAACAGAGATGCATGGACAGAGCTGAGTGTGTCCTGGTGGTGAAGCAGCAGAGTTACAGCTGCAAGGCAGGGATGAGATGCATTGACAGAGCTGCAGCTGCAAGGCAGGGATGAGATGCATTGACAGAGCTGCAGCTGCAAGGCAGGGATGAGATGCATGGACAGAGCTGTGTGTGTCCTGGTGGTGGAGCAGCAGAGCTGCAGCTGCAAGGCAGGGATGAGATGCATGGACAGAGCTGTGTGTGTCCTGGTAGTGGAGCAGCAGAGCTGCAGTTGCAAGGCAGGGATGAGATGCATTGACAGAGCTGCAGCTGCAAGGCAGGGATGAGATGCATGGACAGAGCTGTGTGTGTCCTGGTGGTGGAGCAGCAGAGCTGCAGCTGCAAGGCAAGGATGAGATGCATTGACAGAGCTGCAGCTGCAAGGCAGGGATGAGATGTATGGACAGAGCTGTGTGTGTCCTGGTGGTGGAGCAGCATAGCTGCAGCTGCAAGGCAGGGATGAGATGCATGGACAGAGCTGTGTGTGTCCTGGTAGTGGAGCAGCAGAGCTGCAGCTGCAAGGCAGGGATGAGATGCATGGACAGAACTGTGTGTGTCCTGGTGGTGGAGCAGCAGAGCTCCAGATGCAAGGCAGGGATGAGATGCATGGACAGAGCTGTGTGAGTCCTGGTGGTGGAGCAGCAGAGTTGCAGCTGCAAGGCAGGGGTGAGATGCACAGACAGAGCTGTGGGTGTCCTGGTGGTGGAATAGCAGAGCTGTAGCTGCAAGGCAGGGATGAGATGCATGGACAGAGCTGTGTGTGTCCTGGTGGTGGAGCAGCAGAGAAGCAGGTGCATGGCAGGGATGAGATGCATGGACAGAGCTGTGTGTGTGTCCTGGTGGTGGAGCAGCAGAGCTGCAGCTGAAGCGAAGGGATGAGATGCATGGACAGAGCTGTGTGTGTCCTGGTAGTGGAGCAGCAGAGCTGCAGGTGCAAGGTAGGGATGAGATGCATGGACAGAGCTGTGTGTGTCCTGGTAGTGGAGCAGCAGAGCTGCAGCTGCAAGGCAGGGATGAAATGCATGGACAGAGCTGTGTGTGTCCTGGTGGTGGAGCAGCAGAGCTGCAGCTGCAAGGCAGGGATGATATGCTTAGAGAGAGCTGTGTGTGTCCTGGTGGTGGAGCAGCAGAGCTGCAGCTGCAAGGCAGGGATGAGATGCATGGACAGAGTTGTGTGTGTCCTGGTCGTGGAGCAACAGATGTGCAGCTGCAAGGCAGGGATGAGATGCATGGACAGAGCTGTGTGTGTCCTGGTGGTGAAGCAGCAGAGCGGCAGCTGCAAGGCAGGGATGAGATGCATTGACAAAGCTGTGTGTGTCCCGGTGGAGGAGTAGCAGAGAAGCAGCTGCTAGGAAGGGATGAAATGCATGGACAGAGCTGTGTGTGTCCTGGTAGTGGAGCAGCAGAGCTGCAGCTGCAAGGCAGAGATGAGATGCATGGACAGAGCTGCATGTGTCCTGGTGGTGGAGCAGCAGAGCTGCAGCTGCAAGGCAGGGATGAGATGCATGGACAGAGCTGTGTGTGTCCTGGTGGTGGAGCAGCAGAGCTGCAGCTGCAAGGCAGGGATGAGATGCATGGACAGAGCTGTGTGTGTCCTGGTGGTGGAGCAGCAGAGCTGCAGCTGCAAGGCAGGGATGAGATGCATGGACAGAGCTGTGTGTGTCCTGGTGGTGGAGCAGCAGAGCTGCAGCTGCAAGGCAGGGATGAGATGCATGGACAGAGCTGTGTGTGTCCTGGTGGTGGAGCAGCAGAGCTGCAGCTGCAAGGCAGGGATGAGATGCATGGACAGAACTGTGTGTGTCCTAGTGGTGGAGCAAGAGATGTGCAGCTGCAAGGCAGGGATGAGATGCATGGACAGAGCTGTATGTGTCCCGGTGGAGGAGCAGCAGAGTTGCAGCTGCAAGGCAGGGATGAGATGCATGGACAGAGCTGTGTGTGTCCTGGTGGTGGAGCAGCAGAGTTGCAGCTGCAAGGCAGGGATGAGATGCATGGACAGAGCTGTGTGTGTCCTGGTGGTGGAGCAGCAGAGCTGCAGCTAGAGCGAAGGGATGAGATGCATGGACAGAGCTGTGTGTGTCCTGGTAGTGGAGCAGCAGAGCTGCAGCTGCAGGGAAGGGATGAGATGCATGGACAGAGCTGTGTGTGTCCTGGTGGTGGAGCAGCAGAGTTGCAGCGAAAAAGTAGGGATGAGATGCATGGACAGAGCTGTGTGTGTCCTGGTGGTGGAGCAGCAGAGCTGCAGCTGCAAGGCAGGGATGAGATGCATTGACAGAGCTGAGTGTGTCCTGGTGGTGAAGCAGCAGAGTTACAGCTGCAAGGCAGGGATGAGATGCATAGACAGAGCTGTGTGTGTCCTGGTGGTGGAGCAGCAGAGCTGCAGCTGCAGGGAAGGGATGAGATGCATGGACAGAGCTGCGTGTGTCCTGGTGGTGGAGCAGCAGAGCAGCAGCTGAAGCGAAGGGATGAGATGCATGGACAGAGCTGCGTGTGTCCTGGTGGTGGAGCAGCAGAGCTGCAGCTGCAGGGAAGGGATGAGATGCATGGACAGAGCTGTGTGTGTCCTGGTGCTGGAGCAGCAGAGCTGCAGCTGCAAGGCAGGGATGAGATGCATGGACAGAGCTGTGTGTGTCCTGGTGGTGGAGCAGCAGAGCTGCAGCTGCAAGGCAGGGATGAGATGCAAGGACAGAGCTGTGCGTGTCCTGGTGGAGGAGCAGCAGAGCTGCAGCTGCAAGGCAGGGATGAGATGCATGGACAGAGCTGTGTGTGTCCTGGTGGTGGAGCAGCAGAGCTGCAGCTGCAAGGCAGGGATGAGATGCAAGGACAGAGCTGTGCGTGTCCTGGTGGAGGAGCAGCAGAGCTGGAGCTGCAAGGCAGGGATGAGATGCATGGACAGAGCTGTGTGTGACTTGGTGGTGGAGCAGCAGAGCTGCAGCTGCAAGGCAGGGATGAGATGCATGGAGAGAGCTGCGTGTGTCCTGGTGGTGGAGCAGCAGAGTTACAGCTGCAAGGCAGGGATGAGATGCAAGGACAGAGCTGTGCGTGTCCTGGTGGAGGAGCAGCAGAGTTGCAGCTGCAAGGATGAGATGCATGGACAGAGCTGTGTGTGTCCTGGTGGTGGAGCAGCAGAGCTGCAGCTGCAAGGCAGGGATGAGATGCATTGACAGAGCTGTGTGTGTCCTGGTGGAGGATCAGCAGAGTTGCAGCTGTAATGCAGGGATGAGATGCATGGACAGAGCTTTGTGTGTCCCGGTGGTGGAGCAGCAGAGCTGCAGCTGTAGGAAAGAGATGAGATGCATGGACAGAGCTGTGTGTGTCCTGGTGGTGGAGCAGCAGAGCTGCAGCTGCAAGGCAGGGATGAGATGCATTGACAGAGCTGTGTGTGTCCTGGTGGAGGAGGAGCAGAGCTGCAGCTGCTAGGCAGGGATGAGATGCAAGGACAGAGCTGTGTGTGTCCTGGTGGTGGAGCAGCAGAGCTGCAGCTGCAAGGCAGGGATGAGATGCATTGAAAGAGCTGTGTGTGTCCTGGTGGTGGAGCAGCAGAGCTGCAGCTGCAAGGCAGGGATGAGATGCATTGACAGAGCTGTGTGTGTCCTGGTGGTGGAGCAGCAGAGCTGCAGCTGCAAGGCAGGGATGAGATTCGTAGAGAGAGCTGTGTGTTTCCCAGTGGTGGAGCAGCAGAGTTGCAGCTGCAAGGCAGGGATGAGATGCATGGACAGAGCTGTGTGTGTCCTGGTGGTGGAGCAGCAGTGCAAATGCAAGGCAGGGATGAGATGCATTGGCAGAGCTGCGTGTGCCCTGGTGGAGGAGTAGCAGAGCTGTAGAGAAGGGATGAGATGCATTGACAGAGCTGTGTGTGTCCTGGTGTTGGAGCAGCAGAGTTGCAGCTGCAAGGCAGGGATGAGATGCCTGGACAGAGCTGTGTGTGTCCTGGTGGTGGAGCAGCAGAGTTACAGCTGCAAGGCAGGGATGAGATGCATGGACAGAGCTGTGTGTGTCCTGGTGGTGGAGCAGCAGAGTTACAGCTGCAAGGCAGGGATGAGATGCATGGACAGAGCTGTGTGTGTCCTGGTGGTGGAGCAGCAGAGCTGCAAGGCAGGGATGAGATGCATGGACAGAGCTGTGTGTGCCCTTGTGGTGGAGCAGCAGAGCTGCAGCTGCAAGGCAGGAATGAGATGCATGGACAGAGCTGTGTGTGTCTGGGTGGTGGAGCAGCAGAGCTGCAGCTGCAAGGCAAGGATGAGATGCATGGACAGAGCTGTGTGTGTCCTGGTGGTGGAGCAGCAGAGCTGCAGCTGCAAGGCAGGAATGAGATGCATGGACAGAGCTGTGTGTGTCTGGGTGGTGGAGCAGCAGAGCTGCAGCTGCAAGGCAAGGATGAGATGCATGGACAGAGCTGTGTGTGTCCTGGTGGTGGAGCAGCAGAGCTGCAGCTGCAAGGCAGGGATGAGATGCATGGACAGAGCTGTGTGTGTCCTGGTGCTGGAGCAGCAGAGCTGCAGCTGCAGGGAAGGGATGAGTTGCATGGACAGAGCTGTGTGTGTCTGGGTGGTGGAGCAGCAGAGCTGCAGCTGCAAGGCAAGGATGAGATGCATGGACAGAGCTGTGTGTGTCCTTGTGGTGGAGCAGCAGAGCTGCAGCTGCAAGGCAGGGATGAGATGCATGGACAGAGCTGAACGTGTCCTGGTGGTGGAGTAACAGATGTGCAGCTGCAAGGCAGGGATGAGATGCATGGACAGAGCTGTGTGTGTCCTGGTGGTGGAGCAGCAGAGCTGCAGCTGCAAGGCAGGGATGAGATGCATGGACAGAGCTGTATGTGTCCTGGTGGTGGAGCAGCAGAGTTGCAGCTGAAGCGAAGGGATGAGATGCATTGACAAAGCTGTGTGTGTCCTGGTGGAGGAGTAGCAGAGCTGCTGCTAGGAAGGGATGAAATGCATGGACAGAGCTGTGTGTGTCCTGGTGGTGGAGCAGCAGAGCTGCAGCTGCAAGGCAGGGATGAGACTCGTAGAGAGAGCTGTGTGTTTCCCAGTGGTGGAGCAGCAGAGTTGCAGCTGCAAGGCAGGGATGAGATGCATGGACAGAGCTGTGTGTGTCCTGGTGGTGGAGCAGCAGTGCAAATGCAAGGCAGGGATGAGATGCATTGGCAGAGCTGCGTGTGCCCTGGTGGAGGAGTAGCAGAGCTGTAGAGAAGGGATGAGATGCATTGACAGAGCTGTGTGTGTCCTGGTGTTGGAGCAGCAGAGTTACAGCTGCAAGGCAGGGATGAGATGCATTGACAGAGCTGCAGCTGCAAGGCAGGGATGAGATGCATTGACAGAGCTGCAGCTGCAAGGCAGGGATGAGATGCATGGACAGAGCTGTGTGTGTCCTGGTGGTGAAGCAGCAGAGTTACAGCTGCAAGGCAGGGATGAGATGCATGGACAGAGCTGTGTGTGTCCTGGTGGTGAAGCAGCAGAGTTACAGCTGCAAGGCAGGGATGAGATGCATTGACAGAGCTGCAGCTGCAAGGCAGGGATGAGATGCATTGACAGAGCTGCAGCTGCAAGGCAGGGATGAGATGCATGGACAGAGCTGTGTGTGTCCTGGTGGTGGAGCAGCAGAGCTGCAGCTGCAAGGCAGGGATGAGATGCATGGACAGAGCTGTGTGTGTCCTGGTAGTGGAGCAGCAGAGCTGCAGTTGCAAGGCAGGGATGAGATGCATTGACAGAGCTGCAGCTGCAAGGCAGGGATGAGATGCCTGGACAGAGCTGTGTGTGTCCGGGTGGTGGAGCAGCAGTTGCAGCTGCAAGGCAGGGAGGAGATGCATGGACAGAGCTGTGTGTGTCCTGGTAGTGAAGCCACAGAGTTACAGCTGCAAGGCAAGGATGAGATGCATGGACAGAGTTGCGTGTGTCCTGGTGGTGGAGCAGCAGAGCTGCAGCTGCAAGGCAGGGATGAGATGCATGGACAGAGCTGTGTGTGTCCTGGTGGTGGAGCAGCAGAGCTGCAAGGCATGGATGAGATGCATGGACAGTGCTGTGTGTGCCCTGGTGGAGGAGTAGCAGAGCTGTAGAGAAGGGATGAGATGCATTGACAGAGCTGTGTGTGTCCTGGTGTTGGAGCAGCAGAGTTGCAGCTGCAAGGCAGGAATGAGATGCATGGACAGAGCTGTGTGTGTCCTTGTGGTGGAGCAGCAGAGCTGCAGCTGCAAGGCAGGAATGAGATGCATGGACAGAGCTGTGTGTGTCCGGGTGGTGGAGCAGCAGTTGCAGCTGCAAGGCAGGGAGGAGATGCATGGACAGAGCTGTGTGTGTCCTGGTGTTGGAGCAGCAGAGTTGCAGCTGCAAGGCAGGGATGAGATGCCTGGACAGAGCTGTGTGTGTCCGGGTGGTGGAGCAGCAGTTGCAGCTGCAAGGCAGGGAGGAGATGCATGGACAGAGCTGTGTGTGTCCTGGTAGTGAAGCCACAGAGTTACAGCTGCAAGGCAAGGATGAGATGCAAGGACAGAGTTGCGTGTGTCCTGGTGGTGGAGCAGCAGAGCTGCAGCTGCAAGGCAGGGATGAGATGCATGGACAGAGCTGTGTGTGTCCTGGTGGTGGAGCAGCAGAGCTGCAGCTGCAAGGCAGGGATGAGATGCATGGACAGAGCTGTGTGTGTCCTGGTGGTGGAGCAGCAGAGCTGCAGCTGCAAGGCAGGGATGAGATGCATGGACAGAGCTGTGTGTGTCCTGGTGGTGGAGCAGCAGAGCTGCAGCTGCAAGGCAGGGATGAGATGCATGGACAGAGCTGTGTGTGTCCTGGTGGTGGAGCAGCACAGCTGCAGCTGCAAGGCAGGGATGAGATGCATGGACAGAGCTGTGTGTGTCCTAGTGGTGGAGCAACAGATGTGCAGCTGCAAGGCAGGGATGAGATGCATGGACAAAGCTGTATGTGTCCTGGTGGTGGAGCAGCAGAGCTGCAGCTGCAAGGCAAGGATGAGATGCATTGACAGAGCTGCAGCTGCAAGGCAGTGATGAGATGCATGGACAGAGCTGTGTGTGTCCTGGTGGTGGAGCAGCAGGGCTGCAAGGCAGGGATGAGATGCATTGACAGAGCTGAGTGTCTCCTGGCGGTGGAGCAGCAGAGTTACAGCTGCAAGGCAGGGATGAGATGCATGGACAGAGCTGCATGTGTCCTGGTGGTGGAGCAGCAGAGCTGCAGCTGCAAGGCAGGGATGAGATGCATGGACAGAGCTGTGTGTGTCCTGGTGGTGGAGCAGCAGAGCTGCAGCTGCAAGGCAGGGATGAGATGCATGGACAGAGCTGTGTGTGTCCTGGTGCTGGAGCAGCAGAGCTGCAGCTGCAGGGAAGGGATGAGTTGCATGGACAGAGCTGTGTGTGTCCTGGTGGTGGAGCAGCAGAGCTGCAGCTGCAAGGCAGGAATGAGATGCATGGACAGAGCTGTGTGTGTCCCAGTGGTGGAGCAGCAGAGCTGCAGCTGCAAGGCAGGGATGAGATGCATGGACAGAGCTGTGTGTGTCCTGGTGCTGGAGCAGCAGAGCTGCAGCTGCAGGGAAGGGATGAGACGCATGGACAGAGCTGTGTGTGTCCTTGTGGTGGAGCAGCAGAGCTGCAGCTGCAAGGCAGGAATGAGATGCATGGACAGAGCTGTGTGTGTCCCAGTGGTGGAGCAGCAGAGCTGCAGCTGCAAGGCAGGAATGAGATGCATGGACAGAGCTGTGGGTGTCCTGGTGGTGGAGCAGCAGAGCTGCAGCTGCAAGGCAGGAATGAGATGCATGGACAGAGCTGTGTGTGTCCTGGTGGTGGAGCAGCAGAGCTGCAGCTGCAAGGCAGGAATGAGATGCATGGACAGAGCTGTGTGTGTCCTTGTGGTGGAGCAGCAGAGCTGCAGCTGCAAGGCAGGAATGAGATGCATGGACAGAGCTGTGTGTGTCCCAGTGGTGGAGCAGCAGAGCTGCAGCTGCAAGGCAGGAATGAGATGCATGGACAGAGCTGTGGGTGTCCTGGTGGTGGAGCAGCAGAGCTGCAGCTGCAAGGCAAGGATGAGATGCATGGACAGAGCTGTGTGTGTCCTGGTGGTGGAGCAGCAGAGCTGCAGCTGCAAGGCAGGGATGAGATGCATGGACAGAGCTGTGTGTGTCCTGGTGCTGGAGCAGCAGAGCTGCAGCTGCAGGGAAGGGATGAGTTGCATGGACAGAGCTGTGTGTGTCTGGGTGGTGGAGCAGCAGAGCTGCAGCTGCAAGGCAAGGATGAGATGCATGGACAGAGCTGTGTGTGTCCTTGTGGTGGAGTAACAGATGTGCAGCTGCAAGGCAGGGATGAGATGCATGGACAGAGCTGAACGTGTCCTGGTGGTGGAGTAACAGATGTGCAGCTGCAAGGCAGGGATGAGATGCATGGACAGAGCTGTGTGTGTCCTGGTGGTGGAGCAGCAGAGCTGCAGCTGCAAGGCAGGGATGAGATGCATGGACAGAGCTGTATGTGTCCTAGTGGTGGAGCAGCAGAGCTGCAGCTGAAGCGAAGGGATGAGATGCATTGACAAAGCTGTGTGTGTCCTGGTGGAGGAGTAGCAGAGCTGCTGCTAGGAAGGGATGAAATGCATGGACAGAGCTGTGTGTGTCCTGGTGGTGGAGCAGCAGAGTTACAGCTGCAAGGCAGGGATGAGATGCATGGACAGAGCTGCGTGTGTCCTGGTGGAGGAGCAGCAGAGCTGCAGCTGCAAGGCAGGGATGAGATGCATGGACAGAGCTGCGTGTGTCCTGGTGGTGGAGCAGCAGAGCTGCAGCTGCTAGGCAGGGATGAGATGCATGGACAGAGCTGCGTGTGTCCTGGTGGAGGAGCAGCAGAGCTGCAGCTGCAAGGCAGGGATGAGACGCATGGACAGAGCTGTGTGTGTCCTGGTGGTGGAGCAGCAGAGCTGCAGCTGCAAGGCAGGGATGAGACGCATGGACAGAGCTGTGTGTGTCCTGGTGGTGGAGCAGCAGAGCTGCAGCTGCTAGGCAGGGATGAGATGCATGGACAGAGCTGTGTATGTCCTGGTGGTGGAGCAGCAGAGCTGCAGCTGCAAGGCAGGGATGAGATACATGGACAGAGCTGTGTATGTCCTGGTGGTGGAGCAGCAGAGATGCAGCTGCTAGGCAGGGATGAGATGCATGGACAGAGCTGTGTGTGTCCTGGTGGTGGAGCAGCAAAGTTGCAGCTGCAAGGCAGGGATGAGATGCATGGACAGAGCTGTGTGTGTCCTGGTGGTGGAGCAGCAGAGTTGCAGCTGCAAGGCAGGGATGAGATGCATGGACAGAGCTGTGGGTGTCCTGGTGGTGGAGCAGCAGAGCTGCAGCTGCAAGGCAGGGATGAGATGCATGGACAGAGCTGTGGGTGTCCTGGTGGTGGAGCAGCAGAGCTGCAGCTGCAAGGCAGGGATGAGATGCATGGACAGAGCTGTGTGTGTCCTGGTGGTGGAGCAGAAGGGCTGCAGCTGCAAGGCAGGGATGAAATGCATGGACAGAGCTGTGTGTGTCCTGGTGCTGGAGCAGCAGAGATGCTGCAAGCAGGGAATGGATGAGATGCATGGACAGAGCTGTGTGTGTCCTGGTGGTGAAGCAGCAGAGCTGCAGCTGCAAGGCAGGGATGAGATGCATGGACAGAACTGCGTGTGTCCTGGTGGTGGAGCAGCAGAGCTGCAGCTGCTAGGCAGGGATGAGATCCATGGACAGAGCTGTGTGTGTCCTGGTGGTGAAGCAGCAGAGCTGCAGCTGCAAGGCAGGGATGAGATGCATGGACAGAGCTGTGGGTGTCCTGGTGGTGGAGCAGCAGAGCTGCAGCTGCTAGGCAGGGATGAGATGCATGGACAGAGCTGTGTATGTCCTGGTGGTGAAGCAGCAGAGCTGCAGCTGCTAGGCAGGGATGAGATGCATGGACAGAGCTGTGTATGTCCTGGTGGTGGAGCAGCAGAGCTGCAGCTGCAAGGCAGGGATGAGATGCATGGACAGAGCTGTGGGTGTCCTGGTGGTGGAGCAGCAGAGCTGCAGCTGCTAGGCAGGGATGAGATGCATGGACAGAGCTGTGTGTGTCCTGGTGGTGGAGCAGCAGAGCTGCAGCTTCAAGGCAGGGATGAGATGCATGGACAGAGCGGTGTGTGTCCTGGTGGTGAAGCAGCAGAGCTGCAGCTGCTAGGCAGGGATGAGATGCATGGACAGAGCTGTGTGTGTCCTGGTGGTGAAGCAGCAGAGCTGCAGCTGCTAGGCAGGGATGAGATGCATGGACAGAGCTGTGTATGTCCTGGTGGTGGAGCAGCAGTGCAAATGCAAGGCAGGGATGAGATACATGGACAGAGCTGTGTATGTCCTGGTGGTGGAGCAGCAGAGCTGCAGCTGCTAGGCAGGGATGAGATGCATGGACAGAGCTGTGTATGTCCTGGTGGTGGAGCAGCAGAGCTGCAGCTGCAAGGCAGGGATGAGATGCATGGACAGAGCTGTGTGTGTCCTGGTGCTGGAGCAGCAGAGCGGCAGCATGGAAAGACTCTTAAGGGCTGATGTAGGAACATTGGGGCATATTACCAAGCAATAGCAATAATTATCGCTATTGCTTGGTTAGAGACAAAAATGTATCGCCGACCGGCGGCGATTTTTATCGCAGATATACCTTGGTATTACCAAGGTTTATCGCAAATGCGATAAAAATCGTCCGCAAATGCATGAATATCGCTGAAAAGTCAGCGATATTCATGCATTTCTGAGCTAATGCTCTTAGCCATGTTATCCACCTCCCATTGGATAACATGGGTAAGAACTGCTCAGGGCAGGTGTTAACTTTTGGAGATATTCGTGCTTAGCGGGAATATCTCCAAAAGTTGGTAATAGGAGATAGCGATGTTAGCGACTGTTTCCAGTCGCTAACATCGTGGCACGCCCACTTTGCATGTCATTAGTGATAGATTTCTCTGACATGAAAAGTGGGGCCCAAGATGGTCGCTATCTCCTACTAGCTGTCGCTAACTGGTGTTAGTGACAGCTAGGTAATAGGGAGATAATTTTATCTCCGCTTTCTTGGCTTTTAATAAACCCCCTTGATAATATGCCCCATTAAGAGCAATAATTTAGAAATATTTTTTTTTCCAAATTGATATTTGGTAATCACCATTCTTAATGTATGAAACATTTATTTTTTAATTAGAGATTCCTAGTGGGTCACAAAGAGAACTAAAGCATGAATATTAATGAGGTAGGTCACAATTCACGATCCATTTGGAACGGTGGCCGTCGCAGCGATGGTGGCCTGATGAGGGATGCCTTTTTTTTGTTAAAACTCGAAATAGGAGGCATTTACCACATGCTGTAAACACCTCACCCTGAGGAAATGAGAGAACTGTGGGTGCTGAAAAAGAGATTTCAACCACAGAGTGCATATTAACCAATCACCATCAGGCGCAAGACAAATAAGCAGCAGGGCATGCTGAAGATCACACAGGAGCTTGGGGTAGAGCCAAGCATGGCATGAAGGGTGCCCCTGCATCCACATTTCACAAACCCACTCTTTGGCTCGTGACACTTACCTCTTGTAGAGTTCTCGAGACCTTGCACGCAGTGAGTGACGTCAGCGGGGCAAAGACTGTAAATACCGGAGCAGGTGGCAGTGCCCACAGAGAAACACTTCTCGCAAAGGAGGCAATTCACTGAAACAAAAAATAGTCATTATTTTCAAGATTTCTGTACATAATGTTTTTAATTGAAATAAAATACAAATCTGAGAAAGGAAATGTGCAAAGTCTTTCATTCCAAAGCAGAAACTATGACATATTCCCACTGAAATGATTCAACAAATAATCATCAATAAAGAAGTGAAGGTGTCCAAGGTCTGACCCAGGAGGGCTGTCCCTTCCGGAGAGCTGTCAGCTGGACCTCAGTGGACATCTCTATTATCCATGCCTTTTGCCATCAATCTTTGTCACAAAGGCGACTGGTGAGTTTGGTTTCATAGCTCTAAGCCTCGCTCCCACTGGGTTCACAATTACAACACATGTTGTAAAGTTAACAGTCTTAGACTTTCAAGAGGGCCAGCTTTAGCGCTGTTGACGCCCCCCACTGACCACCTCTGCCACGGATTTCTTCACTACCACCCTTTAATAGCGCCTTTCAAGTTTTTAGAACCGCTCTCTCTCAGATGCATTTCATGATTTTTATAGCGCCGCTTATACCAGTGTAGGGTGTCAGAGCACTTTACATCACATTCACATTACACAGAGACTCATCATATGTGTGTACATCAGCGTATAGGAAATGTTACGTAAGACAGAGGACTAGAAGGTGTAGGAGTGACATGTCATCAATACTGGGAGGCAGGATAGTTTAAGAGTGCTCGGTCTGGAGAAGCTCAGTCGCAGAATGCATAATGGAACACCATGGTTGGGGGTTCTCTTTAATATTGAGAATAGATGCCTCCTCTTCTGAGGTGGAAGAGCGCCGCCCTACTGCTCAAAAGGAAAAATAAAATGTTAATATTAGTTCCTCAAGGGGTTGGGGCTGGCCAGAGCAGGGGGGGAGTGGTTTGCACTCCCTAAGGGCGCATGATTGCTTTCAGAGCCACCATTCCCGTCTGAGCGCCGATCCACGACGCTCAGGCCAATCACAACGCTGCATTGCAGGGCGCCTGCGATGTTGCAAAGCAGCCATTTGTGCACCGGCGCAATAAAACAGGACAGGAGTGCTCCGTTACTGCCCTCTTCTTTTGACGCAGGGCAGCGCAGCAGGAAGGCGTGCAGAGCGGCACTGTGCCAAAAATAAGTAAATGATGCCCACGGTGCCGCCACCTGAAATCAGCGCCTCGTGCGGTGGCATCGGTCGCACCACCCTAGAGCTGGCCCTGACTTTCGAACCCCGCACACTCCACTGTAATTCTGCACCTCAAACCTGCCGAAATATGGCAGGTGGCAAATGTATAATCAATACTCGGATATACAGATTCTGGTGCTTATTGCATCGAATTCTACATTTATTTGCCCATTCCTAGGACCAGATTTTTAAAGGTGCTCTAGATTAGACCCCTGGAGCCTTGTATTATTTCAGGGGTAATAAATAGCTCAGTCTGTGGCACTAATTACAGACGGGGTTGTACATTTCCATCTTGAATTACAAGCTGTGTGATAACTCCAGCACCCCCACTATTTCCCCAGATAGACTCTGACAGGTTAGACCTGCCCAAATATATATGGAAGAGAAGTCTGAAAATATTTCAAGCCGTGCAGATGTTTTCACTTTAAATATTGATTCTACCACCCAATCTCACAAGTGAGAATGGAGTTGGGCAGCATGGAAGAGATAGCAGAGGCAGGGGGGAAATATTGTGTTTGAAGAGAAGAAAAGAGGGTTATGGGTGAACGACTGCTAAGCACTCCACAAATGCTACCCATGGGTATCGGACAATATACATGACCGGTCACCTAGCATAAGACAGAGAGTCCTAATGGATCCTACACTGAGATTCTTTGACTATTAACTTTGAACAGGTGATCCGAGCTCCCATCACCACAAATCACCAACAAGACAAACTACAACACCTGCATGATATTCAAAATCGGAGGCGCACACATGAAGGGAGAACACCCCCACAAAACTGAATGTTAACTATACACCACTGACCCAGACTCAGATCAGTCTGAGGTGCCATCCAGGAAGGACCCTCCCTGGTGGACAGGGAAGGGACATGCAAGTCTTAGTCAATGCTGGGGGGTCTCCAGCGAGGTATCCTGCCATTAAGGGATATATAAGCCCATTTTATCAAGAGTTGGTCACTTTTGCAACCCTTGAAATGTGATTTATCAAGCCATGCAAGGCCACATTGATAAATCCAAAGAGATGTAATGCTGCATCGCGTAGCTCTGCACCAGAGAGGTATTCCGTGAATAGGGTGTTTGTTATAATCTACTGCTGCATTTCCCTTGCCTATGGTTCCTTTCCCTACTGCTCAGCCAGTGTGAGTGTTGGTGTGCCTGAGGATGTCTGGAATGTTGGATGTATGATGATGTCATGGAATGTTGGGTGCTTGGGAGCTATGGAGTGTCAGTTGGTGTCTGCAGGCTGAGCAGGGCAGAGCTGCTCCTGGTGGGGCAATATTTGGACTTACCATCTTCCCAAGGATATTGATGTTATCAACCTATCAATAAATCTTATGATTATATCTACATATCATCTGGTCTCAAAGGACAACCTTATTTATAATAGTGTTCCCATGCAAAACCCATGGATGTTGACGCTTCCTCAGATTTGACATTAAAGGTCGGCCTGGGAATACATCGAAAGGGTTCACTCTCACAAGGGAGGAGTGTGTCCAATCCTGCAAAAAAACAAAAAAAACCTTCCTTGGAAAACAGACACCCTTGCTCCATGCGTCAAGAGAGCCTGCGCTGGCTGTTGCACATTGTGCTCGAGGGTGTGGAAAAGACATAAAATGCGCTGTATTGTGATGGATTTGGCACATTCCTACCCTTTTTCTGTAAAGCTGTGCAGCACAGCAAGATGAAGTGCTGAGCTAGCTGCGTTACATTCCCATTAAAGCGGCCCCAGGCTTGTAGACGCGGCCGAGCCTTCCTGAAGACGGAGCTGAATCTGGGGTTGCAATGCGAGAGGAGAGTACGTGCTGCAGGGGTGGGGCTTTCAGGGTCAATCTGTTCTGCCCTACAGCAGCCACAGCTCAGTAGGTTGTGTTGCGGATGCAATGCTCCCGGCAGAAACTAAGACCCAGATTTACTGCACATTGACGCAACGCAGCAAGGCAAGATGCTGCCTTGTGCCGCCTCAAAGGGAGAGAGCAGAAAAGCCCAATATCGACTAAGCTGTGGCGCATTTCGGCTCCCTACTAGTGCGACTGCACGTCTGGTTGCCTAGTGCCAATGCAGAAACCCTTCCACCACAACACATGCGTGCCTGCGTGGTGGTCAGGAAGGAATACCTTCTAGCACAAAATCAATCCTTGAAGGCATATTCCTGTATGTGCTGCAGAATGCAGCATAAATGGAAAAAAAGAAACAACGAGGAGAACTATCATTTCTACTTGTTACCCCAGCCTCAGGTAGGCGCAACATTCTGATGCAAACCCATGTTTACTGACTTTAGTAAATATGGATTTGCATCGGAATACATAGGTGGATGCACGGCACGTCAATGCTCTAACCATGTAACGCATCACTGACACAAGGGCGTCATTTATAAGCCCCTTGCGCTGCCGGTGCATCTCTTTTCTTGATGCACCACTGGCGCTGTGTGTCTGCTCATATTCACAAAGCCATTTAAAGCCGCCCTGTGTGGCTTTTGATGGCATTGTAAATAGAGCCCTCTTTCACGTGTTACTCCGTGTAAAAGTCGCGTTCCATGGGTGTTGCTCTGGGTGTTGCCACGCAACACCAATGGACTCCTCGATTGACAAGGTTTCGTAAACCTGGGATTGTGTTCAATTCTTACGCCTCCCAGGGGAGGGGTAAGGGAGGAGCAACACGGAGAAATAGGAAAACGCCTCTTGTGAATCTTTTTGTGCAGGAAGGTGTGCCTTCCTGAACAAAAACAATAAACCCTAAAATGTAGACAGCCTTGGACTATGGCACAAGGGTGCCTGCATTGACACATGGCAGCCCGCTGCGCGCCGGTGCAGGGTAAAAGATACAGCACCTTTCTGCCCTTTTCCTTTGACGCATCAGGAAGGCTTGCTATGCTGCTCTGTGTCAAAATATTATAAAGGAGGCCTCAGGTTACGCCAGGCAGCGCTTTGTCCTGCCCGCCTTACTACATTTTTAAAAAAGCCACACAAAGCCATGCAACTCTGGCTTTTAAAATAAATTTCGCGTCAGGGCCACAACGAAAAAATTACACAACCCCAAAGCAAAATCTCTGTAAATCAGGCCTGAGATTCTGCTTTGTCAACCCAAGTGTGCTTGAATCATGACATTGGTTCTTTGTAGGTCAAGCGTTCAAGACATCTTGTATATTCTTTAGTATGTACTAAAATATGTGTATGTACTTTGTGGGCTCCGGAAATCAGCCCTGGGACTTGATTGCTTCTGCTTAGGGACTTTTTTCTCCATTCAACTGCCTCTATTTATCTTTCTTGATAGAAAACGACCAACAGAGGTCAGTAAAATACCAGAATCACTTTAGCATTCTCTAGATTCCAGTCCATAGAAATCGTCTTCCACGAGCACCCGTAGACGATAATATTTTTTTCAAATCTTGTATTTTCAGTGATATGACCACCAAAGGCCCTGATTTTATATTAAAAACAGAGCTTTGGACTGTACCGTTTTCCACTTCAAGGCAATATTTCTCTCCATGTGATCCCATACCTGCCGTGTCACGCAGTTTGGTGCTTACTTTCCCTCCACGTTAAACCCTTCGTTGCTAGACCTCCCTCACCCATGCTAAACCTTTTGTAGGCTATTTGGGGTAGTTAGCACCTAGGCCCCTGTAGCTTTTATTTACCACATAAGGTATCCACGCCAAATATGCGTCCTTTTCTCCCAACATCATGGGGATTCTAAAGGTCCCCAGGGTTTGTGGATTCCCCTGGACGGGACCCAGAAATTAGCCAAACTCTAGGAAAATGTGGGTTTTTTTTGGAAATATGGGAAAAAAAGGTTACAGATTAAAGTGTCTGTTTTTGTCCCTGCATATGGTGGCAAAAAAAAGGGCTTGTGGGGATGGAATTATCACTTTAACATCTTTCAGGGACAAGAAGACGTTTGTCATAAATCCAACACTTTTTACACAATTCTGGCATTTTTCTGAGACATAGCCCATTTTGGCTATTTTTTTGTGCTTTCAACCTCCTTCCAGTTAGTGGTAGAAATGGGTATCGAATATTAGTATGAAAGCAATAATGGATCCTGGAAAGCTATACATTTTAGAAAAGTAGACACTTAACTAAATTCAGCAAGGGGTCATTTGTGTGGATCCCTCAAGGTTTCTTTATAGAAACTAACAGTTGAATATAGGAAACATAGAACAATTGTTGAAAAAAACAGTAATTTGTGTCAACATTCTCACCTGTAGCTTCTTCTAATTAAGACAGCTGTTTGAAATCAATATACCATTACATCTGCTGGACGTTGCTGGTTGTGGGGTTATAAAGGACTTGTAGGTTCACCAAGAACCAGACAAACTCAGAGCCAATAACTGAGCAGTGTCTTGCAATGTTTTTTTATTATGTGCTGGGTATATAGCAATTAATTTGGGAAAATACATACATGGAAAAATTGGTAGGGAAGATACCTATGTATTTCTGAAATTAGAACAAAATATAGAGTTTAGAAACAGTAAATATTTGCACATTTCCGAAATTGGGAGTACCCATGCTAACATGAAAATTATAGGTCATTTTTCAAAATGACTTCTTTTTGACATAATGTCTTTCATTTGGATGCATCAAAAGTCAATAGGTAATAACAGTTGCTCTACAATTCTGTGTTACTCTACGTCTCTCGATAAAAATGGTGCCTCACTTGTGTGGGTTGGCCTTGTGCCCACCACAGGAAACGGCTCACAACACAACGTGGACACTCTATTTTTACAGTGAAAACTGACCCTTTTTTCGCGAAGTGCCTAGCTGTAGATTTTGCACCCTAGCTCTGCCAGCAACTAGGGAAACCTAGCAAACCTATACATTTTTTTAAACTATATACCTAGGGGAATCAAGCAAGGGGTGACTTGACTGTCTCTCACAAGGTTCTATTACCCAGAGTCCCTTGCAAACCTAAACATTTGTTTAAAAAAAAAAACATTTTCCTCACATTTCTGTGGTGGAAAGTTCTGGAATCTGCATGGATCCACAAAATTCCACCCACCCGCGTTCCCCAAAGTCTTCCAAGAAAAATGGTACTTCATTTGTGTGGCTAGGTCTAGTGCCCGCAACAGGAAATGGCCCGACATGCAACGTGGACACACCACATTTTCACAATGAAAATGGACCCTTTATTTGCAAAGTGCCTAGCTGTAGATTTTGAAACCAAGCTCTGCCAGCACCTAGGGAAACCTAGAAAACATATATAATTCTGAAAACTAGACACCCAGAGGAATCCAGGATGGGGTTACTTGATAGCCTCTCATCAGGTTCTGTTACGCAGAATATCTTGCAAACCTAAACATTTGTCAAAAGCCACATTTTCCTCACATTTCTGTGGTGGAAAGTTATGGAATCTGCGTGGATCCACTAAAATTCGACCCACCCCGCGGTGCCCAATGATTTCCGAGAGAATTGGCATCTCAGTTGTCTGGGTAGGCCTCGTGCCCGTGACAGGAAACAACGTGGACACACAACATTTTCACAGTGAAAACTGATTCTTTTTTTGCAAAGTGCCTAGCTGTAGATTTTGAACCCTAGCTCTGCCGGCACCTATGGAAACCTAGAAAACCTATATATTTTTTTAAACTAGACACACAGGGGAATCTAGGATGAGGAGACTTGACTGGTTCTCACTAGGTTCTGTTACCTAGAATTGCTTGCAAACCTAAGCATTTGTACAAAAAACACATTTTCCCCACATTTCTGTGGTGTAAAGTTATGGAAGCTGCAAGGATCCACAAAATTCCACCCACCCCACGATCCCCAAAGCCTTCCAAGAAAAATGGTACCTCACTTGTGTGGGTCGGCCAAGTGCCCGTGACAGGAAGCATCTCAAAACGCAAAGTGGACACACAACATTTTCACAGTGAAAACTGATCCTTTTTTGCAAAGTACCTAGCTGTAGAGTTTAAACCCTCGCTCTGCCGGCACCTAGGGAAACCTAGAAAACCTACACATTTTTGCAAACTAGATTCCCAGGGGAATTCATGATAGGGTGACTCAAAGCCTTCGGAGAAAAATAGTATCTCACTTGTGTGGGTGGGTCAAGTACCCGCGACAGGCAAGGGCCTAAAACCTATTGATGCTACATCAAAATTAACTATCACAAAACAACCTGGTATTGCACGAGGGTCCCATGAGATTTTGGCCCCAGGGTCAGCGGCCATCTAAATAAACCTACCAAATGCACACATTTCTGAAAACTACACACCTGGGGAGTCCACCGAGGTATGGCTTGCATGGGTACCCCAAGGTTTCCCTACACAGAAGGCCCCGCAAACTTCAAAGATTAGCTGAAAAACACATTTTCCACCTATTTTAGTGTGGAATCACTGTGCCAGCACAGATGTTCTACCCCACAGTGATCCTCTTAATCTCCTGAGTAAATTGATACCCAACTTGTATGGGTCAGGCAACGGCCTGTGACTGGGAAGAGCCAAAAACACAGGGATTTACAGGATAGCACGACAATTCTAAGCGCTACATTTTATTTGAAATGCATTTTTAGCCAATGCTGCATTGGACACCCACACAAGTGAGGTATCACTTTACTCTGGACACTTAGGTTAATGGTCTGGGGTAGGACATATTCCAAACAAAAATAAGTGGAAAATGTGTTTTTTTCAGCTTCATTTAAGGTTTGCAGGGGATTCTGGGTAGGAAAACCTTGAGGGGTCCCCACAAGCCATACCTCATTGGACTCCCCCGGGTGTCTAATTTTTATAAATGTGTGGGTTTCGTAGGTTCCCTAGATGGCAGCGAGCCCCCAAAGCCAGGTAGTGTTGTTATAGGTAATTGTGAAGCCTCCACAGTACGATTTGGGACATTTCCTGCTGCAGCCACTATGCCTACCCACACATGTGAGGTCCCATTTATATCGGGTGACCTGGGTAGTAGGACATTTGTGTCATCCTGGTGATCCTACAACTTTCTAACAAAGAAATGTGAGAAAGAATTTGATTTTTTCAACAATATTTGTGGTTTGCAGGGGATTCTGGGTAGGGAAATGTTAGGGGATCCACACAGGTCATACCTTGCTGGACTTCGTCGGGTGTCTAGTTTTTAGAAATGTGTGGGTTTGGTAGGTTTCCCTAGATGGTTGCCAAGCCCAGGACCAAAAACTCATGAGACCCCCACCTTGCAAAACCAGGTTGGTTTGTGATATGTAATTTTGATGTTGCCTCAAAAGGTTTTGGGCTCTTGCCTGTTGCGGATACTTGATCCACCCACGCGAACGAGGTACCATTTTTATCTGGAGACTTGGGGGAATGTTGGGTGGTAGGAAATTTGTGGATACAAAAAGATTCCAGAACTTTCCCACACAGAAATTTGAGAAAAATTGATTTAATTTCAGCTAAATTTGAGGTTTCCAGGGGATTCTGGATAGGGAAATGTTGGGGGACCCATGCAAGCCATACCTCACTGGACTTTCCCGGGTGTTTAGTTTTCAGAAACGTGTGGGTTTGGTAGGTTTCCCTAGATGGCTGCTCTCCCCGGGGTCAAAAACTCATGGGATTCCCCTTGCAAAACCAGGTTGTTTTGTGATACTTTTTGGGCCCTTGCCTTTCGCGGGTACTTGACCCACCCACACAAGTGAGGTACCACTTTTCTCAGAAGGCTTTGGGGAACATGGGTGGGTGGAATGTTGTGGATCCATGCAGATTCCAGAACTTTTCACCACAGAAATGTGAGGAAAATGTGTTTTAAATGAATTCTTGGTAATAGAACCGGGTGAGAGTCAGACAAGTCACCCCATCCCGGATTACCCTGGGTGTCTAGTATTCAAAAATGTATAGGTTTGCTAGGTTTCCCTAGGTGTCACCAGAGCTATGGTTCAAAATCTACAGCTAGGCACTTTGCAAAAAGGGTCAGTTTTCACTGTGAAAATGTGGTGTGCCCATGGTGCGTTTTGGGACATTTCCTGTTGCCGGCCCTTGGCTTACCTGCACATGTGAGGTATCATTTCTCTCTGAAGAATTTGGAGAACACGGGATGGGAGTAATTTTGGGCATTTATGCAGATTCTTGAACTTTCCATCACAGAAATGTGTTTTTTGAACCCATTTTGAGGTTTGTAAGGGATTCTGGGTAACACAACCTGGCGAGAACCAGACAAGTCACCCCAATCTGGATCACCCTGGGTTTCTAGTTTTGAAAAATGTATAGGTTTGCTAGGTGTCCCAGGTGCCAGCAGAGCTAGGGTTCAAAATCTACAGCTAGGCACTTTGCAAAAAGGGTCAGTTTTCACCGTGAAAATGTGGTGTGCCCATGGTGCGTTTTCGGACATTTCCTGTTGCGGGCACTAGGCCTACCTGCACATGTGAGGCATCATTTCGCTCTGAAGAATTTGAGGAACACGGGATGGGAGTAATTTTGGGCATTCATGCAGATTCCAGATCTTTCCACCACAGAAATGTGAGGGAAATGTGTTTTTGGACCCATTTTGAGGATTGCAAGGGATTCTGGGTAACACAACCTGGCGAGAACCAGACAAGTCACCCCAATCTGGATTACCCTGGGTGTCTAGTTTTGAAAAATGTATAGGTTTGCTAGGTGTCCCAGGTACCAGCAGAGCTAGGGTTCAAAACCTACAGCTAGGCACTTTGCAATCAAAGGGTCCGTTTTCACTGTGAAAATGTGGTGTACCCATGTTGCGTTGTGGGCTGTTTCCTGTCACGTGCACTAGACGTACCCACACAAGTGAGGTACCATTCTTCTCTGAAGACTTTGGAGAATGCGGGGTGGGTGGATCCATGCAGATTCCAGAACTTTCCACCACATAAATTTTAGGATTTTTTTTTTGGGGACAAAGTTTGAGGTTTGCAAGGGATTCTGGGCAACAGAACCTGGGGAGAGTCAGACAAGTCACCCCATCCTGGATTCCCCTTGGTGTCTAGTATTAAAAAATATACAGGTTTTCTAGGTTTCTCTATGTGCCAGCTGTGCTAGGGCCCAAAATCCATAAGTAGGCACATTGCTAATAAAAAGTCTGTGCCTAGTGTGTTTCTGCCACCCTGGAGGAGAATCCGGAGTGGGGGTTGCCCTGATATGCCCCCAGACTGTGGCTATTTTTCGGGGATGGGGTATTGGTACGCCCGTTCTGGGCAACCCCCACCCCCTGCACAAAAAAGACAGCGTAATCGCTGGGGCCTAGTGGCCTTTCTGTCCCCCAGGGGGCAGATCAGGGGCCACTGCCCCATCTGCCTCCCCGGGGGTCAGAAAGACTGGAATTTCTCTGGGGGTGGGGGTATTGTCATGCCCATTTTGGGCAGCCACCCCCTACTCAAATTAAACAAAAAATCCCCGGTTTCTAGGGGGCTTTCTGCCCCTGGGGGCAGATTGGGGGCTACAGCCTCCATATGCCTCCCAAGGGGGGAGGGCAAAAAGACTGGAATTTCACTGTGGGGGTGTGTGGTATTGTCATGCCCGTTTTGGGCAGCCCACACTCCTAATTGTAACTGCCTAAAACTCAATGATTTATAGTGGGCTTTCTGCCCCCCAGGGGCAGATTGGGGACCACAGCTCCCATCTGCCTCCCAGGGGGGTCAGAAAGACTGAAATTTTTGTGGGGGGTATTAACCGGCCCGTTTTGGGCAGCCCGCACCCTAATTTAAATTGCCCCCAAAAATACCTGCAGACTAGTGGGCTTTTTGCCCCCGGGGAGGCAAATTGGGGTCTTCAGCCCCATCTGCCCCCTAGAAAGGGTGAAAAGACTGTAATTTGTGTGGGGGTAGGAGCCCCCACCCTAATTAAAATTGCCCACCAAAAAATCCCTGGTTTCTAGTGGGTTTTCTGCCCCCGAGGAGGCAGATTGGGTGCTGCTTCATCCATCTGCTTTGGGGGTAGAAAGACTGTAATTGTTGCCGGGGTCGGGGCATTGGCATGCCCGATTTGGGCAGCCCCCACACTAATTCAAATTTCCCCATAAACAAATCCCTGGCGTCTATTGGGCTTTCTGCCCCCTAGGGGGGGCACATTGGTGGCTCCTGCCCCCATGCTACCTTCAGGGGGGTATAAAAGCTGTAATTGTGGTGGGCTGGGGGCATTGGCATGCCGATTTTGGGCAGCCCGCACCCTAATTAAATTGCCCAAAATAAAATCCCTGACGTCTATTCGGCTTTCAGCCCCCCTGATGGGGGCAGATTGGGGGCTATTGCCCCCATGTTCCCCCCATTTTGGGCAGACCCCACCCTAATTAAATTTCCACCAAAAAATCACTGGAGTCTAATGGGCTTTCTGTCCCCTTGAAGGCAGAAAGGCTGGGATTGTGGCAGGGGTAGGGGCATTGGAATGCCCGTTTTGGGGAGCCCCCACCCTGCAAAGAATTGCGCGAAAAAAATAATACCTGCCGTTTAGTGGGCGTTCTGCCCCGGGGAAGATTGGGGGCTACTGACCCCATCTTCCCCCCTTGAGGGCAGAAAGACTGAATTTTGCCAATTTTCTTTGGGGGGAGCGAAGGATCTTGCCCAAGGGGCCACTCCCTCCTCCCTGGTGAGTGGATCCCCTGGGGGTACCATTGGACAGGGGAGATTCCACCCTTTCCAATGATACCTCTCTTGTCTTTCTACGTGCCCAGGGGGCTGAGATAGCCCTTGAGCACATAGAAAGTGAAACTGAAATGATCCTAAAGTCTCATTTCAGTGTCAGTTTCTGTGAAATTACGTCAGCAAAACGTCCGCTCAGATCGTCATTTGACAGAAAAGAAGGGGGGACTCAAGAGCTGGTGAAACTCTTCCCCAGCTCCCGAGGCTTTTGGAGAGAAAAAGAAATCCCTCTGCTGCCTGCACCAGAGGGATTTCCGGTGCAATGTGTCGGGAGGGTCGGGAGCCGTCCTACGCACATGAGCTCCATGGTGCAGGCCGGCTCCTGGCCATCCTACACACGCAAGGGATTAATGAACAGTACACGTTTCTGAACCCAGTCTAATATGCTGCATAGCTAAATACATATAAGGTCCCAAAGGCGAAATCGATTGCATTGCAAATACTTGTTTAGGTAACCTGGTTTGTGAATGTTCTCTGATTCACTTCTTAACTGTAATGTGGTTGGACTATTGCTGTTGAGATGTCACATACAAAGTTTCCTGAGCAAAGCATTGACAGTCATGGCAAACTAGCAAGAGTAAGCTGGGACTCCTCACTGAAGCCAGGTCACTTCTAAGAGCTAGATTAGTTTGACTCTGTGGGAGCTCAGCCACAGCACATGTTTGAAACGAGCCTTTCGGATGCCAAAGGTAGGATTCACCATTACTTTGAAGTGGGTATAAATGAGAGGTTTCTAAGGGTGCTGAGAGGGAAGCACCACCTTTTCCTTCTGGCTGACTCAAGAGCTTCTCAGACACCACTGAATCATTACTTTGTCCCTGTGGAGCTCCTGGACGACTGTGGGGGACATGAATGAATGGATGAATAAGCCCTCTTACCTCCAGCCATGAGTGCGCAGACCAGGATCGCGGCTGTGAGCAGACTCCTCATGGTGCACTGGAGTAGGTAGGGTGGCAGAGTGTGGGCTGGAGCAGCTGAGCTTGTCTTTTACACATTCACTGCTGAGGACAGGACTTTTTATACTGCAGAAAGGGGCGGGTCAGGGGCTACCTGAGCCGCCCACAAGGTAAAAAAACAGATGACCCTCACCGTGATTGGTGTGCTCCTGAGACAGGCCTTCTGCAAAACAGACTTTGAAAACTAATGTAATGCACACATCTTGAGTAAATACATGCTAAAAGCTCTTCTCGCTGAGGGCTTCTAGCAGCATTGTGACCTTTTAATGTTGTAGGGTACCTCATTAATGCATGATATATTTCATAGGTAAACCATTCAAGGAAAACCTAAGGCATTTCCACCCGAGATGCAGATTGCTAAAATACCTGGTTACTAAACCGGAACAAAATGTGCTTTATTACAAACTATTTGTTGGGAAGGTCTGAGGTTTTTTTTTAGAATGTTATCAACTACAGATTTTACATCTAACACTGCTATCTGATGAGCCTCCTTTGACATGATTGGTTGACTACATATGTTTTATTTATAAAATCAGTTTTGTAAGAGGTCATTAAAGTCTTGTTTGTGTTTTTTTCAATATGCTTAGTGAATGATCTTCACCTGTGCCATCTTCGGTGCTGTTGCTCCTGTCCTATCAGAGTACTAATGCGTTGCATATTTGTTCTTTTTGTAGTAGGGTTAACCCTACTGTGAATGCGCTATTGTAATTGCTTGTGTGGTGAGCAGGCTGTCCTTACATGATGAGTTTGGTCCTGCACATACATCAGTCCTAAATCAAAGTTCAATTCACTCCCACCTTTGACTACCTCGCTTCTAACGTTTCGGTTGTTTTAATATTTAGTAGATCCTTCATCATGGCCATTCCATTGCTCTCCTCAGTAGTGGTGTATGCATCTGCCTTTAACTCTAAAATTGCTCTTCTTTACTCACCTGGTCAATCTGGCTGTGGGTACATTGTGGTTGTGTCATTGCTTTTCCATCTGACTTCCTTTTTTACCTCTCCAATCCTTCACCAAGTCCTAAGTCCTCCATTTTATCCCTGGAACCTCTTGTCTGTTAATGATACTGTACAATCCTCCTCCACCCCTATGTCTCATTTCTATCACAATAGGGGCTACACCAGGAGATACACTAGCCTCATCACAGTTCATGATTGCTTCTCTATTCAACACTACTCAGAAGGATGCTTTTGCAGTTGAGGAACTTCATTGCATGCCAGGCTGTGTCCTCTCTGCCCTTTCCTCATGTATATTGGCTGACACTCCTGTCCCATATAATTTCCTTTCTAATGTACAACTTGTATCATTTGCATTAGTGATTTGCTTCTACCGAACACCCCAACATCCTACAATTGTTCTTCAGAATTCTCTTGAGTTACATCTGACACATATGTGGGCCATATACTTGTTGCTTCTTAGGGTTGATTACAAGCTGCATGGTACTGGCGCAGTGGTAAATCTGCTTGTGAAATCAATGTCACTGCCTGGAAATGCAGCACTAGTGCCATGCAATTATTAGCTGGGGAGTATGAAATGTGCGTGCATGTGGGACTTGGTTTACAATAGGGTGTAACACCTACATTCTTCACCTGCTCCGAGCAGGTGGTACGTACAAGTGAGGTCCTTTGGTTGTGTGTGTGTGGAGGGGTGTAAGGTGAAGAGGAGTGAGTAGGAAGGAAGGAGAAGCTATATTCAGGCACTGGAAGATTTGGTTAGAATAACATAATTGACAAAGTCCTTCTGTGCAATCCACAATCACAAGGGTCACTCACAGTACTGCTGGGGCTGTTTTCTTGACCCTGCTTGGTTTGGAGGAGTGGGGGTGGCGGAGGAGCCAATGTTATCTTTAGCAGATGGAGAGTTTTTAAGCTCCTTCTATAATGAAGTATAAAGCCAGGCAGGGGTTCTTCACTAGTCTCAGGTCTAGTATTGATGGTTCCAGAGTTACCAGGTCAGGAGATTGAGGCTAAAATAATGCCTTATGTTAAAATAACAAAGACTTGTGGTTGCCAAAAGAGGTTTCACCAGAATAATAGTGAGGCCTAAAAGTTTACATTTGAATAATTTCATGACATTTTAGTCATCTTTTGTAAATTTTTGTGAAGAAAAAGTTTGAATTCTCTTGATTATTGTTTGCCTTAGCCAACCGTTAGGCAAGGGTGAATATGTAGGACATGAAGCGGTGGTTTTTCCTGATTATTGGCAGCCAGCATTAGGAATAACGAAGATGTTGGACATGAAGTGGTGGACTCTCCGTTCCCACATTAGTCAACGGTGAAGATATCTGACATGCAGTGGTAGACTCATCTAATTATTGGCTTTAGGCAATTGAGAAGATGTAAACATGAAGTGATTTACTCTCTTCAAAATTGGCTGCAAGCATTAGACAATGGTGAAGATGTAGAACATGAAGCACTGGATTTCCTAATAATTGGAAGCCAGCATTCAATCAATCAATCAGAAGTTTGTTGAGCGCGGCTACTCACCCGTGAGGGTCTCAGGGTGCCAGGGGTAGGGAGGGTGCCGGATTAATTACATCAAGGAGGGGGTCTGTCAAAGAACTAGGTTTTGAGGCTTCTTGCGAAGATGGGGAGCGATGTTGTCTGTCTGAGGTGGAGTGGAAGGGCGTTCCAGGATTTGGCTATGAAGAAGGAGAAGGAGCGGACTCCCGATCTGCTCTTTCTGGTATGGGGGACTATGGCGTAGGAGAGCTGGGCTGATAATTTGAGTCAGCTGATCAGGTAGGCTTTTCCGGTGTCGTGAAGGGCCTTGTGTGAGTATCTTGAAGGTGGTTCTCGCCTCGACGGGGAGCCAGTGGAGTGTGCGCAGGTGCTGGGAGATGTGGCAGTGTTTTGGTCGGTTGAGGACCAGTCTTAGCACGGTGTTCTGGATGTTCTGTAGCTTGCAGGTGAGGTTTTTGTTTATTCCGGGGTAGAGTGAGTTACCGTAGTCGAGTCTGCTGGCGACCAGGGCGTGAGTGACGGTCTATCTATGTTAAAGGGGGATCCATTTGAAGGTCTTATGAAGGAAGCAGAGGGTGTGGAAGCAGAAAGATGAGACAGAGTTGATCTGGGGGTCCATTTTGAGTTGGGAGTCCAGGATAATTCCCAGGATGCATGCGTGGTCCGTGGGGGTTGGTGGGTTTCAGAGGATGGGGGCTACCAGGTGTCGTGGTTTGGGCCCATGATGAGAATTTCTGTTTTGTTGGTGTTTAGGTGTAAGAAGCTGTTTTTGTCCATTTGGCTACGCTTCCATGCCTTCTCGAAATTTGTGTCTTCCGGTGTTGGGTACGTTGGATAGGGAGAGGATGAGTTGGGTGTCTTCTGCTTATGACACAATGTTCAGTCCGTAGGTCCTGACAATGGGGGAGAGTGGAGCCATGTAGACGTTGAAGAGTGTCGGAGTGAGGAAGGAGCCCTGCGGGACTCTGCAGGTGGTAGGTGTAGGGCCCGAGAGGAAAGGGGGGAGTCGTAAGTTGCGTTCTGCAGGAGAGGAAGGAGCGGATCGAATCAAGGTCCTGGAATCCTGTGTCGTGGAGTCTGCGTATTAGGGTGCAGTGAGCGGCTGTGTCTAATGCCGCTGAGAGCTCAAGGAGGATGAGGGCTACTGTTTCACCTTTGTCCAGTAGGGTGTGGATGTCATCTATTACGGCAAGGAGGGCAGCTTCCATACAGTTTTTTTTTCTGAATCTGGATTGGGAGGAGTTGAGGATGTTATGCTCTTCGATGAATATACCCAGTTGGCTGTTGATGGCTTTCGCAATGACTTTCCCTGAGAAGGGGAGCAGTGAGATAGGTCTGTAGTTTTTGAGGTCGGTGGGGTCCGCAGAGGGATGCTTCAGCAGGGGGTTGACCTCGGCGTATTTCCAGTTGTCAGGGTACGAGGCGGTCATCAGGGAGCGGTTGATGGTGTGGCAGAACATGGGTGCGATGATGTCGGCTACTCTGTTGAAGATGTGGTGGGGGCAGGGGTCCATGGGGGCTCCTGAGTGGATTGACTTCATCGTCTTCAGTGTGTGTTCGGTGGTGAGGTCTGTCCAGTTGTCAAACGCTGGTTTTTGGGTGTCGGCGGTGGTTGGTGAGGGTTCAGTGTGTTGTTTGTCTTCGTGAAGTTGTTGTAGATACTCTTGATTTTGTGGTGGAAAAGGGGGCTGAGTTTGTTGCAGAGGTCTTGTGAGGGAGGGATGTCAGTAGACTTCTTGGTGGGTTGGGCGAACTCCTTGATGATGCTGAAGAGTTCCTTGCTGTTGTGCGCGTGGGTGGAGATTGGAGGTAGTTGAGTAAATTCATTTTTGTCTGCCAGCATTAGGCGCTGAAGAAGATGTAGGACATGAAGTGGGAAACTCTCCTGATTATTGATCGCTATCTTTTGGCAATGTGAGAATGTAGGACATGAAGGGGTGGACCCTCTGAAGAGATGCTGCCTGCATTAGACAATGATGAAGAAGTACGACAGGAAGTGGTGGAATCATATAATTATTGGCTGCCAACGTTAGGCAATGGTGAAGAAGTACGACAGGAAGTGGTGGAATCATATAATTATTGGCTGCCAGCGTTAGGCAATGGTGAAGAAGTACGACAGGAAGTGGTGGAATCATATAATTATTGGCTGCCAACGTTAGGCAATGGTGAAGTTGTAGGACATGAGGTTGTTGTTGCTGCTTGATTTGTCGGTAGCATTCAACACCGTCTCTCACCCCGTCCTACTTAACCGCCTCCGGGCTAAAGGCATCCAAGGGAAAGCCTTGGACTGGCTGTCCTCGTTCTTATCCAATCGGACACAGGCGGTGTTTACACCCCCTACACCTCTGAAAGTCGCCCGTTAAAATGGGGAGTCCCACAGGGCTCCTCATTGAGCCCCCGTTTGTTTAATGTTTATTTTTCCCCCCTGGCTGAGCTCATTGCTCAGTCAGGAATCAATGCAACCTCGTATGCTGTTGATATTCAGCTCCTATTTTCTTATGACACCCCTATCCAGACCACTTTTGACCCATTAAAAGATTGTCTCCGCAGCATCGCCCACTGGTTGGATAGTAACTTCCTTTGATTAAACGCTGGGAAAACCGAGGTCCTCTTTTTTTACCAATCCTCCCCACTGGAGTCGAACCTCTGGTGGCCTCTTGACTTGAGCATGCCCCCTTCCCCCAAGAAACCAGTAAAAAACCTTGGGGTTAGATGGGATTCTAGCCTCTCCTTCCAAAATCAAGTCCAGACGGTGACAGCTGCATGCCTCTCAAACATTAGAATGATTAAAAAATATATTAATTTCCTTCCTAGTAATACCAGGAAAACCATTGTACAGGCATTAATAACTTCCCATTTGGATTATGCCAACAGTCTGTACCTTGGACTTGCTTCTGGCCTTTGCCACCGGTTACAGACAGTCCAGAATGCTGCAGTCTGGCTGGTCTGTGGCATCTCCCTTCGAGAGCACATCTCTCCACATCGACGAAGGCTTCATTGGTTGCCAGTTCAAAAAAGGGCTGAATTCAAAGCACTCACCTTGGCACATCGTGCAATCAAGGGAAAGGGCTCCGCATATCTCTCTTCCTGTCTCCGCCCTTACAGCAACGAGAGACACCTCCGATCCAGCTCAAAACATTTTTTTGCTGTGTACCCCCAGATTCAAAAAAGCACGTTCTGTGGGAAAAACCTTTCAGGTTTGTGCCTCCTATCAATGGAATAAACTCCCTCACTCCATTAGGTTGATTCAGGAGGAGTTGCCTTTTCGCAAGGCACTGAAAACATTCCTCTTCTGCTAAATTCCCAATGAGTGAGACCCAGCATACACACAGACGCGCCGGGACACCCCGTTGGGGTAGCTGTGCGCTATGCAAAACACACTAAATACATAAATGAGGTGGTTGAGTACATTAATTATTGTCTGCCAGCATTAGGCGATGAAAAGATGTAAGTCATGCAGTGATGGACTCATCTAATTATTGACTGCCAGCATTAGGCAATGGTGAAGATGTCGGACATGAAGAAGTGGACTTTCCTGATTATTGTTCGCCAGCATTAGGCAATGGTGAAGATGTCGGACATAAAGGGGTGGACTCTCCTGATTATTGTTCGCCAGCATTAGGCAATGGTGAAGATGTCGGACATGAAGGGGTGGACTCTCCTGATTATTGTATCTCAGCATTAGGCAATGGTGAAGATGTCGGACATGAAGGGGTGGACTTTCCTGATTATTGTTCACCAGCATTAGGCAATGGTGAAGATGTCGGACATGAAGGGGTGGACTCTCCTGATTATTGTTCGCCAGCATTAGGCAATGGTGAAGATGTCGGACATGAAGGGGTGGACTCTCCTGATTATTGTATCTCAGCATTAGGCAATGGTGAAGATGTCGGACATGAAGGGGTGGACTCTCCTGATTATTGTTCGCCAGCATTAGGCAATGGTGAAGATGTCGGACATGAAGGGGTGGACTTTCCTGATTATTGATCGCCAGCATTAGGCAATGGTGAAGATGTAGTACATGAAGTGGTGGACTCTCCTGATTATTGATCGCCAGTATTAGGTAATGGTGAGGGTGTAGGACATGAAGGGGCGGACCCTCTGAAGAGTTGCTGCCCGCATTAAACAATGACGAAGAAGTACGACATGAAGTGGTGGACTCATCTAATTATTGGCTGCCAGCGTTAGACAAAGCTCTAAAGTATTTGAGGCATAAAGTGAAACCCCACAGAAGAGTAACATAGGACCGCTAGTGCTCATGCTGTAAACCCGTTGAGGGTGGTTCTAGGCAACAAATTGTCAATATTTGTCAAACATGTATCCCTTTGATATAGCTGCGAGACTGTCTATGGGCTATGAGGAGGTATGAGGGCTGCCTTATGACTCCTTAGCTGTGTGTTGTATCTCTGTTTCTTGCGTGAACTTGCTAAAGACCTTATGAGGGGACCCAATTTTGTGAACGCATTATTTGAGAGAAACTTTAAGCTCTGTGAAGCCCCTTTGTTTTGTTTAGATTTGAGGGACTGATGCTTCAAACGCAGGAAGCTGGGAGCTTTAAGACATATTAAGAGTTTTGATCTAACTTAAGGGACACAAACAAATGTGTGTAAAAAGCATACAGGACAGGTATGTCTTCTCAAACTGAACTCACTGATACTCTGGGTCAATTTGGCTCAAGTCTTCAAGAAACTCACCACCATGAGGAATGGGTAAGAAGACCACGAAAGCCCCTGCGTACTCTCTGGCACTCCCCTGGAAGGTGCCAACTTAAGCACACCAAGGATGGGTTGAGTGTGCCTTCCCATCTTGCAGTATGCAAATGACACTATTGTCATGGACCATGCCGGAGTGGGTCTACAGAGAGCCCTCAACGACGTTCACCATTACAACCAGGAGAAAACATTCCAGGTAAATCAAGGCAAAACTAAGGTTGTCAGCTATGCTAAATTTACTTGCAAACAACTAATTTGCTGGCAGCTTGTAGACCTATAAATTATGGCAACTCACTTTGAATTACCTTGGTGTCTGGTTCATGGAAGGGGCCAAACGGGCGACCACCTAAGGCATCTCTGACACAATTTAGTCATAGTCTGAAATGCCTAAGCAACCACTTACAAAGCCCAACTCCTGACCCAATGCTGATAGTCCCTAGAACCAATCTGGTCTCGGCTCTTAACTACAGCTTCCTAGCCTATCCCGGAGTACTCAGCATGCTTCTTAAAACTCCAAGATCACTGCATATATAAAAATACTGCTCCCTGCCCTGCAGGACAGAACAAAGCTGAGTCTGGAGTTGGGTCTCAGGAGCCCTGACTTTGTGTGCCAGTGGGACTTAACAAAATACTGCCTCAGGGTCCTGTGGGCCTCAGAGCCCTAACCCTATATCATCAACTCAAATAAATCTTTGAAGGAGAGGACACCTCATGGCAAACTCCTTTAGCGCTAGCAATCAGCAGTTTGAACATCATAGCTGTCAACCTGCACATCCAAGAAACACCATACTTAGTCTGGGTAAGAGCAGGGTGTGGTAATTTAACAGTGATTGGATTAAGCATTAGCAGAAGACATCTTGTATTTAGAGACTATCGGACAGATTCATTTAGCTTAATGGCGCTCACAAAGGGCCAGATTCTGAGAATCTGACCCTTTGCGAGTGCAATTTTTGCATTTGGGATTCATCATCCCAAATGCAAAATTCACTATTAAAGAATTCACACATTTGCGAGGAATTGCATTTAAGGAATCTCTATTTGAGATTCCTTAAATGCAATTCATGAACCATTTTAGAATTGCGAAATCGCAATTTTGGGCCGCTATTTACCGCGAGGCCAAACCTCGTGGTAAATAGCAAAAACTTAGAAAAATGTATTTAAATGCATTTTTCTAAGTTGCATGTTACACACACACATGTCCTTTGGACATGTGTGTGCGCAACACCAATGTAGATTACATTTCAGGGGTGCTACAGGGTTTCCTTTAGACACCCCTGA
Source organism: Lissotriton vulgaris (assembly GCF_964263255.1). Taxonomy (NCBI): domain Eukaryota; kingdom Metazoa; phylum Chordata; class Amphibia; order Caudata; family Salamandridae; genus Lissotriton; species Lissotriton vulgaris. Next base: position 2,137,054,305 of record NC_141691.1, on the reverse strand, counting down.
CACCCTTGAAATTGCATCCTTATTTGCGATTAGCAAATTGCTAATCACAAATAAGGAATTACTCCCCATTCATTCCCATGGGCCTTTAGGCCCATAGGAATGAATGGGGAGTTTTTGTGTGTAACATGCAACTTAGATCGCAAATAAGGAGGCTGTAGGAATCGCAATTTATTTAGCGATTTCTACATGAATCCCGATTTGCAAGTCCTTTATAGCGATTCCTTAATAATCGCTATTAAGGACTCGAAAATCGGGACATTGATGAATCTACCTGTATCTTGCCCGTTTACAGAATCCATTTTGTATTTCTGTCAGCCATTTTGTTTGCCATGTGCTCACCATGTGCTCTGTCGTACCTTTCTGTTAACTGCTCTTGAAATCTGCTAGAGTCGAGATATATTTATCCTCCTTTGCTTTGCACATGCCCAGTAGAGCTTACAGCTGTTCCTAACTTGTAACTGTCAAAATGTGTCCACCAGAATTAGCTTACTGTCAGTCCTTCCCACTTGTTGCTAGCACACTCTCTGTACGACCTTATATGTATTTGAAATCAACACTCTGTGCCTTGCACCGCCTTAATTTCAGCCCTTGTGTGGGTATAAAAGGACCAGGCTCCTTCCAGTCAGTGTGCTGCCGCATACTATAGCGAAGGGTGTTGTGTGAATGTAGTTCCACCTCATGAGGTTTAATAAACTCTGTCTGTTCTATTCCAGCTTCGGTGCCAACTTCTTATTATTGGTCTAAGGACTCTAAGCAGAGAAGGGCGAATCCCTTGCACTAGTAGGCCTGGCTGAGGCTTGCTACTACAAGGGAAAAGGCAAGAAATGCAAACCTCCTGTGAACAGGAAATTAAAATAATTCTATCCTGCAGCACCACTGCCAAAACATTTTATGCATCCTACATCCCAGAGAAGGCCCAGCCCTAATTTCAACGCACACTTGCAGACCAGGCACACAGAAAATTCCCCTACACGAGGCTCATTGCCTTGCCAAACTTTGACTTCACCCCAGCCTGGCACTGGAACACAGAGGTAACTTCTTGTAGGTTATGTAAGTATCTCAAAATAATCTTGGCTCCATCTGTTGTTCTGCTGTCCCAAACCTGCCGATGACCCCCATTGATTGCTTCTTTCCCTGTTCCGGGCCAATAAGATCAGACATTGCAGAGAGGCCTCAAATCTGTGCTTTTCTGACAATTCAGCAAGAACCCTAGCTAGACACGGACTCCATCCATCTCGCTCTCCTCAATGCCCCTGGAGGGTGTAACTAGCATTACTACATGGTACTCATCTATCCTCCAGGAATCACAGCCGGCCTCCACTGACTACAGCAAGGGCCACACGCAATGATCCTTAAGTCTCCACGGTTTTACGCACCACAAGATGACTATCTTGCACTACTCATCTCCCTTCGTCATCCTTGTTGGCCTCACTCACTGGGGCTGGGATATTTCATCAGCCCTGACTAGTACTCTGATGCACCCACTTTTCTAAGCACTTTAAGTTTCAAAACCACACAAGGACTAACTAGTCTGCTCTGTGTGCTTTCTTGGATGCTATCTTTTTTTAACAAACCTGTTAAAACCATTGCTCTTATTCTTACCTCTTTTATACTGAAACAATTGTTCATGCTGTTCATAGGGTTGTGTGCTCTTTTTAGAAACACTATTGACTGTATTTTTTATTTCTTTAATAAGCATTTATTAATAACTAGCTGTACCCGACCACGCGTTGCTGTGGCTCAGTCTGGTTAAATGGAAGAGAAAGAAAAGAGTAAGCGCACGTTTCTAATATGTTTAATTTCTCAGTGCTTGTGAGTATATAATATGTTTTTGTCCATCCTAATATATGTAGACTATTGTTTATATGCGTCCCTTGTATTTGTTGAGCAGCAGCCAAATCGATGGGGTCTTTTTGGGTTGGAAAGTGAACCAACTCCTCCCCCCTCTCTCCACCAACTTCCAGGTCTGCCATCATGACACTGACTGTCCATCCTAATATATGTAGACTATTGTCTATATATGTCCCTTGTATTTGTTGCGCAGCAACCAAATCAATAGGGGCTGTTCGGCCTTTCGATTAAAAACACGCACGTATTGAACACGCGCGTATTGGAATCCAACGTTGTGTATATATAAACAGGCGCTAATGTTACAAAGTGAACTAACTCCTCCCCCCTCCCTCCCCCGAATTCCAGGTCTGCCATCCTGACACCAACTGTCCATCCTAATCTATTTAGACTATTGTATCTATGCGTCCTTTCTTAATGTTGTAAAGTGGACCAACTCCTCCCCACACCCCTCCACCCACTTCCGGGTCTGCCATCCTGACACCAACTGTCCATCCTAATATATGTAGACTATTGTCTATATTTGTCCCTTGTATTTGTTACGCAGCAACCAAATCAATAGGGTCTGTTCGACCTTTTGATTAAAAACATGCTCTTATTGGACACGCACGTATTAGAAACCAAGGTTGTGTATATATAAACACGCGCTAATGTTGCAAAGTGAACCAACTCCTCCCACCTCCCTCCACGCTCTTCCTGGTCTGCCATCCTGACACCAACTGCCCATCCCAATATATGTAGACTATCGTCTCCATGCATCCTTTCTTAATGTTGCCAAGTGAACCAACTCCTCCCCCCTCCCCCCTCCCCCCTCCCTCCACCCACTTCCTGGTCTGCCATCCTGACACCAACTGTCCATCCTAATATATGTAGACTATTGTCTCTATGCGTCTATTGTAGTTGTTGCGCATCACTCCAATCGATAGGGTCTGTTCGTCCTTTAGATTAAAAACACGCCTGTATTTGACAAGCGCATTTTCGAATCCAACGTTGCCTATATATTCGAATTAAACGTTGTGTCAAAATTTGAAATCAATCGGTGAAGAACTTTCATAGATTTAAGATTTTTATCAAATTCACATTGACATTGTGTTTGTTTGTGCTTTCGAATAAAAACATGTGCGTATTCGACACGCACGTATTCGAATCCAATGTTGTGTATATAAAAATATGCGCGTATTCGACACGCACGTATTCGAATCCAATGTTGTGTATATAAAAACATGCGCGTATTCAAATGCAACGTTGTGTCAAACTTTCAGAGCAATCAGTGAAGAGCTTTCGGAGATTTGAGATTTTAAACAAACGAACAGTTACATTTTTATTTATATAGATTGTTGCCTATTGTAACTTTATGAAATCATACCACACAGTTCCATACATGCAATTATTTCAATCAACTGAACATGAGAAAATTACTTTATCTCTCTGTACCACACGCATGGGGACCTGTGCCTATAACAAGGAAATTCAACCTAAAGGAAATATGTGGATTATGAATAGTTAGAATTTTTTGTATATTTGTTGTAAAAAATTACAACATACATCAAATAATCTGTCCACTCAAATAATTCTTGTTAGAATATATCTACCTCACCTGGATCTTTTGATGACTCCCTCAAGGCATTCCCTTTGCTAATGGGTTTACTAAAAGCATCAGCCAAGTCTTACATTAGTGTTTCATTATGTATCCCATACATTTTTCATTTGACGAAAGTAAATAAAGCGAAATGTCATCAACTAGTCACTCTGCACCTTCTTGTGTTGTGGGTAGTTGTAACTTCGCTACTGCTATCCTGTGTCTGCTTTTCCCCCATACAGCGAGCCGAGGAGTGCGTTTAAGTCTGGCAAGTTTGTGAAGTAGTATAGTAGTCACGGAACAATTATCATTTTGGCGACAATCGGAGGTAACGGGAGGTTTTGCTAGAATCCTACAGAGGATCTGATGCCAGCCAGAGCCCTACAGTGGTTACCCAGGTGACCAATTGTCGTCCTACTCCCATGTGTAAGATTGTGTGTTCGACCGGGTGCGTGGCTGGTTCATCGTTCGAGAGGTCATGGTATTGGCAATAATATGCGAGGAGTTGATGGTGGAGTAGGAACTGTCCGGCAGGGAGATCTTGGTCTTCTATCAGTCGCTGGAAGGGCCCGAGAGGCCATCTTGAAATAGCGACTCCACCTCAGTGATGCAGCAGTCTGTCCATGTATGTAGTACGTTAGGTATATAATAGTGTTCATGTTGGGGCCATCCGGCCAGCGGAATAAGGGGGGATATGGGGGTCTCCCTGACGACATACAATGTATTCTTTACACTCAAGGACCTCACCAGGCTTACATATCTGAGTACATGGGAAGCCTGTGAATTGGGTATTTATCAGAGGAGGCAACAACACAAAGCGCTGCTTAGATTTGTCTCACTGGCCATTTTGCCTCTTGAGTTGTGGCGGTACACAAATGGGCACTGGCAGAGGAAGAAACATTACGAGAAAAAGAGGCGACCGGGACACGCAAACACCCTATATCACTGGACTGGGCTATCCTATTAAATCAATACAAACAATTACTAACCCACAACGACCCGGAGAGAGTCCCTCACACACCACGAGACACGCAGTTGCAGGCCGCGAACACAGATGCCAGACCTCCGGCAGTTCACAGTTAAAGTCACTAGGTATTGGTGTCGGGCTTTACGCCTTAAGAGTAAGCAGGCCCCACAGGAATAGACTGGCCACAGGTCCTCCCTCTTTGCCCCTGGTAACTTATGGAACCACCGTTCACCGAGACACATGCCTTATCGGACACATGTACCCAGTATCCCATGAGCAGCCCCCCCCAAGCTTTTCTCCCCCCAGTGAAATTCAGCAATTCTCCGTAGAAAGATCTTAATAGTGACAAGAAAATTGACTATTAATCGCACGAATAACAAAACATTATGATATCAATACAAGTAAATGAGTTCAGAAGAATCGTGATTTGATGCAAAATGTCACTGTTAATGTAAAATGTCAATAAAAATATGGTTGAAAAAAAAAAACTAGTCACTCTGTACCTCTTCGAAAGGTAATACTATTATGAGTTCACAGGTAGATGCAATGCAATGCTATTTTAACCCGTTGCGTGCTGCCATTGGCCGTCGCGAGCACTACCTTCATAGTGCTGCGCATGTCTAACGGCCGACGCGGCCCCGCCCGGGAAAGAAAGCGCCCGCACTGCGGCGTTTACTTGCCCGGGTTAAGGGTTAATGGGTTAAGGCCTTTGTTTTAGAAACATTTGGGTGTATTTACAAGAAATTATTAGAGCACACATCTGTTTCAAATTTTGCAGCGCTGAGCTATGACATTTGAACAATGAAGGAATGCTTTATATTCACAAGAATCCAGCATGCCCCTGCATTTCCCCTAGCGCTGGTACAAAAAAAGCTGCCTAGCATCAGCCAGGCACCCAGCCACCATGTTGCACGGGTGCCTGTGCCAAACGGGCGATAGTTAATGTGCAAGAAGGGACACTTTCCTTCACATAAGCGATCAGTAATGGTGAGTTGCACCTTATATGTGCGCTGCAGAATGCAGCCTAAACGAAAAGAGCAAGAAACTGGAAGAAATTTATATTTATTGCTGTTTGCACCATACTAGAGCCTTGTGTTCCATGGCATTCGCTTTTTTCGCTACCTCTGCCTTGTAAATCTGGGGCCGCTTCAATAAGTAATAGGCGTTGTGGTGAAACGCCCACATCAACACCCCCTGAGCGCCCCTTTGCTGCAGAGGACTGTGACGGAGAGGGCTCATCTGACAAGGTGACGTTAAACCACACAAAGCAACGAGTAAATATTGTAAATATCACTGGGCCGCTGGAGCGTCTAAAAAGTGACGCTCCGGTGGCGCGGAGAGCTTCTTATTATGTCTCATTGATTTTTCTTCTGAGCCAACAGAAGTGATAAATTGAGTCATTTTCCAGTAGCCTCTTTGGCACACTGCGGCGTTGCATCAGTCAGGGTCAGAGCCATATCTCTAGTTACAGGTGGAAGTTCCATGTGGGTTTCATGGTTTCGCTTGTGTCTATTGTCATAATGTTTTACTAAGAAGACTTACAAATTACTATATCTTACATAGAAAAGCAGCAGTATTTTTTTATATCTGAACTCCTACTATAATCTATATGCAGCACAATGGAAAAAAACAATGTTAATGCAGGAAAAGTTAGGTAAAACAAGAGGTCACCTTTCAACTTCACTAATGCTTTTCATCATTGGCAAAATCTATTAAATAGTCACTACAGATGCCCATAAATGCACCGGCAAAATACATAATATATACATTCACGTGTCACCGCGCAGGTGCAAACACACACCTATGTCATGTAAGGTGGAAGCAATTATTTTCTTTTAATTTACGGTTCCAAGATGGCGAAATCCAACTTTTTAGCAGTGAATTAAAATATATATAAAAAGTGGACAATGTAGACCAGAGTGCCCTGGCCCTGGCAGCCCATTGCAACTGATGCACTGAAACATAAACAGAAATAAAACAAATAGAATGGGGGAAAGGGAGCAACAGGGGTGGGTGCAACGGAATACGACTGAGGGGCGAAGTATGGTGCAACAGCGAAGAACAAGCATTAGAAATGCATTAGGTCCCGCATTTACGAGTTTGGGCTATTGGCATTGTAAACGACAAACCCTTTTAATTGTGTGTTGTTTTTAAAAATGATAAATAAAAGGCATTGTCATTTATAATGCCAATAGCTTAAACTCTCACAAATGGGAGACCTACTGCATTTCAAATGTGTTTTTAAAGCGTTGGGAGAGAGCGTGTTCTGACTGCGACAGCAGGCAGGACAACGCTATTTGAGAAAATAGTGCTCAGAGGCTGTAATTAAAGCCGAGCGAGTAACAACACACATAACAGGGCGTGTTGCCATGGGAGGTTACAGAATGAGACAAGGCGGTATAAGGAGGAAAGAACAAGCCTATTAACGAATCAGAAGCCAGCTTTTACCAATCACATGAGCCAATGAAAAATATGGGCAGAAAGCGGGCGGAACTTCAAGTTCATACCTGAATACAGCATGCCCGCAGAGCAGCGCTTGCGCTGCCCAGGCTTGACCTAAAAAGCATGGAGTAACTAGTGAAAATATTGTGGAATGTAAAGAGATCTAGTGTGTGGGAAGGCATAATGGAACGCAGATCACAAACAACATTCTAAAAACACTGACAAAGGACTACACCTTTCACACTGAATGCTGAAAATGTATATAAACTGTAGGAACACTACAATCAATGCCAAGGCATATTGTCATTTCTGTAGCATACCACTGACATACATATCATCGTCTTTATTAATAAACTAAGCAAAAAGCTGATGTGTTCTAGAGTGTTTTGTGCGGGTGTAACACACCGGTGCCAGGAAGGACGAATTCTGAGATGCCGTCATGGCGACAGTCTGCGACTGGCTTGGGCCATCATAATTAGAGTAAATTTAGTATTAAGTGTATTCCCTTGTCAGGAGAAACGTGAAACACGAAGGAAAGAAGGTACACTGGTTAGGGGGAGCGGGGAAGGTGCTGAGTTGGCTGAATTAGGGCAAGTGGACATCTTGCCAAAGGGAATGAGGTAAGCCGATGTAGACGAATGAAGTGTGACACAGAGTCAGTCAATGGTTGAATCAAAGGGTATTTAATCCAGAAAAGAGGCGTGCAAACCCTAGTCAAATGTGGAAGAGAGGTATTGTATAGTATTGTATTGTATTGTATTGTATTGTATGCATTTATATAGTGCTTACTACCCCTGACGAGTCGTTGAAGCACTTCCAGCTGGGCAGCAGGCTTCTCCAGGACTCAAGGTTGATTGTTAGTTCAGTGTTATTGGTTACTGTTTATTATTTCTTGAGATTAGTCCTGTGTACTGAAAGCAAATCATTCCATGCAGTAATTTCAGTTATTTATGGTAAACTAAAGTATTAGTGGTTGGTCGCAATCTTTAGTCCGGGGTAGTACGTTATATTCTGGCATGGTTAAGTTGTGGGGTGCACGGTACATCTGGTCCTCTCATGCTCCTCTCTCTGATCCTAGTCATCCTGGTCCTGCCGGAGGTCCTCCCATTCCTCCCGATCTTCTAGATACTCCTTTCCCTCATCCTAGTTATTAAAGACTGGGGTTCTGGTTGGCAGAGGTGTGTACCCTACCCAATCAGGAACCACAATCCTATACAGGGTAAATCAGATACACACCCTAAACTAACCCCTGCTCACCCACTGGTAGGTTGACACAGAACAGACAAGCTTAACTTAAGAAGCAATGTGTGAAGTATTTGTGCAACTATGAAAACAGAAAACCAATGAAAATACCACACAAAAAGATACCAAACCTTGATAGACAAATAGAGCTTAGTGATGATATTAATTTTTATTTGATTATACATTATAATCATAAAAGATAACTTTAAAAAGAAACATATAAAAACATAAAACACTATTATTTAACACAGACCAATACATTTCATTCAAATAGGACAATTCATGGACGTATACAAACCTTATCAAATCAACGGCCCAACCTAACATATACATCACTATTTTATGGGCACACAATATTTTATTCCAATGTAAGGCACCTTTTAGGTAACCAATAACTACCGAAATCACCGCCTGACCTGGTAATAACTGTAAGTATAAAAAGGCATTTTGAAATTATGTAAAACCCCTCAGTTTTAATAGAGCTTAAGATTATTGAATGAAACAAGACACAAACAACAAAAATCCAATAAGTTGCACCGGAGAAAGGGATTTTTAAAGAATATCTTAAGATATAGGGCTTAAAAGCATAAAACACCAATCGGGGTTATCTGGTAGCATTACACTGGGTCAAATCCTAAAGACAGATCCGACTACAATAAACCGTGAGTAGGATACAGTGACCAGTATTAGCCATCTGAAACAGTATCTTCATTCGGGATTGCATCGAGGAGGAGATGTGAGGAGAAAAGGAGACGATGCATCAGCATCAATCCTGGCGGAATAGGCGATGCATTGGTTCTGAGCCTTGCAAATCGGAAATAGGTCAACGTGGAACCCCTCTGATGTAGGCTCCGTGTCATCGTCGAACCGTGCACCCGGGATGGAAAGTCTTTGATCCTGGCAAAAGTCGCAATGTGTTGGGGCTGAGGAAGATGTTCCGGTTCCGAGTTGCGCAACAATGTTGATGCGTAGCTTTTTACAGTAGCAGCATTTTAAGCCCACTTTCATGGGCCCAGGACTGGATTGACACCACTTGGCGGGGCAAGACTCTCAGATGACAGAGTCCAGGTGCTGGGGATAAGTGGGAATTAAGTCTTTGATGTCCGTGAGACTTCCAACAAAAGGGAAGCATACAAGCCCTTTGAGTCAATCTGGTTCTGGGTTGGAAAGTTGCAGGTCTAGGCCCTCTCACTCCCAGGCAAGAGGGCATCAGGTCAGCACAGGAGCAGAATTCCAGCGGAGTGGCAGTTCTTTCAAGCGCACAGCAGCAGTTCTTCTTCCTGGCAAAGTAACCACAGGTCCAGACGCGCACTGAGTTTGTGGTGACAGAGGTCCAGTACTTTTACCTAGTTATGCCTGTAAAGTGGGAGAGATTTCAGAGAGAGACTTTTGAAGTGCACAGAGTGTCTGCCTTTCCTGCCCTTACTCTAGTCTCACCACAGGTGGGTATGCGGCCCTTTCTGTGGGGACAGACCCCCAGCCCGTTCAGATGCAAGTGTCAGCTCCTCCCTCCTATCCCGCCCAGGATGGGTCATCAGGAGGATAATAATTTGGGGGTCCCATCTTGTCCCAATTGTAAGTTACAACTATAAGATGTAATAGGATAATCCCAATCTTAACCTATTGGTGAGATAGGCCTTGCAGTAGACAAAAATGAATTCAATAGTTTTTCATTACCAGGACATGGAAATCTTAAAATGACTTGTCCTACCTTTTAAATATACTGCACTTGGGCCTATGTTACTGGTGACTTTATGTATTTAAAAGGAAGATCTGGGACTGGCAAGAGGATTAAATTGCTCACCTAGGTAATGCAATGGCAGTCCTGAAACATGTTTATATGGCTACGTAAGTGGGTGGCTTAATCAGTGCTGCAGGCCAACTAGTACCAAGTAATTTACAGGCCCTGGGCACATGTAGAGCAGCTTAATAGGAACCTATAAGTAAATTAAATTAGCCAATTGTACTTAAGTCAATGATACCACAATTTAGGGAGAGAGCACACACAACGTAGCAGTGGTACAGTGCCCTGTCTCCCAAAGCCAACCAAATTCAGCAAAAAGGGAAGGATGAAGGCAAAATGTTTTGGGCGACTCTTCAGAAAGGGTAGTTTTCAACATAACCTCTCTCCAGCCTGAGACCAGGGATGACTAATCAATGCATGTATGGACTTCCCTGCTTAGGTGATCAAACATGAACAATGGGCCACTACTGTAAGGCCACTTGTCTGTTCTGCGCCTCACTGAACTCAGTGGGATCCCTCTGTCTATGCTCTCCTGAGCCACTGAACTACTGACCAATGGGGAACACTTCTCCTAATCTGTGGACCCCATTTGTGCAGCACCTCACCTAACTCACTCACAGAAGCATCCCAGTAGACAGACACTGTTGCGCAATCACACAAGGCGCTCCAGTTGTTTCCTTCTTGAAGTTGTATTGTCCCAACCCCCTCATGAACCAGCCAACTCAGCAAGGATATGAACTCTTTTTTTTCCCCCCATTTTTTTTTGTCCTCATCTCACCTTGGATCTGAGCAGGTTTAACAAGCCATCTAAGATGGATCTGTGCGCCCTTCGACTTACTGCATAGATCACGCCCCCAGGGCTTCCTCCCGTGGTTGAGGTCAGGAGTAAGCATTGGACCGGGGTACTGCCATCATTAAACTAGTGATTTATCAGATATAAGTGTTGACCCCAGTCTAAGAGGGGAGATCAGTGTTAACCTGTGTTCCTTCACTATATCCCTGGTCCATACGAGCGATGTTTAGTATAGCTTTAACCCAGTTTTCTCTGTTGGGGGGGGGTCGGATCTTTCCACCTTAAACAGATCTCTCTCCTGGCTATGATTAACAAATATAGCAATAGGCCTTTGTCTATCTGAGCCTGAGCTGTAGAATCATTCATACCAAAAATAACCAAGTTGATGTCCATATCCAAATCTGTGCCAAAAATAGCAGTCAGTATTTCCCTCACATTCATCCAGAATATACTTAATTACGGGCATTCAAAAACATATGGACATCATCTGCTTTATCAGTTTTATTTATTTTTTAGATTTCTAAAGTGCGTAGCTACCCTAGGGCGTCCCAGCGCTGACATACAACCTATTATTCCAGAAGGGGGAGGGGAGAAAAAGATATTTATGGAAAAAGCCAAGTTTTAGTTGCCTGCGGAAAGTGAGTAGGTTGTGTTCTCTTCGAATGGAGAGCGGAAGAGAATTCCACAATTTAGGGGCGTTGTAGGAAAACAATCTTCCCCCCGATCGGGCTCTGTTTATTCTTGGAATACAGGCAAGGGAGAGAGAATCAGACCTGAGTTGTCTGTTGGGGTGGTAGGGTTTGATGAGGGATTTCAGGATCGGCTGGCCTTTGCCTTGCATTAACTTATGTGTAATGCATAGGGTCTTGAAAGTGACCCTTTCTTTGATCGGGAGCCAGTGAAGGCTTTTAAGGGCAGGTTTGGCCGAACATCTGGACTTGGTTCCTGTAAGGAGTCTGGCGCCTGCATTGTGGGCGTATTGCAGTTTTTTTTATGGCTGAGGCCGGAGCTCCTAGGTACAGGGCATTTCCATAATCCAGTCTGGAGTTCACCAGACCCTGGATAAGCAGTTTCCTAGATTGGAAGGGGAGTAGATGGAGGATCTTTTGTGCTGGTTGAATGAGACCGAAGAAGATGCCAGCGGTTTTCCTGGCCTGGGTTTTAAAATTGAGCTCCTGGTCCAGCCAGATACCCAGGCTCTTGACTTCTGCTTTCGGGGTAGGGGGTAAGCCCATGCATGGTGGCCAAGAGAGGGACATGGGGAGTTTGCATGGGTTGCCTAGCAGAAGAATCTCTGATTTCTCTCCATTTAATTTGAGGCGAGATTCACACATCCAACGATGGATGCTATTTAGGCAATCCGCCAAATTGTCCAGGCATTTGCTTGAGTGGTTTAAAGATACCACCAATTGGGTGTCATCGGCATACATGACTGTTTTTATACCAAATGGGGCAATGACGTCCTCTAGGGGGGACATGTAGACATTAAACAGCGTGGGGCTCAGGGAGGAGCCCTGGGGGACCCCACACTGAAGGGGGAGAGCCTTGGACAGCACAGGTCCGTCGGATACCTGAAAGGTTCTACCTTCCAGGAAGGATTTGATCGAGGACAGGGCGGTACCAGACACTCCTGCTGAGCTGAGCCGGTGGAGAAGAATGGAGTGGTCCACCGTGTCGAAAATTGCAGTTAAGTCGAGGAGGATCACTGCCACTGATCCTCCTGCGTCTATGATGGTTTGTGCCTCTTCGACCACGGCAAGAAGTGCGGTGTCGGTTCCCTGTCCGGGTCTAAACCCTGTCTGGGATTGGCGCAGGAGAATGTTGGTCTCTAAAAAGAGAGACAGTTGGGAATTAACGATTCGTTCGTCGATTTTTCCCATGGCCGGGAGGAGAGAGATGGGTCTAAAACTGGATAAATCTTTAGGGTCCAGGTGAGGTTTTTTCAGCAAAGCCCTAACTGTCGCTTTTTTCCAGTTCTCTGGAACAATGCCTAGTGCCAGAGAGTTGTTAATCAGTTGGGTAAAGGGCGGCGTGATAATGTCGGCGACCAGTTTTAATTTGCTCAGAGGAGCAGGATCCGATGGGGCTCCACTTTTCACGGATTGTAGGGTGGTCAGGAACAGTTCAGTAGTGACCACGGAGAAAGCTTGGAGGCGTGGAGTTTCTACACCCGGGGAAGAAGTGCTGGGGGATTGGAAGGAAGTGGGGGGTGGGAGGGATTTCAAAATATTACTGATTTTTGTAGCGAAAAATTCCGCTAGTTGATTGCATCTAGTACCAGATAGGTCTGGTACAGAAACCAGGTCGGGGGTTTTTGTAAGGAGGCGTACAATGCGGTAAGTTTCTTTAGAGGAATTAGAGGCTGTCTGTATTGCTTTCTCAAAGAAGTTTATCTGTGCATTTTTTATACAGAATTTGTAATGTTTTATAGCTGATCTGTATGCATTTTTGCTTTTGGTTGCCCAGTCCTGCCTCCAGAGGCGCTCAAGTTTTTTGCACTGCTTCCTGAGCAGTTGTAGATCTTGGGTAAACCATGGAGATTTAAGGCTTCTCCTCTTACTGGGAAGGAGTTTGACGGGAAGGATAGTATCCATAGATTGATTTATCCAGTCGCATAATTGTGCGTCTGCCTGGGATGGGTCGGAGTCCAAGGCTGGCAGGGTCGGAGCAAGTGTTTGAGCCCATACAGCTGTATCCAGTTTCTGCCAGGGACGAGATGGTGCTTGCTCCCGGGGAATCTGAGGTATTTCTGCAGATAACTTGAGGTTAAAGGGTATGAGGAAATGATCTGACCAAGGGATGGGGGTAGGGGTGTTCACTACTAGCCTCGGAAGGTTTGTAAATATGGGGTCTAACATATGGCCCAAGGTGTGGGTATCATGGATGCTTTTTAAGTTGAGACTAAGGGAGGCTAGATCATTTTTGAGATCGACAGCTATTTTGTTGTTTAGATCGTCGAAGTGAAGGTTTAAATCTCCCAGGACCATAAAGTTAGGAGTTAGGCAGGCCAGAGAGGTGACAGTTTCCCCTAGGGAACCACAGAAGAGTCGTTGATGTCCTGGGGGATGGTAGATTAGTATCCCTGAGAGGGTTGTATCTGGTGGTAAGTGAATGGAGAAGTGGACGTTTTCACAGTCCTGGATTGGGCTGTCCTTGAAGATGCAGGACAGGTGATCGCGGTAAATGATAGCTATCCCTCCTCCGGTACCAGAGGGTCTGTCCTGATGTTTTATAAGGTAGCCTGGGGGGAGTGCTTAGATGATATCTGGGTCCGAGTTGACATTAAGCCACGTTTCAGTGAGGAAGAGAACCTCAGTTTCTAAAGACTGTAAAAGCATGTTGGTTTCCACTTGGTGTTTTGGGAGGGATCTACAGTTCAATAAGGCCATACTAATCCTGCGAGAGAGAGACGTGGGGAGAGTTTGTATGGGCAGTGTACACAGCGGGACTGCCCTTCTTTTAATGGTAGAGTACTCTGACAGGGAGGCGTTGCACCTCTTAAATTGTGGAGAATTTCCCGGGTGTACCTCCGAGGGGATGGAGCAAGAGCAGGGGTCCTGGGCTCTAGGCTCAGTCTGGCGCGGACGGGTGCAGACGGGCTTGCCTTAGGCGCTCCCGCTGCGCTCGTCCGCTGCGCTTCCTGTGAATGCACATTTTTATGCCAGAGGGAAGGGAGGAGGGGGCGTGGCCTAAAAGGGGCGTGGCCTCTCTTGCGGCCGGTAATGGGGTCGGGGGAGTGTTGTGGGAGGCTGCGCGGCAGCCCTGTGATCCGCTGTGCTCTGCCTGTCCCAAGTGAGCGAGTGCTCTGCAAGTGATCTCCCTAGCTGGTGAGTAAAAAATACAAGTATTTTGTGACAATCAAGTTTTAAGATCAGTTTCAATCAAGTTTTAAAAACAAGGTAAAATGAGCAAGAAAGGATCCCGGCTTCTGCCTCAGGAGGTAGGAGTATTTTGTGACAATCAAGTTTTAAGATCAGTTTCAATCAAGTTTAAAAAACAAGGTAAAATGAGCAAGAAAGGATCCCGGCTTCTGCCTCAGGAGGTAGGAGTATCTGACAAGTCGCTAGTATTCAGCGATGTTTTATGCTCGGCGACGGGGGCGTGGCCTAAAAAGGGGCGCGGCCTCTCTCGCGGCCGGTAATGGCGTCGGGGGAGTGTTGTGGGAGGCTGCGCGGCAACGCTGTGATCCGCTGTGCTCTGCCTGTCCCAAGTGAGCGAGTGCTCTGCAAGTGATCTCCCTAGCTGGTGAGTAAAAAATACAAGTATTTTGTGACAATCAAGTTTTAAGATCAGTTTCAATCAAGTTTTAAAAACAAGGTAAAATGAGCAAGAAAGGATCCCGGCTTCTGCCTCAGGAGGTAGGAGTATCTGACAAGTCGCTAGTATTCAGCGATGTTTTATGCTCGGCGACGGGGGGCGTGGCCTAAAAGGGGCGTGGCCTCTCTCGCGGCCGGTAATGGCGTCGGGGGAGTGTTGTGGGAGGCTGCGCGGCAACGCTGTGATCCGCTGTGCTCTGCCTGTCCCAAGTGAGCGAGTGCTCTGCAAGTGATCTCCCTAGCTGGTGAGTAAAAAATACAAGTATTTTGTGACAATCAAGGTTTAAGATCAGTTTCAATCAAGTTTTAAAAACAAGGTAAAATGAGCAAGAAAGGCTCCCGGCTTCCGCCTCAGGAGGTAGGAGTATCTGACAAGTCTCTAGTATTCAGCGATGTTTTATGCTCAGCGACGGGGGACATGGCCTAAAAAGGGGCGTGGCCTCTCTCGCGGCCGGTAATGGCGTCGGGGGAGTGTTGTGGGAGGCTGCGCGGCAACGCTATGATCCGCTGTGCTCTGCCTGTCCCAAGTGAGCGAGTGCTGTGCAAGTGATCTCCCTAGCTGGTGAGTAAAAAATACAAGTATTTTGTGACAATCAAGTTTTAAGATCAGTTTCAATCAAGTTTTTAAAACAAGGTAAAATGAGCAAGAAAGGCTCCTGGCTTCCGCCTCAGGAGGTAGGAGTATCTGACCTCTATCTGCATCTAGGGCATTTTGAAGTCGGAATTGGGGCAAACTTCGCAATTCTGGCCGGGGTAAAATAAAGCTGATTTAACACAAAAAAGTGATTCCTCTTTAACCTTGCTGGCTTTATAAATTTGTATAATAGTTTAAGGGAAGATTCAAATCTTTCTTCTGTAGGGCTGGACTGGGGGGGGGGGAATTCCACACAGCACTTTGAGACGGGACCTCTCTATCCTCCGCCTCAAGGATCCTTGCATACCAATAAGATATTTCTTTTTTTCTTGGTTGCGGGTCTGGAAAAAGCTGCTCAAGATGCCAATTCCCTTTGATCTCACCCTCTTGCGCCTCATACCATGATCTCAACTGGAGAAACTTACATTTGGAGAGTGTAGGGCCAGTCTTGGCCACTAAAACTTCCCATGGAAGTAGACCATCTGAGTCAACCAGTTCCGACCTTATCCGCAGTCCCGCCTTCTTTAATGGGGTCGCTAAGCTGTCCTTTAAGCACTCCGGCGTCCCTGGGGAGTCCCATATTGGGGCAAGATTGGAGAAGTACCCCAAACCCCAGATTCGCCTCAGTTTATGCCATGTTAACAAGGTGGTTTTCAAAACCTTCAGGCGTACTCATTTGAAAAATCTGGGTTCCCCAAACTTATTCAGGAACTGATCTTGCCTGTTGTCCCCCTCTGCCGAAGCCATTTCCCTCAATAATCTACCCCACTTAGTTTCGGCCGGTGTTGTGAGTAACATCCTTGCACTCTTAGACTGAAATGCCATTAGGTACCAGGTGACGTCCGGTAGAGCTAAGCCACCCTTCAGAAGCTTCCTTCTCAGCTTCTTCCAGGACAATCTTTCACTTTTTTGTCCCCATAAAAACTTCCGATCTTACCCTGAATTTTATTGATAGCCTTCTGTGAGAAGGTAAGGGGGATTGTATTGAACAAATAGGTCAGTTTGGGGAGGACTGTCATCTTTACTAGGTTCACCCTACCATAAATGGACAATGGATAAACTGAAGGCCATGCAAATAAAAACGGCACCTGAAAATTGCGAGAATAAAAAACTGGAATGGTTTATAGGGAAATTAGAAGAAGTGGTTCAATGCCTAAGAATAGAATTAAAGAGGGAGAAACCCATAAGGGTAAAACAAACAAACCGAGGTAAAGGGTTCTCTGTGGCGTGCCAATCTAAGAAAAGGGAGATACGAGCATTACTTAGAAGACAAAAAAAGAACTTCACACAAGAGAGACAGGAACAGCTAATCAAGCAGAAAAAAGAATTCAAATCAATGGTAAATACCGCAAAAAGGATATATAAAGAGAAATGCTGGTTAGAACTATTAGAAGCCATAGAGAATAAAAATTTAAGGCAATTTTGGAAACTAGTAAAAGCTGCAGCTGGAACAGCAGATGGAGAATTAAACTGCGTGGTGAGTGAGGCCGCATGGGAAGAGTACATAAGGGAACTGTACGGGGTAAGGACTCACAGAGAGGATGTGGAGGCCAAAGTATGGCAAGAAATCTCAGAAGACCTATTATCTAAATTCAACGAAGAACAAGTAGAGCTCACAATAAAAGAACTTAAGCTAACCCGTGCAGCAGGACCAGATAATCTTCCTGCAATAATACTGAAGTCGGAGGTAAAATGGTGGGCAAGATTTCTGGCCAAGATGTTCCAGGTAGTTCTTAAAGAAGGCGTAATGCCATCTACCTGGAAGGGTGCCATAATTAGGCCAATCTCAAGAAAGGGAGTAAAGAGGCGCCACAATACTACCGGCTGATCAACCTCCTAGATATAGGTGAGAAAGTGTTTTCAAAAATTGTACTGAAACAATTGAATGCATGGGTAGACAAGTTCCAAATAGTACCCACACAACAGGGTGGGTTTAGAGCGGGGCACTCTACAATAAATCATGGATTTGCTCTATGGGCGATGGCTAGGAAGTCGACGGAACAGAATGGCAAGTTATGCTGTTGTTTCGTCGACTTCAGAGCAGCCTTTGATTCAGTAGATCGGGCTTGCCTATGGGATACCCTAAAGAGGTTAAATATTCCTAAAGATCTCCTCACAATAATAAAAGAACTACATAGGGAAAACTGGGGGCAAGTAATCAAGGATACTGTGGGATCTCTAAGTTGTATGCTATTCAAGCCTCGCTTTGAATATTTTGGAGCAATTCCCGTGCTTTATTGCCACGGGCTTTTCTAAAATTCTGCACTTCTATAATTATTTCGTCTCCATTTGTTGTGTTTTAATTGTGTCAGTTGTTGCTGATACTTATTTGTGACACATACCCTCTGCAACACAGTGTCTGTTGCTTATTTGCGTGTTTCACGCCTCGATTTGATCTCAGTGCCCTGTTCTTGTAAACAATTCACGCCTCAGTTCGATTTTACAAGCACGCGTGTCGGGCCCCTTTTTAGTAAGTCTTTTATATATATCTACACCCGATTATTATCTAGTCTCGAGCTATGGTACATGGTGATTATTTAAATTTATACGATTACAATTGTTTCATTGATCTAAGTGCAGAATTTTAGAAAACCCGTGGCAATAAAGCACGAGAATTGCTCCAAAATATTTAAAGCGAGGCTTGAATAGCATACAACATAGGGGTAATCTAGACCAAAATGAGGCGTGGAACGCGGAAATGATAGAGAATCAGTAATGCGTCGCCGTGGTCACATGGTATTTTCCCGGGCAACACAACTCAACTCAGCTGTCAGAACGAGGGATCGCCCAATGGGAGTGATATTGACAGACAATAAAAAGGATTTGTAAAACACAACCCAAACATTAGCAGTTTCCGGAACAGCCGACGAGAGCAAGGAGACGGGATTCGGGTGCTCAATAAAAAGGAACAGAGCGCAAGGTAAGAAAAACGAATCCCTTCGGTTAACTAGATAGAACCCCCTAAAGAAGCGAGTTTAATAATGCAGTTTAATTTCCATCTTTTAGAAAACCCCAGCAATACTAAGTTCCAACAACAAGGCGCTTCCCCATGAGTGAGCGATAGAGCGCAAGGTAAGGAGAATAAAACCCCTGTACACTATCTATTAGAAACCAAGCTTGAGGCAGGTAAAACAATGATGCCCGCATTTATATTTCAGAAAACGCCTGTGATTTCACGTCCGTAAACGCGGTGTCCTCTTCATCCACCCGACCCAAGGACAAACCTACCGCAATTTTAGGTAGGTTCGCTTCAAATACCTTTTTTTAAAAAAAACCTGTTCGCAGTAGAAGCAAAAGATTAAAAGATTTAATTCATTATATTTTCAGCAACGGAATAGAGAGGAACATTGTCACTCATTGAAAATTCCATGTCTGAATGTTGAGGCAGAAGACTAATATCCACGCCAACATTGCAGCCAAATATAAGGTAGTCTATAAAAAGACTAAGACTGTTATATAAGTTAAAGATTACCCAAAACATATTTTAAAGGAGAACTCTGTGTTTATTGTCCCAATGGGGGGGTATATTTCCTTAATTTTAATTGGACAACAGTGATACAAGAACCACCGGAGAACAAGAGAACAGGTAAAAAAATCAGGGAAATAGGTCTAGACTAATGTGCACTAGAGATGACCTTTTGACAAATATCGCCCTCACAAAATCCTTATCTGTTTAGATTTTAATGAAAGTTTACGGTGCAAATATGCAAAGCCAGAAAATAGAAAACAACCCTCTGTCCACAAATTGAATATGGAATAAGGTAATTTCAATTAACATTTAGATAAGTTTTCAATACTCCTGGGTAGATAAATCCATAGTTTAGACCCTAAAAGGCTATAAATCATTGGGAGTACCCGGGGAGGTGGTTGCTCCATAAGATCAGACCACAAGAGCCGTCAAATCAATGGGATTACCCCGGGAAGTAGTTTCTCTAACAGCTGCCAACACATTGGTAGGACCTATGGCGAAACAGCAAAAGTATATCTGTTAACCAATGTATGTTATTATGGCAATTGCGAAAAGGGAAAAAAAAGCATGAGTCACCTTTAATATGAGCCTCAGTGTCCAAAACTGTTAGCTGAAACTATATAAAGTGCTCAGTTTGTTTGCTAAAAAACAGGATGTTAATCATGATTATTTGTGGTCTTATGCCATATATTGATTAGAATACATTTACCTACAGGATGTATCCGTAGAGGCAGTGCCATCATAGGAGAGACAAAAAATCTAAACGTCTTGAAAAAGATGGCATATGAATAAAAAAAGCCATCGAAACGCGTCGACACTCACTGTTGCATAATCCAACCACCCAACTCACTCCAAGAACAAGAAAAAAAGCCAAGTCTTGGATCGAGTTAAAATGAGGGTCATGATGTGCATTTTCGAATGACAAATTGTTGATGTCTTTGTGTGTCTCTCCCCTCTCATCGTTTTTCTTTTGATATATAGGTTTTTTTAAATGATTTGTTAGATTACAGTATAAGCATTTGTTCACGCATATGAACTGTCAATGAGTTTTTTTAATTGTGCAAAGGGTCTTTTTATGAAAGAGTAATGTTTTTAATATGTTTTTACTGTGCGTCTGAATAAAATTTCTATATTTTATATATAAAATTGTTTCTGTTTATGCTTTTGCTTAGTGAAGCTTTGTGTCCAAAACCAATATTTATTTATTTATTTTATTTATTTAAGCTCTCTTTATCCATCAGGTGGGCTCTATTCAAAGTCCATCTTAGTTGCCGAGAGGGGCTACTCGTGGAGAAAACAAAAAGCAGAGGGGCATGATCCGAGAGATGACTAGGTGCTACAGTAATACTTTGGATATTGTCTAGGGCTTCTTTATTGACCATTACATAGTCTATTCTTGCTAACTGATGGTATTTTTTACTATGAAAGTGAAACCCTGTGACCCCCCATCTTTGCTCTCCACACGTCCACCATATTAATATTAAGTAGCAGATTTTTTAGAAGCCTTCTGGATCTGGGAGATCCAACAGCACGACTGCAGTTGGACCTATCTTTAACTGGATCTAGGCGGATGTTGAAGTCGGCTCTGACTATCATTGGGGGCGGCATTGATATAAGGTTATCCTGCAATTTAACCAAGAAAGAGGGTCATCTACATTGGGCCCGTAAAATGAACCACATGTCAATTTTTCCCCTTCAAAGTCCAACTGAGCAATGATCCATCTTTCTGATTGGTCTGTTGAGACTGATTTTATCTCACAACTAAAACCTCTTTTGACAAAAATTGCCACCCCTCGGCAGTGAACAGTTTGTTGAGAGTGACAGAAACATTATAACCAGGGAAGTTTTGAAAAGATATTCTTAGACTCTGTTTGATCCACGTGCGTTTCCTGCAATAAACAAACCTGTACTGGTGACATTTCTAAATAGTTAAAAATTAATCTTTGCCTTCTGGGGCATCTTAGGCCGTTTATATTCCAGGAGATAAATTTAATATTAGAGCCTCCCTTCATTTTGTTCTTTCATCTTACGTTCCCTACTTGAAAAACAGCCTTTACAGCTTAGTTTGGATAACCAGTGAGATGAGATTTTTTTACTTTTTTTTCCTGACACCCTGTGCTCCCTCCCCTCCTACCCACCCTAATCCCCGTGAATCCCTAACCCCCCTATTCCCTTGAGGAACCCTACCCACCAAAAGGCAGATGCCTATTCAGGCGCTTCCCCTCTCTGGGCTTTAAGAAAAAACCTTTTACTCACAGAATCATAGACTGGCGGCTTGGCTCGAGGCTTTGTGTTAAGCTTCTGTTTCATCCCCCTCATATGCCTCCCTGCTTTTCAAGGTGAATTTTTGCTATTAAGGGGTCGACTTCTTGGGATGAGCGAATCATGTGCATGTGGTTGTCGCTGGAAATCTCAGTTGGGCTCTTGCCCCTAACCCATTCAGCTCGGGTAGCCTCAACCCCAATTCCCACTGTCTTTCTGCTGTTATATGGGAAATGTCTGATCTTATAAAAAATGAAAAGGGTGACTGTTCTGTAAAGGGGGAGGGGATAGGGGCTTCCTTTAAAGCAGCTGACAGGATTTGTTCTTTAACTGAGTACAACAAAAAATTCACCAACATTTTTCGGGGTTTCGACCAACCAGGATTCCTTTTAAATGGGTCTCTATGATTTCTCTGTATTCCGTAGTTTAAGTCTATTCCCGGGTTGTCTTTCAGCACTGTGTGTTTCAGGATTCGAAATCAAAAAACCCTTGATGTCGTCCCCTTTGATTGCTTCAGGAATATTCATAACCTTCAGGTTGTTTTTCCTTGCATGATTCTCCAACCTCTCTAGGTCGTTTTTAAGCTCCTTTTTTTGGGTAGACAGTTCTCCAGCTGCGACGCCGTAGCCTCCATTGTGGTTTTGATCTCGGGAATCTCTTCCTCTATTGCATCCGTCCTTGCAGTTACTAATTCCAGTTTCTGGGCCACTAACTCGCACGAGGACCTAATAGCCGCTTGATTTGCCTCAGAGACCAGAAATCTGTTAGCCACATCAGCTTGGTTCGTCTCAGAGAGGTTAGACATGGCCGCTTTGAAATTATGCAGATTATGAAGAATAGGATCATTTGCATCAACTAAGGGCATTGCCCAGTTTGCAGCCACACCTCCTAAATAAGAAATTATAAAAGCTACCTTGGCAGTATCAGAATCAAAAATCTGTGGTTTGCACATAAAGTGCAATTGGCACTGACTCATGAAGGTAGTGTACCTGCTACTTTCCCCTGTAAACCTCTCAGGATTAGCTAAAGGGACAGGACTAGGAGTAACTACTGTAACCTGTACAGGCTGTTCTGTGGACTGACTTACATGTGACCGGGACTGAAAAGCAGTGGTACCAAACTTGGAAGGAGCTAATATGGACTTTCTTTCCAGTGTTGATTCTGTCCAAGAAGTAATCCCTAATCTGGTTTTATCTAACTCCTGACGAAGAGACTGAATTTCTAGACGCAATTCCTCCCTTTCATCATAAAATTTTTGCACAAGTTGGGTTAATTGAGGGATATCCATTTGAATTCGAATAAGGACAAGCAAAATCAAGAAGAAGCAAGGGTGGCTTCACTTTCTGTTGCGCAATCACACGAGGCGTTCCAGTTGTTTCCTTCTTGATGTTGTATTGTCCCAACCCCCGCGTGAACCAGCTAACTCAGCAAGGATATGAACTCTTGATGAGCTAACTCGTCCCCAAGGGAAAGGGGAAGTGGAGAGAGAAACAAGAGAAAACACTGGTCTTCGTCTCTTGAGATCCAGGTGCAGTTTCTCTTTTGAAGTGCTCTGGGCCTTGATTGCGCTTCTGCTGCCAGCAGGCGCTTAACTTCTTCTGTTAACTATAATACCAAAAAGACTTTTAACAAAAATATTCTTCCTGAGTGGTGTTCTATGACAATAAACATAAAAAATATTACACACCATTGGTTAACAGGCCCATGCCATCACTTCTAAGGGTCTCGGGTATAGTCTGACTCTTGATTCGGACTTTTGCACCCTTTGAAATATTACAACAAGTTATCTTGTGTTTACGATACAATGATCATGCCGTAAGAATGTTAGAGAGGTTAGTGATAAGTAGCAAGCATAGCAAACATATCAATCAAGAAAAATACCTGAAGACCCTGGGAGAAGGTCTTAACTGGGATTCTACTCTGTAAAAGATTAAAAGAAAAGCATTGCCAAAGAAAAGCACCTAAAGACCCTTGAACTACTAAAGAGTTAAGAGCCACAATTAAGCAATACTATAAAATGTATACACACTAGGCTTCAAGTGTTAGCTCACACTTTGATCAACAAAATAATAACAATTCACAGTTGCATTGCCTGTGCCTGTTTTCTATACAATCCTTAAATTGTCCAGTGCTTGTTTGTACTTCTATTTTGTATGAATCAAAGTTATTTTACATGATAAATATTCCAGGGTTTAGAAATTCCAAGTTGCATTGCCTTATGCTTGTTGATTGGATTCGAATTTGAATTGTCCAAGGCTTGTTTTCAACCTTCAACAGTCTAACACACAAGAACAGGATTATTACGCAATACAAATGTCATTTGCAAGTACTTTTCAAATCAAGGTAGTTGTCAAGCAACCTAAAGCTCACTGTCCTTTGTTTCCGGTCTTTGGATGCTGCCAGGCTTCCTGTGAGGAGGAGCCGGTTCCAGGCTTGAACAAAGGGACAGGGAGGCGAGGGAGGGAAGCCTTGCGTGGGTATCCTGGAGGTCTGGATGAAGAGCGGGGATCACTCCAGGGAGAGCTGGATCCCGGAGCGCTCGCGGCGACGCGATGCAATGGCGCGAAGCACCGCCACGCACGAGCACCCCCTTTATAGTTTTCAGCGTGCTGCAGTTGTAAATTTGCAGACGCTTCACGAGGATTCTAGTTTTCAGTTCAACACGTGGAATTTCACGTTGGGCATGAATCCTGTGCATGCATTAGGAAACAAGCATTAGTACCTGTAAATAATATGTTGTGCGCAAAGGAAACAAGCATTGCTACCTGTAAATGATAATCCAATATACACAACTGAATATAAACTGCGAAAATTATCTTAACAGGACCTCAAACATCTCTAAACATACAGTTTGAGAAAGAGTCTAACCAACAGCAGCACGAGCTCCCTTAACAGACAGTACCACAATGGCCAACAACGTGATATGGCCCATTCCACCTCTTGGGTTCAAATTCTGTCTCCAACCCAAGGAAAACTCTGTGCACAGTGAGAGCAACCTACAGAGGGCACTGACAGCTGTCAGTGTCCAGAACAAAGATCCAGGCATGCAAGGGTGACTGTGGTTTCTGAAAGTGGCGCGCAGTAGCCCCAGTGCCTTTGATTTTTTTGCACTTTAACTCCAACTATTTCAGGGGTGGTACTTATCCTTCAACCAAGGGTCTGTACCCTTAGAGTGTACAACTCAGGACATCCTGACACACTCTGTGTGTATCATTTAAGAGTCTCCCTGGTGCAGGTCCTCAGCTCGCTGTCCCTGTGACATTGCATGGACCCTCCCACCCCCTGGACAGACGTGGCCTAAACAGGGTCAGACTTTAGGTGTTCTGTCCTCAGAATTGGAAATCACTGACCCACTGGTCTTCCCACCCTGGACTATTTCCGCCTCCTGCCCTACCAACTGGGCCTCTGTGCCCTCAACTGTGGAGTGGTTTCCCATGAAAGTACACCCTAACTTGCTCTCCTGAAACTGTGGAGCTCCTGCTAGTGGATGGTCTCTCTGTACAGATTAGGTCCCCCTACTTATGCCCCCCCTGGTGGACAATCCATTCTCTGGAGCGGAGAATAGGGCGCCCTTCGCCTCTGCCCATCATGACCTTCTCTCCTATTCTTAGACGGGACAGGAAACTCTTTCCCCTCCACAGTATAATGTGACCTGTCTGGGTCACTGGACAGCTCCCGCTCATCCTGATGGGAAACACCTGAACCACCCACCTTGGTATAATTCCCCAATGCAATCCCAGACACTCTGGTACTCACCCAGAGTTCTGCCTCCTTTGCAAACTATGTGGGTCAGTGAAAAACCTATGTCATCCCCCTCCTTGATGTCAGGCAGCAAGTCTCTAGGTGTGTGGATCCTTCCTTTAGCAATGGATATGGTACTTATGCTTCCACCATTCCTGCCAGACAATACTTGCTGTTTTGCAACCTCCCTCAGTTCATGAGCCAGTATCATCTTTTTCCTAACCAAGGTGCTCCCAGCCTCTGCTGCATCCATTACAAATTTCTCCCTGGCTACTGTTCTCTGAGCCCTCTTCCCCTCCACCATGGCTTTGTCAGCCTCAGCTCTTCTCTCTTTTGCATTCAGTTGGGCCAGCTGAAGCCTCAGGTCCTTCTCAGCCTGTCTGTCTTTTAAATTTCTCAGGCGACAGGGTGTGTGAGGAAATGCTGCTTCCTGCAGTGGATCCATCAAGGGACAACTCTGTGGACTCCCACCTCGCTTCGGAGCCTCTTCTAAGTAATTTTTCTACTCTTCTTCGTCCTTCTCATGGCCACTGCCCTCTTGGGTTTCTAGTTTAGGATTATCCAGGTAGTACCAGGGCCCCGCATTCTCAAATCCTAAAGCTGGAAAGGGTCCTCCTCTTCAGACTTCTCCCCAGAGTCTTTGATTGGTTCTCCATGCCAGCATTTGAACTCAAATGAATGTAGGGTAAGCCACAGGTCCAGACATGTCAGCCCTTTATTCACTAGCAGCCTCCTCTCCTTGCAGAAAGTCCTCAACTCCCTCATAGTGTATGAAGACACAGATGAGATCCATTTCAATTCTGAGAATGTTTCACAGGGGCAACAACAACAAAAGAGTCTCAAGTTGATGAAGGTGAAGCAGGGATTGACTCTAGAAAAATGACCAATGGAGAGAAAAAAGGAGACAACAACTTGAAATGGTATTAGGATGTGAATTGAAGTACACCAACGTGCTGTGTGGTACTGCACAAGCACAAGGCCTTTCCTCTCCTGGTTGGCAGAGGAATGTACCCTGTTCAAGCAGGAACCACAATTTTAGTGAGAATAAGTCAGATATGTTATGTTATGTTATGTTATGTTACATACTTTTGTATTGCGCACAGCTGCCCCAGCTAAGGGGCGTCCTGGCGCATGGCAGAAAATATGCAACACCTACAGGGAACACAACAGAAAGAGAGACAAAGGCGAATTATTAAAACAGAAACGTTTTTAAAGCTTTGCGAAAGGCTAAAAGATCATCTAGCAACCGCATCTCTACTGGAAAAGAGTTCCAGAGCTCGGCCGCTCTGACCCGGAAGGATCGGCCACCGACCCGACACAGCCTGTATCGGGGGATCACAGTAAGTGCTTGGCCCAAAGATCTCAGGGACCGGGTAGGCACATATCAGGACAGAAGGTCCGCAAGAATTTGAGGACCCCCACCCCTCAAAATCTTGAACGCCAAACAAAGCACTTTAAACTGGATTCTTGCCCTGATAGGCAACCAATGCAGTGATCTCAATGTGCCGGAAACGGAACATGTTCGGGGTAAGCCAACAATGGCTCTCGCCGCGGCATTCTGAACGCGTTGGAGGCGTGTAACCTCAGCCAGATTGGTCCCTACCAGAAGAGAGCTGGCATAGTCCAGGCGTGATAACACTGTAGCCTGGACTATCAGCTGCCTGGTGCGATGGCCAAAAAACTTCAGGACGGGACGCAGCGACCGTAGGATACCAAAGCAACAGGCCGCGGTTTTCTTCGTATGGCCCACAAAACTGAGGGAGGGATCCATCCATACTCCTAAGTTATTTAATTGTGTGACCGGAAAGGGAGCCGGCCCCAGCTCCGAAGGCCACCACCTGTCCCCCCATAATTCCGACCTCCTACCGACGATCATGATCTCCGTTTTCTTTGCGTTGAGCTGGAGACAGTTGTTCTTCATCCAGCTCGCCACCGCCCTAAGTCCACTCTGAAACCTTGGGGCATCCCGGTCCGCATCCCCGCTGATCGTAACCGCTAGCTGAGTGTCGTCGGCATATGAGACCATGGTCATGCCCCATTGCTTGACGACCTCAGCCAGCGGTCTCACGTATAGATTAAACAACGTGGGACTCAGCGAGGAACCTTGCGACACCCCCTGTTTCAAAGGATGGAATTGGGACTGGAACGGTGGAACGGCAACGCTAAAGAAACGATTGTCTAGGAAAGACCGGAACCACTGGAGGGCAGGGCCACCCAGCCCAATCTCCTCCAGGCGATGCAACAGGATGGGATGCGAGACAGTATCAAACGCGGCGCTCAGATCTAATAAA
Source organism: Lissotriton vulgaris (assembly GCF_964263255.1). Taxonomy (NCBI): domain Eukaryota; kingdom Metazoa; phylum Chordata; class Amphibia; order Caudata; family Salamandridae; genus Lissotriton; species Lissotriton vulgaris. The sequence goes on along the minus strand of NC_141691.1, from coordinate 2,137,026,977 downwards.
ACGAGCGCCGCTGTCTGCCCCGCATCCATCACCGTGCGAAGATGTTCAGCCATGGAGAGAAGGGCGGTCTCCGTGCTGTGACCAGCACGGAACCCGTTCTGGGTGGGATCCAAGATGTTAGCATGGATAAGGTGGGCCGAAAGAACTTTGTTGACATGGGCCTCCAACACTTTGGTCGGCCACGGGAGCAAGGAGATAGGCCGATAGTTTTCAGGTTTCTCTGGGTCCAGAGAAGGTTTCTTTAAAATGGGAGAAACCACCGCCCGCTTCCAGCTAGCAGGTACCGTGCCTGACTCCAACGAGATGTTAATCAAGGAGTGTACCACGGCCCGGCCCACGAATGACTGATCTCTAAAAAGAGTCGGTCTGAGCGGATCAGCGGGGGACCCCGATTTAACCTGCAAGATACACACCACAGATTAACCTGTGCTCACCCTCTGGTAGCCTGGCACACAACAGGCAAGCTTAACTTACGAGGCAATGTGTACATTATTTTTGCCAGACTCAAAACAGTAAAACAGTGAAAACACAACGCAAAAAGATGCCACACATGGATAGAAATATAGCACTTAATTTATTGAACGAAACAAGACTAAAGCGACATTGGAGTTGACATTGAGCCTCACAGATGGTGTTACAATGTCTTTGATACTGAGCAAGGGTGGGGCATCGGTGTTGAGGAAGAGGTCATGTCCCAAGCCGCACAATGGCGGTCATGCATGGGTATTCACAGTTCCAGCATTTCAAACTGACTTCCAAGGGCCCAGGACTGCGTTGGAACCACTTAGCAGGGCAAGACTCTCAGATGGCAGGGTCCAGGTGCTGGGGACGAGAGGAAATTGAATCTTTGATCTCCCTGAGCCTTTCAGCAGGAGGCAAACAGAAAACCTCTTTTTGTCACTCTGGTTCTGGGATGAGAGATGCAGATCTAGTCCTTCTCACTCCCATGCAAGAGGGCAGCAGGTCAGCAGAGCAGAGCAGGAATCCAGCATAGCAGCAGTCCAGCGGAGTGGCAGGCCTTCAAGCAACGCAGCAGGCTTTCTTCTTGGCAGGGAAACTACAGGTGCAGAAGAGTACTAAGTTGGTGGTGTCAGAGTTACAGTAATTGTGCCTTGTGGTGCCTATGAAGTGGGAGAAACTTCAAAGAGAGAACTTTGTAGTTCACACCGTCCTTGCCTTTCCTGCCCTGGCTCCAGACCCATTTCAGGGAGGTATGCAGCCCTTTGTGTGGGGATATACCGCAGCCCATTTAGCTGTTAATGTCAGATCCTTCCTCCCATCCTGCCCGGGATGACCCCATCAGGATGTGGAAGGCCTATTTTCAGAATTACATTTTAAATTCAAACTTCACATATGTTACAATTTTAAAATATGATTCAAGAGGCACCAAACCTGGGGGTCTCATCTCTGAAGTTGCACCTATAACATGTAATAAGGTAATCCCAATATTAAGCTATTGAAGAGATTGACCTTGCAGTTGTGCAAAATTAATTTAAGTGTTTTTCACTACCAGGACATGGGAAACGACTCTTGGTCTTTCCTGGGCCTACCTTAGGAGTGATGTATATATATCAAAAAGGACGGTTTAGGCCTCGCAAGAGGTTCAACTTGACAGCTCGACTTGGCAGTTTAAAACTGCACGTAAAGGCTCTGCAGTGCAAGACTGATTCATGTTATTGTTATTGTTATTTATTTATTTTTTTTGATTTGTATCGCGCCCAATCACCTGCAGGTCTCTAGGCGCTCGGAAATCGATGGTAAGAACAATAACTTGGCAATCACAGAATAAAAGGCATCCACTGGCCTATATAGCACTTGTGATTCTTCTGAACAGCAATGTTTTTAGCACCTTTCTAAACCTTAGAAGATTCCCTTCCCTGAGCAGCGTCTCAGGTAGTGTATTCCATAACTGAGGGACTAACACAGAGAAGGCTCTCCCTCCCTTGGTTACAAGTTTGTACCGGGGACAGACCAATAACTGAGAGTCTGAGAATCTAAGAGGATCTAAGAGTTCTCATTGGATTGTACACCACCAAGCGATCTTTGATGTAGGCGGGTGCCAGACCGTAGATTGCCTTGTGAGCTGTGCACAGATTTTTAAATTCCACTCGCTCTTTGATAGGGAGCCAGTGCAGGCTCTGTAGCAGGGGAGATGCTTTAGATCGTCTTGGGAGCCTGAAAATGAGTCGTGCAGCATCGTTCATGACGACCTGTAGCCTATTGGTCAGGGTTTTCGGCAGGCCGAGATAGAGACCATTACCGTAATCTATCCTTGAGATAACAGCGGCTGCTACGATTGAGCGCATCATGGATTGAGAGAGGATGGGAGCTAGCTTCCGAAGCTGTCGGATGATATTCGTGCAGCTTCCCACCACAGACGAGATCTGACTGGCCATTGATAGATCGCAGTCCAGTTTGATCCCCAGGCTATTTACATTCAAGCTAGGTTTTGGAGCCGGGCCTAACTCCGCAGGCCTGTAGAGGTCACACCATGGTGAGGTGGTAGATAGAATCACCAGAACATTGGTCTTATCTGGGTTAATTTTCAAATGATTTTCCGTCATCCATTGTACCGTGTACCTCAAGATATTCTGGGCTTGGAGTTGTGCGGCGCTTGTATTATCGACACTCAGCAACAGCTGTGTGTCGTCCGCGTAGTTAAATACTCTGCAGCCCAAGCTCGCCAAGGAAGCAATCAGAGGTTGCAGGTAGAGATTAAATAGAAGTGGGGACAGGGCCGAGCCCTGAGGCACCCCACATTCTAAAGTCCCCACCTCGGATGTTTCGTCCCCAAGTTGTGTCCTTTGAGTCCTTCCCAAGAGGAAGGATTGCAACCATCTGAAGGCCAGGCCTTTGATCCCGAAGTCACTCAATCTATCCAGAAGCAGGGCATGGCTGACGGTATCGAACGCCGCTGAAAGATCTAACAAAATCAGGGCGCTCGGTTTCTTACAGTCAGCCATGCCTCTCAATTCATCCAGCACCGAGAGCATCACCAACTCGGTGCTGTGATGAGCTCGGAACCCTGCCTGTCGTTCATGAAGTAGGTGGTGAGACTCCAGATACATAGACAAGGATTTTAATACATGCTGTTCCAGTATTTTTGAGAGGAATGGCAGCTGAGAGATAGGCCTGTAGTTCTTTAGCACTGTGGGGTCTGCGCCTGGTTTCTTCAGTAGAGGCCTTACACGCGCTTCCTTAAGTTCAGCTTGTAGATATCCTGTTTCCAGGGATCTGTTAAGGAGGGAGATGATACATTCCTCCAACAAGGGGCGAGCTACCCGGAGGACCCTGGGTGATTCTACCCATCAGCTGCTCCAGACTCAATGTATCGATCTCTGGGAACAGTGCGATAGTACAGTCAACCAGTTTATGAGGGGCTGTGGGTATAGCCATCCCATTTGCCATGCCACTCTTTATTTCCTGGATAATAGTTCTCACTTTCTCCAAGAAGTAATCCTGGAAGATGTTACAATTTATGGGAGCTTTCGGGTTTTTTGCTCAGCTCCGACAAGATCTTAAAGGTCTCTTTCTGGACATTCGCTGCCTTACTTAGGCGTGACTCATAGTATTCTGCTTTAGCTAGAGCAATCGTCTTTTTGTATAGGTGAAGGGAATTTTGGTAGAGGTCCCTAGCTGTGTCCTGCTTAGTTTTCCTCCATCCTCTTTCCAACGCTCTAAGCTTCCTTTTATGGTCCCTCAATGATGGCGTAAACCATGGAGCCCCTTTACCCGGTCCTTTTATTGGCTGTGTTCTTATCAGTGCTATCTGATCAATAGCCTGAGTCAGGTTCCGCGTTAAATCTGCGTATTCCCGGTCCAGACTACGTCCCGGGCTCAGAGACTGATCCATTGGCGGGAGCACCTTGGTCAGGGTTATCAAATCAACCTCTGCCCATTTACGGGTTCTCCTAACTTCCGTTGGCAAGTTATTTATGTGGCCATTAATGCGTACCTCGCAGGATACTAAATGATGGTCAGACCATATGCATGGGGCAACATCTTTAAGGGCCGCATTTGGAACTGTGGTCCACACAAGGTCAAGAACATGACCTTTAATGTGTGTGGGAACGTCCACAAGTTGTTTGAAGCTTAAAGCTGACATCATGGTGTCCAATTGGCGCATAGGCAGGTCCCAGTGGGACTTATCCCAAAGTAGGTTAAAATCTCCTGTTACTAAGATTTTCGCATATCGGGTACATAAGTCCGACATAATGGGACCAAAAAGATCATAGAAAAGTGGGGATGAATTAGGTGGGCGATAAACTGATAGCACCACCCAGCAGGAGTTATTCAAGATGACCTTTACCCCAAGCACATCAGCTAGATCGACTGTCTCTGACAGCAGTCTTTCCACTAGCAGAGCCTTTTTAAAAAGGACCGCTACCCCTCCCCCCCTTGCACCTCCTGGGCGGTTATGCCATATAGCATCATAGGCGCTAGGGAGAGCGGCAATGATGTCAGGCATCGAGTTCTCACCCATCCAAATCTCTGAAAGGGTCAGTATATCTATATCATTGTCCTGAAGCAGATTGTAAACTTCCACATGGTGGCAGTGGAGCTAGCGGGTATTTAGGCTGGCTATTTTCAATGTAGAGTCCAGCCCTGAGGGGGTCCCATTCTGGGGGAGAGATATCGCATACTTCTTAAGTTTCATCAGGGTTACATGATCCAGGCATAGCTCACCTTTATCCAAAGTACGCAACTCCTTCGAGGAGTAGGTGCGCCATTGGCCAGAGGTCCCCGCACCCGGGCCCGTCCGTGCACGGACGGGCGCAGACGGGCTGGACTCTGGCGTGACTCCGGCAATGCTCCGGCGAGCCCGCCGCGCGTGCCCGCTGCGCATCAGCATGACTGGCTTAAGTACCGGTCTAGTGTCCTTGTGACGACTAGACCGCTCCAATCCCTAGCCCTCACGCAAGATGTCCGCCGTTCTGGCGGTGTGGTACAATTTGAAAGGGAAAGGGACCCGCTCCAAACGCTGTGTTTTCACAAAATTATGTGCAGGTATGCGGCAGGTGGGTAATGATTTAAAAACAAGGTACAATGTGAAAATCAATTCCTAACTGAAAAGACAAAAACGGGAGTATTAAAAACAAGCTGTAATGCTCCTGGTGAGCGCGCTACGCTCTACGATATGACAGAGCTTCTCTATGTTGCCAAATAACCAAATGGCAGTTTCCAAGTGTTCGGCCGCCTAATTTGCCTGGCTTAAGTACCGGTCTAGCATCCTTGTGACGACTAGACCGCTCCAATCCCTAGCCCTCACGCAAGATGTCCGGCGTTCTGGCGGTGTGGTGTAATTTGAAAGGGAAAGGGACCTGCTCCAAACGCGGTGTTTTCACAAAATTATGTGCAGGTATGCGGCAGGTGGGTAATGATTTAAAAACAAGGTACAATGTCAAAATCAATTCCTAACGGAAAAGACAAATATGGGAGTATTAAAAACAAGCTGTAATGCTCCTGGTGAGCGCGCTACGCTCTACGATATGACAGAGCTTCTCTATGTTGCCAAATAACCAAATGGCAGTTTCCAAGTGGCAAATGGCTACTTAAGTGTGTGGCTCAACCAGTGCTGTTGGCCCACTAGTAACATTTAATTTACATGTCCTGGGTACATGTAGTGCACTTTACCAGGGACTTATTTTGTACATTACATAGGCCAATTGTGGTTAAGTCAATGTTACAATGTTTTAAGGGGAGAGTACATGCACTTTAACACTGGTTAGCAGTGGTAAAGTGCCCAGAGTCCCAAAGCCAACTAAAACAAATTCAGCAAAAATGGGAGGAGGAAGGCAAAAGGTTTAGAGGGTCACACCTCCAGAAAAAGTCCATTTCCAAAACTAGTCATCCTGGTCCTCCCCTTCCAGCTGGTCCCCCTCCTTCTCCTCTCTCTCATCCCTGTCATCATGGTGCAACTGGAGACCCTCCTCTTCCTTCTGCTTCTCTCCCTCTTCCTAGTTATCCTGGTCCTGCTGTAGGTCTTCCTATTCCTCATGGTCCTCACCCTCATACAAGTTATGCTGGATCCCGGTCCTGCCAAATGTCCTCCTCTTCCTCCTGGCTGTCTCTTGGTTGGCCCCAGCCCTCCTCCTGGATGAAGCCAGGCACCACCGCCATGCCTTTTTTGGAAAAAATGGGGCCCCTGCCTATTAGGATAAACCCTGGCAAGGTAAAATTGTTTTTTAGAAAGGGAAAGTGCACACCGGGTTTCGTGTCTTATTAATCTGAGAGTAATTTAGACATGTGTATTGGCAATAAATCATTCTTCACCCATATAATTGTGGTTGATGTTATTTATTTTTTTGGTTTTAGAATATTATAAGTTTCTGTTTTTCTATCTTTTTTTTTTAGCTTATTGTACTTTTGTTCATATATATACTTTTTTTGTTTACCAAAGACATTATCATATACAAAACATACAAAAATTATCATATAAATAGTTGCTTATTTTAAAATAACCACATAATCATTGTAAGAAACTTAACGTAAACGCAGAATTAATTCCTTCAACGCGTTTCGGCTGTCGCCTTCCTCAGGAAATCTGCCTTGTTCTGTACTATAGTTAGCGTGGCTAAAAAATGATGAAAAAATAATGCTTTAGTATCTTTCTTATATACAGATATATATTACACATGTCTAAATGCTTACTTCATTCTGTTTTGACTTTACACATTGTTGTGTTTTTTTATCTATTTCAGTTACGCAAACTCCCAAGTTCGCTGTGGGCCGTCTAAAGCTAGATGCTGTCATGTATACACTTATCTACATACTTTTATTTACAAATTCTGTACATTGATTTCCATCATATCCTATACAATATGTATATTGCATCTCTAATTTACATTTTCTAATTCATGGGATCTTTCACAGTATGGTATATTGCTTGCAGATGGTAGCTATTGTACTAAACTTCAAAATTCACATGGCTAATAGGACCAAAGGATAGGACTAGCAAATAGTTGGACTTTCGGGAATTGAGTGAAACGATATCCCATAGAGACTTTAGTTGTGACTTACTATAGGTGCATGTTAATACCTTAATATTGAGAGCAAACGGCTTCCACTTAATACGTTTTGTTTACTTCTGTGCGAAGGCCAAGGGTCCAGATCTGTTTGTCTAAATGGAATGGAGATTGTCTTTTCAATTTACCATTTTCAGCGATAAGTAGTAATATTTATTTTGCGCTTAATAGATTACCTTGTCTAGTGCTTATGTTATGCTGGGTGTCTCCGTCTATCAATCTTGTTTGCAACGCAGCGGGGTTGATTCCTTTGTATTTGCTGGGTTTAGCGGGGGTGGTTAAAAACACCTACTGTGTAAGACACAAAGATATGGGTTGTAATTTATGTCCTGCTCGTAGCCTTGTACTGTGTGTCTCACGAACAAAAAAGGTGTAATATACCTTCAGAGTGTCCGAGGACTTCACCATAATTGCTGCCTCATTATATTTCACAAATTTGCGTTCCGGTTGTGGGTAATTTTGGACCTATATTGGGAAAAAGGGGACACTCGTAGTATCTATTTCTATCAATAGATGGATAATAGCCTACTTCACGATTCCGCGTAGTGCTTACCTAATGCTGGTCCATGCCTGTCACTCAAGTATTTTTTAACAGCCTGGAGGTAGTCAAAGCCAGAAATGATGGTACCTGAAGGAGCCAGCCTCAGGACCTTCATTTTTATCAGGCCTTGTATAGCCAAACATCTCTTGGGGTGACGTACTCAAGGAGCGGGCATTGGATCAGCTCCTTCAGTCAGTTGTTAGTTTGTGCTAGCACTATGAGTCACTGCTGGTTTGAAATGTCAATGTTTTGGGGAAGATCACACCACTCTGTAAAGGTTTCCAGTTTGTGAATTTGTATTTTCCATTGATTATGTGTGAAGGAAGGTGTCCACTTGTGGGGAGGCTTCTAGAGCATCAGACGGGGGCAGCTCTGGGGGTTCCTCTGTTTCTCCTGGATGTCACATGTGTGAAGGAAGGTGTCCACTTGTGGGGAGGCTCAAGAGCTTCAGACGGGGGCAGCTCTTGTGGTTCCTCTGTTTCTCCTGGATGTTACATGTGCGAATGAGGTGTCCACTTGTGGGGAGGCTCTAGAGCATCAGACGGGCAGGGGCAGGACTTGTGGTTCCTCTGTTTCTCCTTGATTTCACATGTGTGAAGGAAGGTGTCCACTTGTGGGGAGGCTCTAGAGCCTTAGACGGGGGCAGCTCTTGTGGTTCCTCTGTTTCTCCTGGATGTCACATGTGTGAAGGAAGGTGTCCACTTGTGGGGAGGCTCTAGAGCATCTGGCGGGCGGGGGCAGGACTTGTTGTTCCTCTGTTTCTCCTGAATGGCACATGTGTGAAGGAAGGTATTCACTTGTGGGGAGGCTCTAGAGCATCTGTTGGACGGGGGCAGCTCTTGTGGTTCCTCTGTTTCTCCTGGATGTCACATGTGTGAATGAAGGTGTCCACTTGTGGGGAGGCTCTAGTGCATCAGGTGGGCGGGGGCAGCTCTTGTGGTTCCTCTGTTTCACCTGGATGTCACATGTGTGAGTGAAGGTGTCCACTTGTGGGGAGGCTCTAGTGCATCAGGTGGGCGGGGGCAGCTCTTGTGGTTCCTCTGTTTCTCCTGGATGTCACATGTGTGAAGGAAGGTGTCCACTTGTGGGGAGACTCTAGAGCATCTGGCGGGCGGGGGCAGGACTTGTGGTTCCTCTGTTTCTCCTGGATGTCACATGTGTGAATGAAGGTGTCCACTTGTGGGGAGGCTCTAGAGCATCTGTTGGGTGGGGGGCAGCTCTTGTGGTTCCTCTGTTTCTCCTGGATGTCACATGTGTGAAGGAAGGGGTCTACTTGTGGGGAGGCTCTAGTGTATCAGGTGGGCGGGGGCAGCTCTTGTGGTTCCTCTGTTTCTCCTGAATGTCACATGTGTGAATGAAGGTGTCCACTTGTGGGGAGGCTCTAGAGCATCTGTTGGGTGGGGGGCAGCTCTTGTGGTTCCTCTGTTTCTCCTGGATGTCACATGTGTGAATGAAGGATTTCCACTTATGGGGAGACTCTATTGCATCAGGTGGGCGGGGGCAGCTCTTGTCGTTCCTTTGTTTCTCAAGGATGTCACATTTGTGAATGAAGGATGTCCACTTATGGGGAGGCTCTAGAGCATCTGGCGGGCGGGGGCAGTACTTGTGGTTCCTCTGTTTCTCCTGGATGTCTCATGTGTGAGTGAAGGTGTCCACTTGTGGGGAGGCTCTAGTCCATCAGGTGGGTGGGGGCAGCTCTCTTCGTTCCTCTGTTTCTCAAGGATGTCACTTGTGTGAATGAAGGTGTCCACTTGTGGGGAGGCTCTAGAGCATCTGTTGGGCGGGGACAGCTCTTGTGGTTCCTCTGTTTCTCCTGGATGTCACATGAGTGAATGAAGGTGTCCACTTGTTGGGAGGCTCTAGTGCATCAGGCGGGCGGGGGAAGCTCTTGTGGTTCCTCTGTTTCTCCTGGATGTCACATGTGTGAGTGAAGGTGTCCACTTGTGGGGAGGCTCTAGTGCATCTGGCGGGCGGGGGCAGTACTTGCGGTTCCTTTGTTTCTCCTGGATGGCACATGTGTGAAGGAAGGTGTCCACTTGTGGGGAGGCTCTAGCTCATCAGACGGGTGGTTCCTCTTTTTCTCCTGGATGCCACATGTGTGAAGGAAGGTGTCCACTTGTGGGGAGGCTCTAGAGCATCAGGTGGGTGGGGGCAGCTCTTGTGGTTCCTCTGTTTCTCCTGGATGCCGCATGTGTGAAGGAAGGTGCCCACTTGTGGGGAGGCTCTAGAGCATCAGGTGGGTGGGGGCAGCTCTTGTGGTTCCTCTGTTTCTCCTGGATGTCACATGTGTGAATAAAGGTGTCCACTTGTGGGGAGGCTCTAGCGCATCAGACGGGTGGTTCCTCTTTTTCTCTTGGATGCCACATCTCTGGTGCAGGGACGGAGTCTCATCCGCCACTGCCCTGCACAGTCCTTTTACAGAGTAGGAAGATAGGCAGGAGCGGCTGGTACTATGATGCTGCAATGTGGTATCTGGGGGGAAGAGAAGTGTGAGAATGTGAGGGTCGAACAGCAAAAGGGGCAACATAGACCCAAACCTGTGGCAATGTCCTGCACAACATGTTACTATCCTTGCATATGGATAGGGAAGGAAGCAGTAATAGTGAATGAATGGGATGTTTTTCACCTTGAGGTTCAGAGTGACGTCATAAAGAACTCGGGCTACACATGCCTAGGGTACCACCCAGAACCGCTTGACGAAAATCATCCCTGTAATTCACTGTTATCCAACTATGATCCTATTTTTTCTTCTCATAAGTCTGTTGTGCCAAGGGTTGAAAGGGGCCCTTTTCTATTTTTGAAGACTTGAGCAGAGAACAGGTTGCACTGTAATTGCCCAATATATCCTTCTGTCTAAATCCAAACTCAAGACAAAGATTTATTTATTACCAAATTCTAATATTCTTGAGATGACCCTGCAACCTGCAGACCCGGGTGACTGGGAGCCCTGTGTTAGAAACCTCATGTAATGTGAAGCTGCCTGCACGTTGTGTTAATGTTAATGTTAATTTTATAGGCGTCTTATATAGCGCTCGGCTACTCCAAGGAGTGTCCCGGCGCTTTCTAACCCACAACAGACTACAGAGGGCAGGCAAAAAGGAGAAATAGGGCAAGCAAATTACTGTCCATAAAGCCACGTCTTCAGACCCTTTCTGAAGGCCAGCAGGTTCGAATTGCTGTGGAGTAACAGAGGAAGGGCATTCCATAGCTGGGGCGCCAAGCGTTTAAAGGAACGTCCCCCCCACCCTTGCTTTTCTGACAGCAGGGACAACGGCAAGGCCGAGAGATTCCGATCTTAAGTATCTAGTTGGTTTGTAGAAAGCAAGACGTTTTTGAATATATTCGAGTAATGATACAAAACCATGTTAGTACTAGAGAAAAGTGAAAAATCTGAACGTTTGAGTTTCTTGTTGTTGAAAAAGAGCTTCCCCTTTTCCGCTTATGCTGCAAGCCTTACAAAGTCCTATCCATTTCAATTATTCACATAGTTTATTTCAAGTAAAATGACATTTCAAGATGTACCTGCCTTCCATCACGCATGACTCCATGTTCCTCCCTTCATAGCAGGGGGACTAGGGGCAAAAGATGTACCTGCCTTCCATCTAGTAATCGGCTTCCATTTCCACACTGCACAACTTCAGGCTATAACTCTGGGCGAGCAATGTCCTTATAATGTACAGAAGGGGGTACTATATTCATTATATAACTAAGCAGGACTCTGGGTTCCTCCATTCATGGTTGGGGACCCCGGGCACAGGATGTATCTGCCTTCCATCTACTGATGGGCTTCCATCTCCACACTGCAGAACTTCAGGCTGTCCCTCTGGGTGAGCAGTGTCCTCATAATGTACAGAAGGTGGTACTTTATTCCTTATATAATAAAGCAGGACTCCTGGTTCCTTTCTTCATGGCAGGGGACACCTGGCACAGGATGTAACTGCCTTCCATCTAGTAATCGGCTTCTATTTCCACACTGCACAACTTCAGGCTGTCCCGCTGGGTGAGAAATGTCCTTATAATGTACAGAAGGGGTTACTTTATTAATTATATAATTACACAGGACTCTGGGTTCCTCCCTTCATGGCCGGGGACCCTGGGCACAGGATGTACCTGCCTTCCATCTACTGATGGGCTTCCATCTCCACACTGCAGAACTTCAGGCTGTCCCTCTGGGTGAGCAATGTCCTTATAATGTACAGAAGGGGGTGCTTTATTCCTTATGTAAAAAAGCAGCACTCCTGGTTCCTTTTTATATGGCTTGGGACCCCAGGCACAGGATGTACCTGCCTTCCATATACTGATGGGCTTTCATCTCTACACTGCATACCTTTCACCTGTACCTCTGGGTGAACAATGTCCTTTTAATGTACAGCAGGGGGTACTTTATTCCTTATATAATTACCCAGGACTCTGGGTTCCTCCTTTTATGGCAAGAGCACCCCTGGCACAGGATGTACCTGCCTTCCATCCATAGACAGGCTGCCATCTCTGCACTTCAGAACTTCAGGCTGTCCCTCTAGGCAATCAATGTCCTTATAATGTACAGAAGGGTGAACTTTATTCCTTATACAATTACGCAGGACTCTGGGTTCCTCCTTTCATGGCAGTGGTACCCCTGGCACAGCATATCTTTTACCTGTCCCCCTAGGTGAGCAATGTCCAAGCCTGAAGCTTCTGGAAAGACTCAGTGGCTCATGCAAAGTACCTCTGTCGATGCTGTAATTTCAAGAACATTAACTAAGCCAAAATATGAGCGGGTTGGAACAGGATAATGGTCAGCAGTGGGTAGGAAGGGTCTGGGACCACATTCTAATCTGGGAAGACAGGGTGGAAGGGCTTGAGTCCTTCTAAAAAAATAAAAATAATGAATTGAGGAATAAAATCCAATGCATTCATGGACTGCTTGCAAAGGTGTCCACATCTGTGAAATACCATGGCTGATAGAAGCGCTGATAGACAGCCCTGTGAGCCAATGACAGATGGAAGCTAACATTGCTTAAGGGTAGAATCAAGTCGGGAAGACATGAAAGAAGGTGTCAGGGCCCGCCTCGCAGGATCCGGCTGATGAACAAAGGAGTCCACCTCCCGATGTTACCAACACCCTGATTATAAACACAGGGGGTTCGAACCATGAGACGAGGGATAAATAAAGAAGAAAGACCGGGGAAGGGAAAGGGTCCGCAGGGACAAGGGATCTGAAAAGACAAAACACAGAATATATATAAATACTGAGCTACATCCAACACTACTCTCAATGATTCTCACTAGAACTATAATACCTTATAAAGCTGTACTCATTCCTCCAGCCATATAAGAAAGATCTAGTCCAGCCTCCTGTAATTAAACACACTGGTTAGCTCAATATCCAGAAGCCAATATAACACACTCATAAATCGAAACCCATACGTTTTACACACCATACAATGTAGAAATGGACTTCTTTATGGCCCTTTTGTATTCCATTCATTTCTTTCTTCAGACCCTTAAATGTTCACTTCCCCAGTAGTAGTATTAACCTGATAGAGTTAAAAGAGATAAGTCTCTATAGGCACTCCAAGCAGGTGTAATTCCAATACTCTTCCTGATTGGAAGGAAAACCAAATCCACAACTTAGGAAGGATAATTCTATTTGTGTCCACTTATGATCCTTCTATCGTGAATAGCTATACAACGATGAAAATGTAACAGGTGGTTGCGACCACCACTCTGCTCCGCTTCTCCCTGAATAACATATATACAATTCACCAATCCGGCAGCGGGTAGTTGCGACCACCACTCTGCTCCAGACGTAACGTTCTCGTGAACACACAGTAATGTGTAGAAGCCCCACTTCGCTCCGCTGTAAATCAGAACCCAGAAGTCTCTTTCATATCCTACAAGACCATTCATGGCAACGCGCAGCTTCTTGCCACAACGTTCCGCGGAACAAACCCCGATACAAACTTCCAGAAAAAGCAGCACGCATCAGCCGATGCACTAATCGGAATTGTACCGGAAAACATACAAGCAAGTGTTTCACGCGAGCTACGGCTCCCAGCGGCTCAACATAAACAGTACCTTGAAGACGAACGATGGTTCCCACAACAGTATTCTTCTAGCAGCGGTCAACAGATTGACGCTAACGGCGAACGGGAACATTCCTAACACAACTGACGAAGGACTCAGTATTACGCGCACCTTCCCCCGGTCTTCTCTAGCCTTATACTTCCTGCAGCAAAGGCTCATGGAAGATGTAGTTTTTAACAGTGGAGAAGTGTGGCTCAATGCTTAGAGCGGCAGACCTTAATGCAGAACGCTGGCCAGGGACCAGGGTTCGATTCCCGCCTCGGCGGGTTTGGGCTTAAATTCCTCTGACCGGATATTCTCGCCTCAGTGGCGATTCTAAGCATGGGTCCCACGCTGCAACTCTGGGCAATAGCTTGCTTAGTCTCCAAAAAGGCCCCCTGATACACAAGGGATGCCTGGTTTCACCATGGGAAGCCCAGGAGTGGACACCCCACAAGGATAAGGAGGGGTTCCCTTGTGGTAGGAGTACAAGCGCCGGGATGCCTCCGGGTCACTGTTCGCGCTATACAAATACGCCACATTTACAGTTAGGCAGGCGCGGTAAGGTAGAAACTTGAAAGAAGGTAGGAATGTAGCGAGGAAGTGAGCAGGGCTACTGTAGTGATCACACTGCTAGGTTAGTGCAGACTTCTGAGAGAGTAGACATTAAAAACCAGCGCTTTACTTGAATCTTGACACACAGGAATCTTGGCACTCAGGAAACCTTTTATGCACACATGGGTGGAGACAGGGACAGTCTTCGCCGCCAATTTGAAGTGATCACACTAGACAGGTTAGTGCAGACACAGCACAAGCTTTATTGACTGTATGTCCCCAGGAACTGGCAAATGTCCCTGAGATTCAGACCATGATGTTCCATTGCCATGACAAGGACATCATAAGTAGCTGTGGCCACAAGCACGAACATAGAACTAAAGAAGAGACTACTACAGTTACCAAGAAAATAAATAGGAGGTAGATGAAAAAATAAGAAAGACAAATGTGATGAAAAATAGACAGACACAGCTGGAGATTTCACTGAGATGCAACCACAATGCTCTTAGGTATTGGTATCTGTTAACTCAAAACAATACCTGTAGCTCCTGTCACTGAGGACTGGGTACCTGGATTACAAGGAGGGGACCCTGGGAAGCATGGCTACCCCCGGGGTCTCCTCCGCTAAGGCAGAGGAGCGTCACCCCACTGCTATGATGCAGCAGAAGAAAAGAAATGATAAGAACAGGATGCAGAGCAGGGGAGGAATTATAGAAAACTCCTGTACGCAATGACTGGTTAATCAGCCCTCATGGGCCTCACAAAACAGTCATGTGCACACCCCAGTTCTCCATGCATGCTGCAATATAGCCTGCATGGAGAACATTCCCACCCCTCCAGCCCCTGGCTGAGCGCTGTGTCACAGAGGGATCACTGAAATAATATCGACGGACACAATATCGACTTGCCAGAATATCGTGGACAAAATATCGACAGTCAAAATATCGAGTTTATATCTACAAACAGGTAAGTACAAAAATATCGAGTACAAAATATCGTTAACAATAATATAGATGTAAAAAATATCGACTTTATTAAAAACAGTGTTAAATTAAATTAATATTAAATTTAAATTACTAAAATATACTTAAAACTACTTAAATTAAATTATAATAATTAAATAATAAATGAAAATAATAAAAATAATTTTTTACAATCTTATTAGTTGACCCTGAACCCTAAAAATACCCCTTTACCCAAAAACCCCAAACTGACCCTGAACCCTAAAAAGAACCCTTTACCCAAAAACCCAAAACTGACCCTGAACCCTAAAAATGCCCCTTTACCCAAAAACTGAAAACTGACCCTGAACCCTAAAAATACCCCTTTACCCAAGAACTGAAAACTGACCCTGAACCCTAAAAATACCCCTTTACCCATGAACTGAAAACTGACCCTGAACCCTAAAAATACCCCTTTACCCATGAACTGAAAACTGACCCTGAACCCTAAAAATACCCCTTTACCCATGAACTGAAAACTGACCCTGAACCCTAAAAATGCCCCTTTACCCAAAAACTGAAAACTGACCCTGAACCCCAAAAATACCCCTTTACCCTAAAACTGAAAACTGACCCTGAACCCCAAAAATACCCCTTTACCCTAAAACTGAAAACTGACCCTGAACCCTAAAAATGCTCCTTTACCCAAAATGTATCAATATTATTTAATTACCAATTAATTATTAATTAACAATAACAATAAAGTAAATATATTAGAACATTAGCTGTAATTATTTTAATAATTAATATTATTTTTTCCAAATTAATTACTTAAAAATAACACAAAATTAAATATATTAAACATTAACTCTAATTAATGTAATTAACTAATTACAAATAATTAATTAACAATTAATTACTAATACAAAATATGTTCAAAATTATATTAATTAATTAACTAATTAATATTAATTAATTATCAATTAATTATTAATTAAAAATATTAACAAACATATATTAATTAATTAATTATTATTAAATTACTTCCCACCCTATTCCCCTATAAACCCACAACCCGCTACAGAATTACATTACGCAGTTATTATAAAAACAAAATTCATTTAATAAAATATTTTATAACATTAATACACACTATTCACACATATTATTACATAAAAATACACTATAAAATATTATATATTATTAAAAATTCGATATTTTTGCTATCTATATTTTATACAGTCGATATTACTTCACTTACCTGAAAAACGATATTTTTGTAGTCGATATTATGTCCAGTCGATATTATGTCCAGTCTATATTTAAAACTCGATATTATGTCCAGTCGATATTTAGGAGTCGATATTTTGTCTGTACACCGTCACAGAGCTCAGACCAATCACAATTCTGCATTGCAGAATTGCGATTTCCCAGAAAGATAAAAAGAATGGAAAAGATTCAAAAGTTTAGGGAGTAATAATGTGGAAAAATATAAATGAAATTCAACAGAGAAGCCTTCAGGCCCAGGAGTTTTCCCTTTCTTCAAAAGTTTTAGAGCAGAGGACAATTCGGTTAAAGATAAATCTGTCTCAATATCTGATAGATTAAGATTAGAGGTAGATGGTGACGGTATATTATCTGAATAGGATTGGACAAGGGAATTAGGGGGAGGGGACTCCGGGGTATAGAGATCAAAATTAAACAATTTGAATGTGTCAAGAATGTCATGCTCCTTGTGCAGCAAAGAACCATCAGGAGAGTAAATAGACTCAATCAGAGTTCGCTCCTTCCGTGTTTTCAAAATGTTCGCCAGAAGCCTCCCAATTTTATTGCGACCCCTTGTAACAACGAGCGGTGCTACTAAGAGAATAGAAAAAGCATTATCAGTGGAAGTTTTGTATCAAGGCTGGAAGAACGGAATCTTTTGATGATGTATAAAACTCATGTTCCAGAGACTTAATGTGAGCCAGAGTAGCTTTCTGTTGCTGAATGAAGCGTTTCTTCTTTTTCGAAACATAATCTATAATGAAACCTCTTGCATTGGCATTAAAGGAGCCCCACAGAATATGGGGAGAGGAAGACGTACTGCTATTTAAATCAAAGAATTCATTAGCAAAAGCAATAAAGGAGGAAAATAAAGTAGGATCTATAAGGGCAGAATTATTAAAACGCCAATGGGAGGATCTGGGGTGTGGTGGAATCAAATCAAGATCAGTTATAAGTAGAGCATGATCAGAAATAACAATAGGTTAAAGAGAGGAGGATAGAAGATTTTGAGACAGGGATTGAGAGAGAAAGATGTAGTCTAAACAAGAAAGAAAGTTGTGAGGAGGAGAAAAGAAGGAAAAGTCTAGAGTGTCAGGGTGAGAGAGTCTCCAAGAATCTACAAGATGAGCTAGGGATATGGTATCAAGAAACTGTTCATGTGCTTTGTGAGGAGTGAAGCGTACTTGGGATGGGCGTTCAACAAAAGGGTCAACAATTTGATTGCAATCACCTCCTAGAATAAAATAATCATCTTTGAATTGAATGCATTTTTGCGTAATTAAGGGCCAGAAAGAAGAATCAGGATGTGTAGGCCTGTATACATTAAAAACTGTTAAGGAAATATTATTTATTAACAACTTAACCAATAACCTTCTCCCTTCAGAATCAGTCTCTTGTGAAATAACCTTGCAATTTAACTTTTAATGAACTAAAAGTATAACACCATTTTTCTTGTTTAAAGAAGGGGAGCATAAAACTGAGCCCACCCAACTACACTTTAACTTTAGTGCCTAAGCTTTTGTAAGATGGGTCTCTTCTAAAAGGACCAAGTCAGGATTAAAAGAGGCAAGGTGAGTCAGTATTCTCTGCCTTTTCATGGGGTTAATAAAACTTTTAACATCCCAAGAAATTACTCTGAATTCAAGGCATCAAGGAAACATTATAAAACATACAAGTGAGATGAAAGAGTGAAATAGATCAAAATAGATAGAACATAGAAAAAAAAAACGCCAATAGAGAACCAAAGAAATACCAAAATCGTGAGGAAGGCAAGGAAAAAAGGAAAGAAAGAGGGGAAAGGGAGGGTGGGAAAGAGAATTGAAGCAAAAGAAGACAGTACATGTTAAACGACGACTGCTGTATGTATCTTAGGGAGCAAAAAGATTGGGAAGCGGCAAGGGACAATAAAGACAGCACACTCAACAGGGGGCGACACAACACGTCGGGACATCCAAAGAGAGGACTAGAAGCATGAGCGGGAACACGGAACTCAGATAGAAGTTGAAAAATTATTAAACCTGTAAACAGGCGAGAATAAAACCTAAATTACAACAGATACAGGATGCATATAATCCAAAAAAAGAGAAGTAAAATGAAGAGATAAACATTCAAGAGACAAGGACAAGACGAGCATCACCATACCTCCAAAGGAAATAGTAAGTTAGTTAAAACAAACTTAAAAAAATAACAACATAATTAGAGATTAAAAAAATTAGCTAATTAACCCCTTCCATGCTCATGACGAGCTCAGCTCGTCATGAGGCACAGTGGAGCTGTGCTTATGACGAGCTGACCTTGTCATGAACAATGGGGTTCGACGAGGCTCAGCACAGGAGGGGAAAACCCTTAGCAGCCAAGGTGTTAAAAATCAAGAAAATAGAGTAATCAAAATACAATAAGACAATCAAGAACTTGACGAAGAGGGAGATGTCTCCATTGACGAAGTAGAGTGGGATTGAATAAATTGTCAAAATTCAGCTGGGTCTTCAAAGGTAGAAGTCTTGTCGAGAAAGGTGACTTTGAAGATACACAGATGGAATAAACCATATCTTCCACCTAAGGAACGAATAAGAGGACGAAGATCCAGAAATTCTTCGCAACATTTAACAGTCAGTGTAGAGACATCTTGAGAAATAAAAACTTTGGTGCCAAGCTAGGATAAATTCTTTTTGGTTTTAGCTGCATTAACAACCAGCAAATGATCAGTGAATTGCAAAAATAAAATAATTATTCCACAGGGTTTAGCAGGTGTCAATGAGGAGGAGAGATGGGGACCAAGTCTATGAGCACGCTGAATGTTCAATTTGGTGGTGGAAGGTAGGCCCAAAAACTGGGGTAAAAAGGAAGTAAAGTACGTGATGGGATCTTCCCCCTCAAGACCCTCAGGAAGTCCATAAATATGGAGATCATTATGACGATTTCTGTTTTCTAAGTCTTTGGTTGCTTTTTCAGCTGGGAGATCTCTAATTCCAATGAAGATACCTTAGAACAGAGGTCTTCAATCTGTGGGGCGCGACCCCCAGGGGGGTCGTGGAGTCCTTGCAAGGGGGTCGCAGATTCTGTCAGAGTGCAGTTCCTGGCTTGGGCTGATCGAGGGTGCTCGCGGCGGAGGCCTAATTCACACCGAGGTGTGAAAAACATCAAAGCCTCATTAACAAGTAAAATGTCTTTTAAAGACCTGTCAAGTACTCGGGTGTGGCTGTGTGTGTGTGTCCCTGAAGCCGTTTCGAGCTGGGGGAGGAGGGGAAGTGGGAGGGCGGAGGGGGGCTGGGGGAGCAGGCTGTAGTGTAGCCCTTTGAGGTCAATGGATATTGCGCGCCTGGAGCTGTGGGTCCCGTGACACGTCCCCCAGAAGGTAGAAGACAGAGAGATACTGACCCCCTCACCCCCCTCCATTAGAGAGGTACAGAAAAGGTGGGTGGATGAATGATGAGTGGCTGGATGAATGATGAGTGGATGGATGGATGTAAGGATAAAGGATGGATGGTTGTGTGAAAAGGTGGGTGGATGAATGATGAATGGATGGATGGATGAAAGGGTGGATGGATGGATGAAAGGATGGATGGATGAAAGGGTGGATGGATGAAAGGGCGGATGGATGAAACGGTGGATGGATGAAAGGGTGGATGGATGAAAGGATGGATGGATAAAAGGTTGCATGGATGAATGATGGATGGATGTGTGAAAGGATGGGTAGATGAATGATGGGTGAATGGTGGATGAAAGGGTGGATGGATGAAGGATGGATGTATGGATGGAAGGATGAAAGGGTGGACGGATGAAGGATGGATGTACGGATGTAAGGATGAAACGGTCGATGGGTGAAGGATAGATGGATGAAGGATAGATGTATGGATGTAAGGATGAAAGGGTGGACGGATGAAGGATGAATGGATGAAAGGGTGGGTGGTTGATGGATGTATGGATGGATAAAAGTTTCCATGGATGAATGATGCATGGATGGATGTGTTAAAAGGTGGGGGGATGAATGATGGGTGGATGGATGGATGGATGAAAGGGTGGGTGGATGGATGGATGAAAGGGTGGATGGATGAAGGATGGATGTATGGATGGGAGGATAAAAGGGTGGATGGATGGATGGATGTATGGATGGATAAAAGGTTGCATGGATGAATGATGGGTGGATGGATGGAAGGGTGGATGGGTAAAGGATGGATGTATGGATGGAAAGATGAAAGGGTGGATGGATGAAGTATGGATGGAAGAATGAAAGGATGGATGTATGTGTGAAAGTGTGGGTGGATGAATGATTGATGGATGTGATGAGGTCTAACAGGCGCATTTATGGTTGTCAAAAGATGATGATGAGGAGTACCAGTTTCTAGAAACTTTTGTGGGAAGGGGGTCCTTACCCCTAAAAAGGTTTTACAAGGGGGTCTCTGCATCAAAAAGTTTGAAGACCTCTGCCTTAGAATATAGAACT
Source organism: Lissotriton vulgaris (assembly GCF_964263255.1). Lineage (NCBI taxonomy): Eukaryota > Metazoa > Chordata > Amphibia > Caudata > Salamandridae > Lissotriton > Lissotriton vulgaris. Next base: position 2,137,006,160 of record NC_141691.1, on the reverse strand, counting down.
TGAACGTCATCCAGTTGATGCTCCACTGCCGCGATTTGAGAGTCCATGGTAGACCATTTATCGTCTAACATTTGCAGGCGAGAGTTAGTTTACTCAATTAATGGGAAATGAGCGCACAATTCCTTACCAAGCTCCAAAGAGACCGGAGAGGAAGACCTAGAGGGAGGAGGACCCTACTTGAGTCTCTTGCCATTAGTGGAGGAAAGTGACCGTTTAGTCGACATGTTGGAGGAAAGCTCTGGAAAGTCAGTTAGGTAATAGTTTAAAGATGAATGTGATAAGCAGGAAAATTGATTAAACGTAGAAACTCCAGATGTGGAAGTGGTAGAAGTGCTTGATGTCAATTTTTGCTGGCTTAGAAGACGTCTGCCCCTACCCATGAAGTGGCAAGGAAGTCGTCTGGACGAGAAAAAGCACCACACATAAAAGGATGAAATAGTTTACGAAGAATAATCCACATAGATAAGGAAGTCTCCAAGGGAAGCTGGCATCGCAGAGAGAGAGGCATCAGAAATAATGTGTAGGCATCCAACAGCAATAAAAATAGTGCATCACTAGTAATTCATGAGGAGAAAGTTAGCAGGAAAACCATCAAGCTACAAAATGGCAGCCGCCAGAACCGTAATATAGAATTCACCTCAATAAAAGCTTCATTTTGCCAGACAGCAATAAATAGAATCAGGACCTCTTTGAGTGTATAATGAATGTGGAGAGAAAGTCCAAAATACGTTTATAGAAGCACCATTCAAAACATATAGAAGCTTAGGTGACATACATTTTCTTTTTTTTTAAAACGGCAGGAAAAAACAAAATGGCGGCCGCTAATAAACCATAGACGTCACCTGCCTATATCTCCATACCCAGAAAGTTATATTATGCACAAAGTACATCACATTGAAGCAGTTATGATTCGAAGTCGGAATCTAGCATTTTCGTGATGCAAGGCGCGCTGGAGCCGCTCAGGGGGGCGGTCGAAAGTCCACCGACGAGTCTCTGCGCTGGGCGGCTATATTGTTCAGCTTTTTTTAATTGACTTTTTTTAGTCTTTTGTATCTTGAATTCCTACAAACATATACAATAACTTCCCCATATGGTAAATACTTGTTATTCAATACCAGAGAAGACCGTTCATAAACATGCATCATAGAAAGACCGCCTTGAGAAAGATTAGAAAACTAAAGGGCTTGACCACTGCTTTCTGATTACAAGGCACAACATAGGGAATCATTCATACAGCTGGTAGCATCCAGTACATTGTAATAGGTGTAATAGGAGCAGCTGAGCACATCCCTGCAGTTCAATCTAGTCCTAGAGTCTCTAAGGAAAACAAATAGTGTTTAAATGGTTTCTTAACACCTTGGCTGCTGTGGTTATTTTTCCCCTGTGCTGGAAAATTATTGATGCCATTATTCATGACGAGCTCAGCTCGTCATCAGCACACGACCACCGTGGCTGATGACGAGCTGAGCTCGTCATCAGCATCGAAAGGGTTAATGTCGCTGGGCCATCCTGTATGGGTTTGCAGTGTAGTGTATTCTTCACATGTAGTGTCACCGTATGTGAGGCTTTTCAACCACGCGTGGACATTTGAAATATATTTAGTGCCCCAATACAGAGCAATTGCGTGTTGCGCCAGCAGCAATGCTATAGAAGTGAATCTGTGGACCATTTTTGGGATATCGTACCCATATCAGAACAGGGACATGAAGTGTTCTGGTAAAATTTCAACCTCTATCATTATTGAACCCGGAAAAACCTTCCAGCCAATATTACCCTATGCAAATGCAGACCATGTTAAATGCGCAAAGTCCACCCTGGCGGTTTAGGGCAGGGTGGGTAAGCATGGAACAAATGATAGGCAACTGAGCAGCAAAAAAATACAGCTGAAAATCAGGCACTCCAAAGCCCCCTCTGGCATCGGAAACTACTAGCGTTCTCCATTGTACTCAGGTCCTACAGCTGGTCCAAACCAATGACAGCTAGAGGTTCTATAGGGTGTTAAAAAAGTGTTTGGTAAGGGGGATAGGTATGTTAAAAATATAGTACAGAAATCGAGGGAGTACTGCCATGTTACTGATCGCTGTGCAAGATCTTGCCCAAACACTTCACTGGCCCATCTCAACAAGTGAGAAGATATTTACAGACCCCTGTGGTGGTGGCATCTGTGAAGGGTGACAACTCAGACTTAGACCTATCGATATGAAGGCCAGAGTACCTACCCAAGTGGACAATCTTCCATATTTTTATTTATTTATTTATTTTATCAACTTATATGGCGCAACAGCTACCCAAAAAGGGTTTCCCGGCGCCTAACACACAGCCTGGTATAGAGTGTAGACAGCATAGGTGATCGGATTACTGGTTAAACAACCAGGTTTTAATCTCCTTTCGAAATCTGAGAGGGTTTTGCTCTTTGCGTATTTGAATTGGGAGTGTATTCCAAATGATGGGACCCAGGTAGGCAAAAGATTTGCCTCCCATCCTGGCCAGCTTAAATCTGAGGACACAGAATTTATCAGCTGCTTTGGATCGTAAATTCCTATATGGGATGTAGGGGGAAGCTAGTGCCTGCAAATATTTAGGAACGGTACCTGCTTTAATTTTAAACATGTAGTTTAGTGCTTTAAACCTAATGCGATTCTCCACCCTCAACCAGTGCAGTTCACGCAGGTAAGGGGACACGCTGCTGTTTTTAGGTATGTCACAAAGAAGACGAGCGGCCCCATTTTGTACAAGCTGCAGTCTTTTTGTGACTGCTTTATTTGCACCTAGATACAGGATGTTCCCGTAGTCAAGCCGAGATGTAATTAAGGCGTTGACCACCGTTTCTGCATAGGGCTGGGCAGCATCCACAGGATCTTTCTGAGCCATCTCAAGATGGTAAAGCAGATGCTCACTACTTTGTTGACTTGCTGTATCATGGACAGGGAATTGTCCAGGATTATCCTCAGATTTCTAGCCTGCGGCACTGGAGTCGGGAGATTTCCCATCTGGGCAGGCCAATGCAATGAGTTCCAAAGTTCTGGTTTCCTGCCCAGAAGGAGAATCTCCGTCTTATCTCCATTTAATTTCAACTGGTTAGTTGACATCCAGTTGGAAATGGATAGCAGGCCAGCCTTAAGGAGAGATGGAGAAGAAGTTTGGGGTTCAGACAGTGAGAACACAATCTGAGAATCGTCGGCATACGACATGAAGGTTAGACCCGCTTTTTCTACTAGGTCCGCTAGGGGTCTAAGATATAAATTGAAAAAAAGCGGGCTAAGGATGGAGCCCTGCGGTACTCCATGAGGGGAATTGAAGGTTTCCGAGCATGCCGCTGACGATGATATTTGAAAGGTCCGGTGACTCAGGAATGATCTAATCCATTGGAGTGCGTTTCCACCTATTCCATTTTTTCCAAGTAGAGCGATTACCCTTTTATGCGATACGGTGTCAAAGGCTGCGCTTAAGTCAAGTAAAATAGGCGCAACCATTTGACCGTCATCGAGGAGTTTCCTCATGGTTTCAGAAACACCCAGTAGGGCAGTTTCTGTAGAGAAGCCCGCTCGAAACCTGACTGGGTGGAGTGAAGTAAGGCATTTTCCTCTGAAAAAAGCATCAGTGCTGAATGCACATGTCTTTTCAAACATTTGAAAAAAGCGGGAAGGAGTGAAATAGGCCTATAATTGGCTAATTTATCCGGATCGGCTGTAGGTTTTTTCAACAAGGGTGTCACTATAGCATGTTTCCATATCTTTGGCACTGTGGAAAGCTCCAGAGATGAATTTAGGGTGTCCGCAATGATTTTGAGGGCAGGCGTGTCAAGTAATTTTATTACCTTGATAGGAATGGGATCCTGAGGAGAACCAGATTTTATCGTCTTCATAATTGAGATGAGAGCATCCGTTGTGATAGGGGGCCAATTATGAAGGGTCTGATTTATGATCGGAGTGTACTCCCAATCTTCCTTAGGGGCGGTGGTAGAAGTGTTTTTACCTATCTCGACAATCAAATTGTCAATTTTGTCAGAGAAAAATTGAGCTAAGTCCTGGCATTGCTTCATGTTTAGGGGTTGCGTTCGAGCAGTAGTTTGAGCCCCTGCGAGGTCTTTAACTGTATTAAACAGCGTTTTTGATTTATTCGCAGTTTCCATTATGGACGTGGCTACATATGTAGTGCAAGCTTTTCTACAAGCAGTATGGTAGAGATTTCTAGCTATATGATACCTGTTTTTTTTCTCAGGATCGAAATCTCTGCGCCAATCTCTCTCAAGTGCCTTGCATTTCGTTTTTTCTTCCTTAAGAGAGTCAGTAAACCAGGGGGCCGGGGGACGATGTAGGTTCCCCTTGGTCTTAGTCTGGGTTAAACAGGCATCTGCCGCATTGGTAAGCCATAGTTGAGTAGCTATGGCAATGCTTTCCATATTGCGATTTTTATTTGGGGGATTTGAATTTAGGTTCGCGTTAAGATTAGAGATTAGTTTTTCCTCAGAGACGGCAGTGACCTGTTTTGGTCTGTTGAGGTACTGGGTATAGTAAGATAGGCTTTAACTAGAAAATGGTCTGACCAGCAAACAGGGATATTTTCTATCCAGTTAAGTGAGGGAAGGTTTGACAATATCGCGTCAAGTAGGTGTCCTGCCCTGTGGGTGGGCCCTGAGTTAATAAGGTAAATGTTCATGGCTAAAAGATCATCCAGCAAATTCATGCATGTTGTGTTCAATTTATCTTCTAAATAAAGATTCAAATCTCTGATGATAGAGAAGTTTTTGGATGCTAATATAAAAGGGGTAATATGATTTGCTAGTTCCATAGCCCATTTGGTGCCATTTCCGGGAGGTTGGTACACAAGAATACCGGACAGCGTGAAGTTTGGATTAAGACATAATTTAAAAGATGCAGCCTCACTGTCAGGTATAACTATTGATTCAAATGTGCAAGTAAATTGTTTATTGTAAACAATCGCGATTCCACCTCCGGTTTTAAGGGTTCTGTCCCATACAATAGGGACTAAGTTCTCAGCAGGGTGTCATATGAACAATAAAATATTGTCTGCATAGAAAGAGAGTAGTAAGATGGCAGGGGAAAAATGCAGGAAGTGATGCAGGTATCTCTCTTGTAGATGATGAACTAAAGGTATCATGGCCATGATGAATAGAATTGAGAGCATCCTTGTCTAGTATCCATGGTTATGGTAAACGTTTCTGAAAGAGATCTGGTAACACGTAGCTTGGCAACTGGATTGGAGTATAACAGCATAACGAGTGCAATGATTGGGAGGCCCAGTGTGCACAGTGTTGCGCGTAGGAAGGGCCACTCCAAAGAGTCAAATGCCTCCTCCACATCCAACACGCTATCTGCTTTATGGACACTCATTAAGATCCTGTTCAATGCCGAGAATACTATGTTCAGATTCAAGGACTTGGAGCGAAAAGGAACAAGCCCAGTTTCTGCGAAATAATCTGGTCCATTAGTAATGTCAACCGAGTCTCAGTTTCTTGTTGTCAAAATTGCGTAATGGCAGGGGCAGTAAGATGTACAGTGTTGTGGGTATTTACCTCGCTTCAGTAGTATGGTAAAGACCACTTACGTCATTGAGGGGTAAAAGAGTACCATCCAGCAGGATCGTGCAGCGATGTAACTGAGGCCCATATATGCGCTGTGTTTCTGGGTTGGCCATATAATGCAGTCAGACTCAATCCGGGCTAGGTGATTACGAATATCCTGCAGCACGCCAAAGTTTTGGGCGATGCAGACACCTTGTATGTATGCCTTGAAGGCATCCCATAGCAGAGCCTGGTGTGCCATGGTACTACAATATAGGTACTCCACTTGTTGCCCGAAGATCAGTCTGGAATACCTCATCATCCAAGACGATGTCTGGGAATCACCGGTGGAGCTCCAGACCCCCCCCCAAAAAAATGGTACCTCCAGGAAAAATAGCCCTGGCAAATGATTTAACAGTGTGCAATGAAGATGAGGCCTGCGTTGGAATGAACCAGTAGTAGAAGCATGTCCACACATCCATACATTGTGGGGTACAGATACAAATTTGCATCCAGGGGTGGTAGCCTGCATCAGACACCTAGCATCTTTCTGAAGATATGTGTCAGTGATAACCCTGAGGACCAATAGAGAGTGAGGCTTATGTGGCAATGGAGTCCAGCTGGGGTCTAGTATCATGCTAGGGTACCCCGAGGAGTATGATGTCAGCATCTGCATGGCACAGTACGGGTGATCATCTGCATGGCCCAGTACAGATAAAAGCTTTCGGAAGTTTAGTCACTTCTCAAAACAAATATTAGAACATTGAAATGTTAAGAGGTCCATTGAAGATAATCGAGCAGCAGCAGCCTATACAAACTGCCATAGTCCCGCTGCTCTTAACATTTTGAAGTTCTAATAAAGAGACTCTGCCTTTTATATTAATTAGGCACAGGAAAAAAAGGCAAAGGCCATGCAGGAGGACACAAGCTGCCTTCATCCTTCCCTCCTCCTGTAGCTCAGTGGTACTAGGGCTTCAGGTGGAGGGAGGGTGAATGCTGCTCAATTCCTGGGTCTCCCTGACTTGTTTAGCCAAGCCAGGTAAAACGAGGCGCTGACTTCAGCTCCTTTGCACAGCTCTTGCTGTGAGCTAAGCTGTGAGTAAAGGTTTCAGAGCCAAGGGGATTTCAACTTCCTTGGGCTCGGTGAGGCCTCTGATTTACAAATTATAACGTGTTCTAATAGCTTTAAGGCTAGCCTTAACTAAGCTATACCAGCCATTAAAGAATCGCTCCCTTGGATAGGCCCTCGCCTTTGGTTTAGGCTTTTAATGCTGGGGCTGGCATTTAATGACTGGAGTTGCCTGCTAGGGTGGGTTATAAAGCTATATTATCAGTGCATCTACTTCTACTGTAAGTGGTTGCATAATGTTATGTTATGTTAATATTATTTTTATAGCGCACAGCTGCCCCAGCCAAGGGGCGTCCTGGCGTTTAGACAGGTTCTATAACATAACACACAAAAGGAAAAAGAAGGGGGGGGCGGCTACTCGGAAGCGGGAAACAGGAAAGTTTTAATAGCGCGCCTGAAGGTGGACAAATCATTCAGAGCTCGGATGTGCACCGGGAGCGAGTTCCACAGCCCCGCAGCAAGCACCCGGTAGGAGCGGCCACCCATTCTGCTAAGTTTGAAACGGGGGCAGACTGCCAGGTGAAGAGCCTCTGATCTTAGAGATCTCGAAGGGATGTAGGGAATGAGCAAGTTGGCAAGAGCCGGCGGCGAAGAAAGTTTCATGATTTTAAAGGCCAGACAGAGCGCCTTAAACTTGATCCGCTGTCTGACCGGTAACCAATGTAGGGCCAAGATGGTACCCGAAGCAGAACAATGTCTGGGAAGACCCACAATGGCCCGCGCCGCGGCATTTTGAACCCTTTGGAGCCTGGATGCCTCCGCCTGGTTTACCCCTAACATCAGCGTACTTCCGTAGTCCAGCCGGGATAGAATCGATGCCTGGACCACGAGCTGCCGGGTGGGGGGGGCAAAATATTTCAAAACCGGCCTTATGCCATGCAAGATACCATAACAAGTGGCTGCAACCTTCTTTGTGTGGCCTGTGAAGGTGAGCGCGGGATAAGCCTAAAACATTACAATAGCATGTCCTTGCTGACTCTCCTATTTTTTCACCAGTGACAGATGTGTCCTTTCAGGCTTGCATCATCATGGTATAAGTACATTTCCTGGTTCTAGCTGCTACTTGAACTAAGGCTTTTTCACATATTAAAAACAAGGATAAGCAACTGCGCTTGATTTGCACTATAGGAATTTTTAAATCTATTTATTTATTTTATTTATTTATTTTGCGGTTTTTGTAGAGCGCATCACTCATCCCGAGGGATATCACGGCGCTAAGAACCAGGAAAGCAGCTGAGGTGTATACTGAAAGCTTACGGCTTAGGGAAGAAATACGTTTTAAGATTCCTTCTGAACTGGAGATAGTTGGTGGTGTGTCTTAGGTCAGAAGGGAGCTCGTTCCATCTTTTGGCAGCTAGGTGGGAAAAAGAACGTCCACCTGTTCTGACCTTATAGATACGTTTAGGCTTCGCCAAAGCAGATTGGCATGATCGCAGGTTTCTGTTAGGTACGTAGAATTCGATCCTTCCTTGGAGTATTGAGGGGCCTGTTCCATGTAGGGTTTTGTGAGCATGGCTGAGTAATTTGAAGGCAGCCCTCTGACGCATCGGGAGCCAGTGAAGTTTACTCAAGCACTCCGATGCTGAGTCGCGTTTACCTTTGTTGAGGATGAGTTTGTCCGCCTGGTTTTGCACAATCTGTAGGCGGGAAAATAGCTGATCATTCATCCCATTAAAAAGTGCATTGCCATAATCCAGGCGACTGACCAGTAGGGCCTGGGTGACAGACCGTCTACAGTCCAGGGGTAGCCAGGGGAATATTTTGGCAAGAAGTTTGAGTATAGCAAAACTCTTGCCGCAGAGGGATCTAACGTGGTCTTTCATGGAAAGTGCATCATCCATGATGATTCCCAGGTTCCTGGCATGTTGTCTGGGAATGGGGGCCGTTCCTAGAGAGGATGGCCACCATGTGGCATCCCACACGTGTTTTCCTCCCCCAAACAATAAGATCTCCGATTTCCCTGCATTTAATTTCAGAAAATGCTTGTGCATCCAATGTGCCATTTCTCCCAGACAGTTGTGTAATTTGGTTTTTGTGACTTCAGGGCCCTCTTCCATGGTCACCACCAGCTGTGTGTTGTCTGCATATGAGCAGACGCCAATGCCCCACTTCCTCCCAACGTCGGCCAGAGATGAAACATAGACATTGAAAAGGGTGGGGCTCAAAGAGGCGCCTTGCGGCACCCCACAGCTGATGGTGTCCGGTCTGGAGTGGAACTGTCCCATATGTACAGACTGAGTGCGATTGGACAAGAAGGAATGGAGCCAATCCAAAGCCTTGGATTGGACTCCCTTACCTCGAAGTGTGTGTAGCAGGCAGTCATGGGAGACAGTATCAAACGCTGCTGACAGGTCGAGCAATATCAGTGCCACCGCTCCACCTTGATCGATGGAGGATCTGATACTGTCCGACACTGCCAGCAACGTTGCTTCGGTGCTGTTATTGGCTCTGAACCCAGTCTGAGATGGGTCCAGCAGGGAGTTATTTTCAAGATACCTGGTCAGCTGTATATTGACCAGTTTCTCCAATGCTTTAGAGAGAAAGGGAAGCTGTGATATGGGTCTATAGTTCTCGGGATTTAGGATGTCGGTTCCTGCTTTCTTTAATGGAGGGGTTACAGAGGCGTGCTTCCAGGCGTGGGGGAAAGTGGCTGTGGTTAGTGATTTATTAAAAAGTTGGGTAAGAGCGTGGATGCAATTTTCGAAAACACAAAGTGGGGACAGGGGTCTGAAGGGGATCCAGATTTAATTGTGTTCAAAACTGCTATTTTAACTAGATTGTGAGAAATTCACATTTTTCCGTGTTAAATCCATCCCTGCATCAATTTTAGGCACAATAACACATTTGTTATAAAACATTGTCTAAAAAACCAAATCACTTTGAAAAAAAAGTTGCTTTAGGTCTTTTGTTTCCATGAGTTAGAGCTAAATGTATGCTGTGAATGGTGCATTCATATTATACTTTTACCACAAATGGTGGATAAGTAATTGAAGTGACATAATAGCGTAATTCTAGGAATTCATACCAAGCCTAACACAAAATCCTTAAAATATCAAGAATTATATGGGCCGAATTGAAATTCTGCCCCGGCCTTCTTTTCATAGGTTTCTCATGTCCTTTTAAGCTGTTTTGCAAACTCCCAAAAATAATTGTGATGGGGATTGTATAGTTATTAACTTTTGAGACTGTAGGCCGGATTTCGATTTTTTGAGGAGGGGTTACTCCATCACCCCTGCGACGGCTATCTCATCTGCCGAATTATAAATCTTATTACAGCCGATGGGATTTACATTTCGGCAGACAGGGATATCCAGTACAGTATAACCCGTCCACCAAGATCTAAATCAGCTCCTTTGTTTTTTAATATTGTTTTGATCTCTGCCTACATTCCCAACTCTGTCATTTGTGTTGTTCCTTTAGACAATCTCTTCAAACCTGTCTTGTCACACCTTTCTACGTAAACCCTCAATGTGAATGCTTATCCACCTGAGAGGTGCACACTATGAGCATCATATAAATGTTACTCTTTCCCCGAGTCAATGGAAGGATGCTTTCCGTCCACTGACTCTGAATGTGTATAGTGACAATTCTAACTTATCAGTATCTTGTTTAGAGGATGTGGTGTAAAAGCCAAAGCTGCCAATTTTGGAAGTGGAGAACCAAGTTCTACTCTTGGCCCTGGCGCAACATTCTTTGATTCGGGCCAAATCACTTAGACTCCCCGTGCTTAAAAATGAAAATGGCCTTGTATTGTAACTGTTGCTCAAATAAAGTGCTATATGAAAGCTTCTAAAAAATATTTGGAGGTGGCAGGCAGGTTTTTTTGTGAATGAATATATTAAGCTATTGTAATGGAATATAGCTGGTATTGCCTCTAAGATGCAAAAAATTGGTTAACATGTCTAATTTCCTATTGTAGTTCACAATCCCAAGAAACCTGGGCCAGGGACAGCATGTTCTGCTTGAATAGTCCTCCTTTGCCAGCTATTCTATCTTGTTCAGGAAGAGCTAAAGGTGGGCTAAATATTTGGTTCTCTCTAGCCTTCATTTGTGACATAGTAGAGCAACCCACTGGTTGAGCCTCTCTCATTGCATGTCAAATGTTCACCTCTTCTATTCTTTCCTCATTTGACAAAGAAGACATTGTTATCCTTGCTGGTGACTACAATGGTACATTTGGGGCAATGAATCTCTACCCAGAATTGGGGTCTGATGATATTTGATCTAGTGGTATCCCCAAAATTAAGTCCAATCAAGAGTAGTTGTTAGTGGATATGCTGACAGCTAAAAATGTGTATAATTTGATTGGTTCAGGTAACGTCTCTACCATTGATACTAGGAGTATGTGTTTCTTATAATTTACTTAAATATAATAATCAATGTCATTGTGAGGTTAACCCTCTTCAGTTTCTGGCCTTCTGCAACTCTCAGGAAAAAGTGATCTACCAATTTGTGTTGAGTACAGCTATAAAAGAGGTATTTGGTTCAGAAGGACACTTTGACAAACATAATAGTGAGTTATAATTTTAATGAAATGTTACATATTTAACAAGAGGTGTCTGATGACTGTAGTGTTTAAGAAGCTTTACAAACTAACTGTAACTTTGTCATTGATTTATTAACATCTAGGAAGGTTGGTCACATAACTTTCAATAATCACAAATGATTACATCATGCTTGTTCAAGTGTATGTTTGATCGCTGCTTCACCAAAAAATGCTCTCACTGAAACATGGATGACATTGTGAAGCTTTGTCACATCTTTTAAAAAACAATTGTTATTAGGAAAGTTGTGAGCTCAAGGATTTGGAGGACTTGTGACTAACAGTGCCTCAAACAATCAGCTACCTGTTTTGAAAAGTTGTCAAATGTTTATTATAATGAAAGCTCTCACATCCTCTCTATGCGTGCAACTCACTTTAGTAGGATTTATGGTCCCACTATGAAGGCCATCAACAATAGTGTACAGCATTGGGGAAGTTTATAAGACAAATAAAACCAGTAGGGCTATATGACAGTCACACTAGTATTTATCCATATTAGTTCATCAGTTAGACCAAGACTCTCAACTGTTTGTGATTCTACCACCAATGAATCACATGTCTAGATAATAGACACTCCTGTCCTGTATGCGCTAAGCATTGGGTAAGTGTTTGGTACCTGAGTGCCCTGGGAGAGAGTGTTAAAGTTTTGAAGGAATAGTGCTTTCTGGGATAAGAATATTCCTCACTTTGGAGGACGTTGTCATACCTGACGGTGGCACCCTGCATCCCATTCACCAGGGGTGCCCCCTACTTGTCACCTCAGAAGCACAGATAAATATTGGACAGATGGCCAGCAACTTAGATATCCGCCTAAAAGTACACGAAGAAGAAAGACTGCCCTGTTGGAACCCTGGACTCCATCAGGAGAAATGCACTCTGAAATAATGCACCTGCTTCACACTTTGTGAGCTACAGCCCTAAGAACACCGCCTTGGTTTGAAAAGTGAAGGAGTGGATTCCTTGAAATCAATCGGTTAATAGTGATCCAAAAATGAGAATCCCGGCACTCCAATCATTTACACGTACAATTTTGTATACAAGTCTCACACAGGAAACACAGTGATGGGGAGAGATACCTCCTGTTACAGGAATCATCTAGGAGAGCAATAATTGAACATTCATTCCAATCATTTATTTACTGATGAATATCAAAAAACACAATCATTGGCATTACATTAAATATTAAAATATTCACAAAAATGATTTTTCTATGATGTGCTCCGAAATCCAGTCCTTGGTATGTAGAACATCGGAAACATTCAACGCGCGTTTCATCACCACTGTGACTTCCTCGAAACTGTAGCAATAATCATGAATACAATGGTTGGTACATATATCTGCAATTGAAAAACCACAACATACCTCATTATATCAAGGCAGAATAGTGGTGTGGGATAGAAACCAAAGAAAGAGTCATACATAAAACTAAAAGAACACCCAGAAAAAGAAGGTAGGCTGCCCAGACCTAGAAACAACAATTGTTGAGTGAAACACAAACCACACAAAAGAAACAGCAAGTGCAGTGATTTGTGCCGAAATACACTTATTATAAGGTGAGTCTATGATTGAAAAACACGTGAGAGCAGAGGAAAAGGAAACATATAAGAGTCCAAGAAGGGGTCATTATAGCCTTAAAAATGCCCAAGGAAAGAATATTCTGGAATAATCAAATAATTGTTAACAACCTTAAATGATGCTCACGCGGGGGTGTGAATTATAGCTCCTTGAAGTTCGTTCTTCCCATTTGTTATTGGTCAAATGTTTGTACTGGGAATGCTGCATTTCTATCAAATCTTTACAACAAACGCAGCATCAGTACTCAAAGCGCTATAATAAACATAATTTCATAAATTTGACCAAGTGAAACATGTAAATGTACAATTATGGGAATTAGGCCAGCCTAATTTAAATTTCACTCAGGCTACTTTTCACAAATGTATCATGGTCAGGTATTTAAGCTGTAATGGAACCTCCCAAATAGACTGTGACAGGGCTTGTATAATTCTTAACTTCAAAGACAGTTCTTTCCAACAGTCTCTGTTTTGGTTTCTGATTGTATCCCAATCTCAGGGATTTGTGTCATACACTTAGGCTATTTCTTCTATATTGGGCTTGCTTGTCTTCCAGACAAGTATGTTGGTTTAGTAGAGAATACACTGTCCCATTTATTGCTGGATAGAAATGATTGATGGTCAATTAGCCTGTCGTCGAATATTAATTTCACTTTTGTTCTGTGCTATTTGAAGGGAGCTTTCTATCGCTTGACTCAGGATGTGGAAAATAATGAGTCTTACTTGAGAGGGGACCACACATTAGTAAACACATTATGCTATTGTCATAGGATATAGCTGGTAGTGACTCTAAGTTGCAAAATATGGATTGGTTAAAAAGTTGTATTACTTCTTAAAATCTGGTCTAGGGGAAGCATGGTCTGGGTGGATCCTGCTTATTTGCCTGCTATTCCATATTTTTCAGGAAGATCTAAAGGTAGACTAATTATTGAAGTCATTTTAGCCTGCATGTGTGCCATAGCAGAACACCCACTGTTCAAAGATATCTGAAAGCTTATTAATTGCCCGTTTCAGTGAAGGGTATTATTCTGCTTGTCAATTTCTACAACAAAAATGTTCCAAAATCCTCTATTCCTTCCTCATTTGAAAAAAGCATATGTTATCCTTTAATTTCAACATTTAATTGGGGAAATTAATCTCTACTCAGAATTTGGGTCCGATGATGTTCACTCTAGTACTATCTTCCTTATTAAGAAAAAGCAAGGGGAGTGATTAGTGGATGGTAATTTATTATTTATTTATTTGATGAGGTTTATATAGCGCTGGCTAGTCTAAAGTTTGGCTTGGTAGGTGACGGCTGAGGGGGAAGTCCACAGCCCATCACCTCTATAGCTATCAATGTAGCTCCACCGGGCATCGGCCAAGATGCTCAGTCTCAACTGTCGGTGGCTAGTTCACAATTTCTATGTCCTGATGGGTGAGCCGGATGGGGGTTATGCTCGGGGTCTGATGATGTCCAATTTTGTCCAAGAGTAGTAGCTCTTTGTGGTAAAGGACCACTGTGGTGGCCATCTTGGGGTCAGGCAAGAGATTCTGCCCCTGGTGTTCCATTTGGTTGGCTTTTCTCATTTGTGGGTGGGCTTTCCCCGGCAGTCCACCGGAATTCAATTCTTCGAAATATGATATCTCAGGTGGGCATCTGCCTCTTCCCATGACTATCAAAGCTGCAATGTTTTCAGTGTTTTATGTGTCAGGCATTAGGCCTCTGGTGGCCATCTTAACGTCAGGTACATTATAGTTTGGGGGTTCCCCCCTGAGCTTATGAAATTGATCCCCTCTTTGAGTAATTAAGGTGACCTAGGCCCCACGTATCTTCCTTGTTTTAAGGTGCCCCTCCAATCGCTTGTACAGCCCTTCATAGGTAAAGGGCTTCCCGCGGGTCACCATTTTGAAGTCAGGCATGCTATGTCGAAGTTTAAGTTTAATCAAAGGGACCCACAGTGGTATGGCAGCCAAGGTGCCCTCAGTGTCCGCCGGTCCCTGCTCGCTGTGATGAGCTGCTTCCACTCTTCACTCACTGTTGAAAATGTCCATGGAAATAAATAAAATGTTTTTATGTATTGTTGAAAGTACCATTATGTTATTTGTAATGAATTTGTGGATTATCATGGACTAAGATAATCTAAAGGTCTCCTAGCTTACAACGAGATAAATGATTATGACATATACATGGAATACCAGATAGTGTTTTTTTAACTTTTGTTTCTGTAAAACCTATTTTTTGTAGGTTGTGGTAATTTCCTGAAGAAGGCGTGTGATACGGCGAAACGCGCGGCGAAAATATTAATTACTAAAAGAAGATTTTATTTTATATGTGCAATAATTGTATGATTTGTTTACAACTGTATGTATTATCTTATATATTGGACCAAGTAGAAATATATTACTTATGTCTTTTTAACCTTCATGATACTTTGAATTTATTGTGGTTTTTAACACTAGCGAGACATTTGTGGACACAATTTAATAAAAATGAAAGAATTTTTTATATAATGTTTTCTGCTTTATTTTTGACTGACTCTCTTTATATCAATTTATGAAAGATCTCGTAGTTGCCTAGGAATTGTTTTCTACATATTGTTATTCCCTGTCCTAGGAACTGAATCATGTTAAGTTCAGGGGGCCCTTGTTAATTTGCGATTTCAGTGTTTTATGTGTCAAGCATTAGGCCTCTGGTGGCCATCTTAGTGTCAGGTACATTATAGTTTGGGGGTTCCCCCCTGAGCATATAAAATTGATCCCCTCTTTGAGTAATTAAGGTGACCTAGGACACACGTATCTTCCTTGTTTTCGGGTGCCCCTCCAATCACTTGTACAGCCCTTCATAGGTAAAGGTCTTCCCACGGGTCGCCATTTTGAAGTCAGGCATGCCATGTCGAAGTTTAAGTTTAATCAAAGGGACCCACAGTGGTATGGCAGCCAAGGTGCCCTCAGTGTCCCCCGGTCCTTGCTCGCTGTGATGAGCTGCTTACGCTCTTCACTCACTGGTTCAGGGCACTTTCAGGAGCTTTCAGAGCCATGGTACGTTCCAAGGGTCTCCCTATGAAGCCACTTCAGCCCCCGGGGGGCACATCTCCACTTAGGGCCTACTGTCAGGATCCAGCTGACCTTCGAGGCTTCCTGCAGCGTACCCGAGAGGGGACAGGACCACCTTTTGAAAGTTGGTAGGCCACCTCGTCACTGGAATTTTAAATTGCAGACTTCCCAAATGGGCTCCGGCACTGCCACATGTACCTCGGGCATCTTCACAAAGCTACTTTGCCGTATGGGTGCTCCCTTGCCCTCAGGGCCTCCTTTTCAGGAATCGGCATCTTCCGAGGCCTTGTCTATATTAGGCTTGAGGGGTAGGCGCCACCCCTCGCCCACTCGACTTGTACTGACAAGTAATTTATGTAATGCCTCAAAGAGGGAGAGAGGAGTGGATGACTCTGGAGCACAGGGCTCACAATTCGTTCTACAGCACTGGAGGCAGCTCAAATCAATATTATGTGACTCTGGGCAATAGCTCACTTTATCTCCCCGAAGGCCCTACAAGTAATTAATTTGTGCTTTACAAATACCAATTTATAGGTAAAAGTCTATAAAGTAATTTGATTGGCTCAGGTAATATATATACCTTTAATAATAGAGTATACAGAGTGCAATTGATACATAAGTAAATCAATCCAGGCTATGTTAAGGCTGAGGTCATAATCCAATCATGCTACTATTTTCTAGCTGCACAAACCCTCTGGGAAAACTGATCAATGAGTCTGTGTTGAGCAGTGCTGAGCATTGAAAATTTACAAAACAGGAATTGGTTAAATTTGACACTTTGACAAACAAAATAGTGAGCCATTATTTCAATAAAATGCTACATTGTTAACTGGAGATATATGCTCAATGTTTTGTGTTAGAAGTCTGTCAAGCTAGCTATATCTTTGTCAATGACCTGTTAACTTCTTCAAATATTGGTCTAAATTTTTTTAAGAAACATACATGTTTCAACCACGCTTGTTTGAGTGCATGTGCTGACCTTCACCCAACTATACATTTTTGGGTTGAGACATGAATGAGATTATGAAGCTTTGGTACAAAACAACCCTTAGTAGGAGTCATTGCTAGCACAAGGCTTGGAAGGACCTGTGTAACTTTCTTTCATTGGTTTCACAAACTACAGAAGTGCTTCACCTGAGTAATGTGGAATTCCCAGTTGCAGCACACGTGCAGAGCAGTGTCAAATCTGAATGATAATCACCTTCAACAAGTTTTGATTATATTTTAACTCAGAATATGCTTGATGCATGTGCCTCTTAAAGTCTTAATTAAGATATCATGTTGAAATCAGTACAGCAATCCTTTCTCCTGAAAGCACACTCATCTAAAAGCAAGTTACATTTTAGGTATAATTGAGAAAGCTTTTAACTACATTTCAGTAGTTTACTTAGGAAATTGGCAGCTATGATCACATTAACTATATTTATTTGCTTTTTTCAGCCCAGCATTTGTGACTTAGGCTTGGTCAGCCAGTTTGAATCGCAGAAGAGGTCAGAAGTTCATGAAGTAAAAAATATGGGAACCCAACTATAGAAATATGCTTTTGCTGAGTGGTCCCTGATTATTCACATATCAAGGATTCCTGTTTTTCTGCGATTATGACTATGGGCATTGTGCATCAATGCCACAGTATGTCTTCTGTCTTAAAACTACGATGCAAAATGGCTTCATATCATTGACCGTACAGTAAAAAAAGTTACCTCATAAAATACACCATTGCCATTGAACGTAGATGTCATAAGTAGGTTGCAGTGTTTTTTACATCACATGGCACGTCATATAATTGTCATCTGACATAGTTTTTCTCTGCTCCAATCATTTCCATCTTTGCTTCTGAGTTTAAATGCACAGCACTCGTACAGATGTGTAATATCTTTCATCTATGTCTAACCGTGGGCATTATACACAGGAAGGGTAGATGTCCAGTACAAACCCATGCAAGACATCACACACACTGCTTTGCACTGTGGTGCAAGTGTTTGCGCGTGGCAAAAGGTAGCCACAAGTGCTCCAGCACAGGCAGAGAGGTAAATAGCACAATAGCTATGTAGACGCTGTGCTGGTCTGATCTCTGCCTTTTGATGCAACACAGATCACAGCTTTCGGTGCTGCTCTGTTTTTAGACACATTTTAGTAAATCTACCCCTTTATCTTTAATGAAATCTTCTCATCTCTATTTGCCCTTTTCTATTGTTTCTGTCCTTCTCTGTCTACCCATTTCTGTGTTTATGTTATTCTCTTTCTGTCTCAGTCTCTTGCAATGCTATTTTGCCCATCCCTCCCGAGTTCCCATCTGTTTTTATTTTTCGTCACTTTTTTACTCTCCAAACAGCGAGAATTTTCTGCTACATTTTTATATTTTCCATTATATTTTGTACAATTGATCACCAGGGGCCGCAACACAGAAATGCACCTGGAGTGCAACACCTGTTTGTGCCCATTGTGCGTGCTCCTGGACCTTTAGTATTACAGAAGGGTCTCAGACGCTTGTGCACCCCCTTCTGTAATAACGGTTGTGCCGGCACCCATGATGCGCCAGCACTATCATCAGAGGTCATTCCCTCATTTGCATGGGAGTTCGGCCCATGTAAATGAGGTAACATCTCTGCCTCTGTGCCCGTGTTGTATCAAAGATGTCAGAGGCATAAAAGCAGTCCGGAGGTGCACTACAAGGTTGACACTGTCAGTGGGTCCCCAGATGGCAGCCCTCTGCAGGGCGAAGGCTCTCCCAAGGACCCGCCCAGAAATCCCCTCTCAGGCGGGTGCTGTCACTCAGCATCTGCCTGCAAGGGGTTTTATAATCTCCCTTAAAAGTGCCGGCAGGCAGCCGCCTGCACTGTGAAACATGGAGCAGCTTCCAAGCAGACGCTCTGTTTTTCACATGAATGCGCAGCCCCCAATACACCATGGTTTTGATGCTGCCCTGGGGGCAGGGCACTCATCCTAATACAGCGCACGTTCCTTGTTTGCACCCAGTGCACCTTTTTAAGGTGTGCCAGGCACAAGCAATGAAAAGTCACCCTATTTATGATACAGCCACAGAAGTTTCTTGGCTTCTCCTTGTTCCTAAATCATTTCAATGCAAATAGTGGATCGACCCCACTCTAAGGTTCAAGCATCTATACTTGTTTACATGTATTTCTCCATGTTTGAAATGAAAGTACAATTATACTCAGACCTCTATAATGCATTTCTTTTCCCTGCAGATTGCCTCCTTTGCGAGAAGTGCCTTGCTTCCGGCACCAGCCAATGCTCTGGTATCTTCAAGCAATACTCTCCTGACGTCACTCACTGCATCAAAGGGCTGGAGAACAACACTTTGGGTGAGTGTCACATTCCACATATCTGTAACGTGACTCAATCCCCAACATGCTGGCCAGTGCTCAAATTGTAAAATAATAAGAACCATGGCCCAAAGATATATCTTAAGAGACTATTGCAGCTTGCACCACCTGCAGCCCCGGTCAGCGCTGACAGATACAAGTATCAACAACACCTCCATACCATTACAACAATTTGGAGCCAAAGCTGTAGGGAGGGTCTGAGTAACCACCCTGGTACTATTATTTTAATATTCATATGCTGCATTGTTAAAAACTTTGCTAATGTGCTTTTTTAAAATATAGAGTGACAGAGCCACCATATGATGGATGGTCATAATATATATGCCGCTGATGATATGAAATATGTGCGGGTGCCAAGCACCCTTCAAAAATGCCCTTCGATTGTATCCACATGGCCGCAACTTCTGATTCAGTAATGAGTGTTTTCTGGTATAAACTCCTCAACCTTGCCAGCTGCAGTTCTCATGATTGGCTGCTTTAAAGTACACATTTTCAAACAGTCTCTGGCAAAAATAAATATGAATTATAGTTGTGGAAAAAGTCATAAAGGCATGAGAGTAACATCAGTGACAGAATTCCATTGAGTAAGCCTTGTTGAGGGAGGTGCGAGATGTGACAGCCCATTCAAAAATGTTCAGGGGGAATTTTACCCCACCATAAAATTGGCATTTGCTAAAAAAACATTCTACAAGTTACTTTGACACACCAAACCCTTGATTTTTCAGGGGGTTTCATCCATACTACTTAGTCATGTCTGCTCTGAAACTCACACTACATATTTGTTCCAACAGGGGGTGATGTTATTCTAACAGTGTTCGAGGACTGTCTGGATCCTTCCCACAAAGCAACCTGTGGAAGAGAGTACTCCTATAAAACCTCAGTTTTTTCTTTAACAATTAGCAGAACATGCTGCGACTCTGACTTCTGCAATGCGGGTGATGTGCAAGGTATGTACGTTCATGACTCTGACATCTGTTACACAGATAATATGCATAATACATTCAGTTTGTGACTCCGACATAAGAAACTGAGGATATTTGCAGGGTATATACAGTCTGTGATTACTACATCTGTAACCGAGGAAATGTGGAGGGTACATACATTCAGTGACACCAATATCTTTAACAGGGAGTAGGTATAGGGTACGTATAGTTTGTGACTCTGACATCTGTAACCGAGGGGATGCCTACATTAGCTACTCTATGAGAGACAGATATAATTTAAGGCCCTTGTTCACTGCCCACAAGATAACATATTAATCTGGTTCTCATGTACTACAACATCTTATCACTCCATACACTGCCTCAAGAGCACTAAGATCTAACTATCAGTTCTTCCTTGTGTAGTAGCAAGCCTCAGCCAGGCCTACAAGTCCAAGGAATTCGCCCTTCTCTGCTCAGAGTCCTTAGACCAATAAAAAGAAGTTGGCACAGAAACTGGAATAGAAAAGACAGAGTTTATTAAAACTCATGATGTGGAACTACATTCACACAACACCCTTCGGTAGTGTATGAGGTAGCACACTGACTAGAAGGAGCTTGGTCCTTTTATACACACGCAGGGGCTCAAAAGAAGGTGGTACAAGGTACAGAATGCTGGTTTCAAATACATACAAGGTCATACAGAGAGTGTGCTAGCAACAAGTGGGAAGGGCTGACAGTAAGCTAATTCTGGTGGACACATCTTGACAGTGACACGTT
This sequence comes from Lissotriton vulgaris, assembly GCF_964263255.1. Lineage (NCBI taxonomy): Eukaryota > Metazoa > Chordata > Amphibia > Caudata > Salamandridae > Lissotriton > Lissotriton vulgaris. The sequence goes on along the minus strand of NC_141691.1, from coordinate 2,136,985,313 downwards.
GGAAAAAGCTGTAAGCTGAACTGGGCATGTGCAAAGCAGAAGAGGATAAATATATCTTGTCTCTAGGCAGATTTCAGGAGCAGTTAACAGGAAGGTAGGACAGAGCACATGGCAAACAAAATGGCCGACAGAAATACAAAATGGATTCCGTAAAATGGACAAGATAGTCTCTAAATACAAATATAATCATTGCTAAATTACAACAGACGGCCCTTTCAGCATTTGCTGAAGACATTCATCTATCTAGGGTAATCTAGATCTGCATCCTGTATATTGATGTTCATTATCTCAGTAATCTCATAGTTTAGCATTTGTTGTTCTTTTGTAATATTTCTTTTGGCAGGTGTACAAGCAGTGATGCACATAGAGCAAAGCATAGGACCGCATTGTACACAAGTACAGCATGTAAATAGTATCACCAATAGTATACATAGAATAGTCAGTAGTTTCCAGCCCCAAGTAACAAAGAGTGTCCATATCCAGTTTGAAAATGTCCATGTACCAGTCTCTGGGTGAACATCTGCAGCAATCTAATGCTTTTTAGAGATTGCATCATAAACTGAAGGTGAGTGATCAGGTATGAAGACGCAGCAACTGCTACCGTTGATGCGACATGCACCTCCTCGATCAGCCAAAATCACTTCTAACACCATCCTATTTTGGAGTGCTAGAATTCTTGCAATTTGCAGTTCTTCTGTAATGTTCCCAAGTGCCATGGCTGTCTGATTGGTGAGAGCTTCCCCAACACAAGTCTATTGTCTGATTTTTCTGCTATTCAATGCAGCACCCACAAAGAACAAACCCAAATTGAAATCAACATATTGTTACAAAGTGGTATCTGTCTGGTCGACCTCATCTATACTTATTGTTCGTTTGTATCTATTCTTAGAAATATCATTGTACAACTTTAGATCAAGGTGATATGATGCAGGTGCTAAAAACACAGGGGGTAACAAAAATGATATGTAACATACCCCTGACCATCCAACAGGTAATTGATAATACCATTTATTACCACACACAAAGTAGGTGTTGTGCGATGATGTAAGACTACTATTATTCAAACCTTCAATTTTTAATGCATCAATACATTCACTTAGTCCTACCGGAATTCTCCCAACACTGCCAATACATAAATCTGCTTTAGCTCTTGTTACAGATATCACAAAAAGTCCATTGTTTTTGATAGTCCTCACATTTGTGAAGACATATGGTGTTGAAATATTGTCCGGTTGTTACTCTTCCCATTCCCATTTAGTCCCTTTAGCTTGAGGATAACCTTCGTCATCTTGGTAGCATTTTTTATTCAACCAAAAAATGATTCCACCTACTGAGGGCTTTCCGAAAGCAAACCAAAAGGGCATACCAAGCTTGACATGAACCATTATGGGAAAACTATAGAGGAATAAACGGTGTTCCTCCTTTCTTTTGGTGTGCAGGTATCATCCCACACACTCAACAATTGGTAGTATTCGTAGCATTGTGTGTATGATGCAACATCTGGATGAATGTGTAATTCAGGTAGGATTGTCGATGCTTCTGCTCATGATTGGGAAGGGAATAGTAGTGATGCTCCAGCAGAGCTGGAGTAGTTGCAATAAAAAGCTGTCGAGCAGGAACCACTTTCTCAACAAACCAAGGGGTTATTGCCAAAATCACCAGGGCAGCAACAAACCCTACAGCACAAATGATTCTTTTGTTATTCATTTCAATAACAGCGATGATCGATCTTTCTAAGAACCTGTTGAAAACAATCGTTGGAGCTCTTCTCCCTGGGTAGCCGTTGATTTCTTCACCACGGGCCAAGACGGGTGTCATTCATTTTTTTCATTTCTTTTTTTTAATTTTTTTTAAAAATGTTTTTATTCAAAAAAAAAAAACATTTTACAACGTTTTTTCCCTTAACTCCTCCCCCCCCCCTGCACTGGACATGAAAAATAGCAAAAGAATACAATCAAGTTTCGTTTTTTTCCATGACATTACTATATCACAAGTTACAATTTACAATAATTCAGACTGGCAAATTATACTGGGTAAGCTAGAGCATTATTAAAAACAACTGGTAGAAACCCCTTGAAGGGCGAATAACCAAACATAACCCCATGTATACAGCTAGAATAATTGCATTATACACCCGCCCTGAGGCCCTATGGAAGTTCTAAGTTTCCTGCCACCCTATTCTTCCAATCTGTTATTGGTTTCCAGATCTGCAGACCTAGGGATCTAGCATTCTTCCCTTTTCTGGCGTATAGCGCTTTTTCCATGTTGTATATATATAAAAGCCTGGCCAACCATTGCTGCATAGTGGGGGGGAGCTTGTCTCGCCATGCTGAAGCTATGCATAGACGAAATACTGCCATAGCTACGAACAGAAAGTTCTCCAACTGTGGTTGTTCTCCAATCCCTTCCAATCCCATTAATATTACTTGGGGTGTCATTGTTAACTTACAATTCAGTGATCTATCTAAAAACCCTTCGATTTCTTTTATCAGAGGAACTAGGTTCGGGCATTCACCAAACATGTGAGCTATGTCTGCCTCCTGGCTGTCGCATCTTTGGCATGTTATGCCTTGTGTGCCCCCCCACTGTGCAATTCTGGCTGGGGTGTAGTATAGCTTGTACAAGGTCTTATAGTGCTGGGTTTGCAATGAAGAAGAGCGGAGAACCTCCTGTCCCATCCGCAATGACTTCTCAAAGATCCCCTCCCGAATCCCTAGCGCATCCATCCATTTTGCTTCAAATTTACCCAAGTCATCTCCCCTGTGTGCTATAAGTTCGGCATAGAACCTTTTTATCGTGCAGCTGTGTCCCCCTTCTATTGTTTGTAATATTGTATTGTCCCCAAATCCTGGAGGTCCTCCTCTCTTTCCAGCCAATAAGCTTCTTGTCTGCAAATACTTAAAAAACGTCCTTGTACTGACCCCAAATTTTCTCTGTATCTCTGAGAATTGGCGCACTCCTAGCGGGCCTATCAAATCCCCCATTCTTTTCACTCCTAACCGTCCCCATTCCTTGAAAACAGTATCAGCAAAGATCTCTGGGGGTAATGTGGGATCATTCCCTCACCTAGTGTATGCATGGTATCTACCCAGTCCAAAGCTCTTTTTAAATGCCTTCCACACCTTATAGGCTGCCTCCAGGGTCTTGAATCTAGTTCTCTTGAAGTAACTCGGTTCAGTATATCTCAGGAACACATTCTGTGCCTCCTCGCCTAAAATCAAACCGAAGATCTCTAACGAGCCGGTATAGAATTCTTCTTCCATCTCGGCCCCACCAATAAGGCCCGTTATTTGCTGCAACACTGCTGCCCAGTAATAGAGTCTCAGATCGGGTAGTGCCCACCCCCCCCCTCTCTTGGTAATGCTATATATTTTAGTGCCCTTCTTGTTTTGCCCTGTGACCAAATAAACCGGTTTATTATGAGCTCTATTCTACCAAACAAAAGTGGGTTAAAAAATAGAGGTATAGTTCTAAATATATATAAAAATTTCGGGAGGAGATTCATTTTAATATAATTTACCCTGCCAACTATAGACATGTGCAGATTATGTACCCTATCCAAATCCTTCTTCGCTTTCGCGATGATAGGAGAAGTGTTTAAGTCCACTAGATTGCCCAGGTCAGCCGTGATTGTTATTCCTAGATAAACCCCCTCAGCCACCACCCGTGAATCCGTGCATGTTGCATATATGTTCTTTATGATTTGTGTCTTAGTTTTATTTAGTGCGTACCCCGCGACCCGCCCAAATTGCTCCGCCTCCTGTTCTATTTTACTGATGGCCTCTGATGGTGAGGGTGTGATAATCGCAATATCATCTGCGTATGCTAGTACCTTAATCAGCCCCATCTTAGTGTGTAGCGGCCTAATTCCATCATTTAGCTCCAATTTCTTAATTAATGGGTCTATGTAAAGTGCAAAGAGCAGGGGTGAGCATGGGCACCCCTGTCGTGTGCCCCGTGTAATTCTAAATTGGGTAGTGCGGCTTGCATTCACCCTTACACATGCCGTTGGTCCTACATACAATGATTGTATTGATTTTATGAATCCTTCTCCGATTCTCCCTTTCCTTAATACTGCCCACAGGAATTCCCACGCCACACGATCGAAGGCCTTTTCGGCATCTAGTAACATAGCTGCCATAGGTTTCTCCTCCGCCCCTTTTACATCAAATAGCGTGATCATTTTTCTAACATGGAGTGTAGTTCCTCTGTGTGGAATAAAGCCATGCTGATTAATACTTACTAGTTGCTCTATTACCCTAGCAAGTCTGTTCGCTAATGTTTTCGAGAAGATTTTTAGGTCAGCATTAATCAGTGTAATCGGGCGGTATGATCCGGGCTCTGCGGGGGTTTCCCTTTTTTAAGGATTATAACAATATCTGCCCCTGCCCAGCTGGCTGGTATAGAATGCCCCGCCTGTGCCTCCCTAAGTGTCCTGACTAGCTCTGAGATAATTGATGCAGAAAACACTTTGTAAAATTCCCCGGGTATCAAATCCGGCCCAGCAGCTTTACCGGAGGGTAGGCTGAGCATAGCCTCCTTAATCTCTTCTGCCTCTAAGTAGATCTCGAGAGAGTCCCTATCTATCTCCTGTAGGGTTTTAATTGGTAGGTCTTGCAGGTACCTCTGAATATCGGCAGGATCCCTGTCCTGCTCCTCCTCATAAAGCTTGCTATAGAACTCCCTAAAGACCCCGAGGATGCCTTCCCTATCTGAAACCATATTGCCCCCGCTGTCTCTTATCTCTTTAATTTCACCTTTTGCCATCCTCTGTCTCGTGTGTGTTGCAAGTGTTTGCCCTACCCTTTCGCTGTATTCATAGCATTGCTCTCTCTTAGCATTGTAAATCTTAGCTGATTTTATTGCTATAGTCTCTTCTGCTTCTGCTTTAGCCATCATGGTCTCAATTAAATATTGTTCCAGCTCCCACCCCTCAGTAATAGCCTGTTCCAGTCTCTGCTCTGCTTTCAACAGATCGCTGTTTACTTGATCTACCTTGGCTTTCTCCTTTTTCTGTTTGGCTAGGCTGAAACTCAGTGTTTCACCTCGCACCCCTGCTTTAAAGGTATCCCAATCATTTCCTGGATTAGTACTCCCTCTGTTGATATCCCAGAAGCCCTTTATCCAAGCATGCACGTGTGTAATATAATCTATATCCGTCAGGAGTTCCCTTTCAAATGTCCATGATTTAGCCTGTCTTTTAAGCCCGCTACCCGTTATTGTCAATAATAGGGGGTTATGATCAGACAGAATACGGGGTAGCCTCGCTATCGTGAGGGTGTTTAAAGGTAATCCGGAGGTGAAGAAGTAATCCAGACGGACGCACTTCCGATGGGGGGCCGAGTAGTAAGTAAAGCCGTCCTCGCCCACTTTAAGCTCTTCCCAGACATCCATAAAGGCATTGTTACTGGCCATACTTCGAATTGCTCTGCACACCCTCTTTTTCCTTCCTTGGTATAGGCCCCTATTATTCAGTCCCAAACCTGACGCCCCGTCAATGTTGAAATCTCCTGCTAGGATCATTCTTGGTGCCCAGGTAGCCAGTTCTATATCTAGGAACTCGAATACTTCAGGGTCATCCTCCGTTGACCCATAGACGGACCCCAAAGTGATCCAGGCTTCTCCGATCAGACACTCAATCAGGGCCCACCTGCCCCACGGATCTTCTAGTTTCTTCCTAGTGTTAACATTAGGTAATTTAGTTAAAATGGCCACTCCCCTGACCTTTGCCCCATGTTTTGAATATGCCAGCACGTGCAGCCCCAATTGTTCCAACAAGAAAGACTTGTTACCTTCTATGTGTGTCTCTTGTAAACATATACATTCTGCCTGAGTGTTTTTGATTAATAAAGCTACCTTTTGTCTTTTCAGCCTATCGTTCAGCCCACATACATTCATTGTTAACACCTTAACTTTTGAGCTCATCTTTACTCTTTATTATTCCTGAGCCTTTTAGATTGAAGAGATAACATTTCTTTTCTACCCTCATTACCACCCTTGCTACTAGTACCATTATCGTTGCCTTTAAGTTTTTGTCTAGTTTTTGCCAGATCCAACTGTTTAGTATAACCAAGATTAATGCTTTAAACGTGAATACAGCCCTTGTTTCCCTTCCATGTAACTTGAGTTCCTTTTGTATAATTTCCTTGGAGCCCTGCGTGAGGAACCGTGCATTCGTGCAAAATGGGAGAAATAAACCTGCCAGCCTGAATGTAAGGAAATAACTCACAAGGTGGAAAAAGAAAAAAAAGGAAGAAAAACAATCCATTAAAAGGGTCGCGAAAGGGGCTGTGGAAAAAAGACTGTTGCCAGCTGACCTTTGATCCTTGAGCTGAACAGATACCGATACCTTCAGACACCCGAAGATATCACTGACATTCTCGGATATCGCCGACTGGTGTCTTCTACAGGTGGTCTGAGGGGAAGAAAAGCTTCGTCGGAGGGAAAATAATTGCAGAACCTAAAAAGAGACCGATGCCTGCCCTTTACTCCTAACCCCTAACTCCGTTTCTTGCCTTGGAGCTATCAATCCCTGACTCGGCGATCAGCCTGCTGGAGCTGGAGGCGAGGCGAAAGGCAGAAGGTGAGGAGCGGGGGTGCATTGTGTGGCGGCACTACTTGACCCTCAATGTTTTATCAAGGGAGCATAGGCAGCTTAGGCTGAATGGGGGGGGGGAAGTGTTTTCTGACACTTCTTCTCCGAGAACCATATTCCGAAGGCTCAGTAACAGTGAGACGCCATCAATCACATGTGCTAATCAACTTCAAGGGCTCTAAAACTTAGCTTCAAAGAGTGCTAAGATTAACGAGCGCTGAAAAAGAAAAACAAGGGAAAAATAAATAAAGAGAAAACCGAGGTGGGGTGTCCTGCTGAAGTTGTCGCTTCTGACCTGTCACATCCTGTCACATCCACCACTTATACAAAGGAGTGAAACAAACAAGATGCAGCAGCGAGTGATATACATTAAATTGTCACAGTGTTAATTATGATACAAGGACCCCTTTGCTTTCGGCTTTGCTCTGCTGGTTCCATCAGGTTCCATCAGGGTGGCAAGGGAGGCTTTTGAACCCGAGACTTGCAGGGCATTTCCGAGGGGGAAAAGTCTAAATAAAAAAAAATATATATATATATATATCCCAACATCCAACATCCTACATCCTGCAATGCGCGAGGAGCCTCGGCGTCTGAAAAACCAAGAACTCTACTCTCGGCCCCTAGACACCCCTATACGACAGCAAGTGGTGGATGGCGAGATAAAAATCTCTATACCGTGCTCTTTAAACACCGGAACCAAACTTAAGGGGGCCCTCAAGCGCCTACAATCTGACAGGCATCAGGTGCAAACAAAACAAAATTTTGAAAGTGATATCACCATACTCATTCCTCTGTGTCAATTGTACAACAACCGAAACACACAAGGACTGTGCATCACACTGAGTCTCTTGAGAATATTAAAAGAAGTGTCAAAACTTGCTAACTCAGGGCATGGATTAGTCACATTACAACCTGCACAACCAGCCCATACAATATCAATTGAGCGGACTATAGGGAGAGAAGAAATAGGGAAAATGCAGGAAAAGGGTACAGAAAAGGTGGAGAGTATCCAATGTGATCAGATGGAATCACGTGATCAAACTAGAGTGCCTGATCTATTCGATTCACTTAGGTCCCGATCAAACACCCTGGATGTCATGAGCGCCCAATGTATTGAAGACTCTGAACCTGACGAGAAGATACATGAGGCACAAGAACCGGATAATGTTCAATTATTAAAGCCATTACAGCCACTGCAGCAAAGACGAGAAACTAGAGGAACTAAAGCAAGGGAAGTTAAAAATAAGGATCAAGGACAAGTTAAAGGAAAAGATAGAGAAAAGGACAATGAAAAGGAGAAGGACAGAGGAAACAAAAAGGGTCCAGAAAAAGAGAAAAATAAAGACAAAGACAAGGTCAAAGGTGTCATCCAGAGCTGCAGTGACCAACACGGAGACCACGAAAAATCTAAAAAGGAAAAGAAGAATGATATGTATGCAGTCAAAATTAATGACATAGAAACATAGAAAAGGAAAGATAAAGCCAAGGAGAGTTACAAGGAGAAGGAGAGAGAGAAAGACATTGTAGACACGGAAGAGCTGGAACTAATGGCAAAAAAAGCAAAACGGCTACAAACTATCAAGGATTTGAAAGCAAATGCAAAAGCAACTTTGCCGGGGCAATCAACTACTTCACAGCCTAGCATATTAAACATCTTTAGCCCACTGCCCAAAGCTGGGGTAAATAAAGGGCCAAGCCAAGAGCTAGTGGTCCAGGACCTAACGATAAAGAACGGGACAACCCAAAAATATGCTCTGGGGATGAATCCTCATGCAACATCGAATACCCGAATGGACAAATTGCCTTTACCAGAAACGGATTCACATTCAGACGAATCTGAAGCAGATATATATGAAACTGGCATATCAACTTCTAGTGAGGCTAGTGATGTAAATAAAGAACAAGAACAAGAAGTATCAACCCAGGAAATATCAGGTCGTTGAGACACAAGGAACATAAGCAATCTTGGGCAAGGGAACACACCAAGGAAAAAACTAGAGAAAAGAAGAATAAGGAATAAAAGATTAAATAAAAGTACCTATGAAGAAACAACCAATCAAGGAAGTAACCCAGAATCCATCAATCCCCGAAAAAACTCAAAATCCAAAAATAAATTAAAGGGGGAAAAGATACTGGCTCAAGAATGCGAGGAGGATCCAACTGGGGAGATCTCTCAATTCGATGAAGAATTAGGAGAAGCGGATGAGCCGTCACTGAAAGATATATTATGCTCAATAAAAAAACTCCACAAAGATGTTAAAATGGAAACCCAAAAGCATCATTCAGCCATCCAACAACTGCAAGGCGCTGTAAATAAAGTGGGAAGTACATGTATAGAGATTTCCGAAAGAATGGTGTCAGTCGAATCACGAACCGACCATCTTGAGAACGAGGTTACCTACCTTCAGAGGAAGGAAAAAAAACAAGAAGGAATCATACAGGATCTATTGATAAAGGTCGAGGAACAAGAGAATAGATCAAGACGAAACAATCTGCGCTTCCTGGGGCTCGCAGAAGGCGTCGAGGAAAATGACCCCAGGGGGTACGTAATTAGACTTCTGAAATCAGCCCTTCCTGAACTTCAAAACTGGGATTTAGAGAAAGAAGTTCAACGAGCCCATCGGTTCCCCCTCACTCAGTCTAAGAAACCACAGATTCAACCTAAATTTCCAAGGGCAATACTGGTGTTTTTTGGAAACTTTCTACTTCGTGATACTATCTACTGCGTCCCACAAGCAAGAGAGAATACAACGGCTCAACATTTTTTGTGAGACCAGATTTTGCCCACGCCACCGTTGAAAGGAGGTGGAGGCTGAGACAGCTATTTTCTCCTTTTGAGCAAATTGGCGCTAAAGTGTTTTTACAGAACCCTGCTCGACTGAAAGTAATTTTTAGGGCAGCAACTCGCAGTTTCATCAGCGAAATACAGGCTGAAAATTACCTTAAAGAGATCTCAGAGACTGCAAAAGACAATACCAGAAAATGATTAAGAACTATATTTTCTCTTAAGATGTGGATTGGATAATAAGTTTCAATTCTTTATATCAATATTAGGTGTAGAACTTTTGTTTGGTCATAGACTTTCTCCCAATTTAATTATAATAATCATGTGGGGCTAAGGGGGGGAGTGCACTGAGGCGTACTGCTCAACGGACGCCCACACCTGGATCCGACTGGACCCAGGATGCCTCAAAGGGGGGGGGGGAGGGGAAAGGGGCACAGGACAGAATACAGGGAAAAGGACTGGGACATATCAAAACAAGGAAATTATTTTTTTCATTTCATAAGGCTTTATTCGGAACAAAAGACAAGTCCATAAAAGCACAGCATAAAAAGACACAGTATAAAACAACAGTCAAAAGCAGGAGATACAGCAGTTAAAAAGATTAAAAAAGCATACTTTTCCTTGCATTAATTGATTTAAGGAGAAAGGTAGCCGTATAAAAACAAATGTCAGGGTGATGTAAGTTAAAAAGCAGGCTCATGCAGTCTCGTATTGTCCTGACTCCAAACTTAGCAAACAGGGGTTTCAAATAAGCAATCCGCAGGTATTTGTACAACTGACAGAGCAAAAGAAAGTGCACAGTGCTTTGAGGGGTGGTATTGTCACACGGACAAGGGCCAGCGGGATGTGAATGCTGAGAGGGGAAAGCAACAAGGTTGTGGACTACTCCGGTTCTCAGTCTAGTCAACACAAACCGATGTTTGTGACACTTGTGACAAATACGGTTGGAAACCCACAAATTCATTTAAATCATGATAAAGAAAACAGGATGAGAGTTCATAGCTATTTTGATGCCTCCTGGTGGAAAGCTGTTGTAAAAAACAGTGCTTAAGTTCGATTTTAGACAGCTCAGTAGCCCCACATCGATCCGCAATGATGTTAATGTTAAAGATCTCACGAAAATGATCCACAATATACTTTAACCATGGGATCTATAAATGATGGTCCAAAGAGAGGCAATCAGAAATAATGGCTCTCCACAATAAGGTCTCTTCTTTTATCCAAATGGAACGCCATAGCATCAGTGGCCTAAGGAGGATCAATTCGGCAAGATGGTGAATAGCCAGTTCATTGTGCACTAAAGCATTAGAAACAGAGCTTGGCAGGCACAAAAGTCTCTTCAAGAATGCATTTTCCTCAACCTGAAGAGACCCTGACGGGGCGTGGCCCCAAATGCCCGCTCCGTACAAGGCAATCGAGACACAACGGGACTGAAAAATTTTAAGCATGTCATGAACCCGCCTGTCTCCCAGTTTCGTAGCCATTGTGAATATTCCATGAGCACTCCTCGCCATCTTAGCCCGGACATTCTTATGTTCATTGGCCCAAATGTTATTATTTGAGAAGGTGACCCCCAAGTACGAAAAATTGTCAACAGCCTGGACCTTCTGTCCCTCTATAAAAAATGAAAACTGTTTCTTTCTGTTCCTTCACCCGCATTCCATAACATAGGTTTTAGATTTATTTGACACTAACTTTCTGCTTTTAATGAACTGCGAAAAGCCGTCCATCAGCCGTTGAAGGCCGATGGGGGTGCGTGATATTAGGACCGCAACATCCGCGTAAAGTAACACAGGGACGTTGTCCTCATTAATTTTGGGAGCATCCACTGCCAGAGATTTGGAAAAAGAATCAATCTCATTGAGGAAAAGGGTAAAAAGCAGTTGGGCCAACATACATCCCTGTCTAATTCCACGCCCGATTTTAAACTTAGTAGTACATTCCCAGTTAGAACCGTAACGGACACAAGCACGTAGTTTGGCATAAAGACGTGCTAGGAAGAACACAATGCCCTCGGGTTCCGCCAATTTCAATTAGCTTTGCCCAGAGAATGCCATGGTCCACCAGGTGGAAGGCACTACTCAAATCCGCAAAGCAGAGATAAATAGTGCCGGTCTTTGCCAAGGTATATTTACCGATGAGCAGGTCTAAATTTAGACACTGCTCAATCGTACCACGACCCTTCCTGAACCCAAACTGTCTCTCTGCTAGAATGCCATTATCCTCCACCCATTCTTCCAACCTTACTAGAAGCACTCTACTCATTACTTTTACGGAAGAATCCAACAAGGAGATTGGACGATAGTTCTTAACGTCCCCTCGGTTTCCTTTGTTAAATATTGGGATTAGGATGGATTCTTCCCAGGTAGGGGCACCTCAATACGGACTGCTGCGTTGAAGATGTTAGTTAACAAAGGCCCTCATACTTCAGGGACCAATTTATAAACATCGATTGGTACCCCGTCTGGACCCTGTGCTTTTTCTCCTTTACTGACCCTTATTCTATCTAAAACCTCTTGGATGGTGATATTGAGTGGCGTATGCGGCCACCTATCCCCTATATCCCTGGATGCACTGTCCGAATCAAAGATTTTAGAAAAATGAGAAACCCACTCTTCCTTCATAACGTTGGAAGTTAAGTCAGAGATCTTATCATCTTTGAGGAATGGGGAATTAACTGTTTTCCAGAACAGGGTACAATTATTCAATTCAGCAGCCAGGGTCAAGTTGTCCCATGCCTCCTGTTGGAGTTCCAATTTCCTCCGTTTTAGGGTTTCTTTGTATCTGGCTCTAAGATCTACAACCAAACCCTTATCTCTAGGCGTAACTGATAAAGCTGACTTTAGTTCCTTTAGGGCCAGGGTACAAGCTGGATTGAACCACCCCCGCAGGCGTTCCTCCTTGTACTTGAGTGTACTAGTAAGCTTAGAGTCGATGACCGCATTAATACCAATAAAATACTCAATAGAGCCGGTGGTACCTTGATTGTCTTCTAAAATCCCTGTAATTCCTGCCAGGCAACTAGTAATGATTGAATCGGACATTATTTCAGCCTTATCCCCCTTCCACCTGAGTCTGGTGCCATTAGGTCGCACGGCCTCCATGTTGTTAATAATACACCCCGGAATGGGGGTCCCTTTGTTTTCCCATAGCATGGCCTCTACTATCAGGCAATTGTGGTCACTAAGCTGGATGTCTATAACTTTAGGTGCCATAGTCCAGGCCTCAAGACTTGAGGAGATACAAATAAAATCAATAACAGAATTCGCTTCCCGGCCTGTGAAAGTGGGGCAAATCTCCTCCTGTTCATTTTTCTCGTTAACCATAATATACATATTATGTGAGTCAAGGAGACTGTTTAAGGCATCTCCATAATAGTTATGTTGAAAATGTGGGACTCCATCTCCATGACAGTCCACCGCCCCACATACATTGACATCTGAGAGTGGGCAGGTAGTGGCGTTAAAGTCCCCTGCCATGAACAGATCAAAAACTACATTGGAATCCTTGAGGATGTCATGCAATGCACTTGATAGTGCTCTAACCACCTGATCCCTAGTATCATCAAAAACGTTGTTATAAAAATTTATTAAGAGAATATTCCTATTTCCTGTTTTGTGCAGCCATAAAATCTGGGAGTGAACCCCAACTTGTACGTATTTTTTGACCAGCAGAGGAGTTTGGACAGAAATCAAAATCAAAAGGCCCCCCCTTAGCTCTACCTGATAGGGAACCGGTAGCAGGTAACTGAGACAAAACCATTATATCCTTTAAAGTCCCTACACCAGGTTTCCTGTAAACAGATAATATCAAAGAGAGCTAAAAATTCAGTCCAAACCAGACAATCTGATTTGGACCTGATACCCGCAATATTCCAACTGGCAATGTAACAGCTGGAAAGACGGAGACACCTGACCCCAAAAGAGAACAGTTACTACCCTGCTGGAAAATAGCGATATTAGTAGTATCCAGTAATAACTCCGGGCAACCTACTGGATCACCCTCCTTGCCCATTGGCGTACAATCTACAGTTGTCCCAGAAATGTTAACCATAGGCCCTGATATGCAAACACTTTGTCCCATACCAGACGAGACCTGTCTCTCCAAGATTTCTGGGGGCACCGTACACAGCTCCAGTAATGACTCCGAGCAACCTACTGGATCACCCTCCTTGCCCATAGACGTACAATCTACAGTTGTCCCAGAAATGTTAACCATAGGCCCTGATATACAAACACTTTGTTCCATACCAGACAGAGCCGGTCTCTCCAAAGTTTCTAGGGGTACCGGACACAACTCCAGTCAATCGTCGTGATCCAGCCCACGAAAGCATTGGAAACGATTAATGGTGTTCACCTGGAAACTATTTGGAAAGCTATGCAAAGCTTCTCCCCTCGTTCTCTACCCCCGTGGTTACTAGGATGATGGCTAGTGTGTTGTCTATAGAAAAAGCCTAAAGGACGGAGTGAAATGCCCTGCTCGTTACAGTGGCGGGAAGTGGCTTGAATCAGAGCTGTTGTGGCAAGGTGTGGGTTACTGAAATTAATAATAAAGCAATCCCCAGAGATGTTCTTCGGGGACGTGCCAATCCAGTTGGTTCTGGTTGTGGTCAAGATTTGGTCCGCCAGAGCCACTGGAAAGCCACAATCCCGATTGAGCCATGCCACAGTTTTGTATTTTAGGGAGTCATGTGATTCCATAGAGCGGTGAAGCCCATCCTCCCTGATTGGTGTAACGTTAGTCAGGACTGCTACATAGGGTGCGCAGTCCGGTGGGAGGTTCAGTTGAGAGAGGCCACAATTGTTAGACTTCCCCCTTTCGGTAATCTTCAACTGATTCCCCGGGGCACGTTTCCAGTGCCCGTGTCAAAGGGACATCGTTAGAGCATATAGGTGTTACTGCAGTGACATTATTAGTGTCCCCTGTAGACGGTAGTTTTGGTTTGCCAGTTACGCCCTGCTGCTCGATAACTGTTAAGGGACTTTTGTTTGGCTGTTCAGGAATGCTAGAACCTGCACTGGCCACTCCGACACAGGATGGGCCTTTGTTGGAAGGCACGGGCTTACTAGTCCTGCCCCCAGCCGGGGCAGCCACAGCAGCTGGTTGCGGACTGTTATTTAGCTTCAAGCTGGATTGCACCAACACACCCAATCTAATCACTTCCCTAGAGACAGCCTCGAGTTTATCCAAGAGTGGAAGAACAATTTTGTCTAACTTGGCATCAATCATACCAATGAGCAGCTCAAGCTGATCCGGAGCTAGTTTCAGGTGGGTGGAATTAACGTCATTATGAAGACAGTTTCGCTCAATGGGGCCCCCATTTGATACAGAGACAGTGTTCTTTTTACTTTTACGACCCCCCCCCCTTTTTAGATAGTACAGGTCTAATTCAATGTCTCCCTGACCTTAACACTCTATGAGTTTTGGGGACAACGGAACCCGGGGCGTCAGAGTCATTATGGGACTCGTTTGCATCGGATTCCTTGTGAGAGTCCTCAACGTCAAAGATATCCTGTGATGGCTCTATTTCCTTGGTACCCTCCCTGGTTGGACAATCCGGAGAGCCCGTTACACAACTGTCATCAATGGTGGGGATCAACAAGGGCGTAGGCAAAGGGACAGGGATCTCAGCAGAGACTAGTGGGATTGTGGGGTCTGGGACACTTCCTAGACCCAGGGACAGTCTTCGTTCCTTATTAATCTTGTCTACTACTTTAACTAAGTAGTTGTCAAGTGTAGAGACAATGGGGCGGGAATTCCCGCCGACTGACTTGGGCATATTGCAGTGAAGAAAGGTACAAAATAACCAGCACAGATATTACCAAATGGAAATAAGATAGATGATAAATCCGAATAGCACTTAATATGAAAAGACTTAAAAACACAATTATAAAATATACGGTAAAACCAATATCAGACCCCTAGATTGGGAACTAGGTTTAGAGATGGTGTTTATTACCGGGAGTAGACCAATATTCAGGCAAACGAAGAGTCTAAGATGCTGGGGGCGAAGGGACAGGGGTTGGGGCCCAGCCCAGCCTCGTCAAGTCGTGGACTGTCGTAGACTGTCGCGCCCTTGGCCCGGCCTTCACCCGGCGCACTCCCACGCGCTCCCGCACAGCAGGCAGAAAATCCAAATTTATAGAACGTGTGACGGGCAGGGGCGTGGCTAGCAGGGTGCGCAGGCCGGGTCAGACAGGCCTCGCAGGGACTCCTGGACTAGCGAGTCCCTGCGGCGCTCCACCCCTGCTGCACTTGCTGAGTTTGTTTTTCTGCCCCAAACGCCACCAGGGATGTCCCGGTCCCACGAAGCGGCACCCGCAAAGCGGGTGCTGCAAGGCGCTGGCGGGACAGGACAGGACAAGCTCCAAAGGACAGAGCTTCCGGGGCAAGTCCGCTTGCAGGAGTCCGCTCGTGATCCGCTCCTCGCTCCCGATGAAATGCAGGTGAGGTGATGTT
Source organism: Lissotriton vulgaris (assembly GCF_964263255.1). Lineage (NCBI taxonomy): Eukaryota > Metazoa > Chordata > Amphibia > Caudata > Salamandridae > Lissotriton > Lissotriton vulgaris. Next base: position 2,136,969,474 of record NC_141691.1, on the reverse strand, counting down.
TTCTGCAGGTTTTCTGGGCAGGGACGTGGCTAGCAGGGTGCGCAGGCCAGGTCAGGCAGGCTTCGCAAGGACTCCTGAACTAGTGAGTCCCTGCAGCGCTCCACCCCTGCTGAACTTGCTGAGTTTGTTTTTCTACCCCAAACGCCACCAGGGATGTCCCGGTCCCACGAAGCAGCACCCGCAAAGCGGGTGCTGCAAGGCGCTGGCGGGACAGGACAGGACAAGCTCCAAAGGACAGAGCTTCAGGGGCAAGTCCGCCCGCAGGAGTCCTCTCGTGATCCGCTCCTCGCTCCCGGGTGTCACTACACTAATGCAAGACTGATCCCCCCCCTTGACACATTGGCTCTCCGTTTCACAAACCCAGGGTTGTAACTCAACCAGTCTCGTTCAACACTGCAGATTCTTTCTTGGTCTCAAGTGGTATCGAGATGCTACAGGAATGGTGTGGTCCAGGAAGACTTCCGCATATTTGTTAGGTGAGATAGCTCAACCTTTCTCTGTTTCCAGAATTTCTCGATGGTCCGTCATGGCAGCAGGTTCCACCAAGGCGGTCGATACGCGCTTACAGTGCGTGGTGTGCAGCCAGTTCTTTTTGTCCGTCACTCGAACTGCTGTCCTTGTAGCCAAAAGCACCTGCTCAAAACCTCGGCACCTCGGCTTCAAGCTGTTTGATCTATCGAAGACCTTGACCATCATATGGTCGCTGGGACGGAGTTCATGGGCCTCGCCTGTAGATCTGTCAGGAAGAGCTTCTCTAACCTGTTGATGAATAGAGGTCAAACTGCTGGTTAACTGTGCCAAATAATCATTCAACAGAACACAAGGTACATCATGTATGGGGCGTGGCTTAGGGACTCCCCAAATGTTCATCGGTCTCCCAAATACCACCTCGTATGGTGTAAGACCTGATCGTGAGTGTGGCACCGATCTTATGGATAACAGTGCCAAAGGCCACTTTAGGGACGTGGACGCCAGTATTTTTGCCAACTTCAATTTTAAAGTAGCATTATACCTTTCCACCAATCCTGCTGATTGCGGGTGGAAGACTGTATGGAATTTTTGTTCGATCCCCAACCCTTTCAGGACATACTCAACAACTTGCCCAATAAAATGAGGTCCGTTGTCACTCCGCAAAATTTTACAAACACCATACCTAGGAATATATTCCTTCAGAAGCACCTTTGCTGTGGTAAGAGCAGTATTATCCTTTGTAGGGTACGCCTCTATCCATTTACTGAAGGCACATACCACCACTAGGACATATTTTAGATTATTGCAACGTTCAAGTTTGATGTAATCCATCTGCAAAACTTCAAAAGGTGCGGTTGGTGTAGCAAACCCTCCTGTAGGAGTTTGTGTCCCTTTTCCAGGATTATACTGCCAACAGATCAAACAAGACTCTACTATTCTTTTAGCTGTGCTGGCAATTTCAGGGTGCTCCCAAACTTGTGTAAGCAATTTAGTTATTGCCAGAGCTCCAACATGTGCCAGCCCATGTGCCATTTGAACGATAGGTTGTAAATAAGCTGCAGGCAATTTCCATTTATCCATGTCTTTGTTGCGCCAACAACCCTCATCAGCTAAAATTCCTTCTTTAGACCATTGCTCAAGTTCTTCCACAGAGGCAGATCTCTTTATATCCAATACTTCTTCTCTAGCATCATGCCAATGCTCAGCTTGTGATTTTACTACGTACATGGATGTAGTGCTTCGCTGCATCGCAGGCTCACGGGCTACGTGATCTGCAAAGGCATTGCCTTGTCCTTTTCTGTTAATGATTTTCTTGTGTGCGCTACACTTCATAATGGCAACTTTCTTCGGATATGTAAGTTCAGTCAAGAGATTATGTACTAATTCTCCGTGCATTATCTGCATCCCGCGGGATGTAAGAACAGCTCTTTCCTTCCAAAGTAGGCCAAAATCATGAACCACTCCAAAAGCATAGCGGCTATCCGTGTAAATGTTCACACATAAGTCAGCACTAAGCTCACACGCTCGTGTCAAAGCTATTAGTTTAGCTGCTTGAAACGACTTCTGTAGTATGTAAGCTGTTTCCACTATTGTCTCGAGTGTGGTGATTGCATATGCGGCTGAGGTTGTGCCATCTGGTAACTTCAAACAAGACCCATCAACCCACAGCTCCCCATCTACACCTGAAAGGGACATATCTTGCAAATCGATGCGACCCTTTGTCTGTTCCTCAGTAAGGAATATACAATCATGAGGCTCCTTTGATTGAGACAGAGTCGCAGGATATGGCAACAAAGTGGCTGCATTCAATGTCGCGCATCTCTTCAATGTAATATGAGGTGCTAACAATGTCAATTTGTATCCTGTCAGGCGAGCACTAGTTAAATGCTGTGTCTTGGTCTGATTCAAAAGGGCATCCACTGCATGGGGTACTAGCACCAACAGTTTGTGTGAGAAAACTATCCTTTCGCTCTGATGTATAGACACAGCTGTCGCTAAAACTGAACAGAAGCATCCAGGCAACGCACAAGCAACAGGATCAAGAACTGCAGAAAAATATGCATAAGGACGCTGCTTGTCACCGTGTGTCTGTACTAAAACTGACAATACACATCCATCTTTTTCATGTACATAGAGTGTAAAGGCCTTTGTGTAGTCTGGTGTGCCTAAAACTGGTGCAGAGCAAAGCGCTTGTCTTAACTGGTGAAAAGCATTTTGACATTCATCTGTCCAAGGAAGGGGAATCGGAATGTTCTTAATTAAAAGTGCTAGCAATGGTTTAACAATGTGTGAAAAACCTAATATCCATTGCGTACAAAACGAAGTCAAACCAATAAATGCACAGACATCTTTCTGGTTGGAAGTTACTGGGGTGTCTAAAATTGCTTGAATGCGATCTGGTGTGAGTGCACGTCCCTCCTTAAACAGAAGATGACCTAAATAGGTTACCTTCATTCTACAATATTGCAATTTATTCTGTGATACTTTATGGTGGTGTGTAGCAAGAAAAGAAAGCAAAGACAAAGTACATTTTTCACACTGCTCAGGTGTATCAGCTGCCAACAAGATGTCATTGACATATTGTATGAGAGCCACTCCTTCAGACAAAGTAAAGGAATCGAGTTGTTGTTTTAAGGCTTGACTATAAATACTCGGAATCTCAGTGTACCCTTGAGGAACTCAACAAAATCTGTATGATCTGTTATTCAAAGTGAAACCCAACACATATCGGCTATCAGGATAAATAGGAATCGAGAAGAAAGCGTTCTTCAAATCTACTACTGAAAATGTAGTTGCTGTTGGAGGGACCAAGGTAAGCAATGTCATTATGTCAGATACTACAGGGTACTGTGGTACTACAATCATGTTGACTTCTCTCAAATCAATGATAAATCTATAAATTCTAGTGTCAGCATCTTTTTTCAAAATGGGAAGAATCGGACTATTGCAAACATTATAAGGAACTTCTTCCACAACCCCCACCTTAATTAAATCCTGTACAATATGTATTAGTGCTTATTCTCCTTCTCAAGAAATGTTATACTGAGGCAGTCTCGGATGTACAGCACCCTCCTTGACACTAATATGTACTGGTGGAATAACCATTTGTCGTACATCGGTGTCTAAGGTAGCCCACAAAGTACTAGGGAGTGAAGCTAGTACAATGTCCTCTTTATCAACACAGGATCTCTCAATCATGGGGTAGTTGTCATTTAAAATAACCTGTACTCCTTCCAGAGAACATCGTATTGTAGCCTGAAATATTTGAGCATGTCATGACCCACAATATTGTCTGGTGTATTTGGAGAATCCAAAAACGGAGATGGAGCAGTAAACTTATCAACATGGAGTGCAAGTGGCTTTGGCAATGGGCTAAGGGAAGGTGTTCCATCGAAACCTATTGATGTAATAGTTAAGCCAGACAGGGGAGCCCTAGGAATCAAGTGTTTAGACAAGGCGCTATGAGTAGCTCCTGTATCAACCAGAAACTGATCAGTATAACCCAAAAACATGCGCTGTAACATAGGGACCCCTCTGATCTACTGGAACTTCAACTGATTCCTTACCCCAACCTAGGCAATCCTATACATAAACAGAATCTCGCAACTCAGACAGCTCATAGTCGAACATTTGATATTGGTTCCGTCTGTCAAAAGTATTAGACCCCTCCTGTCCACGTGTATTAGCATCAAACCTAGCACGATCATTGGTGTTTCCTCTAAGCGCTGAATATCCAGATCGATTTCTCATTTGTCCCCGACCACGTGAACCCTGCTGAGCACGCAGTACTGGACAGTCAGAAAGCCAATTTCCAAATTTCTTGCAATACGCACACTGATCAACTGACAAATTTGAACGAGAATAGGGAGGAAAGGATGCACCATAAGATCCAGGTCCACCTCTATAATTACCTCTTGAAGGTGGGCCATAAGCCTGAGCCATCATAACCTTTGTTTTTAACTCTTTAGATTTTTTATCCTCCTTACTTTTTGCTTCTAATTCTTGTCATTCATAATACTGAGCCATAGTTAAGAGAGAAACCGGAGAGGAGGTAGTCCATGAACTTTCACTGGCCCTTAGGCAACTAGCTATTCCTGGCAAAAGGTTTGTGACATATTTATCGACAAACAGATGCCTACCCGTGTCATCTGTCAATGACTGCCCACTAAACTCGTGGAATGTTTCTTCAAAGCGTGTGAAGAAGTATGAAACTGATTCATCTATCTTTTGCTTACAAGACGCTAACATAGTCCAATCTATCTTTTTAGGGGGAATAATCGTCTTTAACTTAACCAAAATAGCTGCCGGAAGATCCAAAATTAACTGACATGGTTTCTGTGCAGGTTTTCTATCTTCATCTAATTGTTCCAAATCTTTCCACGATGCCCCAAATGCCACACAGCCATTCCAATACCCGGTGGGGTAGTTTGGGACAAAACGGATTACGAAATCTATGGCCCGGTTGAACTCTTGAAATATCCACATCAGTTCAAGGTTTCATTAAGTGACTTTGTAAAACCAAGTACATTCTCTGATGATTGGGACTTTGAAAGCATATATAATATGATGTCAGATTTAGTAATGTCAGCAAAATTTACAGAACATGATTATTTGCAGGGTTCATCGAATTATTAACAAATGTATTGTTACAATCACTTTGCACATCACTATTTACATAAATCTGCTCAACCTAGAAATGTTTTTAATTATAATCAATGGGAACATTGTGTAACTCCACCTAAAAGCAGTTTGAAAACATTTTACGAGAAATTCCCATACTTCTCAGGGTTTAACACAAGTGATGCAGAAACGTTTTATTTTAAACTGTTAGATAAGACAGGGATAAAAACAATGTTGACAAATACTAAATTGATTTATTCTGAAACATTTTATGAAAAAATGATTACATTTGGTTTTGAATTCTGGAAAAACAGCATTGAAACGAAAACCATCTGGGGTACAAAAGAATGGCAGGTCCAAGGTCTAGAAGCATTATTTAGAGCCTGCATGATCCCAGAACAAATTATATTCTTGAATGACACCATTCAACAGCCTACATGTCTCGGCCTAGCCAAAATTAAAGACCTAAACAAACCGTCTATTCCAAAACCAACACCTGACAGTAATAGCACTACAGATGTTGAGATAGATATATCCCATATTTTACACCAAAACAGAACACATCCTGATTGGAAAAAATGGTTGATCTGGCCAACAAACACAAATAACTGTCAAGATAGATTCCTGAACAAAATACAGGGGTTAAAAATGACCATGCCAGACCCTAGATACTCCCAGAGACAACATCCAGGGATAGTAACAACATACAGTGTAGGGAAACTATGCCTTGAGTGGCTAGAGAAATCCACACTGGCTGAAGTTAAGCAACACTTGACTTTACTTAAAGACGGTGCTGACTTGCGTGATTTCTTAATGGGACCACGCAAACAGCGTCAAAAACGTTTCATAGCGGCCGGTATGAATGCTGCATACAACGAAGCTTGGAAACTAACTCAAATTGAGACAGCAGAAAAAATACAAGAAATTGATCGTAATAATTTGGAAAAATCACTTTCTGTTGTGGACAATGGGTTAATGACTCTGTCCTCCAGAATATATTCACTGGACAGTGTTGTATCATCTGCTATTGATATAATAGAGCAGGACTTACTAACGTTACAACACGGACAGTCCCAATTACGTTCTATTGTACAGCTCGGCTGGACGTTGCAAAATCTGCGTTCAGGCTACGTGCCATGGCGTTTAATCAACACTACGTCATTATTCTCTGTCTATAACCTTACTGATAAACAACTTAGTTTGGCACAAAAAGGAGCAGACTATACGATTCTGAGCATTGAAAAACTTGAGAGATTACCATTGACAATGTCAGAAAGACCTATCATTGAATGGATAATACACGGAATAATTACAATTCCGATAACAACTTTCCAATTTAAAAATTACCAAGAGTATATACCAGCGGGCCAGTATGAAAGGTTGGGTAAAGGGTACATTAAGTCATCATGGACATTGCCTTACACACACAAATGCTATAGTGAAAAGAAACAGAATGTATTTTTTAGTGGTAACAATTGCAAACGATCACTAAGCGGTATACATCTGTGCCAAGGTATTAATTTGCATGGGGCCTGTGAGGGGACTTCAAATAACCTTTCATGTCACCAGCATGGCACACCTGCAACACAAATAGAGCCATTCTTTAGACAACTTTCTAACAGGAGTTACTTCTAATAACGGACCACAGCTGTTGTGGCATGGTGCAAGGGAAAGCCTATCTCGTAAGCGTTAGTTCCATCGTCACTTGCTTTAAGCAAGTATTGTATCCAAGCAGCTCTCCAGATATGGAGACGACGATTTGGCCTTCTTTGAATATCTCTTCTATTCGAATTGATACTATAAGCAGAGTGAAGTCTGTTCTTTTACAGACAACCATGCCTTTAACGTCATCAAAAGAAACGTATGATCTGCAAGTTGCAAGGACAATGGCAGAGATTTATTCCCTTTTATCAACAAATTGCCCCGTGCATTTCGTAGAAATGCTAAGCCAAATTTTAAACATGTCAGATACCAGTGGCATCGCATATGTATTTAAGACAATTTTTTCGGGACTGTTAACACCCTTCGAAGCAGTTCTGGGCATCTTTCCCAATTTTGTCCATTCTGTCTTAGGCGGCCTACCACTACTTTTGGGACTCGTAGCAGGAATTTTATTTTTGATCCTTCTGCTCCAATATGGCAAGCCAAGTCGCAGACAAGACTCCAGCAGCAATGGAAGAAACGATCCTAGCTATATGCTATCCGGACCACATAACTAAAGTCCTTGGATTAGCCCGGCTAAGAGATCTGAATATGACCTCGTTTCTTTCATTCAGACCAATCCGGCAAAATTGCATCATACCTGTGCTTCGATGTATGCTGTGCGGAGAAGAATGCGTGTCGGACACCTGTCTTACACTACAGTCAGCAGTACCAAAGGATATCGATACTTTGCTAAATCCTGTAACGACTCATGCATCGTGTTGTGCCCAGCGGCTACCCATTCTGATGACGGCATTCGTTGAGACTTCACCACTACGATTAGGTGGCAGTGAAGTACGAGATGAGAGCAGCATCACCCAGGTACGACCTTTTATGAGCTTTGCTGATCCTGACTTCGATGATAGCAATCATTCTCACGACTGCACTGTTGCGGCATTTTCAAACTTGGTCAAACTTTCACCTGATGTCGTACACATATTTTTTGCGAGTCTGTCTGAAATGATGTTCTCCCCTGAACAGAAAGAATAACTTCTTTAGCAAGGAGCACACAGCGTTCCCCTGAACTCTGAATTCGGCCTTCAACTTTGATAAACAAAATTTACTGAAAACATTTGAAACTATTTTCTCCCCTGAAAGCGAGATTATTTTCTGCTCCTTCCAAAATATTTACCTTTTTCTGGCACATGTACTCTGCTTAAAGTAGAACTATTCTTAAAGAACAGAGCTTCTATTTTTAGGAACTCTAGAGACAATATATGATCTCACCCTCTAGCACATTTACAGCAACTGTATTTATATGTGATTAAATGGTCTCGACCTTCTTTTCTGTATTAAGAGCCATTTCATGTGTAATTTTCGCAAATCGGTCGGCTGATATATATATGCATCCTTTTTATTGAATGATTACACTGCTTGAAAAGCGTACAGTACCAATAATCATTTTCGTGTATTTCACATACACCATTTCAAATGCAAAAAATGTGTTTTGGGGTGGGTTGGAATACACATGCACCTTTAAATGTTTACTATTGCTTCGTTTTAGTATCGATGGACATTAGATCGTGGAGTGGGTATTGTGTTTTTATCTAGGAACCTATATCGATATTTCCATTTTATGCCCTTTTACGGTTATAATCAATAATATCCCTATAATGGCATAGGAATCATATCCATACTCAATTGTAGCCAATGCCGTCACATTAAGCAAGGCTACTTCCCCGGACTCCTAGAAAGCACAACGAGTTCTCTAAACAAACCAAACCTCCAGCAACCTGGGAAATCCCCATTTGCTTTTGTTTTGATTTCGTCCTAGAACTCCTGTGAAGCACTGTAAGAACAGCCAGTTCTTAGTGACTTCTTTATTGATGTCTTATGTCCAACCTTATGTCAAACCCGGCACCTTTCAGGTATAAATATACCAACGTTGCCTTAAGCAAACACACGGTGGTGGTTTTGGAGCAGAGCGGCCATCTACTTGCCCGAGACCCCAGCTGATGCGAGTGCCCACGGAAGCCACCCCTCCTCTTTGACGCGCTGAGAAAGACGCTGTCTTTTTCTCCAGCCGAGAAAATCCAGCTCTGACGTTTCCAGCCTACCCTTGCGGGTGTCTGCAATATCGAATCCTGAGGAAAGAGATACCAGACCTCCCACATTCTATTACCAAGGTACGGAGCTGACTAAACCCTTAAAGAGAATTCTTGAGTCAGATTCTTGGCAAAACCAACTTACCTTAAACTGCTACTTACTTACTCCTTCCCACGTATTAGGCTAAGGTCAGGTACACCGGGGTAGGCGTATCTAGAAGCACCAGTTGAGTACGTTAGTCAATGTATATATGTATGTATATATTTTATCCATTTTAAAGTATCTTATGGCTAAGAAACCATATCAATGCTTTTACAGTATTATTTCATAATACTACTTTTACTGTACGCACTTTACTTTACATTAAGTATTGCAATTATGGCAATTCATTTCTCTTGCATGAGAAAGAAGACTGCTCAATAAATTACACCTTTTATTGAAAACGCCCATCTCTCTTTTCTCTGCACTCTGGTGAAACTATGTACACACGATTGACTGAGTGAAATAGCTGTCTATTGTTTTCACATGACTCTAGAGGTACACTCTTATTCTGAGGGAGCAAAGTTGTCATGTTACATGATTGTCAGAAGCTAATCCCTTCTTGTCTATCCAGGGAGATTAAACTCCTCCTCGTTTATTCGAGAAAGTTTCTAGTGACCTCTGAGCTAGCTGGCAAACCTTAAGTCTAATATAGTCAGTAGAGACCTAGTCGACCTCAGTCCTACGTCTACACTGCTGAATATATTATTCCAGTGCGCAGAGCCTAATGGGAATATAGGAACTACACTACAGTAGCTTACTAAAGAGGTTTTGCATGTTATTCATATTAATAAAATAGCAATCTTGTCTTTTAAATGTAATGCGGATTAATAAAACAGAAATCTCATATATTTTTATAAAACTTCAAATAAATATCTTTACATACTAAAACACATATAATTATTGCACAAAAGTGAAACAAAAGACATAGCAAACAGTACTACTACTCTTGTCTCTCTATATGCTATTCTGGTGGCCATCTTTGACTAGTCCTCCACTGGGGTGGCCATCTTAGACTAGTCATCCTCACCAACTGCCCATACCTAAGACTATTTAGGCTTACAGCCCTGTAACCTCACACACTCACCCACGTACACCACCCCTCTTCTACCTACACCTCTTCCACCATGGAATGCATGGGCGAGCACACATACAAAATCAACTACCCACCCGAGCTCTCCAAAAAAAATGCCAAACGCTTCAAACACAACTTCCTGAAGGCCCACGCTGAAACCTTGTTTGTGGTCACCTACTTTTCACTGATCAATGGAGCCAGGAGCACCAATATCATCTTCTACACTCTGCGTAGAGCACCGTGGAGGAAAGCGCTCCTCATCATTCTCACTACCTCCACCACCAGAAAATCCGCTCATGGCCTAACTCTTTCTATCACACCATCCCAAGTTTTCCCAGGTAGAGCCACCATCACCATCTACAACAACGGGACCATCCTATTCCATTCTTATTTACCCCTACAGATCGAGTGGTACCACCTCAAGAGAGGGGGCCTCTAGGATTTGAAAAATTTCTCTACCAACTGCTTCGACAAATTACAGGTCGTATTAGCAAATGACCATACTCTCTGCTTCTGTACACTTTAGGGTGCCCAGGGCAGTGAGTTGTTTCTTTTTTTCTTTTTTATACTGGTCCTGACGAATGCCGAGCGAATTTGCTTACCTGGCAGAAACATGTTGACCACCTCTTTTTACTAATTAATTTTCTTCACACTTCTTCTATAAAGGGACTCTGTGGTTCAAATTTGCACAACCTAGAGTAGTCCAGAAAAACAAAGTTTTTCTAATCACTGTTTTTAATAGAGTTGGAGCTACCCTCTTATTAAATTATGTTGAGGAGTAGTGAGTACTCTTTTTAGATTCACTTTTCACTTCTCTAGCTACAAAAAGGGACCCAATGAAGACAACCGGCTACCAGTGTTCCACTGGGGCCTGAGGGTTCTTTTAGCTAGTTTTTCTGACACGTGCACTCTATTCTTTTCAGCTATCTTTTATAGCCTTGTCTAACATACCTGCGATATTGAGTACTAACCTTGCTAGCATGGTCTGTTTGTATTAACACTCTCTTGTTGTTTGAGTCATTAATTCAGGGGTAAGAGAGTGTTTACTTTTGACCCTTACTCTCTTATTGATGTTACTGATCTAGCAGCGCACAGCTGCGGGAGTTTATTTACTTTTTAAGCAAACAATTCACCTCGAGAGGTTTTTTTGAGACAGTGCAACACTCAGCACACTTTGGCAATGGAGGCGTCGGGCCTTTCCTACTCCCGAGAGGAGGCTGACGCGATCTTAAATGACACTTCACTTTTTGCTGACCCCTTAGTCGCCCAAGCAATAGCGCAGACGACAGATTGGGACAAGCTGGGAGAGCAAAAGAAAAATAGAATTAGAGCGATCTTGCATGGAACCATGATGAGAGAGTACCTCAACAACAAAATGGCCCCCAAGGGACTCTTGGTCACTAATGCACCTCGTATTTTCCTTGAAGATAGTGTTTTTAGGAAGGAATGGGCACAAATAGCCTGGCACTGCACTCATGACTGGGCAATCCTTATTATCAAAACTGCAATGCGCCTTTCGGAGGCTTTACTAATTGAAATTCAAGCCACCGAAACTCACATTAAGGCGACCGTTACAGGTTACAAAAAGAAGCTCGACGAGTTTAACAAGGAGCTCAATGAATATAAGGAGAATTTAGCGCAGTCTAAAATAACAAAATTTCAGAAAGATTTGAAGAGATGGTCCTATGATAGAACCTACCCTTATGCCAGCCAAGATTATACACCACCCACCCGTAGTAATGATGATCATGACACTTCAGCTGACTCTGAATCAAGTAATTCGAGTAATGAGAGTAGGGGCAATAAACAACGAGGTAGAGGCCGAGGGAAACAAAATTACAATCAATATAATCAACAATGGTTCCCCTATCCACACCAAGGACCCGTTGGTTTTCACCAGAATCCCTTTAACCAACCTCCTTTTCCAGCACAATTCGGCTGGAATCCGCATTTTGCCCCTCCACCGCAACAATTCCAACCAAACATGTACCCACAGCCTTTTTTAGGGTTTGGCCGGAGAGGCAGGGGGAAGAGGAGAATGGGCAATCAGGTACACTGGGGTCCTACAGAAAATGTAGGAGACAATACACGGAGCAAGGCGCAGGACCAGAGAGCAGGGCCGAGCAACCAACAAGTTTGATAACTAACTTATCAAAGGTCCAACTCTCTGTAGATGAGAAATCAGTACTAGAAAAAGGCCTTGGATTTATACCTAGCCCTAGGTTAGACCGTTTCAAGCTGAAATGTGAATTGGGAGAATTTTTTAGAAAACTCAGACTTAAATCTTTCTTTGAGCAACAAAACACTCAAGCCCAGGCACCTTTGAGTGACACAGATTTCAAGAGGAAATCCAACTTTAATCCACCTACCCATCTAGTACCGGCTGATATCATAACTTTTGAGCAAGCGGTATCTCGGGAAGTGGAGAGTATGATTGAGCCAAACACTTTCAAAAATTTGACAGCTGGCGAATACAAGGCGATTAAGTCCCTACAAGAGAATCAAGAAATTGTAATCAAGAGTGCCGACAAAGGGGGTGGCATAGTAATCCAGGATGCTACAGCCTACGACGCTGAATGCAAAAGACTCCTAAGTGATTCTAATAGTTACACAGTGCTCCCCCAAGATCCTTCCTCTTTCTTGAAAGATGAGATTCTAGAGTTAGTATCTACTGCGGAACGTGATGGTTATATAACCAAACAAGAGGCTGATTTTCTAACGACTTCTGAAGAAAAAATTCCCTACTTTTACACCCTCCCCAAAACCCACAAAAATCGTATACCACCTCCGGGAAGACCAATTGTGTCGGGGATAGGGTCACAGTTAGAACCCCTTTCTAAGTACTGTGATTTTTTCTTTAAACCTTTGATTCAATCCACTAGTACTTATATCAAAGATACGAAAAGCCTCCTTTCAATGCTACTGAATGTAGAACTTCCAGAGGAACCTTGTTATTTGGTGTCCTTAGACATTGAAAGTTTGTATACATGTATTCCGCAGGATGCCACTCTTAAAGTTCTGGCAGACATTTTAGATCAGACAACATGGTCCTTTAATACATCTAAAACCTTCGTGATAGATTGTGCTACACTAGCACTAAAACGGAACTTTTTCCAATACCAAGATACTCTCTATCTACAGAAGACTGGCACCTCTATGGGCAGTACTTTTGCCCCAAGTATAGCGGGGTTGTATGTTTACAACTTTGAGAAAACTCACATACTGTCAAATACAAACCCCTACACTCACAATGTTATCCTGTGGCAGAGGTACATTGATGATGTGCTTTTAATCTGGAAAGGGACAGAAGAGTGTCTACTATCCTTTTTTGATTGGGTTAACACCTGTGACCCGCATTTAAGATTTACCCACCAATATGACTCTAGATCCATCACCTTTCTAGATGTCACTCTAACAAAATCTGGGAATCGGCTAACGAGCAAAACTTACTATAAACCAACAAGTAAGAATAATTTGCTCCATTTCTCCAGCTTTCACCCGCGTTCTCTACGTGAGAACCTCCCTTTCGGCCAGTATCTACGATTACGTAGAAATTGTAGTGATCTTGCCGACTTTAACAAACAAGCGGATGATCTGACCCTTAAATTGGAAAAAAGAGGTTATCCCAAGAAAATCCTACAAAAGAGCCGAAAAAGAGCTAGAAACAACAATAGAGAAGCGCTGCTGGAGGATAATATCAAAGAGAGTGAAACTGAGGTCCCTTTGACCTGTGTAACCACTTACAGTAATATTTCTAACTCTGTTAGTCGTTGCATAAGCAAACATTGGCAAATTCTTACGAGTAATGGTAGGAATTGGCAGAAACCATTATTCTCTTACAAAAAAGAAAAGAGTTTGCAAGATACCTTGGTACACACTCGTCCAAGGGTTAACCAATCAAAACAAGGGGCTACTGTCCTGAATGCCTGGGGTCTACCACCGATAACTGGCCATTTCCCTTGTGGGGGATGCAGTGTCTGCCATTTAACATCTCCTATAAAAACTCTGCAATTGGAGGCAGGAAAAACCTGGTACCTGAGAGACCACACAAACTGTAATTCATGTAATGTCATCTACATGATTACATGTCCTTGTGGTCTCAGGTATATTGGGATGACTACGCGTAAAATCAAAACGAGAATCTCAGAACACCGTAGTAACATCCGATGTGGTAGGGTCACCACAAAAATGACCTCACATTTCCTGGAGCAAGGCCATTGTGCCAATGACGTCAAGTGGGTAGTAATAGAGCAGCTGAATCACACCAATGATAATATTCTGTTTGAAAAAGAGCAGCGTTGGATTTATCGTCTTTCCACGCACACACGGGGCCTCAATGACGACATCCCTTGGGGCTCAATAAGACGCCGGTAAACTGACCATATCAGTGATCACCAGCTATTTGTGCCCGACATCTACTGAGCTTTTTTCACTTCTCTGTCATTTACATGACATATGCAATAACCACCTAATACTTTGTTCAGTTTACAACAAGTTGGGACTTTATCGCATTCTACTGAGGATTAAACATGTAAACAGTATTTAACCATCTATATGGTTGGTTTAACATAATCACACCTTTTGTTGTATGGTTTGGAGGTGCTCTCTACATGGCTCTTCACATGCACCAAGATCGCACTACCTGGTGTACGAACACAAAAATAAACCGGCTCCTTTAAGAAACATGAGATTACGCGAACCACGTGACTGTCGTCAACGTCTGGGACGCGTCACGCTTCCCCAAACGTTCACTTAAAAACTTGGAGCCTCCGCCGTGCAGTTAGCTACGGGCGGCGGATGTGGCAGTTCGTAGGTGAACAAGCGGGGAGCCGTCTGGAGTGAAGTAAGTCTCCTTTTAAACCTATGCGGAAACTAGGAATAACAAACCAGCAGCTTTGGCTAAATCACACGCTAACGCGCCTTTTTCAATAATTATTATGCCTTTCAGTGGCCCAGACGTGAAGATTCCTCCTGCCGCTTTGGCCAATGGGGCAGTTTAACAGTAAATAAAATGTAAGTGTACATCCCAGCGTTCTCGCAGTGGGGTGGCTTGAGCTCTTGATGCCTTTCTGCTAAAGTGTGTCTGTGTGTTCTTCGGTTAATTTGCCTAGAGCGTACATCGTTCTCGGCTTTGTCCTAAGCACTGTTTTATAAAGCATCCTTTGCGAGAAAAATTTTCTTCGCAACACGCTAGTAAACCCTCCGTTTCGGTATTTAAGTATATGCCACGACAAATGAAGGTCTGAGTTTATAGACTGCAAGAAGGATGGATTGAAACAAGAGGGTCCAGCCTGATGTTGAGTGGGCTTAATTTTTCTCCTCTTTTACACATGAAAATGCTTTCGAAATAAAACGATGAGTGCACTGGTGGGGAGTGGTAATCAGGGTAGAAGCACATATGCTTAGTTTAAAAATTATTTAGTATATACATTTTTCAACTTTTCTACTCTCTTATTTACCCCTACAGATCGAGTGGTACCACCTCAAGAGAGGGGGCCTCTAGGATTTGAAAAATTTCTCTACCAACTGCTTCGACAAATTACAGGTCGTATTAGCAAATGACCATACTCTCTGCTTCTGTACACTTTAGGGTGCCCAGGGCAGTGAGTTGTTTCTTTTTTATACTGGTCCTGACGAATGCCGAGCGAATTTGCTTACCTGGCAGAAACATGTTGACCACCTCTTTTTACTAATTAATTTTCTTCACACTTCTTCTATAAAGGGACTCTGTGGTTCAAATTTGCACAACCTAGAGTAGTCCAGAAAAACAAAGTTTTTCTAATCACTGTTTTTAATAGAGTTGGAGCTACCCTCTTATTAAATTATGTTGAGGAGTAGTGAGTACTCTTTTTAGATTCACTTTTCACTTCTCTAGCTACAAAAAGGGACCCAATGAAGACAACCGGCTACCAGTGTTCCACTGGGGCCTGAGGGTTCTTTTAGCTAGTTTTTCTGACACGTGCACTCTATTCTTTTCAGCTATCTTTTATAGCCTTGTCTAACATACCTGCGATATTGAGTACTAACCTTGCTAGCATGGTCTGTTTGTATTAACACTCTCTTGTTGTTTGAGTCATTAATTCAGGGGTATGAGAGTGTTTACTTTTGACCCTTACTCTCTTATTGATGTTACTGATCTAGCAGCGCACAGCTGCGGGAGTTTATTTACTTTTTAAGCAAACAATTCACCTCGAGAGGTTTTTTTGAGACAGTGCAACACTCAGCACACTTTGGCAATGGAGGCGTCGGGCCTTTCCTACTCCCGAGAGGAGGCTGACGCGATCTTAAATGACACTTCACTTTTTGCTGACCCCTTAGTCGCCCAAGCAATAGCGCAGACGACAGATTGGGACAAGCTGGGAGAGCAAAAGAAAAATAGAATTAGAGCGATCTTGCATGGAACCATGATGAGAGAGTACCTCAACAACAAAATGGCCCCCAAGGGACTCTTGGTCACTAATGCACCTCGTATTTTCCTTGAAGATAGTGTTTTTAGGAAGGAATGGGCACAAATAGCCTGGCACTGCACTCATGACTGGGCAATCCTTATTATCAAAACTGCAATGCGCCTTTCGGAGGCTTTACTAATTGAAATTCAAGCCACCGAAACTCACATTAAGGCGACCGTTACAGGTTACAAAAAGAAGCTCGACGAGTTTAACAAGGAGCTCAATGAATATAAGGAGAATTTAGCGCAGTCTAAAATAACAAAATTTCAGAAAGATTTGAAGAGATGGTCCTATGATAGAACCTACCCTTATGCCAGCCAAGATTATACACCACCCACCCGTAGTAATGATGATCATGACACTTCAGCTGACTCTGAATCAAGTAATTCGAGTAATGAGAGTAGGGGCAATAAACAACGAGGTAGAGGCCGAGGGAAACAAAATTACAATCAATATAATCAACAATGGTTCCCCTATCCACACCAAGGACCCGTTGGTTTTCACCAGAATCCCTTTAACCAACCTCCTTTTCCAGCACAATTCGGCTGGAATCCGCATTTTGCCCCTCCACCGCAACAATTCCAACCAAACATGTACCCACAGCCTTTTTTAGGGTTTGGCCGGAGAGGCAGGGGGAAGAGGAGAATGGGCAATCAGGTACACTGGGGTCCTACAGAAAATGTAGGAGACAATACACGGAGCAAGGCGCAGGACCAGAGAGCAGGGCCGAGCAACCAACAAGTTTGATAACTAACTTATCAAAGGTCCAACTCTCTGTAGATGAGAAATCAGTACTAGAAAAAGGCCTTGGATTTATACCTAGCCCTAGGTTAGACCGTTTCAAGCTGAAATGTGAATTGGGAGAATTTTTTAGAAAACTCAGACTTAAATCTTTCTTTGAGCAACAAAACACTCAAGCCCAGGCACCTTTGAGTGACACAGATTTCAAGAGGAAATCCAACTTTAATCCACCTACCCATCTAGTACCGGCTGATATCATAACTTTTGAGCAAGCGGTATCTCGGGAAGTGGAGAGTATGATTGAGCCAAACACTTTCAAAAATTTGACAGCTGGCGAATACAAGGCGATTAAGTCCCTACAAGAGAATCAAGAAATTGTAATCAAGAGTGCCGACAAAGGGGGTGGCATAGTAATCCAGGATGCTACAGCCTACGACGCTGAATGCAAAAGACTCCTAAGTGATTCTAATAGTTACACAGTGCTCCCCCAAGATCCTTCCTCTTTCTTGAAAGATGAGATTCTAGAGTTAGTATCTACTGCGGAACGTGATGGTTATATAACCAAACAAGAGGCTGATTTTCTAACGACTTCTGAAGAAAAAATTCCCTACTTTTACACCCTCCCCAAAACCCACAAAAATCGTATACCACCTCCGGGAAGACCAATTGTGTCGGGGATAGGGTCACAGTTAGAACCCCTTTCTAAGTACTGTGATTTTTTCTTTAAACCTTTGATTCAATCCACTAGTACTTATATCAAAGATACGAAAAGCCTCCTTTCAATGCTACTGAATGTAGAACTTCCAGAGGAACCTTGTTATTTGGTGTCCTTAGACATTGAAAGTTTGTATACATGTATTCCGCAGGATGCCACTCTTAAAGTTCTGGCAGACATTTTAGATCAGACAACATGGTCCTTTAATACATCTAAAACCTTCGTGATAGATTGTGCTACACTAGCACTAAAACGGAACTTTTTCCAATACCAAGATACTCTCTATCTACAGAAGACTGGCACCTCTATGGGCAGTACTTTTGCCCCAAGTATAGCGGGGTTGTATGTTTACAACTTTGAGAAAACTCACATACTGTCAAATACAAACCCCTACACTCACAATGTTATCCTGTGGCAGAGGTACATTGATGATGTGCTTTTAATCTGGAAAGGGACAGAAGAGTGTCTACTATCCTTTTTTGATTGGGTTAACACCTGTGACCCGCATTTAAGATTTACCCACCAATATGACTCTAGATCCATCACCTTTCTAGATGTCACTCTAACAAAATCTGGGAATCGGCTAACGAGCAAAACTTACTATAAACCAACAAGTAAGAATAATTTGCTCCATTTCTCCAGCTTTCACCCGCGTTCTCTACGTGAGAACCTCCCTTTCGGCCAGTATCTACGATTACGTAGAAATTGTAGTGATCTTGCCGACTTTAACAAACAAGCGGATGATCTGACCCTTAAATTGGAAAAAAGAGGTTATCCCAAGAAAATCCTACAAAAGAGCCGAAAAAGAGCTAGAAACAACAATAGAGAAGCGCTGCTGGAGGATAATATCAAAGAGAGTGAAACTGAGGTCCCTTTGACCTGTGTAACCACTTACAGTAATATTTCTAACTCTGTTAGTCGTTGCATAAGCAAACATTGGCAAATTCTTACGAGTAATGGTAGGAATTGGCAGAAACCATTATTCTCTTACAAAAAAGAAAAGAGTTTGCAAGATACCTTGGTACACACTCGTCCAAGGGTTAACCAATCAAAACAAGGGGCTACTGTCCTGAATGCCTGGGGTCTACCACCGATAACTGGCCATTTCCCTTGTGGGGGATGCAGTGTCTGCCATTTAACATCTCCTATAAAAACTCTGCAATTGGAGGCAGGAAAAACCTGGTACCTGAGAGACCACACAAACTGTAATTCATGTAATGTCATCTACATGATTACATGTCCTTGTGGTCTCAGGTATATTGGGATGACTACGCGTAAAATCAAAACGAGAATCTCAGAACACCGTAGTAACATCCGATGTGGTAGGGTCACCACAAAAATGACCTCACATTTCCTGGAGCAAGGCCATTGTGCCAATGACGTCAAGTGGGTAGTAATAGAGCAGCTGAATCACACCAATGATAATATTCTGTTTGAAAAAGAGCAGCGTTGGATTTATCGTCTTTCCACGCACACACGGGGCCTCAATGACGACATCCCTTGGGGCTCAATAAGACGCCGGTAAACTGACCATATCAGTGATCACCAGCTATTTGTGCCCGACATCTACTGAGCTTTTTTCACTTCTCTGTCATTTACATGACATATGCAATAACCACCTAATACTTTGTTCAGTTTACAACAAGTTGGGACTTTATCGCATTCTACTGAGGATTAAACATGTAAACAGTATTTAACCATCTATATGGTTGGTTT
Organism: Lissotriton vulgaris; assembly: GCF_964263255.1. NCBI lineage: Eukaryota > Metazoa > Chordata > Amphibia > Caudata > Salamandridae > Lissotriton > Lissotriton vulgaris. The sequence continues at coordinate 2,136,949,901 of NC_141691.1, read as the reverse complement.
AACATAATCACACCTTTTGTTGTATGGTTTGGAGGTGCTCTCTACATGGCTCTTCACATGCACCAAGATCGCACTACCTGGTGTACGAACACAAAAATAAACCGGCTCCTTTAAGAAACATGAGATTACGCGAACCACGTGACTGTCGTCAACGTCTGGGACGCGTCACGCTTCCCCAAACGTTCACTTAAAAACTTGGAGCCTCCGCCGTGCAGTTAGCTACGGGCGGCGGATGTGGCAGTTCGTAGGTGAACAAGCGGGGAGCCGTCTGGAGTGAAGTAAGTCTCCTTTTAAACCTATGCGGAAACTAGGAATAACAAACCAGCAGCTTTGGCTAAATCACACGCTAACGCGCCTTTTTCAATAATTATTATGCCTTTCAGTGGCCCAGACGTGAAGATTCCTCCTGCCGCTTTGGCCCATGGGGCAGTTTAACAGTAAATAAAATGTAAGTGTACATCCCAGCGTTCTCGCAGTGGGGTGGCTTGAGCTCTTGATGCCTTTCTGCTAAAGTGTGTCTGTGTGTTCTTCGGTTAATTTGCCTAGAGCGTACATCGTTCTCGGCTTTGTCCTAAGCACTGTTTTATAAAGCATCCTTTGCGAGAAAAATTTTCTTCGCAACACGCTAGTAAACCCTCCGTTTCGGTATTTAAGTATATGCCACGACAAATGAAGGTCTGAGTTTATAGACTGCAAGAAGGATGGATTGAAACAAGAGGGTCCAGCCTGATGTTGAGTGGGCTTAATTTTTCTCCTCTTTTACACATGAAAATGCTTTCGAAATAAAACGATGAGTGCACTGGTGGGGAGTGGTAATCAGGGTAGAAGCACATATGCTTAGTTTAAAAATTATTTAGTATATACATTTTTCAACTTTTCTACTCTCTTATTTACCCCTACAGATCGAGTGGTACCACCTCAAGAGAGGGGGCCTCTAGGATTTGAAAAATTTCTCTACCAACTGCTTCGACAAATTACAGGTCGTATTAGCAAATGACCATACTCTCTGCTTCTGTACACTTTAGGGTGCCCAGGGCAGTGAGTTGTTTCTTTTTTATACTGGTCCTGACGAATGCCGAGCGAATTTGCTTACCTGGCAGAAACATGTTGACCACCTCTTTTTACTAATTAATTTTCTTCACACTTCTTCTATAAAGGGACTCTGTGGTTCAAATTTGCACAACCTAGAGTAGTCCAGAAAAACAAAGTTTTTCTAATCACTGTTTTTAATAGAGTTGGAGCTACCCTCTTATTAAATTATGTTGAGGAGTAGTGAGTACTCTTTTTAGATTCACTTTTCACTTCTCTAGCTACAAAAAGGGACCCAATGAAGACAACCGGCTACCAGTGTTCCACTGGGGCCTGAGGGTTCTTTTAGCTAGTTTTTCTGACACGTGCACTCTATTCTTTTCAGCTATCTTTTATAGCCTTGTCTAACATACCTGCGATATTGAGTACTAACCTTGCTAGCATGGTCTGTTTGTATTAACACTCTCTTGTTGTTTGAGCCATCCTATTCCAAGCCACTGATAGGAACCTCGACCGACTCGACAACCTGTTCCCCACCTTCTTAGTACACATCGCCAAACGGTGGACCTCCATTCCTAACACATCAAGCTACACAACACCATCCACCTCCAATCCTCAATCTAACTTGCCTAACCCATCTCAACAGCGGAATGACACACACCTCTCCCATTCCCCCAGCGCTATAGTCAGTCACACACCCGATGTAAACCCTCTTCACCCCTCATTCATTGGCGAAGATCACTCTCATACATTCTCCATACCCCCACCCTCCCTTCCCCCCACCTCACACCTCTTACGAGTCTCGCTGAACCTACCACCGCCCGGAGCATATCTCCCCAGCCCCGCGGCAGATCCATCTCCCACCCTATCTCCCCCCCACTCTCACTCCCCACTTCCCCACCCTCCCAACTAGACCCACAGAACACACCACCTCCCTTACCTTAACATCTCCTCCTCCCTCCCCCCATTCTCAGCCCCCACAACCTTCCTGGCACCCCTACCGTCTTCAGCCTTCACTCATCCCTCAACTCACCGGCGCCGCCTCCCACCGGCGTCCCCACCTATGCCTCCCACCCCCCCTATCTCACCCACACCCCTCGCCCACAAATTATCTCACCCATCGAATGCCACCCCACTCACTATTACCGCAGAGCCCTGCACTAACGCTAGCATATCCCCCCCCTCCGCACCCAGTTCGCTTTCCAGCTCCCTACTCAACCACTCGCCCACGGCTCTTGTCCCCAGCACCATCCCCAATCCACCTCTGGACATGATTTTATCCACCCTCCTACAAGTCAAAGAAGATCTCCACACCATCAAAGAACTTCTTTACACACACCCCAGACAACCCCGACCTACCACCACCACTTCCTCACCCAACAAGCCCCCTCCCTCCCCACAGACCCTCGCATTCAATTCTCCCCGTGTTGGCCCACTATCCCCGCTCCCAATCACACCCACCGCCCCCGTCGTGCCCTCAACTCCCTTTCGGACCACGACTTATGCACCCTCCTTCGCTCTTTTGGCCCAGGTCCCTTAAAACACACAACCATCACACACCTCCCCATACCCAAAATTCTCACAAATCCCCTTAGGCCCCCCACTCTAAGCAACAGAAGCTCCGTCCCCAATAATCTCAGAAAAGTCCCCCTCTCTCTAGAACACTAGACCACCCTTCTCACCCCCAGACTCAAATGCATCCTACTCAACTGCAGATCGGCCCAGAGACACTCCTCCGACATAGCGGATCTCGTCACAACAATGGATCTTGACCTAGCCATTCTGACTGAAACGTGGCTAACTGAAGCTTCTACACCTATAATGGACATACTAGTCCCCCCCAACTACCACATCATTAGACTCGCCAGGGCCGGCAAGACGGGCGGGGGAATCTCATGCATTTTTAGGAGCAACTTCTCCGTTACTAAAGTCACCTTCCCCTCCCTCACTTCCTGTGAACTCTTCTGCCTCGTTATCTCCAGCGAGGGAAAACCAGTATGCGCTTTACATCTCATCTACCACACGCCTGGGGACAACCTCACCTTCATCCAACAACTCATGGACACGATCTCATCCAACGGCGGTCGGCAGATCACTCAAATCTACTTGGTTGACTTTAATCTCGACTGGAACGATCAGAAAGACGCAGTGGTGAATAGTCTCAAAACTTTCCTTAATGCGCTTGACCTCACCCAAATATGCAACAGCCCAACGCACGACAAAGGCTCGATACTCGACCGGATGTACCATGTTACAACGCATACCATTACAACTACCTACTGTTACAACGCGACCATTACAACGCATACCATTACAACGCATAGCGCTTTGAGGTGCTGGATAGTGGTAAGTATAATTTACTATTCTAACTCCAGTCCCCGTGGACCCTAGGGAAGGTGTTGGATAGTAAATTATACTTATTCCCTATCCTAGAGCGCCCCCCAGCGCAATGCGTTGTAATGGTATGCGTTGTAAAAGTCGCGTTGTAACAGTATTGCGTTGTAACAAATGCGTTGTAACAGGTGTATACCTACTCGACCTAATTATCGCCAAAGAGGACTCTACCCAACTGGGGGCGATCCTACCCTGTGACTGGTCAGACCACCACATTATCACTTTCTTTATCAACGAAAAAGTTAAACTTAACCCGGCTCAACCCACCAAATCCAAGATCTGGAAAAGGGACATGAAGAATCTTAACCCCAACTCCTTGCCTCCCCACACCTGCAGTCTCCTCCTTCCCCATTCGGGCGCCTCTGATGTTCAATCACTGACGGACCTCTACCTGGACTCTATGAACTCAATAATCAACTAAGCCGCCGCACTGCAACTGAAGAGAGTCTCCACCAAGAACTCGAACCCTTGGTATGACGGCAGACTCAATGAAGACAGGCGTGCTATGCGAATGGCAGAGCACACCTGGAGATCTGACCCCTCAGCACTGCACCTTAAAACGCTCAAGAACAAAAGAAATGCCTACTTTAGGAAAATCAAGCGCTCAAAATCTGACTTCTTTAGCCTCCAGCTGGACCAAGCAAAAAACTGACCAAGAAAACTGTTCGAACTAGTCAAAACGCAAACCAAGACGCAACCCTTACAATCAAACAGCACAACAAGCGATATTCCACACTGTGAAGACTTTTCTGCTTTCTTTAAGCTAAAGACCGACAACATAAGAAGTGACCTCCTCAATGATGTAAGCCAATACCCCAGCCCCATCAGTATGACTACCACTCAACCTAAAAATAACGCATCATGGACGTCCTTCGACGCCTACTCTGAAGAAGCAATTCACAAACTGCTCGGTACCTTGAAGCCCTCTAATCACCTCACAGACCCCCTACCTGCTAATGCTGTAAAAGTCTTCACCCACCCGCTCCTCCCACTCTGGACTAAAATCATTAACAGCTCCCTTCAACAAGGACTCATCCCAGACTCCCTCAAGGTGGGGCAAGTCACGCCTATACTCAAGAAACCTACAGCTGACCCGTCTGACCTAAACAATTACCGCCCTATCACCAATATCCCCACCTTGGCCAAACTGCTGGAAAAATGTGTACAACTCCAACTAACAAAACACATTGACCAGTTTGATCTCCTCAACCCTCATCAATCAGGCTTCCGAGCAAAACACAGCACGGAAACGGCTATGACGCACATAATTGATGATGCCCTCCAAATCCTTGATCGCAATGATTCCTGCCTCCTCATCCTTCTTGATCTCTCCTCAGCATTTGATACAATCAAACATGAGAACCTACTGGAGCTGCTAAACACTAGAATGGGTTTATCCGCGACTGTTCTCAAATGGTTCACTTCCTTCCTACATGACCGGTCTCAGAAGTTCAAGATCAACAACGTGCTATCCTCACCTGTGCCAGTGAATTTAGGCGTCCCACAAGGATCTTCCCTTTCCCCCACATTGTTCAACCTCATCATGGAACCACTCGCCACCTTGCTCCAAGCATCCAATGTATACTTCCATATGTACGCCAATGACACTCAACTTTACCTAAAGCTACAATCCCCGGAAGACATCAAACTTCTGAACTCCACACTTAGAAACACCCAATCATGGTTGGCCGATAATCACCCAAACTAAATGCTCTGAAAACTGAGTTCCTTCTGATCTCACCTCCTGCGAAAAATGCCACCACCCAAATCTGGCTCAATCACCTAACTGCACTCAATGTCCAACCGACCATCGTGGATTCTGCGAAATCCTTACGCATCACACTTGACGCCAAGCTCAACATGCAACAGCACATTAGCAAAGCAACAAAAGGAGCTAATTTCCAAATCAACACATTGAGGAAACTTAAACCCTTCTTCCCAGCCAAGGACTTCCAAACTGCTGTACAAGCCCTAGTCATCCCCCGCATAGACTATCGAATTGTGGCCCTCAGCAGACTCCCCCTATCAACAACTGCACCCCTAAGAGCCTCCTTGAGCGCTGCCGTGAGACTCATTACTGGTTCAAGAAAACACTCCCATATATCCCCTGACTTAAAATCCCTGAATTTGCTGCCTTTTGAAGCCAGAATACAGCTGAAAATTGCCGTTATGACACAATCGGCCGTACACCACAAGGCACCCAACTACCTCACTCAAAAGCTGACTATATCAGGAGGCTCGAGATCCAATAGAAGTACAAAAAATCTACTCCTGAAACCTCGTAGATTCCGGAAGGAAAAAACATACAAACGCTCCTTCTCAGGAATGGCACCCAGGATCTGGAATGCACTCCCTCCTGAAACCAGGCTTATCACCTCCACTGCATTTTTCAAGAAAGAGGTAAAAGCCATCCTTATGGCCAAGTTCACCTGAACTCTATTGTTGCTGGATCAGAGACTTTGCACCGCTTTTGTATCATTGGTTACCTGATTGTCTAATGGTATTATACTTTTACATGATTGCGATCCTATTATGCTATTCACTTACTACCGGCTACTATATTGTACCCATTAGTTTGTTGAATCATCCCCCGATGCCCCTACCCCTTGTTCCCTGTAATTCAAAGTGGTATAAGCCATCCCTAGAGGCAAAGTTCACCTGAACTCTACTGCTGCTGGATCAAAGACTTTGCGCCGTTTTGTATTCTTGGTGACCTGATAGTTTATTGGTATTATATCTGTACATGGCTGCTATCCTATTATGCTACTGACTACTATATTGTACCCAATAGTCTGTTTAGTCACCCTCCTGTTGCCCCTACCCCCTGTTTCTGTTGCCCCTACCCCCTGTTTCTGTGAAGCGCTCTGATATCTGCAAAGATCTTGTCCGCGCTATATTAAACTTTGAATAAATAAATAAATAAATAAACAAATAAATAAATAAATAAATAAATACATACATATAGTTAAACAATAAATAATGATATATTTACATGCTAAAATGCATATAGTCATCTCACAAAAGTGAAAATGAAAATCTAGCACGCATTGAGAGAGGTGATGACATTGAGGTCCTCCCTAACCTAGGGATAGAGCCAAGCAGATGCCTTGAACACAAAGATGACGACCTATAATCCAGTGTCAAACCAAGTGGCTAAAATAGTCCAAAAACAAGACCCCAACTGAAGAATCGTCCCGCGTGAACACATTGCACAATGCTTGGGGTTTGCCGCGAGTGACTGGGCATCACCCATGTGGTAATTGCAGTGTTTGTCATTTAACCTACACCACCAAGACACTGAATCTTGAAGCAGGAAAAACCTGGGAAATTCTCAAACATAGTAATTGTAATTCATCGAATGTCATTTACCTCATAACCTGTCCATGTAACCTTCAGTATGTGGGAATGACAAGCCGCAAAGTAAAAACAGAAGCAACATATCACGTAGGACCAACCACTTTTTGGAACTCTGCCGCACCCTGAACGACATGCGATGGGTAGTTATTGAGCAACTAGACAGCAACAGCAGCAAAATCGATCAACAGCTTCCGGATAAAGAGCAAATCCACCCACATCAATGTTTTAAATGACATTATTCCCTGGAATAGTCTAAACCGTTGACATTTAATTTATATGTAAACTTTCCCTGAATCTTCTATACCCATTGTCAATAGAAACCAGGTTATTTTCAACCTTACTATTTCTATGTGCATTAAATTTAGCAATATGGCTGATTACAGCATACACAATTAGCTAACATAATAATACATGCAACCCTCCACATGGCACATGATAATCCATACAGAAGAGATAGCACATTGCATCACCATTCACACCAATAATCGTCATTGCTATACAATACTCGAATAATAACTATATTTCTCCTCTATGATGGTATTAACACTAGGGGGTTTGGGCGTTTTCACACTTCCTGCTTGATATCCCCGGTTTGCGGTCTAGTGCCTCTAACCACACAACAGCTGTGACGTCACACATCAGCCAGCCTGCTCTGGAGGGTCCCTGGAGATGCTCGGCGGGAGCGACCACAGCGTGAAGTCGGAAGGTTACCGTTTCCATGTGCATCGTTCTGTCTTTTGCCCTCTGCCTCCTGTACTGCCAGCTCACTGTGTTTTCTTTCTCTTAGCAGAGCTGGTGATGCAAGGGCTCTCCCTCCCTCCCTCCCTCTGCCGAGCCTAAGTCATGATCTAAATACTATGCCATGTTCCTGCCTGTTTAACGCAAGCACAACTGGATGCGAAGTTTTAATGGCGCGGCGTATTTTTCAAACGGAAACGCGGCTCTACACGTGTCTGACTTTTCATGAACTTGTCGTTGCATAAGGAATGTCACTATCACTTGGGCTATCAATCGGGCACTAATGCGCCTATTTATTCTCACAAAAAAACGGCACGTCAACCATTCTGTCAACGTTAAAATGCTACATTTACCTTGGGTGAAAACATGTATGTCTGACACTGTATGTTAACAACCATGTGCATGTATATATACGTGTATGTCTGACACTACATGCATGTGTTGAAATGATTACTATCGGGCTGTCTCACAATAAAGAAGCAACCCAAGACACCTATTCACAAGGATATATGATATTGGAGTCGCATTTCTGTCTTTTCCACTGTGTTATTTCTTTACAGGGATCAGCTTATATAAGGACCCATAATATGGTCAGTCCATCTTTTTAAAACTTTTTGCATTCCGTGCTCCTTAGCGTGAGTACCAAACATGCATCACGCATGGTGGTATTTTTACCACTCACTTTCACTTAATTGAGAGGTCCTGGCGAAAGCCCCGCTTATTTTTTAATGAGGGCTGAAACATGTCGACCACCATTGGATAATAAATACAGCCACACATAATAATGCTTCTCCATTCTCTCTTTTTAATATACCCAGGATCACCACGAATACATTTAACAGGTATAATCAGGAGGTATTTTTATTATTCACATTTCATCACACCCACGTTCACCTCAAAACCTGCTCCACTGTATTCAGGTGTTGCAGCACAGCTGAGAAGCGATTGGCTACTCAACTGGGACCCCGTGATGAAGCATGACACCAACTAGGGTGGTGTGTGAGGGTTTTATAAAAAAAACCTTAGAGGAGCCATACTTGTCCGTTATACACACTCTTGTCTTAACCCCTTGCACGCTGATGACGGAACCGCTCCATCATCAGCTGCGGGTGCGCTGTGCTGATGACGGAGCGGTTCCGTCATGGCCCGCTCGCCGCTCATGCGCGGCGCGAATTTCGCGCCTGCGCTGAACGTTCTATTGAGCTGGGGCGGGCCATGACAGAACCGCTCCGTCATCAGCACAGCTCAACTGAGGCTGGTGACGCAGCGGCTCCTTCACCAGCATGCAACCGCCGCACGGCCGCCCGCCCCCTTAGCTCTGGGGCGGAATAGCCGCTGCAGGGAAGGGGTTAATACGGCTGTCTCCTTTGGTTTATTAATTATTGTCGGGACGTGGACAGTTGTTCTTCGGTCCTAGCTCTGCCTTTTGTTTTTTGAAAGCAGAGAATTTACCTTTGCGTTGCTCGTCCCTGGTTGGCTGGCCCCTGCCTTTTTGTGACCATACACACCTGAACTCTGACCATCCCTGGAGAAGATCTCTCTGAATTGTTACGACATCCGCTACAGAGAAAACTCTGATGCATCAGGCTCCAACAAGAAGAACTGCTGACAATTTTGGCTGGGCTCCATACAAGAACATTTTGAACAAATTTAAACTTTTTTCAGACCTGCAGGTGAAAGCAGGAGGGTTCATACCTTTCTTAACTGTAAAAACAAAAGCAAACACACGCTTGTTAGAGGTAACCGGATGAGAACTACTGAAGATGCCCAACAACACTGAGCTCAGCATGAATGCTACCGGGGAAGCTGTCCTCAGACACGTCTTTGTTGCTGATCTCATATCCACTGCGATTAATTCAACTAACCAGTTCCTGTTTTGCCTAAAAGCTCTTGTCTTTATATTGTTTCAAGGATAATTCATATCTGAGGAACAATAAACTGCAGCCAAAACGGTGCCCCAAGTGTTGCAGTCACTAACATTAGGAACCATTTCATGGGGTAAGAACATAGTCAAAATCCTGTGCTTGTATCCTGTGCTGGATACATTACATTGTCATGTGGTCCCGTAAGGTGAAACACAGCCTCAGTTTGGTCAATTTTTTGGGCAATTCAAAATGGAACTTTCATCATGATTAGTGGGTATCTGGCCCATAACTAAATGAACAATTGCAGGACTTACTGCAGGAAACTGGACTTGCAGCTGCAGGCCACCTCTTGCTGGTTGTGCCAACAAGGTGGGCAAAACAAATTAAGTCAAGTATCTTTATAAAATAACTAGAGCATTGTCTTTTGTTGGGACAAGATGTTGACTAGCAAAATCAGGGTATGGAGTTTCACCAGCTAAAGCCAGCCATGTTGCCCCATCATTATTAAGAGGGCTCATCCATACAGGTTTAGGTATATGTGGGAGGGTGCCGAGAGTCTAGTATGACAGCGATATTTCCATGAGTGCGTATGCTCTGTATTGAGCTGGTGCTGGAGGAGCTGCAAATGTATTAAATATATTTGTAATACCATTCACAGCTTTAAATTCTACTCAAGAATAAAAGCCTTAAAAGCGATAAATAGTGTCCGGTTCTACCACAAATCAATCAATCAATCAATCACTGTATTTCTAAAGCGCGCTACATACAAGTGAGGGGCTCAAGGTGCTGGGGGGGTGGAGGCTGCTACTGATCGAAGAGCCAGGTTTTGAGAAGTCTTCTGAAGGCCAGCAGGTCCTGGGTCTGTCGTAGGCTGGTAGGGAGAGCGTTCCAGGTTTTGGCAGCGAAATAGGAGAAGGATCTGCTGGCGGCGATGGTTTTCCGGATACGAGGAACTGAGGCAAAGGAGAGGCTGGCAGAGCGGAGGCTGCGGGTGGGGGTGTGGAAGCTGAGTCGGTCGTTGAGGTATGTAGGTCCGGTGTTGTGTAGGGCTTTGTGTGCGTGGATCAGGAGTTTGAAGGTGATCCTCTTGTTGACAGGGAGCCAGTGAAGGCTTCTCAGATGGGGTGTGATGTGGCTACGTCGGGGGATGTCAAGGATCAGTCATGCTGAGGCGTTCTGAATTCATTGTAGTCGTTTCAGGAGCTTGGTTGTAGTTCCTGAGTAGAGGGCGTTCCCGTAGTCGAGTCTGCTGGTGACGAGTGCCTGGGTGACGGTTTTTCTCGTGTTGGGGGGGATCCATTTGAAGATCCTGCGAAGCATTCAGAGGATGTTGAAGTAGGACGCAGAGACGGCGTTGACTTGCCTGGTCATGGAGAGGGCGGAGTCAAGGATGACCCCCAGGTTGCGTGCGTGGACGGTGGGTTCCGGGGCAGTGCCTAGCGATGTGGGCCACCAGGAGTCGTCCCAGGCTGATGGGGTGGCTCCGATGATGAGGACCTCCATTTTGTCTGAATTCAGCTTCAGTCTGCTGTCCTTCATCCAGTCGGCGACGGCCTTCATTCCTCTGTGGAGATTGGCTTTGGCGGTGTGGGGGTCTTTGGTGAGGGAAATGATCAGCTGGGTGTCTATGGCGTAGGAGATGATCTTGAGACTATGTTGTCGTGTGACGTGGGCGAGCGGTACCATGTAGATATTGAACAGAGTCGGGCTGAGGGAGGATCCCTGAGGGACGCCGCAGATGATCTTGGTGGTTTTCGTCCGGAAGGATGGGAGGTGGACGCTCTGGGTTCTGCCGGAGAGGAAGGATGTGGTCCAGGCTAGGGCCTTCTCTTAGATTCTAGCGGCTGGCGGCGTGCAGATAGAGTGCGGTGGCAGACCGTGTCGAAGACTGCTGATAGGTCCAGGAAAATGAGGGCGGCTGTTTCTTCCTTGTTCATCAGGATCCTGATGTCGTCGGTGGCGGTGATGAGGGTGATCTTGGTGCTGTGGTTGCTGCAAAAGTCGGATTGGGAAGGGTCCAGGATGCTGTTGTCTTTGAGGTAGCGGGTTAGCTGTATGCTGACAATCTTCTCTGTTACTTTTGCCCAGAACGGAAGCAGGGAGATGGGCCGGAAGTTCTTGAGGTCCTTGGGGTCCGCCTTGGATTTCTTCAGTAGGGCGTTGATCTCGGCTTGCTGTCAGCATTCTGGGAAGGTTGCTGTTTTGAAGGAGATGTTGATTGCTTTCCGGAGGTGGGGCCCGAGGGTTGTGCTGGCTTCGTTGAAAACGTGGTGAGGGCAGGGGTCGAAAATTGATCCGGAGTGGATGGAGTTCATGGTTTTGATGGTGTCTTCGTCGCTGACGGTGGACCAGGTGGTCAGGCGGCTGGTACGGATGAAGGTCGGGGGGTGGTGGTCTCGGTGGTGGGTGCGGGGGTTTCGGAGTTGAAGCTGTTGTGGATATCGGTGATCTTGCGATGAAAGAATGTAGCCAGGGAGTCGCACAGGTCTTGTGATGGTGGGATGTCGTTGGTGTTGGAGCTGGGGTTGGAGAGTTCTTTCACGATGCTGAAGAGCTCTTTGGTGTTGTGTGCGTTGTTGTCCAGGCGGTCCTTGAAGGTGGTCCTCTTGGTGGTCCTGATGAGTTGGTGGTGTCTGCGGATGGCATTCTTGAGGACTGTGTGGTTGCCTGGTGATCGGTCGTGGAGCCATTTCTTCTCCAGCTTCCAGCAGGTGCTCTTGGATGTTCGGAGGTCTTCGGTGAACCAGGCGGCTTTCTTGTTGGTGTGGTTGGTTGTGGAGGTCCTGAGAAGGGCGAGGGTGTTGGTGCAGTCGCTGATCCACTGGTTGAGGTTGGTCACGGCGGTGTCGGGGTTGATGGGGCCAGCGGGTGGTCTCAGGGCGAGGGTGGTTGTCAGTTGGTCCTTGGTGACCTTGCCCCAGCCGCGGCGTGGCAGCTGTTGGGTGCGGTGGTGTGTGGTGGGTAAAAGGACCACCTTCATGAACAAGTCTATGATGTGTAACGTCCTTGGACAACAGGGCTGCAATTCACTGCAATAGCAAAAGTCTGTGGCTCTGCCATAAAGAAAGTAATATGGAAAACAAAGTGTAACACAAAAAATGGGTTGAGTATGAAAAACAAACAGAATTACGTGCTTACTGAATACTGTGGAGAATGAATCCCCAACACCACGGACGTCTCTCGGGAGAGGTGTAAGAGTACAATGGATGAGCACAAGCACTACTCGGGAGACTCGTAAATAAGTACCAGACCAAGTGTTATTGGCCCCATGTTACAGGGATTCTGCTTAGAAACAGAACTATGCCTGGGATTACGGGACTTAAGTATGTAGGGACTCAGTCACCATACCACATTAGTACCTACAGGTCCAAGTCCAGGATTGCTCATAATGTCTTACCTGCCATCCTAACCTAAACAAGCAAGTTGTCACTCCAGAACACAACCCTCTCGACCCTCTCAGGGATCATAGTAGCAGGTCATTACCTTTCGTTCTCTCACTCATACATGTCCACAATAAATCAAAAGGGACACATAGTAAGTTTAAAATATTTATTGAAACCACCATGCTCTATCATGAAGCAACTGCGCTACATTTGGAAAATATATAAAGGTCAACAGTGTGATTAGCATGATCGATGGACTATACACAATACAATGCCCTGCCATATTGGATGACCAATTTTCCGAAGCCTACCCTCACTATAGAAGCACAGTGACATATTAGAGATTTCTGGGTTTAGTGTTGGACCCCATACCTGGCATCAAATGGTAGCTGATCTACATCTCAAATGGGGCAGCTCTCTCGTCCTGGGACTTTTGCTCTGTAAGAATTTCTCCTCTTTATTCTCAAACCAGGAAAGTCCCGACTTGTCTGATAAAAATTGCCTGTTCAAAAACAGCAGCTGGATTCCTCTGTTATGAGAAGGTGGCAGTGTCTGACCACAGAGAAATGCAGGGTGCAGTTATTTGACATTTTATGTTATGATGCAGACTGGATCCCAGCTAAAAAGCTAAACAACCAAACATGTGCAGCTTGTTTGTAAAATAAAGTGTGGTACAGTGTGTTCTTTTGTAACATTTGCAAAGCTAAAGCAGCCGACTAAATGCAGTTAGACTAACATAGGAGACCCTCAACAGTTCTTCCGTAGAGACATATTGAAATGCCCTTCTTGATAAAGTTAATAGCGCATCCGTTCAACTCCACCCACCTGTAGCCATTAAAAAAGAGATGAAAGAATCTGAAAGGTTATTTCAGAGGGAAGCAATCATACATTTCTCCACTGCACCTTACATTGCAAAAGTAGAGCATCAATTTATGATCAGGCGCACCTGACCCAGATCTTCATCTGCCTAATCAGCCCACATTTCTAGAAAGTAATGCATTTAAACATTAAACTAATATTTTGAATTTCTGTAAATATAAAATTCTCCTCTCTAATTCTACATTTTTTGAGTTTAAAAGTTAGGCCAGTTGATGGAAGTTACAGCTCTTGCCTGGGTCCAGTTGTTGTGCCCTTTCTACCCTGCCCTCAAACTGTGCCCCAGAAGTTCTGCAGGTAAAACGAGGATGTAAAAATATGCTCTCATGTTATTCTGTCTCCCACCACTGGAAGTGCTAGAGTCTCATTGCTCAACTCTGACCCACTCTTACCACTGGATTTACCAGCAGACCAGTTGTCCTTTGGAGTATTGGCTGTGCAAAATATCCTTCTCCTTCAATGTTCACAGCATTCTTCTTTCCTGGCAGCTCCTGAGAAGTTATGATGAACAAGAGTAAGACGTGTGTACCCAAGAAAATGTACAGAACTATAAAAACTCTGCGATATGTAAAATACACAAAATGTATGTATACGTGGGAGACTATCTCTCTGGTATTGTGTCATGTAGGGCCTTGTGGCAATGTATTTCAAGACTATCTATTACTTTTCAAAACTAAATGTTCTCTGGTATCGCTATCAATCTTAAATAGAATGATATAGCATTTGGGAATGAATATACAGCCCAGCAGTCCTGCGCTAGAAGCCAAGATGGCAAAGATCTCCACAGCCACCATGTTGCGGCCTTTAGTGCTGAGGTAGGCAGATATGAAGGAGACCCAGACGCTGCAGAACACCAGCATGCTGAATGTGATGAGCTTGGCCTCGTTAAATCGGTCAGGGAGGTTCCTGGCAAGAAAAGCCACAATGAAGCTGGCAAAGGCCAAGAGGGCCATGTATCCAATCACACAGTAGAAGGCAGTGACAGAGCCCTGGTCACACTGCAGGATTATCTTCCCAGTCTCAGACTGTGTGTCAGTGCCAGGGTGAGGTGGGGAGGTGAGCAGCCAAGACAGACAGATTGTCACTTCTCCCAGTGTGGACAAGAGGACAATAGAGCCGGACACCCGTGATCCCAGCCATCTGCTTATTCTGCTCCCAGGCCTGGTGGCATTAAAGGCAATGACAACGGTGATGGTTTTTGCTAAAACACAAGACACAGCAACAGTAAAAACAATCCCAAATGCAGCTTGTTGGATCAGACAGGTCCATGCCACAGGGCGTCCAATAAATAGGAGGGAGCAGAGAAAGGCCAGCATTAGGGCGGCGAGGAGTGTGTAGCTGAGATCCCGGTTATTGGCCTTGACTATTGGTGTGTCTCGGTGTCTAATAAAGATTCCCAGCACTGCAGCTGTGGCTATAGAGAAGGATACAGCTGTGAAGACCAAAACCTCACCAATTATATCGCTGTATGAGAGGAAAACAATGGTTTTGGGGATGCAGCCGTCCCTCCTGTCATTGGGCCACTTGTCCTCAGGGCACTTCTGGCAGTTTTCCATATCTAAAATGAAGCAGATATTTTATAAGTAAAAATTAGAAGCCATAAATCTTCCATCAATGCTACATGTAGCAGTATGTTTACAACATTGTTAATTACATTTTGATATTTACAGAATAATTATATTCAAGGGGGTAGTGTTTGTTGTGATTTATTTACATAATATTATGCTTTTGTGATGCCGCATGGCTTTTGGGGCCTAAATTCAGATACTGAGTGACATAAATCCATTGGTACTCTCTGTTTCCTAATATTTAAACAGCAATGTATTCATAGATGATAAACAAACCTTAAGCATTCTAATTCTGATCCAATTCCACTCAGATATATCGCCAACAGGGAGTTAACAACCATGAGGACAAAGTTCAGATACTTTATAATTGTCATGAAAACAGAGCTGCTTACTCTTGACAACACAAAATGTGGCTGTGCACAGCATCTTTTTTATTTCAAATATTTTATGAAAATATTTTCCCAGCAGATCAATGTTGTCTGGCTGATTGGTTGAAGTTCAGGCAGTGATTGTTGTTGCCTGGTCCAAGGTTGTAAAGGACCTTGTAGGCATGGGTTATTTGCTTGAATTGGCAACTCTTCTGTACTGGGAATCAATGGAGTTGTTTGAGGTGGAGGGGGATGTTTTGCCATCAAGGTTGGAGGAATTGAGCATGAGTCTGGCTGCAGTGTTCTGGATGGCCTATGGAGGAGAATTTAGGGACCCTGTACTAGACGCCATAGTTCAGCCTGCTTGTGATGAGGGCTTGTCTGACAGTGCATTTGGTGTTAGCAGAGAGCCACTTGAAGATCTTCCGTAGCATGTGTGGAATGAAGAAGCTGGTTGACGAGACTACGTCGACCTGGGATTTTAATAGACAGCTTGCAATCAAGTATGATGCAGAGGTTCCTGGCGTGATCAGACTGGGAGGGTGCTGGTCCTAATTCGACTGGCCACCACAAAGTGTTCCAGTTGGTGGAGATTTTGCAAAAGGTCAGTATGTCTGCTTTGTTCATGCTGAGCTTCAGGCAGATGTCTCTCAACCAGTTTGTGATGCTCATCATGCCCCTGTGGAATCTGGCTCTCGTGGTGGTGGGGTTCCAGGAGAGGTAGAGGATAAGCTGAGTATCATCTGCATTTGAGTTGATGTTGAGCCTGTGGGATCTGACAATGTCATGTAGGTGTTGAAGAAGGTGGGGCTCAGGGATTAACCCATCGGGACACCGCAGATGATTTCCTTGGGCTCTGAGGTAAACGGAGGTAGACAGATTTTCTCGGTTCTTCCGGTGAGGAAAACGTGATCCATCTGAACTTTGATATCGATTTTGTGTATCCTAAAGGGTATGTGTGCTGGTGTCTGTGTGTACAAGAGATGTATGGCTGAGTATATGGTGTCTTGTTGTGTATATGTGTCTGTGAGTATTTGTCTTTTTTGGTGTGTCTTAGAATGCATGTGAATGCACAGGTGTTATACTGGGTGTCAGTGTGCATTAACGTGTGTTGCAGACTAAGTTTTTCTGTCAAAGTCTATGTATGTGAGTACAGGCATACATATAGGTAGTTTGTGAATGTTTATATGTCTGGAAGTAGAATGGGTATCCTTTGATATAGACAGTATGAATGTGCTTTGTTTGTGTTTCCTAACGTGTGTATTTGTGTCTTTCTGTTTTTGTCTGGGTAGATCTGAGTGTGTGTGCGTCTGTCAGTGCCTCTATTTTGCAAAAGCGGTAGCATAATATAATTTACACTTCTTTATAAACATTAAATATAACTAAATTAAAAAATACCATTCATTAGCAATCAAAAAGTAAGTGTTTCAAATTATTTCAGAGCCAGGTGTTCTTCTGTTTCATCAGTGTATTCTTTTTCATCTCATAGACTTTTAAATATTTTTTGTTTTGAAGACATTTTTGACAGTTTTCCTTATCTACAAGTGATAATTTAACATTTTAAAAAATGAAAGCAGTAATGTTCATCATTGGTTTAAAATATGTCAGTGCAAAAAAAGGATCTGGGTGTGCATAATTATCAATTTCAGGAAATGACTTCAACACTCCTTTGTTTAGAACCTGGAGTGAACTAATTCAAAATATGAATTTGGTTTTGCCATATAGACTAGACAATCTCAAGTGTCCACAGGCTTCAAAAGATCACATTTACTTGTGGGAAAGCATCTTTAACTGAAACTATAGAAGTTATTTGTTAAAGATTTTTCTGCAGAGATCGCTTTCCAAGTTTTTCATTTCTGTCTTTTCAGACTTTGTAATGTATGATGTAACATATCTAGGAAAAACAATGGAATTGTCTGCTACAACTTGAGGGGCAGATTTACGAGAACTGATGCATCTACGCTTTTTAGCACAGAGCCATCCGTTTAATTGCGTCACGCAATAAAACCTTTGCGCCACCATGGATGCATCGTATATACAATGTAGTGAACCGCGGTGCAAGGATTGACAGATGCGTCACGCATCTGATGGCGTAAAGGTAATGCATTGCTGGAGTCATGTTGCAAGCAAGACGCAACTCTAGCATTGCTCAGGAATGCCTATTCCTATTGTGCTACATCACTCCTTACGAGAGCTTCAAGCAAGTGTAAGAGTTTTGAAAGCAGTGGCGTCGTAAAAGTGACGCAGTGGAATCTTGTAGATCTTGTAGGTCACTTTTATGAGGCTTTCTGGCGTCAGAACGCCCACCCTGCAGACATTATACCTGACCCAGGTATAATGTGATGCAGGGCTTTACAATGTGATGCATCTTTCTAGATGCGTCAAATTGTAAATTTGTTACAATGTGGTGAATTGTTTACGACGCCTAAGCATCACAAAAGTAACGCAACAGCAGAAAAAAAGTGTCACAAGGGGCTCCTAAATCTGCCCCTGATTTCCATATTTGCATTTTGCGTAGACAAAATTACAGAGCTGTAGTCATCGATTAGTTTTGAAGCCTTCCATTGCTGTATGTATTCTTTGAAGATTTGCCTGTCCCTTTATGCGTGACTGCAGACATGAAACTATTCACTGTTCCTTCTGAGATAACAGGCTTAGGAAATCCAAAACTGACCATTTTATATTATACCGTTTGGCTCTATATCCGCACCAGCATCACTTTCCACATTTTTGGCATTGGGATGGCTACACTTGCTGCCTAAGGGCCAGAATTCAATGTTGGTGGTAATGGTCCTGCTGTCGACTTTTTGAATGTAAACCGGCCGCCACCGCGAGGATATACCCACCATGTTTAGGTGTTGGCCTTCACACAAGCCTCTGTTTCTGCAATGAAACATCGGCCGATTGATTGATACGCTTCCCTCCAGAAATCCTAAACTACTTTACCTAGAGGAGTAAGTTAGTAAGCTTTTTATTGTTGGGTTGATTAAAATTACAACTATGTTACATAAAAGTCTTCAGAATGATATCAATATTAATATAAAGCCATAGAGGGCAATAAACCTCCATGGAATGTCATTTAAGAAAAAGATTTACAAAAATGATTATTCAGTATAGTAGAATCATTCCATCTTCCTATTGAAGTTTAAAACCTCTATGTAATGTTGGTTGTGTTGGGTAATGGCTAGGCTGTATTATTTTTCATTGTTTAAAGGGAAAGTTTGTGGAACTTTAAAAACATTAACAACTTACATTTCAGTTGGGGATCTGCAGGGTTGAAACTCAGAATATTGGCCACCCTGCATGTCCTGATCCTTTTTGATTGAAAATCAGACAACTATACAGTGACACATGCATAATAAAAATATGGACAAGTGTAAATCAAAAAAATAAAGTCCTCTTTTTTTGGCCAGACAATCTGCATGCTGTGGGATTGTTGTATTTCCACCTAGGTTGTTTTGTACTGTTGGAAGTTCACCCAAAAAAGTACCATCAAATATTTCTTTAAAAATACCAAAAAATACCGAAAATGTAAGGCTCAAGTAAGCTCGCCCTGATCAAGAAACCCTCCAACAGTCGCACCAGCAAGAAAGCCAGCTGGTTCACTGAAGACCTCCGGACCTCCAAGCAAACCTGCCGAAAGCTGGAGAAGATCTGGCTCTGTGAAAGAACACCGGGCATCCAAACAGCCCACAATAACACTACCCGCAGACACCATCGCCTCATCAGATCTGCCAAAAGGGCCTCCTTCAAATACCGCCTAGACAACAATGCGCAAAACAGCAAAGAGCTCTTCAACATCGTGAAGGAACTCTCCAACCCCAGCACCAACACCAACGAGGTCCCACCCTCGCAAGACCTGTGCGACTCGCTGGCCATCTTCTTTCACTGCAAGATCGCAGACATCCATGACAGCTTCAAAGCCATGACCGCCCTGACAACCACTGAGACCTCCTCCCCCATGACCACCATCTGCACCAACCGCCTCCTCTCCTGGAGCAACATCAATGACAAAGACACCATCAAGATCATGAACACCATACACTCCGGATCTCCGTTAGACCCATGCCAACACCACATCTTCAACAAAGCCTGCACAGCCATGAAACCCCATCTCCGGAAAGTCATAAACACCTCCTTTGAGACAGCAACCTTCCCGGAGATCTGGAAGCATGCCGAGATCAACGCCTTACTCAAGAAACCCAAGGCGAACCCCAAGGACCTCAAGAACTTCTGGCCCATCACCCTGTTCCCGTTCCCGGCAAAGGTCATTGAGAAGACAGTCAATAAACAACTGACCCTCTACCTTGAGGACCCTTCCCAGTCCGGGTTTCGCAGTAACCACAGCACTGAGACTGTCCTCATCGCCGCCCCCAATGACTGCAAGTCCCTGCTGGACAATGGAGAAACGGCGGCCTCCTGGTCCTGTCAGCCTCCTTCGAGGCGGTGTGCCACCACACACTACGAACATGCCTCCACAACACCGGGATCCAAGAGAAGGCCCTGGATTGGACCACCTCCTTCCTCTCCGGCAGAACACAGAGCGTCCGCCTTCCCCCCTTCCGCTCCGAAGCCACCGAGATCAGATCATCTGCGGCGTACCCCAGGGCTCATCCCTCAGCCCAACTCTGTTTAACATCTACATGGCACCGCTCATCCACGTCGCCCATCGGCATGACATCAACATCATCTCCTATGCCGTTGACACCCAGCTGATCCTCTCCCTCACCAAGGACCCCCACACCACCAAAACCAATCTTCACTATGGAATGAAGGCCGTCGCTGAATAGATGAGGAACAGCCGACTGAAGCTGAACTCGGACACAACGGAGGTCCTCATCCTCAGATCCACCCCTTCGGCCTGGGATGGCTCCTGGTGGCCGACCGCACTGGGAACCGCCCCAACACCCGCTGACCACGCACGCAACCTAGCGGTCATCCTAGACTCCCCTCTCCATGACTAAACAGGTCAACGCCGTCACCTCCTGCTTCAACACCTTCCGCCTGCTCCGAGGATCTACAAGTGGATCCCCACTGAACAGTCACCCAAGCCCTCTTCAGCAGCACGTTGGATTAAGCCTTGGCCAAACTCTTGAGATGGCTCCAACGCATCCAGAACGCATCTGCACACCTGATCCTTGACATCCCTTGCCGCAGCCACATCACACCCCACCTGAGAGACCTGCGCTGGTTCCCGGTCAACAAGGGGATAACCTTCAAGCTCCTCACCCACGCACACAAGGCCCTCCACAACACCTGACCAAGGTCCCTCAACAGACAACTCAGCTTCTACACTCCCACCCACCAGCTTCGCTCCGCCGACCTCTCCCTCACCACAGTCCCCCACATCCGAAGAGCGACCTTCAGTGGCAGATCGTTCTCTCACCTCGCCGCCAAGACCTGGAACACCCACCCCATCCACCTACGGCAGACCCAAGACTTGCTGACCTTCAGAAAACTCCTCATGACCCGATCACCTCCCCCTCCCTCCCTGGGGCACTGTACAACCGTTTAAAATTATTGATCAGTTGTCTAGTATATTCAGTATACCTAGTTCCATTGTGAATTAAACAATGTGGATGCATTTATTGTCTGTGTAAATAATTTTTTGAATTGTTCACATTATATCACACTCACGCTGGGACCCCTTCCTCTCAGTAGGTATAGAACCCAGGTCTAGTGACTATGTTTGGGTAAACCCCCCTATTCATACACCTCTTCGAGGAAGGACAACTTAAACCCTTCCAACGCCTGGTGAACGAGTACGAGCTCCCCCCGGGTCAGTTCCTGCGGTATCACCAACTCCTCGAAGGCTTTCGCCCCCATCACAACCTTCATACTGGCAAACCAACCACACACCCAGTCATACACGCTATCCTGCCTATGAGGTTGGGCCGGCACCTGGTCACCTGGTTGTACAAGGCACTTCGTGAACTCGTGGACACACCCTTGACAGCCTTACGTACCACATGGGAGGACAAAATCGGATGCTCACTACACAACTCGGAATGGGTCAAAGCCCTCGAAGCCCCCAGAAGACATCTAGAAATGCCCGTTTTAAGAACATACAATTTACCATACTCCATAGGGCGTATCTGACGCCGGCACGCCTGCACAAATTCTATCCAGATACTCAGTTCCTTTGTCCCAGATGTCACTCCCCAGACGCAGACTTTCATCACATATTCTGGAGCTGCCCTACCCTCCACTCTCTATGGCGGGCTGTTCATGATACTCTGAGAGTTCTCACGGGACTCCAGACCCTAGCCACATGGGAAGCTAGCGCACTAGGCATATTCAAAATACAGAAACATCTTAAAGTGCATAGGCGGTTCATCTCCCTAGCGTTATTATTGGCAAAAAAGAGTATAGCCATGCACTGGCGGTCCCCCGCGGGCCCCCCCGGCAGCGTGGGTGGGAGCAGTATGTAAATGGGCAGCGTCGGAAGAAGATTCGCTACGTGAGGAGGAGGTTAAAGGGATCCGTAAATATCCCATCTCCATGGAGTGGGCCATGCTGTTGCAACATTTTAAACAAGTGGCACACGAAGAAGACTCAAACGCTCACCCGTCCAATCCCGCCACCCCTCACCCCCTAACGCCGGCATGACTACGGGCCTTGCACTCCTGAGGTCAGCTCGGCTGAGCTGCCCACAGTTTCATCCTACACCCTGTCCTCCTAGCCACTTTAACCCCACCGATTACCCTACGCAGGCCCCCCTCTCTAACAGCACTACTATACAACTACACAATCCACTGCATCCCATATCACCCAACCTGTACCGCCCTCCCATTGCCCGCACTCGACGCCTACATGCTCCTTTCCCTGGTTTACACCCCACACCTTTCTCGTTGCTACTGGTACTTGAATTATACAGACTCGCTTCACGCGCCATCAATATTCTTCTCTGGCCCTCTGTGAATGATTGATTGCACATGTTATTGTCTACAAGCCTGAAGATATGATCTGTACTCTTCAATGACAAAATGCTAATAAAAATAAGTTAAAAAAAAATGTTGTCCACTGTATATGTTTACATTTATTAAATTATATATTTAATATATAAAAAATATATTTTTATTATTAATACTATTTTAATATATTTGTCAGATACAATTCAAGTTATATATTCTTTCACAACATTGTTTACACATTTTCAATTTTCTTTACCTAATATGGTATATTTATATTTTCAAAACATATACATTTGTGCAACATATTTTGTTTTTCCAACAGGTTTAAAAGTATTTTATATGTGTTATAAATAATACTAATTTCATAGTATTATTTACTTTACATGACTGTTTTATATTTTTTCATTAAATATTAGGTTTTTTAAATGAGTTTAAACATTTGTACACAATTTTAGTCCTATCATTATGTATAGGAATATCATCTTTTTCATTTCATTTAGCAGTATTTTTTTCTTTTTTTTTACTGTTCAAAGGGCTTTGATAGTATATTTCTGTCATTTTTCAACACTTTTTTTTGGGACTATGTCACGGTAAGCTGTTTGCTGTTCATTGGATAAGTTAAGACTAGTTAAAGATTAGTTGTAGTGTGCAGTTATTTTATATAATTGTATATTGAATGTTGTGTATATATTTAATGTAATGTTTATATAATATTTAAAAATAATATTTTCTGTGAGTGAGTATTGTATTTTTTTCCAGGTTTAGAGATCTGAAGTTATCCTATGGATGTGTGGATTTTGTGTTTTTTTTCCAAAGGAAATGTATTTGGTTTCTAGCAAACCAATATTTTAAAAATGTTTATATGATTTTTCAGGTTTTCCTGAGGGTCCCCTTTTTGAACTTTTTTTGTAATGTTTCCTCATGACTGTGGATTGCTTTTAGACCTAATTCATTTGAGCATTTTTTTAGCTTTTTGGGATTTTTTTTCTGTATTTTGTTGATTATATTGTGGAGGAAAATGAACACCCACAGCATAGTACGTTTTAATTAGATAATTATCTTTAGAGGGGAAATAATATGTTTTATTATGTATGTACTTTTGCTGTAATAACAATGTCTTTTTTATATTTCTATGTGTTGCATTTACTGATTTGATTTTATTTTTAATTTTGTGGTTAGTGGTTGATAATTACAGCATTTTAATTTATCAGTCTTTATTTTCTATTTTCTATTTTACTTATACGTTGTTTTGATAGATGTCAAAAAATAATTTGTTTAATATTTAGTTAAAAATATTTTACTTATGTTGGTGCTCACATTTGCTAAGGTTTATTGATTAGTGTGTACATAGTTTGTGTTTTTGCTATTGATTCTCAGGCAATTTGGAACAGTTTTAGATATTTCAATGCAAGTGGAGGGAGTCCTTGTTCTGTTTTACTACATTTTCTATATTTTTTTCTCGGAATATAGTGTAAGTAGTAGTGCTGCACTCAAAGGCAGAAAATCCTGCTTAAGCTATGTGTACTATAAAGAATAATTAGCTCAATTTTAGGACTGCTCAGAAGTTTCCCATGCATCATAAAGGGCCATATTACGGGGTTAACGGTCCGACTGTCATAGCACCGTGTCCACCCTTGCCAGCAGCTCACGCTGCTGGTGGTCCAAAGGCCTCTGTATTAGGAGTTGACCACTGGCTCAGTGATGTGGAGGCATGGGTCTTGCAGCAGTGGTGAGTACTTTTCCAAATATACTTATGCCTGTGTGCATGTGTGTGCATTTCGACTGCATAATTGTCAGATGCACACATATGCATGATACATGAGGAAAACTACCATATAGCCATTCCCGGGGATCAGCCCATAAATGACTCACCTGTAGATCATCAAAAACACAGTCGTATTCCTTAGGGTGAAGATCCTGCTCTGTGGGGGTGGGCTGGAGAAGGGAATCTAGTTCGTCAAAAACAGGGTCATATTCCTTGGGGTGAAGATCCTGCTCTGTGGGGGTGGGCTGGAGAAGGAAATCTAGTTCGTCAAAAACAGGGTCATATTCCTTGGGGTGAAGATCCTGCTGTGTGGGGGGGGGGGCTGGAGAAAGTGATCCAGTTTGGACTCTGCCTAGAAGAACAAGAAAGGGTTGAGTAGACACCACAAATCCTTTGTCACCACCACATTATAGCAGGCAGTGGGACTGCCACAGTCCGCTCATGGATCAGGCAACTTGCAAAATGTGCAGCTGTGCAGCTCCCCAGTACCGATCTATGGGGGCTGCCGTTCCCTGATCACGAAAACAGCGGTCTGCTGGCCATCTTGTTGGTCCAGCTGTGGTCTGCGACATGGCGATCTACCCAACTTTCGATACTGTGGTCGGCAGACGAGTTCTCCATGTTCGGACTGTCTTCTCCAACACGGTGGTACACGGGACTGCCAAACTCATAAAAAAGGCCCTAAGTGTTCGCGTTTGCCAGCAAATGGCATTAAGTGGCAGATTTTGATGATGGTCATGGAAGTGTTCCATTGTCATTGGCATGGCATTAGGACAGAGGTGATGATCCATCATGATGGGGTAGAGGTAAAAGAGGCAGAGGAGATTGCCTGCTACTCAGGACTGCACGTATCATTAGTGCAGCAGGTATAGTTGCATTGGGGTCAAAGAGTGTGAGGGGCTCACAACACCCCAGTTATGGGGAGCAGTTTGTTTAGGAAATCTGTTTTTGTTTGATGCATTTGCTGTTTTATAAGTCTCATATTTGGTGCCGTTCATAAGCTCTAGCTCTGATGCCCCTTTTTTTAAAGGTAGACAGTCATAATTGTGACGCAGTGGGCCCCCCAAAATCCTGGGACCCAGTCCTGATGCATCTGCTCCTTTATGATAACCGGCAGTGACCACTTTCACTTGGCAGCAGTATCAGTGTCACTAATGAATGTCCCTTTTAAAAAACCAAAAACACTTATATTGTCCCCTTCTTTGAGGTATCTCTCTGAAGAAGTGGTCTCTGGCCATTTGTAAACAAAAAAATGAGTCTGTTCACAGTGCTCCCTATTCTGGATCTTCTCTTTGACAATATCCATGAATCTCGCTCCTTTCCTTTGTCTCCTAAACCATTTCTGTGAGGCCCAAGGATCGGGATTAGGGCTCTGCATCTGAATGCAACCCTGCTGGCCTTCGACCCGCCACCCCATGGACTCACCTTTCACAATGCACCTGAATGGTAAATACTGACTTTGAGATGCCTGTGCCTGAAATCGAAGTGTGTGGTGGTAGTGCAGAAAGTTAAAAAAGAAACCAGCCTTTTTACCAGCCATTAATTGATTGAGTCACTTAAAGCCGGGCCACTGGAATTATGAGTTTATGCAGCAGCGGCGTTTTCCACATAATTATCAGTTTAATGCATTTGCTATATAATCTGCAGAGACTACACTGATGTAGTATTTGAACAATGACTGTTCTCAGTGAGGACACATTCTTCATTTCTCTGCTGCAACAAAGACAGATAGCACAAATGCCAGCAGTCACACAGCTAATTCATCCATTTTAACTACTGCAATGCTTGGTCAGTACTCTCCAGTCCCTTCAACGGATCGAGAGAGAAGAAAAATATATTTTAAATCAAATCTTAAAATAAGTAAACTACTGTGCTGGTTTAGCACCAGAAGATTGTCACCCTCATACTGTAAAGAATTTGTTTTGTATTCTAGATATCTCTTACACAGCATTGTTCCATTGCAGTTAATCAAACATAATTTACACCCACAAGAGGGATATGTTTGTAAATAATATTTATGCCACAATATTTATGCTAGATGATATTATCTGGCATGAAAATCCCTGTGACAACACACCAATTAAACTCCTACTAAACAATATTGACACAAGAGCTAGCAAAATAACACCCTACTCAGTCCATTTGCTGAGACTACTTTCATACATGCCTGTGTTCCTGCTCATGTGAGTACTTTACAGAACTGGCCTCTGGTCTGTAAGAACTATAAGGTGTTCACTCACCTGTCCTGTCTGAAAACTCCCCTTCGGCACACGGCACACAGTCAAAGCAGCAGATGGGCCTCCCTTCTATTGGAGCCTTTCGGTACCCAGGGAGGCAGCTCTTAGTACAGCCCGAGGAAAGAATCTGTGAAGAAAGAGGGAATAAAACAAGAGATGAAGATTTGATGTAAAGTCTGAGATGAGGGCCCAGGGAGGCAGCTCTCACTGCAGACAGAGCGAGGAATCTGTGAAGAAAGAGGGAAAAGAGGACTCAGATTAGACTGAGCTGAGGGACAAGAGTATCCAACACTCACGAAGGCAGGATGTGAAACACCTCAGTCTACACAGAGGCGACACTACAAATTTCACAGTATGAACAGGGTTTATTGTGTTCCTTTCTAAGTTATTACCTGAAGGCACCAAAGTTTTAGAAGAAATATTACCATGTACAACAAATGGAATGTGGAAGATACTACACGCCTGTTTAGAAGTTTCTATTTGGGCAAAAGGTAAACTGAACACACATTTATCCGTATGATTCAGAGAATTCTTGAACGTAATCTGCGGGCTATTACAGGTTGGATTGACAAGTGAGCATCTAATTTTGTGGAGGACACATCCTCAGTGCTATATTGTGAATACTAAAGATGTGATCTCTGTGCCCTGGTACCTACTGTGGAGCTAGGCCCAGATACCACGTTCCCTCCACACACATACATCTTTGATCAGCAGCTAAATCTTATCCAGTGCATAAAGAAAGTATTGATTTTATGATGCCAGTGTTTATCCCAAAATCCACTCCACCCGCTGAACATGAGGACTAACAAGAGAATGAATAGTTCCCTAAGAACAAGGTGGGACTCCCAGAGTTAGCCCGCCTGGGAGACAGAGATGTAGGCTTTAAACCCTACTTCACACTCTGTCACTGAGGATGGTGGGGAAAGCCTGCTAGTTACAAGAGATGCTACTGAAAGAGTCAGTAGATCTCAGGAATAGACTCATCTGTCTCCATGACAAGCAACAATTTCAATCTACTGAGGTCCACTGTCCCCCATTGTAGCCATACAGGCACTGGCTGTGGGCACTGTTGCCCTCTGCTACTGTCACATCCCTCTGTAGTTAAATATCTAGACAGAGTATGACTTAAGGCGAGTGGGCGGGATAGTATTGAGGTGAGGTGAGACAGAGACCTCGGAAAAAGCAGGAAGGGTTCATGTAAAACCTCAAAGGAGACCTGTGTGAGTAACATCACTGGAATGAGTCTTTGAACAGTTAGTGACCTCTTTATGTACACCATTGAAATTTGACTAAACATAACTCATTTGTCTCCATATTTTAGTATGTGGTCATAATGTAGAAAATGTTTACAGTTATTGATGGTAAACTACTAGTGTGTATGTGTCCCATGTCACGCTTCCCCCAGCATATCAATTTATGTTATACTGTGTAGCTGAAAACATGTATTGTGTTGCATATATGTTCAGATGAGTATTCACACTTAAGTAAAAGATCAACAATTCGCATGAGATGATTCATTTGAAAAAACGTGTCTTCAAATTAAGACCAAGAGGCAGAGGATCCAGGAAAGGGAATATGTAAGAGCAGAGAATGTAACATGGGTGATGCAGTGTAAACATGCATGTTTGGAGTAAGAGGCACCCCTACATCTAGGAACTTTTAAATGGCAGCTTACATACTTCAGTTGTATGTCAGAGTATCATACACATTATTTAGGGCGTTATATTTATGTCAGATGGTCCTCTGACAATGGTGCTATGGTATGAGGCTCTTTGCTTCCAGTCTCTTAGAGCCCCTGAGATGTACTGAAGTGTGAGGGACTCTGTGGACTGTGCTCTTGGACTCTAAGCTGGGCACCAGACATCAGGCTATCGGGGGCCTTAAGAAGCTTAGTACCAGTGCACGGTAAGAGCTTCTCATCATGGCCAAGCAGGGGAGACCTCCCGGGGCCTGATGAACCCCAGTCCAGGCTTTTTGAGACAAGGTCAGACCTTCCTAACCAACAAAGGCAGGAGAACCCTCTCTGGGCCGGCAGGATCCTACCCAGGGCACTTTGAGGCAAGGCTGAGCAGAGTATGGCGGGGCATAGCCGGGGGCTTCCACCCTCCACAGATGAAACACAGGGGGTCCAAAAAGGATGACCAAGGCCAGGGGCTTCCACCACAGATTCAGTTGGGACGCTGACTCGAGGCCTGGTCACAGGTTCTTAATAGAGAAAGGCAGGGGGCTATCCTCCTGGGCCTGCTGGACTCATCCCGGCCACTTTGGTACACAGCCGGCTGAAGGATAGAGCCCAGGGCTGGAAGCTTTCATACCTCACCCAGTCAGAACTCAGACCTGGGAACTTGTCAGAGATTCTCAACCCAGCAAGATTGGAATCCACCCTGGGCCTGCTGGATCCCACCCCCAGCTGTTCAACACACAGCTGGTCAAATCATTGAGCTCAGGGCAGAGAGTTTCACTTCTAAGCATTCCAAAGCTGTGACCCAGGTGTTCGTTGCTGTGCTGTTTCCTTCCCTAGCGGCCGGGCTTAGCTCCGCCCCCCGCCCTCACCAACCGGCCGGGCTTCGCTCCGCCGGTCCAGCGCCCCGGATCACTTTGCCTGACTGCTAGCCCCAGGACCCACAGGGGCAGATCGCGCATTTCCCACGCGCCAGGAGGCGCATAAAGACTCGCCTGCTGCAGAGTCCCTTGGTGTTCGTTGCTGTGCTCTTTCCTTCCCTAGCGGCCGGGTTTAGCTCCGCCTCCCGCCCTCACCGACCGGCCGGGCTTCGCTCCACCAGTCCAGCGCCCCGGATCACTATGCCTGACTGCAAGCCCCAGGAGCCATAGGGGCAGATCGCGCATTTCCCACACGCCAGGAGGCGCATAAAGAATCGCCTGCTCTTTCATCCCGCGAGGACGCTCCGAGCTAAGCCCGGGCCGTCTGTGGCCCTCAAAGGCCTGAGGAGGACGGGACGGGCCACTCCCCTTGGCTTTTCATGAGGAGGTAAAGCTACCGATTGACTTTTTCGTACTGGGCAGTAGCACCTGCCTTATAAACTTTATTAACCTTATTATCTCCATTCCATACCATGATCCGCAAGGAGGTCACCACTAAAACAGCTTTCTGGTTGGATCCTTGCCCTAGGACGATAGACATGAATACAATTAGTACACTCTTACCTACGCGCAGAGATGTTAAAAAAAATTTCAACCAGCCTATAGACAGCCTAACCAGTAATCAATCCTCCTCAGAGATAACAAGTACAGGGTGTAGCCTCTCATTGTTGGAGGAACTAAACAGTCTATGTAAGACTAGGTATGCCCCAGCAGGATTACCCTCCCCGCCAAACAACATTAACCCGTCAACCCCTAGTGAGAGTGTGCTGGAACCCTTCTCTATTTTCACAAAAGTCAATACTCAAAGTATAGTACCCGTTCGGGCTACATCTGCCAAAAGGAAGCATGACGGGGAAAAATATAATGAGAGTCCATCTAAAATACTAAAATTACAAAATTGGCCCTCTAGTCCTACCTTGTCTCCTCCCAATTCCCCCCCAACACCAGAGGTGGAATAAATCAGACTACCTAGCACCCATTTCCCAGATGGCTTTATTGTCTATGATCGAACAATTGATCAAATCTATCGTATACCCCCTGATTGACAAAATTAACACCTTGGGGGATAGACTGACAGGGATTGAGGAAACAATTAAACTTAACTTGTTACCTTCTACCAAAGTTGCTATATCTAATCATCCCTTATCAATTGCCCCCGCGAACGTACCTAAACCAACTACACATAATAAAGCTGCCCAAACCCAAGTAATAGTTTCCTCCTCTTTGCCCCAAATGTTCCTAAAACCCCTCTTAAACGCACAATAGTGCACAATATTGTTACCAGAGTAGACCGGAAAAGAGTTTCTCGAATTCATCTACCTCCAGAGGCCGCTCCTTTTGTGTGCGTCCTCTCGGGAGTCCCACAACTCGAACAGGAAAAAAAAGAGAGACAACATGACCTGTTAAATAAGGTCAAGTTTTGGCTTACAAAAAATAGACCCCTGCCCCATGATCTTGACGGAAGGATCATGAGTGCGAGGGGAGTGCGCTGGTTAGGTCCCCTCCCAAAAGACATCACTGGTGACTTGATAGTAATAAGATTTAGGAGTAGACATATTGTTCCAAACCTCCAAACTTGGACACCCAGAGAAGGTGAGGGTCCTATATCTATCTGGGACCTTCACGATTTCTACCGAAGCACTTCATATATCCCAGCCCCCAGACCAATGGCTGAGGATAATATCAGGATGGGCAGAAGATAGTCATATCTACAGGGTGAGCAAATGTTTTTAATTTTTTTTAGCTCGCAGATAATTTGTGATTTCATATGTATGTTTCTTTTTAATCATGATTGTATTTTTTAACTGTATGCTTTTATGATTTTAAAACAAAAATTGAATAAAGCAATT
The DNA here is from genome assembly GCF_964263255.1 of Lissotriton vulgaris. NCBI lineage: Eukaryota > Metazoa > Chordata > Amphibia > Caudata > Salamandridae > Lissotriton > Lissotriton vulgaris. The sequence continues at coordinate 2,136,918,956 of NC_141691.1, read as the reverse complement.
TGAACTGAACTGAACTAGTACCAGTGCATGGCTAGAGCTTCTTATCAAGGCCAAGCAGGGGAGACCTCCCGGGGCCTGATGAACCCCAGTCCAGGCTTTTTGAGACCAGGTCAGAGTTTCTTAACCAACAAAGGCAGGAGAACCCTCTCTGGGCCTGCAGGAACCTACCCAGGGCACTTTGAGGCAAGGCTGAGCAGAGTATGGCGGGGCATGGACGGGGGCTTCCACCCTCCACAGATGAAACACAGCGGGTCCAAAAAGAATGACCAAGGCCAGGGGCTTCCACCACAGATTCAGTTGGGACGCTGACTCGAGGCATGGTCACAGGTTTTTAATAGAGAAAGGCAGGGGGCTATCCTCCTGGGCCTGCTGGACTCATCCCGGCCACTTTGATACACAGCCAGCTGAAGGACAGAGCCAAGGGCTGGAAGCTTTCATCCCTCACCCAGTCAGAACTCAGACCTGGGAACTTGTCAGAGATTCTCAATCCAGCCAAGATTGGAATCCACCCTGGGCCTGCTGGACCCCATCCTCAGCTTTTCAACACACAGCTGGTCAAATCATTGAGTTCAGGGCACAGAGTTCCACTTCTAAGCATTCCAAAGCTGTGACCCAGGGTCAGTTCAGAGCTTCATAACCTGGCCAATCAGCGGAGCCCTCCCAGTCTCTGTCTCAAGTGCTTTCATAACCAGTAGAATGGCTCATATAGCCCAGATGGGGTATTTACCCACAGCTAACCAGAGAACTGTCCCGGGATCTGGTCAAAGATTATTCACACATCCAAGAAGGGGAGCCCTCTCCTAGACTGCAGGATCCTGCTCCAAGCACACCTTATGATACTCTTGATCGGAACAAAGGCCCCAAGTAAGAGGGTCCTCACCCAGGGACCACCAGAACACTACTCATTACCCTCCCCATGACAGAGCGGGACATTCAAGAGAAACAATCCAGCTTCCTAGAACCCCTAAATGGGATTGAAGCTTTAAATGACTTACGGGGAGTTCAGAACTCATATCAAGGAAATTGTGTTTGTTGTTCATGTATCTATGTTAGGTACAGAGATATTGTTGGCCTGGCACATTTTGCATCACCCATGTAGGTGTGGTAAATGTTACACAGGCATAACTTCACACACCCTCCTATTATAATTTAAACAACCCTATTAACCCCTTCCCTGCTGCTATCGGCCGCTGGCCATCATGAGCACTACCTGGCTAGTGCTGCGAACGGCCGACGCGGCCTCGCACACTCGTTCAAACCGCCGCACTGCTGCAAAAAAACGGTTGCGGCTAACGGGTTAATATTATCTGGGCATTGACACCACCAACATCGACATTCCAATCAACCATCACTCTTATTTTTCACTCACACAATTCCTGACTCATTATTTCACCCACTAGTTCATTCACACATGCACCTTATGAATGTTGTCTAAATTTTTGTCTGCACAGGACATGTGGGTATATTTACTTATCTATTTCACATGTAAACAGCATCTTTGCAAAGCTTTGTCATACCTACAGATACAGAGCATGAACTTATTTAGGCCTAGTGCAGGCATGATACAGGCACCTAGATGGAATAGTATGTGAAGATATACCCAGGTGGGAGTCTCAAACTCACCAGTTCCATGTTGGGTCCCTCAGAGTGCCATAATATGGAGCTTTGGTTGATTGAAAGTTGGTGACCTGGTGAGGCCGAGAGGTCAAAATGTCCAACCTTGATGGCAGTTATTGATCCATTGGGAAACTTAACCCAGTTTAAAATGTCATACTTTGCTGACATGACACTTGTTTCATCCAAAAGAATGTTGTCACCAATCGGTATCTTAAAGTGTGACTTCATAAGAAACTTGTTCAGCTGTTGAAAGAGAAAAGTAGGTATTAGTTAGCATGGGTGTAGAATCATTGGGAGATCTTTTAATAAACTGGATGTGTAGGAAGGACATACGTGTTTGACGCTCAGGTACAGTTTATCCCAGTGATCACATGTAATAAAAGTAATGCCTACCCCAGGTCGATTGAAGAAAACCGGGCATTTTAAAGATATCCCCTCACTTTTGGCCCCTGTTTTGACTGATTCTGGTGTTTGCTGAGTCTAATTGTGTCCTCATAGCCCTGCTAACTCGTCCCAGGGTGAGTGCTCTGTTTACTAAGATATGGAAATTAGGACTCGTCACACTTGGCTCTGACAAACTACCTACAAGTCCCTGGTATATGATAGGGCTACAGGAAAGATTTTGTTCTTATTCATTCTATCATAATCTCACAAAACTGTGTATAGCATAGGGGGATGTAGTACGACGGTCATCTGTCGATATGATGAAGCGCATTGAAGACCTGTCAGCTTTAAGGTATTCTTCACCCAAACTTTTGACCTCACTCCTCCTATTTTTAGCTGATTCCATTTTTGTTTGCATTATACTTCTGCACAGTTTACCACTGCTAATTAGTGCTAAAGTGTTTGTTCTCTCTCCCTTAAAGTCGGAGCTGTTAGCTTACACCCATTTAGAATATTAAATGTACCTGTAAGTCCCTAGTAAAGTGCCACTACATGTACCCAGGGCCTGTAAACTAAATGCTACTATTGGGCCTGTAAACCAACTTGTTAGATTTGGGAGTCACTAGTTGGCACAGGTAAGTACCTGTGACAAATAGGGACCCTTACCTCTAGTAAGGTTAAGGGGATACACTCCTAACATAACCCCCGCTACCCCCTTGGTAGCTTAGCACAAGCAAACAGGCTTATCTCGGGGCAGTGTGTAAAGCATTTGTAAACACATTCAGTAACCGAGTGACAACAATACAGATGGACACCACACAAGTTGTATACTAAAAATAAAAATAAGTATCTTTTAAATAGATTTAACACAAGACCACAAACGACAAAAATCCACAATACTGTACTTAAAATGGTAGAATTAGCTTAGTTTAGACCTTAAAATGCAACACTTTGAATCAATGTACCTTAAGATGCGTAACTCTTCAAGAACAAAAGTGTTGCAGGGATGGGGATGCGGTAGGTCCTTACAAGCAAAGACTGTGAAGTGTTCAAGATCCGGTGCAAAGAAACAAAGATGGCGTCTTCTTCTTGATGCAACACGCAATTCCGATGTTACAAGATGTCTCGACTCAATGTGACAGCTGCAGCGGTGACACCCTTATCCAGTGATGCGATTAACAGCAACTTTGGCAGCAACACTCTTCTACGACGATGCGAGACGCTTCAGCTTGATGCGACAACTGCAGCGGCGACACCCTTGTTCAGTGATGCAACGACAGCGGTGGTGGCACACTTCTCCGTGGATGTGAGGTGCTTCTGCAATGAGACAGCTACAGCGGCGACACCCTTGTTCAGGGATGCAACGGCAATGGCTGTGGCGGCGACATGCTTCTTTGATGTTGCGAGACGTTTCTTGTGATGCGGTACAATGCGACAGCTACAGCGGTGACACCCTTGTTCAGTGACGCAGCGGCTGCAACGGCGACACACTTCTTCTTCGTGAGTCACGCTTTCAGCTCTTTGCGACACACAGTCCCTAAGAAGACCCACAACAACTGCAGGCACTTCCAAAGAACTCTTGGGGATCTGGTCGTTGAAGTCTGTTGTCCCTGAGATTTCAGCAGGAGGCAAGCTCTTCTCTCAAGCCCTTGGAGATCCTTCACAAAGTGAATAAAGCACACACAAAGTTATTTTATTTTCTCCTTTCTTTGGCAGTCAGGTACCACTTGAGGCCAATCCCCCAAGCAGCACTTTAGCTTATGGATAGTCGCTACTCAGTCTCTCTGGTTCCGCTCCTCAGCGAAGGTTTCTTCTTGTTTCCCAAAGTGATCTAAAATTCTGGGGTTTGGGTCCCCTCTTTTATACACAGTTTCTCTTTGTTCTCTAAAGGCAGAGAGTCATTTTCCTAGTCCAAGCCACTGCTGGTCATTCCTGGAGCACTCTGTTTACATGACTCCTTCTTTCCTTTCACAGTGCAGGGCAGAGACATCAGACGCACCAAAGGAGGTGGAGCCAGCATTGTGGAGGGAAGGCACAGCCCTATTCAGGTCCCAGGTGCAACTCCTCCCTCCCATTTAGATGCAGATCTCTCTATTCACCACCGGCTGACTCACCTTGTCTCCTGGAATCCCCCAGCCCCTGTCACTCAAACTCCAGACAAGGAATACACAACCTAGCAGAGGCAGGCTTGGATAGTTAGACAAGAAAATAGCTACTTTCTAAAAGTGGTATTTTCAAACATAGAATGTTAAAACCAACTTCACTAAAAGATGTATTTTACCATTCTGAGTTCAGGCATACTAAACTCGAATTTCTACCTAGTGTCCTGAGTCAGTTAGGATTACAAGGTTTAATAATCTTACTGCCCATTCTGGCCTATGGGAAATAGGTAGCCTTGCAATAGTGAAATATGAAAATGGCTGTAATTCACTATTAGGACATGCCACACACATCAGGGCTGTTCCTACCTTATACTTACAATGCACTCTGCCCTTGGGCCTACCGTAGGGTGTCTAATATGAGGATAAGGGAAGGTTGAGGGACTGGCAGGTGGGTGCACTTGCCCAGTCAGCATGGCAGTGCCAGACTGCATGCAGTCTCTGCAATGGCAGGCCTTATACACACTTTTACAGACTGCTTCTGTGAATGGCACAACCAGTGCTGCAAGCCCACCAGCAGGATTTGGATTACCAGCCCTAGGCACTCCTGGTGCACTGCACTAGGGTCTGACAGGTAAACGAAAACATCCAATCATGAAATCACTAATCCATACATCAATTTTACAATAGGGGCACTTTCACTGTGGCACTGGACAGAAGTGGCACAGTGCCCAAAACATTTAACACCATGAGGCAACGGCAAAAATAGAAAGCAGACCCACTCCAAGGTGCAAGGTCTAACACCACTTAACAAGCATTTTGAAACAGTCTTGTGCCCACCATTTCAATCTGTCAAAATAAACCTCTTGCCAGTCCTAACTGTTTGTTAAAAAAAATATAGGTTACCCCTACGGTACTCCCTAAATAGCCTATTGAGCAGGGTGCACTGTACTTAAAAAGTGGGACATGTACGTTTAAGTTTTACACATACTGGTATTGAGAAACTCTCTCCCATAGGATAACATTGAGTTACCCTACTACATTTAATAAAAAAGTAGGAATGTTGAGTCTCGTCTCTAAGGACTTGTAATGTTAAGCCCTCTTTAACTGTAAAGCCACAGTCTATGTCAAACGTCTGAAAATGCTACTTTTATAAAGTTGCCATTTTCTTGTCCTAATCACTTGGTACCTGCGGCCTGTATTCTGAGTCACATGACTAGGGGCCTTATTATGAGTTTGTCTGCCTGTCCCCATTTGCAAACCCGGTGGTTCGCAGTCTGCTGGTGGCTTCGGGGGTCTAGCAGTGGTCTTCAGGGAGCCTATCCAGCCATCTCGTAATATGGTGGTTGGACCAACGATATCTCTACCCTCAAACCATCACCACCGATACCGCCGTCCAAGGGACCCCTAAACTCGTAACAAGGCCCTTCAAGTCGTTGGTAGTTGACTTTTGTGTCTACCTTCCAGATATTGACACAAAAGAAAATTAGTGTTGGCAGGATGAGACATCTCTGTCAGGATGACGGGGGAGCTGTAACCTATTATACTTCCACATCAAAGGGATTGATCCAGCACACTCAGAAAGAATATCACCCTAATCTATTGTGAACCCAGACAATCCAGAGACAGGGAAAAGAGAAAGGAAATTACAAACACTTCTGTGGGAGTTAACTTGAGAAGCTTCTCTCACTTCAAAGTGGGTGCCACGCATAACTATTGGACACTCAGACCCGATGCTTCAGATCACCTCTGGTTCTGTGCTGCCAGGAGGTGAGCCCAGCTGCTCTCCTATCATCCTGTTCTGCCTGTGATAAGAGCTGCTCTACTGTCCGTCTGCCTGATGAGGAAGTACTGATCCTGTATCTTAAACCTAAGACCACCAAGGTGACTCCAAGGGCTTGTTGACTCACCTCTGGTTCTGAGATACAGGGACACAACAGGCTCCTTTTCGCTGGTACAGTTTGACGCATCCTGATGCAGGACAGCACATTGCCCCTTCAGTTTGATGGCTCTTCAATCACTGACACAGTGCAACACATCAAATGCAGACGACAGCTGTAGGCATTTGAGTAGGGTTTCTTCCCTTCAGCCAATAACCAATCACCCAATTTCTCACAGACATGAATTGAGACAAATGTTTTCGTACCAGTGACTCCTTTGTCAGTGCAAGTCTGTTCATCTGCTCTCACAAAAGCCACAAAACCATATCTCCTGTTGCTGAATGAGCATAGCTTTCACAGGCTTGTCATTAACTTGTGATCAGCAGAGCTACTGCTTGAGGGTAATTTGGGATATTCAACATATATTTTTCACCCAAGCCACAGTTGTACTTACTGTAACTGTCCCATGCAGGAGCTAAATGTGCACAAGGTTCCTATCCCACACAGGAGATATGTGAGCATGCTGTTATTACCTGTTACTGCCCATGTAGGAGCTACAAGGGCAGGAGGCTTCTATCCCACATAGGAGATATCTAAGCATGCGTTACTGACCCACATAGGAGATACATGTGCATATGTTACAGCTAAGAAAGGATGAAAGACATGGGTTCCATCAGTGCTGACCTGATAATTAACACATTATATTTAATGCAAATAAATAGAAGTGATCCACACAAAGGAGGAATGTTCACCGTTCATTCACAAATAAAAACCCTAAGAAAGATCCTGTGCATATTCATATGAATCCAATTGAAACACACTGATCGTTTAAATGTTCATTTTGTAATCACAATAAACTCTTCAGTTAATACATTATTTAACATTTTGAACTCCACACATCGATTATTATTTCAGTTCTTGGACTCCACAAGACATTTCTTTTGCTTGTTCACAAAGCCGATTCTTCCCAGTAGCTAACACGGTTTTCGACGAGATTATCAACTTCGTCAGGGCTACAAAATGCGGAAGATTTTCTAAACTAGACATTAAAAAATGTTATATTATAAGGCAACCCTAATTGCCACGATTAATAAATGAAGGTGTATTTCACCGCATGTCTACAATGCGGACTCGTGCATGCGCACAACGTGGGCAGATGTGAAAAGACATATATCACCATACAATTACATCTATTAATAAAGTCAAAGGAATTGCTTCATAAGTCAAGGGAAGATGGGTGGAAAAAGAAAATAACAACACCTTCTGACATACCATTGACTAAGCAATATATTGCTGTATTTCATAGAAATTACAAGGCCAGGGTAATCTAGTTCTAGAACCCACATGCAGGGGAAGAGCAAAAATGGGGCTTAGGCCCTTTACCTTGTTGTCTCTAAAAAAGTCAGACTAATGGCACAGCTGTGCCATTAAAGAAGATCTCATGTCCACCTGTGCAATGTAATAGTTATTTTTGTCAGTAAACTCGTCTGTCAAGATACATATATTGGGGTGTGGCTTGGGCGCTGTTCGGGATGGCAGTGGGTGATCTTGCTTCCAACCGAGATCAAGACCAGATGCGAGTAGCGGCTTATGGTGACCTCTACAGTGACTACTGGACTCATCTTTCATCATCAGAATGCCTACTCCTTTCAGGGACATTATTTTATTTCCACGGCGAGCCCGCTTACTCCTGAAATCCGCCTTTGTTATGCAGCGCTCTCCCTGTGTGGATCGCGGCCGCCATCTTGTGCCTTTTTGCAGTTTTCTTTTTGCGCCGATACCTGCACCATTTACTATGCCTCCTTGCCTGCAATAACTGTGGTTTCTTTAAGGAGGAAAGGAGCCAGCTAGTTTCCTCAGCATTTATGCCTCACTGTATTAAATTCAGATTTTCTCAATGAAGTGCATCATTTTTCCAATGCGACTGCCATTTTGTGTTTCCTGCTTTACTGTCTTCAGCTTCCTCAGAATATTTAATTTTTGCCTGCAATGCCTGTAATTTTTGTGAGGAGGTCTGGGGATACTTATTACCTCATGTATTTTCTCCCTTGACTCTCAACTTTGCCTGTGAAGTGATTACTTTATACATGAGACTTTCACTTTGCTTTTCTGCATTATTTGACCCTAAGTGATTGTTTTTTTTAAGTGGTTTTTCTACCTGAGCAATACTTGGCAGTACTATTCACTGACATTTTCTACGCCACATGTACTTTTGCATAATATTTCTCCACATGGAATAATCTCTTTTGTGCCCAGTTTCCTGTAATACCTAATTCTACATCACATCAATGTGTGAAGACTTTCATATGCTTGGACTCATTTAGTATGCTGGATATACTCTTTTTCACAAGTTCCTCCTCTTGAACTTTATCTTTATGATGGGGTGCTCATCTTTTAACGAAAAGCTTTGATACGACCTCATGTATTTGTCACCTTACAATCCTCACATGTCTGTTCAACTGAGAAAATACAACCATTCAGTTTGCACCACCTTGGTTTGTTTACATGCAACTTTTTCTCAATGACTGAGTCAAACTCCTCATGTTCTAACTGTTTTTTTTGGCTGACTGGCAGATATCATCTAGTGCAGTGTGGCAATAATAGTATGCCTGTTCTCTCAAGCAGCCTTCAGGTTCAACGGTTATTTTTTACATTTTCCTCACTAAGAGATCTGCTTTTTGTGGCCTCCTCTTACTCTAATATTACTTCAACTTACATGGTGCCTTTTTCTTCATTGGATCAAATGAATCCCTAAGTAAGTATGGCTTCCTCCCGCATGGACACCAGTCCAATCACTCCTTCAATAAGTAACCGGAAGGAGTCTAGCTCACCTACCAAGCCACTATTACCTATGTCAATGGAGGATCTCATGGAGGAGATAAGAATTGTCAAACCCATTGCTATGGACACTATCGCCACTCTTCAGAGATTAGACGAGAAGTCGTCTAACCTGGATTCTGAAGTGTCTGCTGTGGAACAGCGTGTCAGTGATACTCAGGATGTTATACCTCAAGTTATGGCTATGTCCAAGGTAATAGGTAAGCAAACAGAGGATTTGGAAAATCGCAACAGACGCAACAATCTCCGTATTTATGGAATTCAGGAAGGAGAGGCAGGATCCAATATGCTGGTCATTTTGAAAACAGTATTTACCAAGATTTTTGGTCTGAAAGATGGTACATCTCTCAATTTACAACGTGCACATCGTATTAGCCCTAAAACTGGTGGTCTTTCTTCATCATCACTAGCCGGTCGTCCTAGAAGAATCATTTTTGTTTTTCTTGGAATACAGTGAGTTGTTAATGGTTCTTTCGGTGGCAAAGTCAAGAAAACAGATGTTTGGGTCTGGCCAAAAAGTCTTCTTCTCTCAAGATGTAGCCTGTACCACTGCAGCTCGTCGCAAGGAATTCCTTTCACTTTGCCCGGCTCTTCGATCAATGAATGCTAAATATGGTTTGGTTCACTCCTGCTTCTTCAAGGTTTCAGTTTAATGTTCCTATTCTAGTTTGTTGAGGTTAACCATCTTTCGGGATGTTGTCCCTTATGTAGTTTGAGTGTTGTTTTTTATTACTAGAGTCTGTTCACCCTTTTTTTACAATCATTCGGTATTGTGATTGTTCTTTGTTTCTCCTTGTAGTTGTCTTTCACCTTGTGCCGACCCATTCACTAGATGTAATCCTCCATCCTGCCCCTTCACCCCTTCCCCAAGGCCTCATTGTTTCTTCTTAGTCTGGTAAGTGGTAAGCTTTTGTTTGATATTTTTGATCATGATTGTTTGCGTGTTTTATTCATACACATGTAGTTGGTCTCCCTGATTTGTTATTATCTATTTCCTCTTTTCTTTTATGTAATAGACTTATCTGATCTCGGTCTGCGGGGTGATTTTGCTGTCTCTCCTCTCCCGCAGCTCCCCTCGCCCGATGTCATTTACCTCATTCTGGTTATTTATTGTGTTCTTCTTGAGTGAAGTCTCTCGGCTTCTGGTCAACTGTTCTCTTTTTATCTTCTATCCCCCTTATCCGCCCTGATAACTTCAGAAGCGGACGCTCCCCTACGCTCCCCTGGTCCCACCTGGGTATCATATCTCTCTGCACTCTGCTGACTTGTTTACCCTGATTTTTACGATTAGCGCTGGTGCCTACGCTGCACGCTGCACTCTAAGACCGATTTATTTAGTGCTGCAACCTAATCTAATTTCTCCTGCAACCTGCGTTGCCCGCATTCCCTCCTCAGCTGCATCCGCCATAATTTAATTCACTCCCAGCTACTGTGGTGTGTTGCTCGCTTTGTGTGCCCTCATTAACTACTCGCATTGCCTCCGCATTAATTTACTATTGTGCACAGCCTGTCCCGCTTTGGAATCGCCAGCCATCTTTGTTGTTGTTGTGATTAGGATCCCGGCCCCTCCACCACGATCCCGCCTCCCAGCTGATCCCCCCTCCCACTTAGTGCCTTGCCTCGCTCCGTCCTCTGTTTGCGCTGTGTCCGCCCTGATACCTTCGGATTCGGACGCTCCCCTATGCTCTCCTGGTCCCACCTGGGTATCGTATCTCTCTGCACTCTGCTGACTTGTTTACCCTGATTTTTACGATTAGCGCTGGTGCCTACGCTGCACGCTGCACTCTAAGACCGATTTATTTAGTGCTGCAACCTAATCTAATTTCTCCTGGAACCTGCGCTGCCCGCATTCCCTCCTCAGCTGCATCCGCCATGATTTAATTCACTCCCAGCTACTGTGGTGTGTTGCTCGCTTTGTGTGCCCTCATTAACTACTCGCATTGTCTCCGCATTAATTTACTATTGTGCACAGCCTGTCCCGCTTTGGAATCGCCAGCCATCTTTGTTGTTGTTGTGATTAGGATCCCGGCCCCTCCACCACGATCCCGCCTCCCAGCTGATCCCCCCTCGCCCCTCCCCCTCCACTATCCATATATGACAGATGCATCAGCGCGCAGCGTTCACGCGCAGCGTTCGCGCCCGATGCGCGCCAAAGGTAAGCCCGTCTGCGGCCGTCCGCGTCTGGACCGCGCCCAGCGCCAAACCCTCTGCCCCCTACCCCACCCACCCCACCCGCATTACTTACGACTCCTCCACCCTCTTAGCCCTAGACCCCGGTCGCCTCCCCAACTGCGCCCAAGCCGCTCCTGGTCACACCCATGGACCCTTCACATGCAACTCCTGCAAGTATGACGGCACCAAGACCAACTCCTCATCCACGAACACCAAACAGAGATCTGACACCAACCACCTAAAATGCATCCTGCTCAACACCCGCTCAGTCCACAGACACGCCATCGACCTCTGGAATCTACTAGACACCATCTCTCCGGACGTCGCCTTACTAACAGAAACATGGATGAACGCCTCCTCAGCCCCAGACATCACCATTGCCATCCCGGAAGGCTACAAGATCATCCGTAAGGACCGCACCATCCAAACAGGAGGAGGCATCGCTATCGTCCACAAGAATTCCATCCGCATCTCAACCAGCTCAGACGTCAACCTCCCTAGCGCCGAACACCTTCACTTCCAGATCCACACCGACCCCAAGACCACACTCAGAGGCACCCTCCTCTACAGGCCACCAGGACCCCGTGCACAATTCAGTGAAGACATCACTGACTTTATCACCCCACACGCCCTCCCCTCCGAAGACTATATGCTACTGGGAGACCTCAATTTCCACCTGGAAAAGAGCAACGACAGCAACACCACCACCCTCCTGGACAATCTCGCCAACCTCAGACTCAAACAACTTGTTAATACCCCCACCCACGAAGCAGGTCACACACTCGACCCTATCTTCACCTCCAGCAAACATATCTCCTTCAGTCACACCACAGTTCTCCATTGGACGGACCACAGCTGCGTTCACTTTGTCTACAAAAAGACCACAACCCACAACCATCCTCAAGCTACCCTACGAAGAAACTGGAACAAAATCACCATCGACCAGATCTCCTCATCGCTTCTTCAAAACCCCCCTGCCCACTCCTCGAACCCCAACCAAGCAGCCATTAACCTCACTCAATGGCTAACCAACAGCGCCGACAACCTAGCACCTCTGAAAAAACGTCAAATCAAACTAGGCAGCAAAAACGCCTCCTGGTTCAATGATGATCTTAAGAAATCCAAGAAACTCTGCCGCTCCCTTGAGAAGGCCTGGAAAAAAGACCCAAACATCAGCACCAGGGACGCCTTCAAAAACGCCACCCCCACACACCACCAACTGATCCGGACTGCCAAGAAAGCCGCATTCAAAGACAGACTAGACAACAAAGCCCACAACAGCAAGGAATTATTCAACATCATCAAAGAGTTTACCAACCCTACCGCCAACTCCAACGACATCACTCCCTCGCAAACCCTTTGCGACTCCCTAGCTTTGTTCTTCCACGACTAAATCGCAGACATCCACAACAGCTTCGACAACCAACCCGGAGACCAACACACCCAACCCTCTGCCGTACCTTCACCACCCTTGAACATCCTTAATAACTGGAACCCAATCTCCACTGAGGACACCATCCGCCTGATGAACTCCATCCACTCAGGATCCCCCACAGACCCATGCCCTCACCACATCTTCAACAAAGCAGACTCCATCATAGCACCACACCTCCGAGACGTCATCAACTGCTCCCTCAACTCCGCCACCTTCCCGGAAATCTGGAAACACGCCGAACTCAGCGCCCTTCTGAAAAAACCCACAGCTGACCCCACCGAACTCAAAAACTACCGCCCCATCTCGCTCCTTCCATTCCCGGCCAAAGTCATCGAGAAAGCTGTCAACAACCTGAGACCGCACTCATCGCAGCAACAGACGACATTGGAATTCTACTGGACAATGGAGACACAGTCGCCCTCATCCTCCTTGACCTCTCCGCAGCCTTCGACACAGTCTGTCATAGCACCCTGTTACAACGCCTTAGAAACATCGGAATCCAAGGAAAAGCACTGGAATGGATCACCTCGTTCCTTTCCGGAAGAACTCAGAGAGTCCGCCTCCCACCATTCAAGTCAGAGGCCACTGAAGTCATTTGCGGCATGCCACAAGGATCTTCACTCAGCCCCACCCTCTTCAACGTATACATGAGCCCCCTCGCGGCCATCGCACGCCAACACAACCTCAACATCATCTCCTACGCTGATGACACTCAACTGATCCTCTCGCTCACCAAAGACCCTAACACTGCCAAAACCAACCTACATGAAGGAATGAAAGAAGTAGCCGAGTGGATGAAGCACAGCCGTCTGAAACTGAACTCAGACAAAACAGAAGTACTTATCTTAGGTACCTCCCCCTCCGCTTGGGATGACTCTTGGTGGCCAGAGGCCCTTGGAAAAGCACCCATCCCGACGGACCACGCACATAACCTAGGCGTCATCCTGGACTCCTCACTCTCGATGACCAGACAAGTCAACGCCGTTTCATCATCTTGCTTGAACATTCTTCGCATGCTCAAAAAAACATTTCGCTGGATCCCCACCGAAACTAGAAAAACGGTCAACCACGCACTGGTTACAAGCCGCCTGGACTACGGAAACACCCTATACGCTGGTACCACCGCAAAACTTCAAAAAAAACTCCAACGCATCCCGAACGCATCAGCCAGACTCATACTAGACATCCCACGTAAAGACCACATTTCTAGTCACCTGAAAAACCTCCACTGGCTTCCCATCAATAAGAGGATAACATTCCGCCTCCTAACCCACGCACACAAAGCACTTTACAAACTTGGACCCGAATGCCTCAACACACGACTTTCCTTCTACACCCCCTCCCGCCAGCTACGCTCCTCCAACCAAGCCCTTGCTGCTGTACCTCGCATCAACAAAACCACCATGGGAGGAAGATCCTTCTCCTACCTGGCAGCTAAAACCTGGAACTCACTTCCCATTCACCTTCGCCTCACTCAGAACCACCTAGCATTCAGAAAGCAACTTAAAACTTGGATTTTCGACAAGTAATTCCCCTCCCTTCTTCAAGCGCCTTGAGACCCTCTGGGTATGTAGCGCGCTATATAAATTATTTGACTTGACTTGACTTATCTCCCATTTCATTTTTCTTTCTTTCTCTCTGCTTTTCTTTCCTTTTTTTTCTTTCTTTTACTCTCTCATGTCTCTCCTCTGGTGCTACTTATTTTTCTTTGTTTTTGATTTCTACTTTCGATTATCTGATGATATCTTTGCTGTTTTTTATTCTCTATTTACTTTTTAAATTACCATTTTGTACCTTTTTCTTTTTACTTGTATTAATTCTAGTATTTTTGGACACCTTTATAGTAATTCTATATTCTTGTGGAATTGTATGATGATTGTGTTCGAATTCTCTCTTGGAATGTCAAGGGATTGTGTAACCCAGTTAAAAGGCAACGTGTTCTCACTTTCTAAGCTCCAGTGTAAAATAGCAAATCTTCAAGAAACGCATCTTAATGAAAATGATGCTAATTCCCTTAAAAAACAATGGGTGGGGCATGTTTACAGTTCATCTTTGAAAGATAGAAAAAACAGAGTAGTTATACTATTTCATAAATCCTTATCCTTTACAATTGATAAAGAAGAAAGAGAACATGATGGTTGTTGGCTTCTCCACATCACTATTAATGGTTCTTAAGTTTCCCTGCTTCATATTTATGGCCCCACAGGCATAGATTCCCAATTTTGGCAATCCATGTTGCACACCCTTCATGCATGTTGTAGTTCTAATCTTATAGTGGGTGGTGACTGTAACCAGATTATGGACCCTTTTACAGATAGGAAATCTTCCTCTAGATATATTCCAAATAAAATGCAAAAAACATTTGTAAGGACCATTAATACAAGGGGCTTAACTGATGCATGGAGAATATGTAACCCTGATAGTTTAGAATACACTTTTTATTCCCCCACTCATAATTCTACGTCCAGAATTGATTATATATTCTTAAACCCACATCTTCTTCCCAATTTACTACACGCAGAGGTTGGCTCAATTCTTATTTATGATCACGCCCCTGTTGTGATTAGTTTAGCTCTTCCTTCTCAATCCTCTAAATCTCAGCGCTGGCATTTTAATAATTATCTCTTTAAAGATCCTTCTTTTCTTGAGCAGTTCAAATAATTTATTTTTGAATTCTTTACTCTTAACATCAGCCAGACATGCCCTTTCATACTGTCTGGGATTCTTTCAAAGCAACAGCTAGAGGCTTCATTATAGATTATGTAGCTCGTAAACAATATCGCAAGAAATCTGTTGCTTTGCTTTCTTCAATTTAAAAATCGGTGCATGCGTATTTTTCTTTTAAATCTGCAGACACCCTTGATTTTGATTTTGGGCATTTGTAAAGCTCCTGGTTACGCCACTGGCATGTCCCCGCGCTGTAGTAAGTGAAGTGGCTGTCCCCCCCCCCCCCCTCCCACGGAAGGCTACCTGCTGAAAAGGTGGGTTTTAAGCTTTTTCCTGAACAGGACTTCAGATGGTTCAAGTCGCAGTTCTAACGGTAGGGCATTCCAGCATCTAGGAGCGAGGTGTCTGAAAGATCTTCCTCCCATACGCGCCTTCCTGACTCTGGGGACCTTTAGCAGTCCAGTCTGTGAGGACCGTAGGCTACGTGTGGGCTCATAGTGGGTCACCAGACTCTGGAGCGGAGCAGGGGCTTTACCGCTCAGAATGCGGTGGCATGTGGAGAGGGCTTTGAACTCTACCCTCTTCTCCACAGGGAGCCAGTGGAGGGCTTGTAGAGCTGGTTTGGAGGGTGACCTCCAAGGCATTCTGGAGCACTTGCAGGCGGCCCATGACCTTGCTCGCGGCCCCCAGATATAACAGGTTCCCGTAATCGAGCCGCGATGTGACCAGGGCGTGCACCAGTGTCCTTCGAGCAGAAATAGGGAGAAGGTCTAAGACTTTCCTTAAGGCTCTCAGGACACCGAAACATACCCCTGTCACCCGGCTGATCTGGGGACCAAAGGCAAGGTCATTATCCAGCCAAACGCCGAGGTTCCTGGCCTCACTAAGACTAGATTTCAATAAGAAATCTACGGAAGAAGCCTCAGAGACTTTGTCAAAAGTTAAGTCTAAATTTTATGGTGGCTGCAATCGTGCTGGTAAATTACTGGCAAATTACTTAAACGTTAAATCGCAAAAATCTAGAATAGTAAAAATTATTGATGATTACGATATTCCTGGTCTTAAGGATGAAGAAATATTGCAGTGCTTCACAGACTTATACAAGACTCTTTATACTCCTGAGCCTTCTCCTTCAGATGCTGATTTGGATTCATTTTTAGGTCTAGCCCACGCAGCACACATGCGCGCTGCATAGGAAAGAGACCTCTTGACATCGACGCAGCTTTCCAGGCAAAAACGTGCACGTGTTGCATTGCTTTCAATGCAGCTTGTGCAAGTTTTGGCGATTTCCTTGCGGGAGTGGGCAGCGGCATTTGGTCGAACGCTCCTCAAGGGAAACACTGCTCGCTTTGGCCGCACCCCCCTCGTGCGCGCCTGCACCCAATGCTTGTTTTGTAAACATTGGACGAGCGTGCACACAACTCCCGCTTCTCCCCCTCCCCCCTTCACACACGGCCAATGCTTGTTTAATTTGTTTTACTTTCTCACATTTTCGTTTGCAAATTTATGTACAATCTGCCTTTAAGGACGGATTACCACACTACTTCCGGGTCGCGTACGTCCTTTGAGATTTAAAGCCAGCACGTCATGGGAATAGTCGTGGTTCGTTGAAGCACTGTGCCTCACACAGTTGAAGTTCGGTCTAGAATACGGGGAAGCTGCGACTACATTGGTAAGCGTAATTGCTTTGTTTTTTTAATAGTTGATGACATTCGTAGAAATCAGATTGGAGCTTTATATAGCTATATAACTAACATCAAAGGACACCAGCGGCTCCGTAAATCCTATCCCCCCTCAGGTAAGAGCCACAGCATCGCGCCACCCTTCCACCCCCCCAGAGACCGTCCGCTCCCCAGCCCTCTGTGCAAACCCCCTCCCGCCTCCCCTGCATCACTCCTTGCGTTGCATCCTACCCTGCAGTGCCACAGGTATCCAGGTGTCAAAGACACAGCAAAACCACAGCATTATACCCAGCCCCAGTTGAATTACTGCAGCATCCTGTAGTTGAATTACCGTGGCACCTGTTTGTAACCGGTACATTGCAAGCCGAAAGTGATTCATCTGCACCTCCGGCATCAAGGAGCCACCGTGCTCGGGTCTGCACAGAATGACAGACTGCCGACCCAAGCCCGTATGCACCTCAATGTGTGCCACCTCCGTGCTGTTGAGCAACTTCAAAACCCAAACTCTACTCCCCTGATCCAACATAGGCAGATCCGAGCCTTGCCCCCACTCTGCACAACCACCATGCGGCCCTACGCCCGATTCCAAACCGCACATGGGCCTTCTGCATGCCCCCTCGCTGCTCCCATCCGTGCCCAACACCCCCCCAGCGCCATGCACTGCCAAAAGGCACTAACCCTCCCACCTAGGACACCATCTCTCCTAAGGCCTACGGCTCCCCTAGCCCACCCCAACCCCGCCCCTCCCCTCACACAATGCATCAGCACATCTCTTCTCCGTAATATTCCCAGGAGAGAGGTGTGTGGCATTACAGCCAGAGATGCCAACTAGGGAGCTTGGTTATAGTCGCAGAATTAGCTCAACATCCTGTGATTCTGGACAAACTACATTAGTGTAAACGGTGCAAATGTAAAGTGATACAATTGGTTTGTGCAGTATAAAGCTGGAAACAAAGCGCTGCCCCTTGGAACGCTTGTTTTCACTTGTTAACTATCTGTGTGATTCTAACCAAAGCAGGCTAGCTTGCTGAACTGACAAAAATTACAAGCATTTACAGACCAGCATAAAACCTGGATTAAGATATGTATAAAAACTGAGCTGTTCATTTTCAATTGATAATGGGTGTTTGCATACAAGTTCAAACATAAAAGTGAAATTGGCATATATTCAAGCCACAGATGCCCCAATCCAAAACCCAGAAGACAGCCCATGCAACGCCAAATTTGCAATTTAGCTCCATGTGATGTGTACTTTTATAATACATTTGATACTTATGTGTTAGTAGACCGGCCACTTTGGGAGTGCCTGGGGAGTTACATACATTTCCTCTTGAAAAGATGACATCTGGAGGAGAAAATTACTTCCTGCCATCATAGAAACTACGGGAAAAGTACAAGGCAGGATGTATCTTTGAGCAGGGCTAATGAATGTACAGGCAATTGCATCAGAGATAAAACAAGATCCATGAAGTTGAGGGAGTGGAAAGTGTAAGCAGCCAAAAAGGGACAACAACCACGCCATCGCCAGTCATCAGGATATAAGGGTCTGTAAAGGTCAGTGCAAGCCTTTAATGTTCCACCCCAAATCTCCTTATATATTGCAAATTAACCACGTAATTACACAACATCATTACACTCTACTAAATGCAACGCACACCCCACATAATACCACGCAAAACTACATAATTACATGCCACATATTTACATAACACATAATTACATTATACTAAATCCAACACATACCCCACATAATACCACTCAGTGCCTCATAATTACATATCACATAATTAGACCATACTCAATACAACATCAATACAAACCACATAATATCACTCAGTGCCACATATTAACACGCCACATAATTTCACTCTACTCAATACAATATAAATGCACTCCACATATCAACACTCAAAACCACATAATTACACGCTACTAAATGCAACATACACCCCACATAATACCACTCAATACCATAATAATATAAATACACTACACATAACAACACTCAAAACCACATAATAAAACCACATAATTACACTCTACTAAATGCAACATGCACTCCACATAATACCACTTACTAACACAGAATTACATGCAACATAATTACACTCTACTCAAAGCATCATAAATTCACTACACGTAAATCAAATCAGTACCACGTAATTACACTCCACATAATTACACTCTCCTCAATACAACACAAAATCACTCCGCATAATACAACTCAGTGCCACATAATTATATGCTCCATAATTATACTGCACTCAATGCAACATACACTCCAAATAATACCACTCACTGCCACAAAGTGTCATACCACATAATTACACTCTACTAAAAGCAACATACACCCCACATAATACTTCTCAATAACACATAATTACATACCACATATTTACACTCAACTCAATACAACATTAATACAAGCCACATAATATCACTCAGTGACACGTAATAACACACCACACATTTACAACTACACTAAATGCAATATACATAAACTACACATAACAATACTCAGTACCACATAATTATACACCACATAATTACACTATACTCTATGCAACATCAACACACTCCACATAATACCACTAAGTACCACATATAACACATTTTATTTGTACTTTTCTACATAAAACACATCAGCCACAATACTCAACAACATAGCCAAAACTTCAAAATAAACACATAAGGTCCCAAAAGCGAGACCTATTGGCTATGCCAATGCTTGTTTAACTTGTTACCTCCCCAATCTTCTCCTCTTCCCGATTGTTCCTTATTGGAGAAAGACATATCTCTCTTAGAGATTAAAACTGCTTTGTTTTTGTTACCTAAAGACAAGGCCCCTGGTTCTGATGGTCACACTGCCAAGATCTATTCTTGCTTTTCTTCTTTTCTTTTGCCTCATCTCTTATCTCTTTTCCAATATTTTCTCCTTAAAGGTGAGGTCCGAGGCTCTTGCCTTGAGGCTATTATTTGTCTTATTCCAAAAAAAGATAAAGACCCTTCTAGGTGTTCCAATTATCATCCTATATATTTGATTAATCTTGATTGCAAGCTCTTTGCTAAGGAATTGGCCCTTCGTATAAATCAGGTCCTTCCCGATTTAATTAGTTCTGAACAAACAGGGTTTGTAAAGGGAAGGAATATTACTGATAACTCCAGAACTTTCCTAAATATCATTCATCTTGCCTCTAAGTCCTCTTCTCCTACAGCGGCCATAGCATTGGATGCCTAAAAGGCTTTTGACCGCGTTCATTGACTCTTTATGATGTGCTCTCTTAAATGGCATGGTTTTGGTCCTTCTATTTTATCCCATATAAAACTATTATACTCCTCACCTTCCACCTCAGTTTTCGTTAATGGTTCCCAATCTTCGTATTTTCCTCTACAAAGAGGCACCTGTCAAGGATGTCCTCTTTCCCCATTAATGTTTATACTCTCTATTGAACCCTTTCTCCATTCTCTACGGCATTCCACAACTTTCTTAAGCTTTAGACATAAATCTGTTGAAACTAATTTTACTGCATCTGCAGATGATATTATGTTATCTGTTTCTGAATCTTCTTCTTTCGATGCCCCTCTTTACCGAGCTTCTTGTCTGTGAGTATATCTGGCTATAAATTAAATGTTTCCAATTCTGAAGTTCTTCCCTTAAAATAAATTTGCTTAAAAATCATGTTTGAATGTATTGATTTTAAATGGAACACCACCACTATGACTTGTTTAGGAATTCAATTCTCTCCTTCACTTACAAAAACGATTCAGGTCAATTTGGATGAGGTTTTATCTAATAATATGTCTGATAAAGGTCCCCCCTTTTTTGTCATGGTGCGGTAGATTGGATTCAATTAGGATGATGATGCTCCCTGTTATCAACTTTTACTTATCCATGTTACCGGTTAAAATTCCATTGACATTTTTTAAAACCCTCAATGGAAGTATGAGTAAATTCCTCTGGAATGGTAAGAAAGCTCGCATTTCTCTTGCGCTTCTTTCTGCTCCCAAAGATAGAGGTGGTGTTCATTTTCCCAACTTTCGACAGTATCATTCCTTCTTTCTACTCCACCAAATGTTACCTTATCTATCTACTTTGGGGAGACTTATACTACTGTATGGTATAGACAGGAGGAATCGTTGATTTCTCCTCTCCCTATTTCCATTTTAGCCGGCTTTACTCATCCCCCTCGTTCTCTTAACGACCCAACTATTTCTAAACTTATCTCCACTTTCCATTCTATTAAGTGTAAATCTCATAGTCCTTTACAGCTATTTTTGTATTTCCCTCTTTGGCATAATAAGTATATTAACATTTCAAACCGCACCATTTTTTGGAAAACATGGGACACCAAAGGGACCTTTCAGGTTAAACAACTAATACAGGATTCTCGCAGAAGTCCAGTCAACATTTGACTTACCCTGCTCTTCCTTATTGAAATACAAATCTTTACGAACAAATCTAATGGATCAACTTTCTATATTCTTTAGCTCTCCAGTTCCTCCTCAAGATCTTCTGATTGAACCTATAACCATTTCTCCTTTAATTAGAGCCTCTCATGTTTATAAATACTAACACTTTCCCACACTTAACTGCCCTAAAAGTAAAATTGAGCTGTTGTAGGAATCTGAGCTACAACATACGCTTTATGTTCAAACATGGAACACCATTTGGACGCGCATATATCACAACTTATTTAATTCAAGCATAACTCAGACTCTTTCTTATTTTTATCACAGACTATTTTTAACCCCAATATCACTCTCCAGGTTTAATTCAGATTTATCCCCAAACTGTTCGGTATGTCCCACCACTTTTGGCTCATTTATGCATTCCTTTTTTCTTTGTCCTAATATTATAAGTTTTTGGACTAACGTTTGTGAGGCAATATAACATTTCCCTATGACATCTACTCCATTTTTCTGGGTAGTAATTCCACTAACCGGTTGGGCACTCACAAGGTTGGCACATTTGTCGATTCGTTAATTGCTATTACTTTTCAGGTAATTGCCTCTAATTGGAAGGATGCCTCTAAAGTCTCTGTTTCTGTTTGGTGGAACCTTCTTTGTTATCACCGCAGACTAGATAGAGCCTCTTCCAAAACTTCTCAGCAACTTATTCGTAAGGGCGCTCTCTGGTCGCCGCTTACTATTTATCTGCTTCTGCACTTCGTAATCAAGTCAGTTCCTTCATTTTTCAACCACCATAAGCACTGTATAATTACACTTTTGTTCCGATTCAGATTAAATAGGATCTCTATACTTTAATCTTTTAATATATTAACAGCTGAAGATATTCTTCTGTCTTTGCTCCTGTTTCTTCTTTCTTTCTTTTTCCTTTTTCTCTCTTCTCTATTTCCTTCTTTCTCTTTTCTTTTCTTCTCTCTTTTCTAGTTCTTCCCCTATTTCTGCCCCAAATACAAAAATGTAAAATGCTATTTTGTCTTTAAGTACAATGTTTATATTATTGCTTTCCCTTTTCTTGGAATACGTGTATGTTTAATATAAAGTTTTATTAGTCATTTATTCCATCAAATCATCTATTCAGTTTGTCAACGCACTGCTAATTTTTCTATAAGCATTGCTATATATTGTACCTATGTCTATAATTCTTTCAATAAAGCTCCTTAAACTCAAAAATATATATATATATTACCTACTGGCGGTCGCCAGTAGGTAGTTATAGTTAGGATTTTTTTCAATGCAAAACCTCAAAATTCTATTGTGAATAACTTTGGCGCCGGTTGACGAATCTGCATGAAAATTTCCTCAGATTTGCCTCGCGGAGCTCCGGTCCTTCCTTAAAAGTTTGGGGGGATTCGTCAAGCTGGAGCCGAGATAAAAGGGGGGTCGCAAAACGTGTTTTCTTCGAATTAATTTCCATAGGGCGGTCGAACTCACTTTTAGCCCGAACGGCTGAATGGATTTCCACCAAACTTGGCAAAATTGTAGGGACTAGTATCCCGATGTGCCTTTGCTATTTCTCAAGATATGTGCTCCAGTGGATTTTGAGTAATTTAGGTTCAAAAAAATATATATATCTATGGCAGCGCCCCGGTACGCGCACTGGGGAGCGACACGCGAGGTGCGCACGGAAAGCTGATTGGCTCTTGGCTGTCTGTAAACATTCAAAATAGTCCGGACCGGCCGCCATCTTGTGTCTCGATAGCATAGAGACACAAGAGGTGGAAAAAAAAAGGGGAAATGACCATAAGGGGGCAGGGTAGACACCCCCTGACCCCTTAGGTTTGATGAGGGGACTATAAAAGGGCCCCGCGGTGCAAAATATATATATATATATTTTTGATTTTCGCGGGGGAGCGCCCGGTACGCGCACCGGGGAGCGGACCGGGGAGCGGCCCATAAGGAAATAAGATTGACAGAGTTCTTAAAAAATGTGGCCTTTTTTTAAAATTGGAGGTAGTTCTAAAAAGAACTGTTTTTTTTCTTCTTTTTGTTGTTTTATATTTTTTTTATTGTTTTTTTAAATTCTTTTACTTTTTTGGGGAATTGAAAATGGCTTAACTGGAGAAAAAAAAACAGAAAAAATTTGGTTTTTTGGGGGCATTTGTGGTTGTCCCCAGCAAGGACAATGAGCGTTATGTGCAGTTCACCATAGGAGATGGTCTTACCACAATGAATACATGTTATTCGGAAATCCGCAAACCGTGGCTGAATGCAAGGGATCGTCTCCCTTTCCTCTGGTCCCGACGGAGTGGGTTGCTTTATTTTGGAGGTGGTGCTTGTAGAATGGGGAGGGTTACTGGCCAGTTCCCTCATCTCTGCAGCAGAATAGTTGATCGGATGCCTGCGCTGCATGTGTCTAATCATTGTGTTGTTTCCGAAAGAATATTTTTCATAGGGTTCCCCCTTGAAAGTTCTATTCCACAGATTAGGCAAGTCACCTTGGCTGCATTAACTTTTTTCTTGCCCTCTGGACTCGAAAAAAACTCCCATACAATGTGTGATCTTGGCTGGTATGGGGTATTGTGTTCTTCCAGCCATCTTCTCCTCCCCTCCTCCTCCTCCTCCTCTTCCTCCTCTTGTTGACCACCAATGTAATCTTGTGGTGGCCCTTTTGGTGGTTGTGGTGGTGGTGGTGGTGCAGATGCTCCAGCTGCTGCTGCTACTGTAGCCATTTCAAAGTACAAAATATACCTCAAAGATTGCAAAACAGGTCTTTCTAAGTCAAAGGACAAAGTCAGAATAAGGAAAAAAGGTAGGGTCTTTCATCATTTGTAAATAAAAAAAGGCCTGAACCAATGAGAAGTGTTATTTTCAGGTCACAAGACCAGGGATTTCATCATTATGAAACCAAAACATTCTGCACCAATAAAAAGTGTTATTTTCAGGTCACATGACCGCCGCGCTTACGCGGCGCGCCACAGGGCGCGCCCCGGGTCACGTCGCGTAAGCGCGTCGAATGTTTATGTTGCGCGATCGTAATCGCTCGAGTGCTTCTGGGTGCGCTTACGCCGTGCGTATCACGTGGACGCGGCTACGCGATACGTCACGATGATGTTTTCGTTCGTGGCAATAGCGCTAATGGGACGCTCTCCGGAGCGCGCCCTGGGGCGCTTCAAAAGACTACGCTTTCCGGGGCGCTCACCGGGGCGCGCCCCGGGAGCTCTCCAGGGTAAGAAAAATTAAAAAATTAAAATATATATATACATTAAAAAAATTCTTTTAAATACAAATAAAATATAGGATTCATTCATTTTCAAAAATATTACATTTCATAGCTATAGACATTTTCTATTAACAAAATTTTGAAATTCAAAGAAAAAAATCATAGGTTTCACACCAGTTATAGTTAGGGATTAGCTTTTAAGAAACCTATTAAATTCACTGGAAAAACCATAGGTTTCACACCAGTTATAGTTAGCTGGAAATTTTACTGACATAAAACCATTGAAATTCCACGTTATAGTTAGTTGGACTCACTATAACTTGCGCGCCTGCAATGCACTGCTGATGACGTCACATATTACATCACTCATGACATGGTCAGTGACATCACTCATGACATCACTGATGACACCATCCAGTGAATGTGTGTCTTTCTGAAAAATAAATATGTTTTATATATGTATAAAAAAAGGTCAGTGAAAGGAGGTCTGTCACTCTGCCACAAGGATGGTGTCATCAGTGATGTACAGTGAGTCGATGCTGTCTGTTAAGGTAGTTCCCAATCTTGCCACTAAAGCATTGCTATGATGCATGTGAGCAGAATCACACAGCTTACTGATCTCAGCCAAAGTTGGCCACTGGGAGTGCATGTTGTTTAACATTGGAACTACCTTGCCTTGGATGCGTACAGGCCAAGAACGCTATGTGTCTCCTATTATCAATAGGGTGAGTAAGCAACCAGACAGACTGGCAACAATCCCATGGTGATAAATATACCTGAGTATGAGGGCACACTCTTCTGGCAAAGCCATGGGACCAGTATGGGCAGCACTTTTGCACTTTTGCCCCGAGCCTGGCTGGACTCTACGTCCATCACCTGGAGTCCTCCAAGATCCTACACCCTAGTAACCCCTACAGAGGTAGGATCCAGACATGGCGAAGATATATCGACGACATTCTGGTGATTTAGGATGGCGATGAAAACTCGATCTCTGAGTTTATGCTTTGGCTCAAAGACCAAAATGCATTCCTCAAATTCACCCACCAAATATCGAACAATGCCATGATTTTCTTGGACCTGAACATTTACCACGAGGCTGGTTTTCTGAAGACTGAGACTCATTTTAAACCGACAGCCAGGAACTGTCTCCTCAGGTTCGACAGTTTTCACCCGCATCATCTGAGGGAGAACCTACCCTATGGCCAGTTCCTCCGCCTACGTCGGAACTGCAGTGATATTGCAAAATACAAAAGTCAAGCTAAGGATCTTAGCCAGAAACTGAAACAGAGAAAATACCCTGATCGGGTGATCCAGAAAGCCATGAAGAGAGCAAGAAACAACAACCGCGAGGCTCTTTTGGAAGACAACCCTGAAAAAGATAACCAGGCTGAAAGAACAGTTTGTGTAACTACGTACAGCCCAGTAAGCAACCAAGTCAGCAAACTAGTCAATAGACATTAGCATATACTTACTAGTGGCACCTTAGCACTTGAAAAACCTCTGTTTGCGCACAGACGAGGGAGGAATTTGAAGGACATGCTTGTCCATACAAGACCATCTCCTACAACAGAAAGATAGCCAAGACTACAAGGGGTACAGGGTCACCACCCCTGTGGTAACTGTAGCAGCTGTCACCTGACTAAAAAAAGCAACAGTCTCACTTTTTCTAATGGCACTAACTGGGAACAACGTCCATTTACAAATTGCAACAGCACAAATGTTGTGTATTTGATCACATGTTCATGTGCAAAAGAATATGTGGGTATGACAACGAGACCAGTGAAGGTGAGAATTATTGAGCACAAAAGCAACATCAGGTGCAAGAAGTCAACAACAAAAATGTCAACCAATTTTCTCGAGCATCAACACTGTGTCAATGAGCTACATTGGACTGTGATCGAACAGTTACCTTCGGAGGTAGGACTCCTCGAAAAAGAACAACGGTGGGTGCTCCGTCTCGGAACTGACACCACCGGCCTTAATGATTCCATTCCATGGAACCTTTTAAGATGAATGGGTATCATCTTCCGTCATTTTCTGACTGTCTTTCGAGAAAAGCGTCTGGTATTCACGCATGCGCTTTCACTTCTTGAGATACGCATGCGCAGACTACTGCTACTGTTGCCACTATAACATGTGCGGCTGAAACTAACCTGGTCGCGCAACTCCGGATCTGGAGGCCAAATACTCCTTATATGGGCAGGCTTCCTGGTTCCATTAGCCAGTATTACTCACTAATTGGCAAACAGATGAGTATAAATAACACACCGCCACCCACAACCGCTCACTTCATCGGAGCCGCGTTGAGGGGAAGGCAGGCAAATGGCCATGCGATAACCTTGAGTAACAGCCGTAACAACTAGTACCACCTTCAAGCTTTACTCTGGCTGATGCTCATATAGATAATTGAGTCAACCTTTTTAACACCTTTTAGGTTGTTTTACTGAGCACTGTGGAAGGATCCCCCCAATACTACGCATAGGCTCATGAGGTTATCGGACTGAGACCAAGAAGTAAGCCCTGATGTTGTCATCCTTTCCCTAGGTTCTCTTTCCATTGAATCAGGGAGAGTTTCGAGATAGAGACTGTATGTTTGTGTATTTCTGTGTATTGTCCTTTTTTATGCTTTTCTTACAGGTTTTTGAACCTCTATTTTTGCGTTCTATTATATAACCGTGTGTACTAGGAAATGCATCCTTTTCTTAGTCATTGAACCATTGTGTTTTTATGCTTTCTTCGCAGGTTTCATCAACGCCTATTGGGCGCAACTGAACTGACATATTACACTGTCAAGTACATTACACATTGTTGTAATTCTTTTTAAACACTTTGACATTATCGCATGTGAGTAAGGTGAGGATACGTGCTTATCCTTGTCCTGAAGAAGGAGCCCCCGTGCTCCGAAACATGGTGACACCTTGGTTGTAAATACCTTAATTCGTATATCTACAACCACACTTTGCACATTTTTAACAATACCAGCCAAGGACGTAATAAATTAATTTTTTCCTACATGCCAGGTATTTTTTACTTTTCACTTTCACCTCACTTCACTCACTTAGTTAACACACCCCCTCACATAGTTCACTACTTAGTGCTCCTGCGTAGCCGTGAGTCGTAGCACGCCGCATCCCGTAGAGGGGTGCGAAGGCCCCGATGATGAAGCATGACACCAAGGGGCCTGTTGGTGTGTGAGGGGCATTTAAACAACACTGTGTGTTCCCCATCACGTTAGGGACCACCACCACTCCCTGAGTGGATTCCATTTTGTTTGTTCGCATTTCCAAGGGAGACTGAATCCAATGACTCTCTCTCTCTCCCCCCTTTGGTTATATCGATAAATATACCTGACAATGTGAAGGTGGATTTGCACACCTGTTTATAGTTAAATGAAGGTAGGTTAAATCTTAGTGAGAGCGTTGTGATGAGTGTTATGCATGCGTGCACATTTTAGGGAGAGTACCCTACTCCCTGAGCAATAATACAATGTATTGAATGGAGTCCTTGGCAACCAAGAACTGTGTGACGCACAGCTGGTGGCAACTGATGTCTATTTGTTTAAACCAAAATATTTCAAATTTTCTATTGTCCTTTTACATTCGATCCGCAAAATTAAACAGAATCAACTTTGTATTCATTTAACACCATAACAAATGTAAGCAACCAGAACTGGAGTGTGTTGTACTTTATATGAAAATTCACTCCTAAAGTAAATTGTACAAATCACTCAACAGACAATGACACATATAAATCAAAAAGTTTAAGGTTCAGAAATTATCTAGAAACCCAATGCATTTCGGGTTCATTCAGAACCCTTCATCAGGAGATAATCATAAAAAAAGTAAAGGTTGACTAAACATTATCAATGTTCAGAATCTTCTGAATGGTTCTACATCCGTATCTACAACAAAACACAATAGATTCAATGTTAAAAATTCATACATGCTTACAACAGTTCCCCTTGTACCATAGGTGAACATGCTCAAGAGTTGCATATAAATGAGCAGATGTGTGATTAGGGAAATAAAGAGTGAAAGAACTGCGCCCATATACTCTAATTTCGAGATATATAGTAGTAGTAGTGAAAAAAGAATGATAAAAAAAGTGATAAAACAAATAATAGTCCTAACTGGCTCCTTAGAGCCCATCCAGCAAATCATTCCTTTAACGTGTAACAGTACCACAATAATACCAGTGCCACACTCTTTTACATTTACATTTACATTTTACATTTACACTCTTAACCCATAAGTGTACCTGAACTGTGTCTCTGTGAATCATCACCTATACCAAAATAATGGCACTGTCAGTAAGTTTCCAAGCTCAGTCCACTTCGTAAACAAACTCTGAGCACCCATATTACATACCATATAAAGGGAGGTTTTCAGGTCCCGTCTAAGAATTCGCACCCTCGTAGTTCACAAAATACCAACTCCTGTGGGGTACAATATTCTAGATACATTTTCCAAATTGCGAGAGAAAACTGAGTCTTATAATACACCTAGTTCCTCCCATCTTACCTCAGGGTCTACGCAACGTATGCACTCCTGAGTCTGTGGCCAGAATGCCACCGCTCCAAAGCTCTGAATGAACACAAAGCGTGAAATAAGCGATTTAAAACCAGTTCCATGTTTCTATCCTATTTAAACGCTACTACTATGCCACGCTAACTCACCTCACAGTTTCACAGAGACACAGTTTCAGGTACACCATTCAGAATAAAATAATGTAGTATCATAAGGACTGTCTTTCTGCACCAGAACTAATTTTAACTGCAGCCAGACTTGTATAGGCTTTTATAAATTTATGAGGAATTTAAAGTTGAAAAACGTTTTCTACAATCAAACAGAAAAACAAGCAGAAAGAGAACTAGAACAGGGAGCAACCGTCCCCCTTGAAGCTGAGGATTTAAACCCTCTGCATGAATGACGCCAACTAGAGAGGGACTGTAAAGATATGGGACTTTCTGACTCCATAAGAGACAGTGCCAAAATGTTGGGCTTGGATATTTACAATAGCATCAAAACCCCATTTAAGCCCAAATCCACATTTGACCCCAGTATACCTAAATACTGAATTGATGTATTTACAGACTTAGTGGTGAAAGATCTGAAAGCATTATCAATTGAATACAGTCACTTAATCAATTAATCATAGCATTTGTAAAGCACACCACATACCTGTGAGGGTCTCAAGGCGTTAAGGGGGGGGAAACGCTGCTACTGCTCAAAGAGCCAGGTCTTGAGAAGTCTTCTGAAGGTCAGAAGGTCTTGGGTCTGCCATAGGCAGATGGGTCGGTTGTTCCATGTCTTGGCGGTGAGGTGGGAGAATGCTCTGCCTCCGACGGTCACTCTTCGGATGTATGGGACAGTGAGGAGGGCACGGTCTGCGGAGCGGAGCTGGCAGGTGGGGTGTAGAAGCTGAGTCGGCTATTGATTATGCTGGTCCAGTGTTGTGGAGTGCCTTGTGTGCATGCGTGAGGAGCTTGGAAGCTATACTCTTGTTGACAGGGAGCCAGTGTAGGTCTCTCAGGTGGGGTGTGATGTGGCTGTGGTGGGGGATGTCGACGATCAGGCGTGTGGAGGCGTTCTAGATGCGTTGGAGCCGTTTCAGGAGTTTGGCCGATGTTCCTGCTTACAGGGCATTTCCGTAGGCCAGTCTGCTGCTGACGAGGGCCTGGGTGATCATCCTTCTTGTTTTGGTCGGGATCCACTTGTAGATCCTGCGGAGCATGCAGAGGGTGTTGAAGCAGGAGGAAGAGACAGCATTGACCTGATTCGTCATAGAGAGGGTGGAGTCGAGGATGACCCCTAGGTTTTGTGCGTGGTCGGTGGGTGTTGGGGCTGTTCCTAGTGCAGTCGGCCACCAGGAGTCGTCCAAGGCTGAGGGGCTGGATCCGAGGATGAGGACCTCTGTCTTATCTGAGTTCAGCTTCAGCCAGCTATTCCTCATCCAGTAAGTGATGGCCTTAATTCCTTCGTCGAGGATGGTTTTGGCGTGTTCGTAGTGTGTGGTGGCAGACCGTGTCGAAGGCGTCTGACAGGTCCAGGAGGATGAGGGCCCCGGTTTCTCCGTTGTCTAGCAGGGTCCTGATGTCATCGGTGGTGGCAATGAGGGCAGTTTCGGTGCTGTGGTTGCTGCGGAACCCAGACTGGGAAGGGTCTAGGATGCTGTTCTCCTAGAGGAAGCTGTTCAGTTGTTTGTTGATGGCCTTCTCGATGACCTTTGCCGGGAACGGGAGCAGGGAGATGGGTCAGAAGTTCTTGAGGTCTTTGGGGTCCGCCTTGGGTTTCTTGAGTAAGGTGTTGATCTCTGCGTGCTTCCAGCTCTCCAGGAAGGTAGCTGTCTCGAGGGAGATGTTGATGTCTTTCCGGAGATGGAGTGCGATGGTGGTGTTGGCTTTGTTGAATTGTAATTGTAATTGTAATTGTATGTGTCTTGTAAAGCGCACTTCTGCCCTGAGGCGTCGTGGCGTTGTAGATTGCTGGGGAACCCGTCCTGGCTATCCCTGTGAGATGGTCCCTACTGGGTATCTCCAAGGTGAAACCAGGCATCCCCGGTGAATGTGGGGGGCTGTTGTAGAGATGAGGCAAGCTACTGCCCAGAGTTGCCGAGTGTGATCCCTGGTTAAAGTAGGCACCAAGGCGAGAATTATCGAGTTCGCTGACCCTGGTCCACGACCCTGCCGCGTCGGGAATTGAACCCTGGTCCCGGGCCGTTCTCTGCTTCCGGGTCAGTCGCCTCTAACCAGTGAGCCACACCACTCCACTTCCTGAAGATGTGGTGTGGGCTGGGGTCTGACGGGGATCCGGAGTGGACGGTGTTATTGATCTTGATGGTGTCATCATCGTTGATTTTGGTCCAGGAGAGCAGGCGGTTGGTGCAGATGGTTGTCGTGGGGGCGGGGGTCTCAGTGGTTGCAGTGGAAGTTGTGGCGTTGAAGCTGTTGTGGATGTCTGCAAGTCGCATAGGTCTTGCAAAGGTGGGATGTCGTCGATGTTGGAGCTGGGGTTGCAGAGTTCCTTCACGATGTTGAAGAGCTCTTTGCTGTTGTTCGCGTTGTTGTCTAGGCGGTCCACGAAGAAGGCCCTTTTGGCGGATCTGATGAGTTGAAGGATTCTTTAGGGGGAACAGCCAAAATGACAAAAAAATGCTATGGTTGTGCAACAGATCAATAGCCGAAGGGTAGTTGTAGTCTGTCAATCTGACAAGGGGGGTAAATTGGTTCTTTGGCCGCTTGATATGTATAACAAGGAAGCTAGGCTGCAATTAAGGGATATTAGATGCTATCAGAAAGTGCCCAACAGTAACCGGGTAGAGTCTAAGAACAAGTTTCACAAAGACCTTGCCAGATGTAGAGAGTTAGGCATGGTATAACAAGAAGAGTATCAGTTTCTTAATGTAGACAACCCTATGACACCTATACTATATCTCATCCCAAAAGTACACAAGAATGCAAAGGTCCCCCCTCGTAGGCCTATAATTTCAGCAAGAGTTAGTGTATTTGAACCCACATCGAGATTCTTAGACTATTTTCTACAGTAGTTCGTTAAAGAGCTCCTGGCCTACATACAAGACACAAGGGATTTCCTGAGGAAAATTGAAAACATTGTATGGAGGGACACATTTCTCTTAATCACACTTGATGTGTCATCCCTATATACGAGCATACTCCACGAGGATGGTTTGAGATCAATGAGGCACTACTTAAACAAAGGATCTATAACACTATACCAGGATTCTGCCATGTTGGTTGAATTGGGGATGCCTTGAAAACAACTTCTTTATGTATAGTACATATACATAAAGACAGGTGAGAGGGACCGCCATAGGCATCTTCTACTCCCCCAGCTGTGCAAATTTGCATATGGGCTGGCGGGAGGAGCAGGTGTTCCGGGTACAATATGCTGAGGAATGGGAAAATAATATAATCCTATGGACGAGGTTTATAGATGATCTATTTTTGGTGTGGGAAGGGACAAGGGAAACTGCTAAGCAGTTTTTTTGGCAATTGAACAATAATTCTTTAAACTTGGCTTTCACTGATACCATTAGCAGCTCATACGATTGCTTTCTAGACATAGAGGTCTATATTAAGGGCGATTCACTACACACACACACCATTAGGAAGGCCACTGATGAGAGCTCCAACCCCAAGAAACTCAAAAACAGCTTCCCATACGCAGAACAACTCAGGATAAAGAGACACTGCAGTGAAGCATCAACCATGGAATTACCACCAACAGATCTCACCACCGGATTCATGCAGAGAGGCTACAACTCAAAGGTACTAAACTAAGCATTAACCAAAGTGAGTAAAATCAAGTGAATGACATTATTGCACCCCATTGAAAAAGCTAGGGAGGAGAAGAAAACTAAGAATGACATACGTATGATCACCGGCTACAATGCCTACCACAGCAGGGTGAGGGACTCCCTGAACAGACATTGGCAGCTGGTGCAGAGGGACCCGGAATTGTGTGGTCTTGTCTCCTGTAAGCCATTAATCACCTTCAGGAAAGCCGGGTCCCTGGGGCAGGAGCTTGTCAATAGCAGCCTGGAAATAGGCGTGCTGAAGGATGGTTGAGGGTTGGCACAGGCTTTTTTAAGTGTGCAAAGTGCAAGGCCTGCAAGATAGGGCAAAACATGAAACAGGTCATATCACCCCTATTGAAAAACCCATGGAATATAATAACTTTCCTCAACTGCAGAAGTGAATATGTTGTTTACATGGTTGCAGTGTACGTGTCGTAAAGCCTATATGGGCAGCACAATTCACATGGTACCGAGAACAAAAGCTGTGGCAGTTTGAGTCAACATTCATTTTATTATTTAATATCCAAACCCCTTTTGGTCTCAATGAAGAAGAAGATCTATTTGTACAATTAGTAACATAGGTATCCCCACGAGATGCTGTCCAATTTTAGGTGAATTTAAATTTAATGAAGGAACCTAGTGTTAGCAGCATAGGCATTGATGAGGCAAAATGTTTATAATCAATGTAATGAAATACTTTTGACAGTTTTTGAAACCCTTTAATTGTATGAAGCAGTCAAATATTAAAGCTGGTAAATTCAATCTCAGAGAGAGAAATTGGTCTAATAATGAGCCCCATGTCAGTGAATGAATTATGTTTATACCAGTGACTTAACCCATAATCATAGGGAACAATGCCACTTGATTTATATTTTAGACTTGAAGATTTGTAAGGTTATGTACTGCACTTGCACTTTTCATTGTGGCTGTCCAGAACACACTTTTGCACATGACTTACAATTTGTGGCAAAAGGGTTGAAAGCATTCATAAATGTGTTTTTCATTAATAAGGGCTACATTCTGGTTTAATTTAAATTTACACTTGCACTTTCTGTTGTTAAATAACTGGAGGTGTTACATAAAATTAATTTCAATTTATGATTATAATTTTTATATTCGAGGCATGTGGGCTGCTGAATTCATATCTGTGCATAGATCACCTCCTAGTGTTGGGTCCGGATGATTGCACATTGTTGTCCTGTAAGAGTCTTCGAAGTATCACGAGATAGGTGGCTCATCCCTCGCACTACAGTGCGCATGGGCATCCTCTCCATCCCCAGATTGTTTTTCTCCGCCCAATGGGTTCGGATGTACATTCCTACTCTCCAAGTTCGGAATCGCAAAACTTCTTTAAAGGCCAAAAGGCCTTCGGATACCGTCGGTATTGTTAAGCGCTCGGTGCCGATGCACTTTTAACATCTCGGTTGCACTCCAGTCGTCAAATCGGGCCGTGAGGCCTTCTCGACACCACGTGGACCGACCGTCAATGGAACGTAGGCCCTTCAAGTACTGTCCTCAGTGCAACTCGAAGTTCCCGCACACAGACAAGCATCCAGTGTGCAACAAATGCCTGTCTCCAGATCACAATGAGGATAGTTGCCAGGCCTGTGCCCAGTTCCATTCGAAAAAGACTATTCTCAATCGACGGGCGGCGAGGCTAGAAATGCTACGATCGGCACCAGAGCCCGATAACATCTTCGGGGACGAAGAAGATCTATGGAGTGCCGAAGACTCGGACCGAGACGATGAACAATACTCGGAGCCCGACTCCGAATATTACCCCGAAGAGGAAGAACTAATCGTCGATCTCGAAGCCTATGATCAGGACATTGTAGCAGTTGAAGACGACTCTGATGACGGCGAGGGGCGAACCGTGAGTACACCGCCCCATATAAACACTACACCTTTATCAGAGACTCGGGTCAAGGCATCGCCAGCAGGCCTTGGCCAAGACCAACAACCTCGTTCTACAGCCCCGCCATCTCGCCCAGCTAAGAACATATCAAAAGAGCACTCTGAGACACGTCACGCAACAACGGTTCCATCGAAACCGAAAGTAGTCGACAATACAGTCTTCGGACCGCATTACGTCGAACCGAAGGTATCGAAGCCTAAAGGCGTCCACCCGAAGGCCACAGTACATTCGAAATCGAAAGCTGTCGAGCCGACATCAAAGACAAAAGCAGTCGAGTCGAGCTCCAAGCCAAGGCCGTAGAGCCAACATCGAAGCCAAAGCACATCGAACCAACACAAAAACACGTCGAATCGACCCCAAAGGAGCACGTCGAATAGAGCAAATCAGCCTCAAATATCGACAAGGGGAACAAACAAGTCGACGACAGGACAAGGCCTATGCCCAAACCTATTGTCGAACCGAAACCAAAACCAAAGGTGGACGAAAAGAAATCGGTCGAGCCGAAGCCCATCGACCCGAAAAAGGGCGTCGACCCGAAACAGCAGGCTCCAAAACAACATCCAAAGACTGTCGAACCGACAACGCCGCACAGTCCGAAAAAATTTGTGAAGCCAACAAAAGACGTTCAACCAACGAAACCGGTTGAAAAACAACCAAAAGCAATACAAACACCTAAAACAGTCGAGGTACCAAAGACCATCGACCCGAAAAAAGAAAAGGCAAAGGCTGTCCAACCAAAAACAAAAACTGTGGAAGAGGAGCTTCTTCACCCAGATCTCTCCACAGACAGCCAGTCAAAAATCTACATTGATCCAATAACTGGTAAAGTGACTGTCTATACTAAAAAGAAAAGGCCTCTACCAACTGAAGACTTTTCCAAAATCCCTCTAAAGAAGAAGAGAGACTGTGCTACCTCTCCTATCCTCTTTCAACCTATCACTCCTGCTATGCCTACTACTCCTTATTCTCCAACACGCTCTGATTGCAATCCTGATGAAGATCAGGATGCAGATGTAGGTTTTGGTTACCCACAAAACCCAGATACAGAGCCTGACACACAGCCATGGGGTACAGGAGGGGAACCAGACACTGAAGGGTTTTCTGCCCATTTCAGACCCTGCAGTATACCCTACTAAGCCATCACCCACTCACAGACTACTGGTGAGGCTGCACCTCCAGACAAGGAATCTAAAATATTTGAAGCATCAGGCAAGAGAGTAGCGGCTCAGGCAGCAAATTCCTGGAGAATAGCCAATACACAGGCTTTGCTGGCCAGATATGATAGGGCGCACCAAGACAGTTTAGAAAAAATCCTACAACACTTGCCTGATCCCTTCAAACATCAGGCAGATGAACTCATACAAGAAGGAAAGCTCATCACCAATGCATCTATTAGGTGTGCACTAGACGCAGCAGACACAGCTGCCAGATCCATTAATACCAGCGTGCTAATAAGGCGCCACGCATGGCTTCGTATATCTGGCTTTAAGAATGAAGTCCAATCTACAATCCTTTATCAGCCAATTAACCCAGATTTTTTATTTGGTCCAGCTGTTGATTCAATTCTGGACAAAATGAAAAAAGATGCAGACACTGCAAAATCCATGGGAGCACTTCAGTCCCAACAACACCGGGGCTCCTTTCGTCGCTCCAATTATAGAGGAGGAGTGCGAGGAACATCACAGCAATCCTCCAACTACAAGACTAACACACAATCCACATATAACAAAAACACCAGTAGGGGTGGTTATAGAGGAAACAATATCAAAGGCAGAGGTCGTGGAGGCAATGCCTTATAGATCCTCCACTAACACAAAGCAGTGACTTCTTGACACTCCCCCAGACCACATAACACCAGTCGGGGGAAGAATACAACATTTTCAACAAGTCTGGTTAAACATCACCACAGACAAGTGGGTCAGGCAAATTATCCAACATGGCTATTGCCTAGAGCTCACCTCAACTCCACCCAACATACCACCTGTGCAACGCCCTATGTCACAAGAACATATAACGTTCCTTCAGCAAGAGGTCATCAGTATGCTGCAAAAGGGGGCCGTAGAACCAGTCCCACTGCAACATCAGGGAACAGGAGTATACTCCCTATACTTCCTAATTCCAAAGAAGGACGGGTCTCTCAGACTGATCTTGGACCTCAGGCCCCTCAACCTCTACATTCTATCAGAGCATTTTCACATGCTCACTCTTCAACAAGTCTTGCCTCTGCTTCGTCAGGGAGACTTCCTAGCAACTTTAGACCTCAAAGATGCATACTTTCATATACCAATACACCCTGCTCACAGAAAGTACTTGAGGTTCGCCATTTAAGGGGAACACTACCAATTCAAGGTCCTGCCATTTGGGGTGACAACAACTCCAAGAGTGTTCACCAAATGTCTAGCTACAGTAGCAGAACATCTCAGAAGGCAACACATCCATGTGTACCCTTATCTGGACGACTGGCTAAAACACGCGCCAACAGCCCAGCAATGTGCCAACACCATGTCAAAGACCATACACCTGCTACACAGTTTAGGATTCTCACTAAACTACCCAAAGTCACACCTACAACCCTCCCACGTCCAACAGTACCTAGGAGCGACAATAGATACACTCTCAGCAAAAAAAGCATATCCCAACTCAGCACGAGTCCAGGGAATGCAGACACTGATACAAAAGTTCAGACCCAAACACTCACTACCAGCTCGAATGTTTATGCAACTAATAGGCATGATGGCCTCATGCATATTTATAGTCCCCCACGCCAGACTACATATGCGTCCGCTACAAGAATGCCTAGCAAGGCAGTGGAACCAGGCTCACGGGCAATTGAAAGACCTTGTGTTGGTGACCAGTCGTGCATACAACTCTCTGCATTGGTGGAATCCACAAAACCTTTGCAAAGGTCGACTGTTCCAAGAGCCTGTCCCACAAATAGTGTTAACAGCGGACGCATCCCTGCTAGGATGGGGAGCCCATGTCCTACACTACACAGTGGAGGGACTCTGGACTGTATAGCAAAAGAAAATGCATATCAATCTCCTAGAATTGATGGCCATCTTTCCAGCACTAAAAGCTTTCGCGACACACTTACGCAACAAAGCTGTGTTTATCCGCACGGACAACATGACAACTATGTTTTACATTCAGAAACAGGGAGGAACACACTCACCACAGCTGTCGCACCTAGCTCAAGCAATGTGGAAATGGGCTATCCAAAATAACATCTTTCTCATGGCAGAACACCTCCCAGGAAAGGACAACCAGGTGGCCGACCTCCTAAGCAGGCACAGCCAACAGATGCACGAATGGGAAATTCATCCCAAAGTGCTCCAACCATTCTTACGGAAGTGGGGACATCCGGAAATAGATCTGTTTGCCACAAGCAAAAATGCAAAAGGCCAGTACTTTGCCGCCAGGTTCCCACATCCGCAGTCGCAAGGCAATGCGATATGGATGAACTGGCCAGGCAAATTTGCGTACGCTTTTCCCCCAGCTCCACTAATACCGCTGGTGGCACGCAAAATGCGCCAACATTCACTGAAGCTGATCCTAGTTGCTCCCATGTGGGCAAGGCAAACATGGTACACAACATTCCTAGAACTGTCACTGGTGCCTCATCAAAGACTGCGACTAACACCCAGTCTTCTGACGCAGAACCATGGCGAAATCCAACACCCAGATCCCCAACAGCTGAACCTAGCAATCTGGCTCCTGAAATCCTAGAATTTGGGTACCTCAACTTGCCTCCTGACTGCATGAATATTATCAAAGAGGCAAGGAAACCCACTACCAGAGCCTGCTATGCAGCAAAGTGGAAACGTTTTGTCCTTTACTGTAATAACAACAACATTAACCCGCTTGATGCTTCCACTCAAAACATCATTTGCTACCTATTGCACCTCCAAAGATGCAATTTAGCTTTTTCTTCCATCATAATACACCTAGCTGCGTTAGCAGCATATTTGCAAAACAAGCAGCACCTTTCACTATTCAGGGTGCCAGCAATTAAAGCGTTTATGGAAGGTCTTAAATGCGTAATTCCTCCAAGACACCTTCACCAGTCTGGAATCTAAACTTTGTCTTAACCAGACTAATGGGCCCACCCTTTGAACCACTGCACTCTTGCGAGATACAGTTTCTTACCTGGAAAGTGGCTTTCCTTATTGCCATCACTTCGCTTCGAAGAGTTAGTGAGCTGCAAGCCCTAACTATTCAAGAGCCATTCATTCAGGTACACACAAACAGAGTAGTTCTCAGAACAAACCCTAAGTTCATGCCTAAGGTGGTATCACATTTCCATATAAATCAAACTATAGAATTGCCAGTGTTCTTTCAGAACCCACAAACAGTAGCGGAAAGGGCCCTGCATACCCTTGACGTCAAAAGGGCTCCGCTATATTACATAGACAGAACCAAAACATTTTGAAAAACAAAACAATTGTTTGTTGCCTTCTCACCTCAACACAAAGGTAACCCTATCTCAAAATCAGGCATAGCCAGATGGATAGTTAAGTGCATACAAATATGCTATATAAAGGCAAAATGCAACTTAACAGTTCCCCCTAGAGCGCATTCTACATGCAAGCTAGGGGCATCCATGGCTTTCCTAGGAAATATTAAGTTACACGAAATTTGCAGACCAGCCACATGGTCAAATACACATACATTTACAAAACACTATTGTGTAGATGTACATTCAAAACAGCAAGCTGCTGTAGGACAGGCTGTTCTCAAAACTCTTTTCCAGATTGCTGCAGCTGACACAGGCAGCCACTGCTAGGGGAGATACTGCTATACATTCTATGCACAGATATGAATTCAGCAGCCCACATGCCTCGAACGGAATATGCTACTTACCAGTATGCATCTTTTCTTAGCATGTAGGGCTGCTGACACTCATATCGCCCACCCGCCTCCCTGGTGCCTGTCGCGGCTGCAGCATTCACTCTTTGCATTCTTTCTTTGCATGGACATCTCTTACTGTACTATACTCCATCTTTGCCGCAATGGCGAAAAACAATCTGGGGATGGAGAGGATGCCCATGCGCACTGTAGTCCGTGGGAGGAGCCACCTCGCTCGTGATACTTCAAAGACTCTTCCAGGACAACAATGTGCAATCATCCAGACCCAACACTAGGCGGCGATCTATGCACAGATATGAATGTCAGCAGCCCTACATGCCAAGAACAGATGCATACTGGTAGGTAGCATATTCCTTTCACAGAACTAAGATGCACCTAATTGTGTTGTTTCTCCGCATTGGAGTGTTTGATGAATTTTAGAAAATCAATTGTAGGAATAGCAAACATTAGTCTGTTTTCAGTTGTGATTGTTACTGAGGATCATGTGACTGGAGGTTCTGGTTTATTAAAAGTAATGATCAAACAACGCTCCGAGTGTGACCAAGGCAGCAATGCCGAAACGCATTATAGCGGATTAATAAAAGCGCAATAGGAATTTCTACATGAGTCGTATCTTGGTGTTGGTGTCCGATCTCTACCAAGGGAAATGGAATTGGAGTGAAAGATATAATGTATGTTGATATGTCTTCTCGCGTCTGCCCACGTTGTGCGCATGCACATGTCCACAGTGTAGCCATGCATTAAAAGACAACTTCATGTATTGGTGGTGGCAATTAAAGTCGCATCATAATGCACATTTTGTCAATATTTATTTTAGAATAACCTATATTGTTAACTTTCTTTTGCATTATGTTGCCCTGATGAAGTCGATAATCTCAACGAAACACGTGTTGGCCACTGGGAAGAATCAACTTTGTGAAGAAGCAAAATAAATGACTTGTTGAGTCCATGAATTGAAATATTAATGTGATGTGTGTAGTTCGAAATTTAAATGAATCTTTTAACTGAAGAGTTTATTGTGAACATTTAGGCTATCAGTGTCTGGCGATTGGATTTATAAGACTACAAGTACATATGGCTTCTATCCCACACAGGAGATGTGTGAGCATGCTGTTATTGCCGCTACTATCCCATGTATGAGCTGAATGTGCGTTAGGTGTCCATCCCACACAGGAGATCTGCAAGCATGCTTTTACTACCTCTCACTGTCCTATGTTGGAGCTACATGTGCATGAAGTGTCCATCCCACACAGGAGATATATGAGCATGCTGTTACTAACTGTTACTGTCCCATGTAGGAGCAACATGTACATGGGATGTTCATCCCATACGGAGATATGTGAGAATGCTGTTACTTATTGTTACTGTCCCACGTAGGAGCTACATGTGCATGAGGTGTCCATCCCACACAGGAAACATGCGAGCATGCTGTTACTACCTCTCACTGTCCCATGTTGGAGCTACATGTGCATGAAGTGTCCATCCCACCCAGGAGATATATGAGCATGCTGTTACTAACTGTTACTGTCCCATGTAGGAGCAACATGTACATGGGATGTTCATCCCATACGGAGATATGTGAGAATGCTGTTACTTATTGTTACTGTCCCACGTAGGAGCTACATGTGCATGAGGTGTCCATCCCACACAGGAAACATGCAAGCATGCTGTTACTACCTCTCACTGTCCCATGTTGGAGCTACATGTGCATGAAGTGTCCATCCCACCCAGGAGATATATGAGCATGCTGTTACTAACTGTTACTGTCCCATGTAGGAGCAACATGTACATGGGATGTTCATCCCATACGGAGATATGTGAGAATGCTGTTACTTATTGTTACTGTCCCACGTAGGAGCTACATGTGCATGAGGTGTCCATCCCACACAGGAAACATGCGAGCATGCTGTTACTACCTCTCACTGTCCCATGTTGGAGCTACATGTGCATGAAGTGTCCATCCCACACAGGAGATATATGAGCATGCTGTTACTACCTGTTACTGTCCCTTGTAGGAGCAACAGGTTCATGAGGCTTCTATCATACATAGGAGATATGCGAGCATGCTGTTACTTACCATTACTGTCCTATGTAAGATCTACACGTGCATGATGTTTCTATCCCACAGAGGAGATATCTGAGCATGTGTTTACTGTTCTATGTAGGAGTTATTTGTGCATATGGCTTCTATCCCACACAGGAGATATGTGAGCATGCTGTTACTAACTGTTACTGTCCCATGTAGGAGCTACATGTACATGGGGTGTTCATCCCATACGGAGATATGTGAGAATGCTGTTACTAACTGTTACTGTCCCATGTAGGAGCTACATGTACATGGGGTGTTCATCCCATACGGAGATATGTGAGAATGCTGTTACTAACTGTTACTGTCCCATGTAGGAGCTACATGTGCATGGGGTGTTCATCCCATACGGAAATATGTGAGAATGCAGTCGCTAACAGTTACTGTCCCATGTAGTAGCGACAGGTGCATGAGGTTTTTATTGCACACAGGAGATACCTGATCATGTTGGTATTAACTGTTACTGCCCTATATCGGAGCTACATGTGGACAGGGTGTCTATCCCACACAGGAGCCATGTGCGCATTCTGGTACTTACTGTTACTGACCCAAGTAGGAGCTATATGTGAACGAGGTTTCCATTCCACAAAGGAGACATGTGAGAATGCTCTTACTAACTGTTACTGTCCCATGTGGGAGCGACATGTACATAAGGCTTCCATCCCACACAGGAGTTATGTGAGAATGCTGTTACTGACTGTCATTGTCCCATGTAGGAGCTACATGTGCATGGGGTGTCAATCCCACAGAGGGATTTATAATCATGCTATTACTAACTGATACTGTTCCATGTAGGAGCAACATGCGCATGAGGTTACTATCCCATGCAGGAGGTATGAGAACATGTTGTTTCTATCTTGGTCATTAGATTCATGCATTTTGTTACAATCACTTAGGAAATCCACACAAATCTTGTCCCATACAGGAGCTACTATTTATCCTGTTCTGTCTTATTGGAAATACCTGCACATGCCATTAATGTCCAGTGCAGAAGATGCTTTAACATCTTTTAAAGGATTACATGGATGATTAGTAAAATAGCAGGAAATGTTTTGCTTTCATTTGTTTAACTTACTAACTATTAATAAATCAAAATATCTTGAAAGCAGTGATCAGTTAAGGGGGCTCGGGATACCCATAGAACAAACTGTTCATCTCTCCACTCTCCTCTGCTAGTTAGGAGCTGGAGGTTGTCTGCCTTCTGTTGTTGACATTAAATGTGTTAAAGGTGGATCTAAAGGTCAAAGCCAAGGTCAACTGAGGTTCAAATGAAGGGAACAAAGTAACTTCACAGACCTTCATGTAATGCTGGGGATAAAATGTTAAACTTAACTTGGTATCATTTCCCAAAAGAATGCACAGCCTTGGGAATAAGCATAAGGCATTTCTGAAATCCTCAAATCATGCAGAATATTCTTAACAGAGACATTCAAAGAAAATTCAAAAATGTGACAAAACTACAAAAGTAAATTGATCACTATGAAAGGAAAACTGAAGAAGATAAGGAATGAGAGAGCCATCAAGACTGATTGTCTGTTTTTGTGGGAGAATGGTCATGGTGCCTTGAGCAGTGCATGCAACAATCCCTCACCTTCCAGGGCTTGAAGTCCTGCTTGGGGCTCCCAGCAGCAGATCCTGATCTGGACTCAGACACATACATGTCATGTAAGGCATGTGCCAAGGCGTAGACAGCCGTGTACACACTGTAGGTGAACCGATAA
Source organism: Lissotriton vulgaris (assembly GCF_964263255.1). Classification (NCBI taxonomy): domain Eukaryota; kingdom Metazoa; phylum Chordata; class Amphibia; order Caudata; family Salamandridae; genus Lissotriton; species Lissotriton vulgaris. Next base: position 2,136,875,651 of record NC_141691.1, on the reverse strand, counting down.
GTGAAGGCATTGATGAAGGGCAGGTCGTAGTCTCTGAGGGTCTCATTTCCTGAACATAGAGGTAAATGTGGTATATATGGATGAACCAAATCAGCTCTAGAGGCCATGATACATCCGAATATTGAAATCCAGAGCTCCCACAGGGCATCGTCATCTGGAAACTTCACTGGATCCACATCATAGAGAAAATCTTGAAATCCAAGAATCTGTCCTTCCTCGATGGAGAAAGTCAGGGACCCATTTAATACAGTCAGGTCATCTAATCCGGACCTCGCTTTAGAAAAAGACATGCCTACAGTTCCAATCCAAATTTTATGGGGCACCCTTTCCCAAGAATTATAAAGAAATTGTCTTGTCATTGATGCGCTGGTGCTGTAGATGATGATAACCTGAGCAGTGCAGTTCTGTATGGCATCAATAATTTGATTAATCCTTTTAGCACTAAGGGAAGGTAAATCTGTAGGCAACGTATAGGAAAACTCCACGCAGCCTCCGCTCTGGGTGACCATCGTCTTCAGGTCTCGCATCGCTCTCTCTCCGCTGTCATCGGCCGAGGCCAAAATCCCCACCCAGGTCCATCCAAAGTGTTTTAGCAGCTGAGTGATTCCTGCGTACACTGAGACCTCATTCGGGACAGTACGGAAGAAGGATGGAAATCTCAATTTGTTACTGAGGAGAGGATCAAGAGCTCCATAGCTGATCTGCAAACAAGAGCAAAAGAACATTGCAAGACATTTTTAATAGACACATTATGTTAGACACCTGCCCATAAGTGGCCAGATTACATACAGAGCACTGAGAGGTTTCTAGTGCCCCACCTGTGCTAAATGTGCAACATGTGCGAACATATTCAACTAAAGAGAGGGATCATTTAACTGGTCCAAGATACACATGCCCAAATGCGAGTGACATTTTTGGGAAATTAGTTTTATTCCCCATGAACTATTCACATTGCCACACTCAGGCAACTCTCTCTGGATTAGGCCAGAAAATACTGGATGGACCACACTAAGAGAGCCCATGAATGGAGAGATAAATCTGACAAGTTGCTATACTCAATGATAACACACAATTTGGTGTCCCGGGCGATTCCAAGTGAGGTCGAACCAGACATCACAACCCACACAGCGGCTACATCCGTTGCCTCCACATTTGTGGTCCATCTGTAGTTAGTGTCCAAGGCCTGAGAGGGAATCCACCTTGCCCATCCTTGAAGACATTCTACTGTTGACTCTTTCTCCCTCTGACAGGTACCATTTAGATCATGACCTAGAGCTGGAAGAGTTGGAGGATGCCCTTAGTGATATGAATTCTGGCAAAACCTGATGACTTTCGTTTGGAATATTACAAGAAACTGTGACAACACATATTGGGCCCCGACTTTCAATGGCTGGGGAAGCCTTCCAAAAATGGAAGTTCATTCTGCCTCGTATCTCCGAATAAATTAGGCCCCTCTTAATGCCACTTCCAGGGATATGGGAGTAATGGTTTGGCAGGATAGACCAAAGGCCGTGCAAAGCATTATGGGATGATATTCTAGAGTGCCGTGAATATTATAGTATCCAATATCAAAACACTCCTCAAGGGGCTGGCTCTTGGGCTCAGCTGAGAGCTAATACTATAATACTCACTAAACTCTAGAATCTCGCCACATAATGCTTGTCTGGGCCTTTGGTTAGCATTGTATTTTTGCCCATAACTTTGCTTGGTGTGGTCCTAGAAGAATGGGAACACCACTGAACCGTTCAGCATTATGTACTCTTTGTGTTCAAGGCATCTGCTTGCCCCTTCCTAGTTAAGGGGTGACCCCAAAATCATCACCTCTCTCATTGCCTGATGTTTTTCAAAGTTCACTTTTGGGAATTGGTTATATGATTTTTAGCATGTAGATGTAAAGTTTGATTTACCAAAGGGTTGTGGGTACAGTAGATAACTCTATAGTGTAGCAGAGTGGGAATTCTTGCATGAATTCTGTGTTTTCAATGAAATTCGTAGTTATCAAATCTCTGCAACTTCCTCTAGCCGAGTGGATTTCATTGCCCAGGGTTAGGTTTTGGTCTTGTCTTAAGTATATACAAATATTGGATATTTTTCTAAACTGGTATGGTGTCCTTTTGTAGTGCTTACACTATATTACTGTTGGTTATGTGCAAATGCTTTTCACACTGCCTCTAAGATAATCCTTACTGCTCATGCCAAGCTACCAAGGGGGTAAGCAGGGGTTATTTTAGGAGTGTATCCCCCTTACCCTGACTAGAAGCAAGGACCCTATTTAGACAAAGGTACTTACCTCTGCCAACTAGAGATCCCCATTTCTAACACTGGTGGCAGCGGTGGGATAGGACTTGTGGTTGCACTTGACTTACAGTGATTGGTGTGCACTACTACCATATCGCAGACCATTACATGCCAAATACTGGTTCTGTTTCTTTTTGCCTATTTTTGATCTTGCCACTGTGAACTTGCTACTTCATCATGCCTGAATCAAGATCATCATTTCTTGCAACCCTGGAGGATGCCTTTGAGGAGGATTGGTTGGAATCCTACAATGTGAAACAATTGAAAGCAATTTGCAAAAATCTAAAGGTCCAAGTCAGAGGCCTGACTAGGAAGGAGGAGTTACAAAAGGCACTGAGGGCCTGGGTACCAGCCAGACATGCCAGTGGGCAATCTGGAGATCTCAGTGGAAAGGCGGAGGAGCCTACTCCTAGTGTGGATGTGCTTTTGGGACGGGGAAACCTCCAGACCTGGCAGCAATGGCCTGTCCCCAGAAGAGCTAGAGGACAGGTGCGGAGCAAGGAAGTTCAAATTGGAGAAACTCAGGATGGAGAATGAGAGAAAAGAAAAAGAATAGCCATGAAAGAAAGGAAGATGATCTTAGATCATGATAGATGTCTTAAGGAGTAGGCCCAGCTCAGATGGTGGCAGCAATTCTTCAGTGCAGGCAGACAGGATTGTGCGCATTCCCAAGAATGTAGGCAAGGAATTCAAAAAGGGAGATGACATTAAAAGGTGGTTTCAAGGGTACATATCATCTATTCACATGGAAGGGGTCCCTGAAAGGAATTTGGGGGTCAGGCTGTGGCCTCTCTTTCCAGAAGAAGCAATGGATCTCTGAAAGTTTTAGGTAAGGGGAAGAACCTCACCTACACTGACATGAAGAACACTCTCCTCACTAGGCATTGACTCACTCCTGAAAAGTACAGGGACCAGTTTAGGTCCAGTAAGAAGACTGATGCCAACACTTGGTTGGAACGTGTAGATTCATTTTGCAGGTCACTGGATGGCTGGGTGAAGGGCAGTCCTGTGACAGATTTTCAGGCTCTCTATATTTTGATTCCATGCGAGCACTTGTCTAGTCTGTTTTGCAGATCTGCACCAGCACCTATTTGGTAGTAAGCTGACTGACCCCTGGAAGCTTGCTATAGAGGTGGACTGCTGGTTGAGTACCAGGGTTCACAAGAAGGTGTATGGGGTGACTCAGCCAAAGGCAGGCAGGGTCCCCAGCATAAGAGTGGGGGGACAAGGGTAAAACATAGGAGTTCTCTTAAAGAGCCCTAAACTAACACCAAGGATAAAGGTAACCCCACCCCAGGAGACAAGAAAGCTGTGGTCTCTTCAAGAAAGCCTGCAGAGAGGGCCCCCGCACATGCTTTGCCTGTGAGCAGGTGGGTCACTTGAAGCGGGACCCCGAGTGTCCAAAAGGGCACAGCCCCCCACTGATGGGCCGACCAAGGAGTTGGTGAGTGTAGCACTTGGGGGAAGGGGTGCCCACAGGAGGGTGGGGATCCCGCAGAAATGACCCTCGTCTCACTAGGGAACAGTGAGATTGGGGCGCGCGTTTATAGTGGGGAGATCTTGGCAACCCGTCAACATGGCTTTTTCCAAGCCGTTGGTGTATAAGTTGTATAGAAACGGGGACAGGACACAGCCCTGTCTCACCCCTCGCTCCACTCTAAACAACTTTGTTAACTCGCCCCGTGCCATATCTGACTCTGGCCGTGGCATCTGTGTATAATTCAGGCAGGAATATTATGAGGGAAGACTCTACTCCCATATCTGCCAGAATGGTCCACAGCTTATTGTGGTTAACACAGTTGAATGCTGCGGAAAGGTCAACGTAAACCATGTACAGAGCCCCCCCCCCCCTTGGCATTAACGTATTTCCCTATCAATAAAGATAGATTGAGGGCTTGCTCTGTGGTTCCCAGTCCCTCACGGAACCCAAATTGCAGATCAGACAAAACTTTATTGTCTGAAGCCCATTTTTGAAGGCGCTTTAGAATAACACGGCCGGCCACTTACCCTAATGAATCCAGGAGGGAGATAGGCCGATAACAAGATGGGGATTGGCAATCCCCTTTTTTAAAGATAGGCACGAGGATTGATTGGGACCACGATTCAATGAGTCCCAGGCCACATGATGCTTGGAGAACCCTAGTTAAGATTGGCGACCATAGATCCATGTTGAACTTAAAAAGATCAATTGGGACGCCATTGGTTCCTGGTGCCTTGCCGTTTTTGCTGGCCTTTAGGGCATGCTCTACCTCCTCGTGTGTTATGCGAATGGGCAACAGGAAGGATGTTAGATCTAACCCAGCTGTAGTTGGTTGGTTTGCGGTTGAGGAGAGGCTGAATATCCGATCGAAATAATCAACCCACAGCTTTTCATCAATCGCAATATCAATGCTGGGATTAGCCGTTACATCTGATAGGAAAGGGGACTTCACAACCTTCCAGAAGGCAACACTGTCCCTCAGGGTACCTGACCTGTGGAGTTGTGTCCAGATATCTTTTTTAAGAGTGTTCTTCCTGGATTTTAGGGCCTAGTTATAGTTCTTCCTGAGAGCTGCTATGTCCTTTGGAATTCTGTCCTTGTTATTTAAAGCTGCTTTTAGATTCTGGTAGGCTTTAGTACAGGAACTGTCGAACCATCCCTTGGGTCTAGTTTTACCAGTTTTCGTGCTAACAAAAAGGGTTTCCCTAATTGATACAATCAATTTTGAAAAATTAGCCATGATTCCCTCACTCGTAGTGGTTGGATCAAGACAGTTTGCAAACACTTGCCTAAAATGTGTGACCAGGCTTGTTGTAATAGCCAGCGGATCCACTTTTTCCCACCTCAGTGAGTAGCCGTTTAAACTGTCCATCAAGAGGTTATTTTGGCTAAAAGCGTTTTGATGTTTGGCCTGACATGATTCTTATTAAGTTTTAAGGAGATGCTATTCAGATAGTGGTCACTGACTATGATATTGTGAGTTTTACAAGTTAATAGATCCCTTCCCGCTGTCCTTGAAATAAATATAAAGTCAATAGTGCTTGGCCTGCCTCTGCCATTATAGGTGGGTATAACGGGTACAGGGGGATTCACCAAGTCATTGGAGAGGGCAAGATCTAGTCCACACAGGGTTTCATTTAGACAGTGCCCGACTGCGGTGTGGGGAAAATGGGTTACCGGGTCACCATTTTTGTCCACTATCCCACAGACTGTCAGTCAGTCAAATTTAACTTTATTTGGTTTATCACAATCATAAATTATACATATACAAATAACAATCAGGTATAAAAGAGAATTAAAATTCTTATTCCTAAAATATTTATATTTTTAAAAAAACACATACATTCCAGGCCCCAGTCTTAAACACATTCAACTTTTGAAAGAAGAGTCTCTACTTGCGTCATGAATTTTACACCGCGGCATATAAAAATGTTCGGAGCAGCACCCATCCAGCTTGTGACCGCCTGCCTGCAGGTGCGAATTTGTGTACAGACTGAATTGGCACTATGTTTGCAAAGGGTATGATTAAAGTCCCCGCCCCAAATTATATTCAACTCTTTGCGTACCTTGTTGTATAATTTGTGGAGACAGAGACCTATTTCCTTTATTGTGTTTACTAAATCATCCACACGTAAGTTGTTATAAAAATTCACAATTTCAAGGGCGTTGGTGTTATTTTGATGAAGAGTAAGTATTTGGAAGTTTGAATCCAATTTAACAGGGACTATACTTGTGAACTGCAAAGTCTAGGAAACTAATGCAACCAGTCCACCCTTTGCCCTACCAGAAGGAGTAGGTAGCACTGGAGAAAAAAATTTCCTGTAGCCCTCTATGTGTAGCTTAGATGTTGCCCATGTTTCCTGTAAACTTATGATACTATAGTTGTGGACGAAATCTAACCAGATGCCTTTCACAACCTTTAAGTATAGGCCCACAACATTCCAAAATAAAAAGTTCAGGGATGAGTCGGCACTACTTGTAACAGGATCGGGATCTAATTCCCACGTCAACCTCGTAGTGGCTGGCCTGGGTAGTATTTGGAAGGAATTCTTCATTTAATGCCCCACCGTAGTCCGAATTAGCTAGGGGTAGAGAAGGAACAGGTGTGTTGGCCATTGTGAATTGAGTCGAGCCCCTAGGATCAAGTCAATCCACCCGTTCCAGGTCGGAGAGCTTATCAAAATAGTTAAAGGTCGTGATGTTGTATCTCAGCCCCACTGCGTCCACCAGGTCTGGATTTGCAAATCCCCTGTAGTGTTTAGTAGTTTGTAAGGGGGGAAGTTGGGGATAGAAGAAACTCAAATCCCTGGTAAGGATACTGCTCTCGCTAAGCTAGGCATGCCAATTACATATGTGTTCTACCACCCGTCTATCCCCAAAGCTAATGACATTGCAATCCCCAGAGACATCCTTTCTTCTGTGACCCAACCAACATAACCTCCTTGCGAATAATATCTGCCCAGGTAAATCAGGGGGTAGGGGCCTGTTCTTATTCAGCCAGTGGGCCGCTTTGATCCTTAACTCAGGGTAGGATTCTTGTCTACCTTGGCATAATTCCCGAACACCAACTAGTACTACTGTATATGGCAGTGATTGCGGGGGTAGATCAATGCGTGTAAAAGACCTCCTTGGGTTGGTGGTCGGGGAAAGGTCCTTTACTAATCTAGGGTTCACTTTCGTGTGTGTGTCCCACGTCATCCGAGGCCTGGCCTAAGGTGCCCTCCACACTTTCCTTTTCCTTATTTTCTACCAACCTCAGGATTTTCTGCAAGGGCCTGCCCGCGGTATCCGCAGTGATCGTTGTTTGTTTAGTTAGAGGTCTGCGATCAGGTAATGAGAGAGTAATACTGTTGGTACCTGTTTTTTGTGCAGTAGGGCGGTGTTGCAAGACAGTAGACTTGGTGTTATGTTATGTTATGTTATGTTATGTTATGTTATGTTATGGTATGTTATGTTATGTTATGTTATGTTATGTTATGTTATGTTATGTTATGTTATGTTATGTTATGTTATGTTAAAATCATTTGTACTGCACACGGTCACCCAACGGTTTCATGGCGCTCAAACAAATACGGGAAACAGGTGCAGGAGTTACTTGAAGGCTTGCTAAAAGAGAAGAGTTTAAAGCATTTTGCGGAAACAGTCATAGCTAGAGCAGAGTCGAAAGGAAATCAGGAGGGAATTCCAGAACTTGGGAGCTAAGAAAGAAAAACACAGCCCGCCGTGCTTTTTCCGTTTGAATTTAGGGACAACCAAAAGGTTGTACGAAGTGGAGCCGAGATCTCTCTGAGGCACATAGCAATTTAGGCTAGAAGAGATAAAGGCAGGAGCTTGACCAGACAGGGCCTTGAAGACTGTACAACCAAGTTTGAACATGCAGCGCTTAGCCACAGGGAGCCAATGAAGGCTCCTAAGTAGCGTCGAGACATGTTGATGTTTAGGCTGGTGAAACACCACCCGATAGCTGCCTGGTTTTGCACCAGCTGCAGGTGGTGAAGATGGTAGCCAGGGATCCCAACTTAAAGAATGTTGGCATAGTCAATAGGGGACGTGATAAGAGCCATGATAACAAGAATAAGCGTATCCGTAGTGAGAAACCTACTGATTTAACGAATCATGCGAAGGTGGAAAAAGCAGGATGACGTGACTGCATTAATTTGAGGCCTCATAGACAGATCGCTGGATTTAATTATACCAAGGCTCTTTACCGAATTGACAGGGCTAGGCGGGGACCCAAGAGAGGGGGGCCAAAAGTTGGTATTCCAGGGGTTAGCCAGCCCACCTATCAGCACTAGCTCAGTCTTGGTGGGATTCAGTTTCAACTGGCTGTGATACATCCACTCCGAGAAGTCAAGCATGGTGGATTGAAAATTGACACAAGAGGAAAGAGAAGAGTCAATTGGGAAGATCAACTGCAAATCATCGGCGTAATTAAAGATGGTAACCGGGGTATTATGGAGGGAAATTATGAGAGGTTGCAGATACAAATTAAATAAACGCGGCGACAAGGCGGAGCCCTGCGGGACTCCGCAGGATAAGGGGGAGTAAGAAGCAGAAAAGGTGGACAAGTGCACAGCCTGAGACCGCCGATGTTAAAAAGATCTAACCCACTTGAGGGCCAAGCCTTGAATGCCCACATTGTTGACACGTTCGATCAATATCGCATGGTCGACCGTGTCAAAGGCTGCTCACAAATACAGCAGGACAAGTGCCTGGGAGATGTTCTTGTCGACACCTTTCCTCAATGTGTCCATCACAGCCACAATGACCGCCTCGGTTGAGTGGGCTGGCCTAAAGCCAGCTTGCTTATCATCCAAAAAGGACGAGCTCTCAATGAACGCACTCAGACAACGAGTGACATATGTCTCCAGTATTTTCCCTAAATAAGGAAGAAGGGAAATTGGCCTAAAATTACTTAGGATCGTGGGGTCGGCATTCGTTTTTTTCAGTATAGGGACCACGACCGCCTGTTTAAAGAAATCCGGGACTATGCCGGTAGCGAGGAATTTAAAAAGCAATGCTAGCGTAGGATCAGGGCAGGCCAAGAAAGCATCTTTGAGAATTTGGGGAGGACAGCAATCATTGGGAGAACAAGAACTCACCCTATGTAGCAGAGAAATGGACTCCATGGGAGAGATGGGAGTGTGTTCACTACACTAATTGATTTACCTGTGGTAGTTGGGCCACTATTCAATACTTTCTCCAAATTATCTATTTTAACTCCTATACACCTTACCATTTCCAATAGGGGTGCCATTAGAGATTTCATAAGGTGCAAAACTAGCTGAGTTATCGATGGTTGCGTCCTGAGGACCACCATCATTACTAGGAGAGGATACTGTTACTAACACGGTATTAATAGCGTTTTTACCCCTCGTTGTATTCAATTTCACTTCAGGCCTCTTTTTTTTTTGGCCACCCGTGCTCCCTTTAACGGTCCTTGTAGGTATGGATTCCATGTTAATATGTTTTGACATGTGCCTAGCTTTTTGCCCTCTAGTAGTTACCCTTGGGCTGTCATTGTTCATACTTAGAGAAAAAGTAGGGACCGAAAATGGGCTTATAGGTTTATCACAGAGCCCACTAGGTATAAGGTCCTCTGCCTGAGAGGAAGGGTCAGGTGTTGACTTGTTTAAAAAGGTAGTAGGGCTCAGGGATAACCTGGTTGGTGGGGGCAAAAACTCCAGAGATACTAGGCCCCTGGTGGGGGGACTAGTGTGAGTAGTTAGGGCGTGGTGGAACCCTGGGAGAGAAACAAAAGATGGAGCCAGTAGAGAATCCTGAAAATTAATAGTTGTCGTGGATATATTGGTAGGTAGCAAGGGGGGAAGAGACCCAATGGGGAGTGAGAGATGGCGTTCTGTGTGTTCTATAGCGTTAGCCACAACCCAATCGTTTTCTGGAGCATACAATCTATTGCTGTCAGGCTGGGTAGTGGAGGTTTTGGGGCTGGCTTTTGCTTAGACACTAGAGCGGTCATCGCAAAATTATATTTCCCCTTTTGTAGCCCCTAAATGGGAATTTCAATAATTACCAGAACGAGCTCTGGTCACAATGCAGTCACAATGCTTCTCCCGGCGAACTCCCGCGCGCTCCCACGTCGCGGGAATGGTGAGTTGGTTAAATGCTGCCTGAGTCTGTGGGCGTGTCGGTTGTCCGGCCCAGGTGTGCGGCAGGCAAGAGAGGCTTGAGACATGCAGTCCCCCAAAGATGCCGATAGTTCGGTTCTGGCGGCAAAACAGGAGCGCCTCTCCCACTCAGGGCACTCAAACGGGTAAACAATCTCCAAATAGGCTCCTCAGGAGAAAAAAGGGAACACACCACTCTCCACCTCTAGCGCTGCGGCACCCGCGTTAGCGGGTGCTGCAAGGTGTTATGTAGGCGCCTGAGGCTGTGGGCGTGTCGGTTGTCCGGCCCAGGTGTGCGGAAGCCAAGAGAGTCCTGGGACATGCAGTCCCCCAAAGATGGCAATAGTTCGGTTCTGGCGGCAAAAGAGGACCGCCATGTAGTACAGAGAAAGGCACTACATACATTTTTAACATTGAGGTGGGTGCTGCAGCCAGCAGCTCCTGCCGCAATGGTAAAGATGCAAGATGCGACTGACACGGTGGCAGTCGCATCCTAATGCTACATGTGGGACTGCCGCCATACAAGCGGGCGGTCCCAGGCACCACTAGGGCGGTGGGCAGACTTGATCCGTCGGCAATCTTAAATGTGATTTGCCCAGAGTCACAGGACGTTGATTGTCGAACCCTCTAGCCATCAATTAATATCCAAATTCTTAAAAACAATTAACACAATAAATTATGTACTAAATCAATTAAGAAACACAAACATATTATCATATTTTTTCTATACCCTCTTAATAACAAAAATAAATATTTTCAAATTATCTTCTTAAAACTATGCATACGTAGTCAGTCACTTCATGTCTCTTATGATGCTAGAAAATTCCATCTCAGTTTAGTAGAAAACTCCTGTTAATACTAAACATGCAAAATCATCAGCACCTCCTACCTGTGGATACCTGTAGATCCCCACAAGTTCAGCCATTGGTAAGGATGTTGCTGAAGAGAAGTCTCCGATGAATCCACACAGTTTGTCCTTCTTCTGACAGCCATAGTTCGGAACTGCTTCTGTTTTAGCTGATAATATATTTATAGCGCTGTGAAGTGCTTTCATCTCACTGGTGCAAGAGTCGTAAATCTGGTAGCCCAATGTGAGGTTTGGTAAGAGTTCAGGGTTTCTATTGATCTCTTCTACGGCAAAGATTAGAGCCATGGCGTGTCGAAGAAAGCGGAATGCAGGTCTGAAAGTGACACAGTCAGAAACTTAGCATCACAGGATAAAGGCACCTGTATGACTACCGCACTCATCTCTCTGTTATTCCATGTACTTCTTTAATGGTTGTGGGTAGGATAGTGACAAAGAACATCATTTCAGCCACCCACAGCACACTGAACCATGCTGCAGCAGTCTGAACAATACCACAGCGGACACAACACCACCAGAACCAACTTCCACAGATGCATGACAAATGTTGCAGACGGGATAAAGAACAACTGCCTGCAGCTGAACATAGAAAAGAAGGAAGTACTGATCTTTGGCAACACCAGCAACACATGGAGCAAATCCTGGTGGCCATCAGACCTGGGACCCACACCCCCTCCCTCCAACCATTCTGGAATCATCATTTACAACACGCCGTCTCCTCCAGCTGCTGCCTCACTCTGCACATGCTATGCAAGATCTTCAAGTGGCTACCCAATGACACGAGATGCACCGTGACACAGGCCGTCATCACCAGCCGAATGGACTACAGAGACGTCAGAACATACAGACACGTGCCACAGCAGAATGTTTTAACACTGTGGCGTAATGAGCACTGTAAGAAGAAATAAAAAGCATTGTATAAGCCATTGAATACTACTTGCATTTATACATACATTTTAATCAGCTCGGGGTTCCTAAGGCGCTTTATGGGTTTGGGGAGTATGTTGCTGCTCCTTATGTAGCAAGTATGTAGTGCTTCATGGCCCTGAAGTAGGACGCCTACCACTGTGAGGCCCATAGAGAATAAATTACAGAAACAAGACACGTGATGAAGGGAAGCGTATTTACCACTTCCAAGATACTGAGGCCCTAACAGTAAATGCTCAAAGTATTGTAAGTGATTAATGCTAAAGCTAACGTTTTCATTTGCAATTCTGAATTTCAGATGCATAAAATAAGTATATGGAGAATGAGGGAATAAAATTAGACATTAGCCCTGTGTTGCTGTGTGCCTGGAAAAGTGGGTAAGAATGAAACACTCAAGTCAAGGGGCCCTCCTAATAAAAAAAAGATCAGAATTGCAGGTTCTGAACTCTGGCATGCAAAAGCAGTGAGAAACATAATGTATTATCTGTTTGATAAAAGTATGAAACTGGTACAGCTTGAAGATACGTATATTGGAACGAACATGCACAACTTGAAGCCACGTTAAAACCTCAAGCAGAGTCGGCTCAACTGTCACAGGTACTCCAAGTAGAACACAATGGAATGTGGTTTGACAGAAGCGAAAGGGAACAAGAGAACTTACCAAACACTATACAAAACAAGGGGTGGGTGAAGAATCCATGCGCCGGCAGAGTTTGCAGAGTTTTATCCACTTTGCGCTCTGTGAGGAGGCCGCAAATCTCTGTGAAGTGATGCGGGCAGTTGGTGCAGGTCGCAACAGCTCGCGTTGATAAATCTGCAGCTCACAACAAGGAAGCTGCCTCTCGGGTGGAATGTCTGCTTGAGCAGCTGAAAGAAGCAGTGCCCTCCGGCGTGCTGTTTGTGCTGATTTTAGACTGCAGGATAAACTCCAAGGGCCTCATTTATGAAAAGTGACGCATCGCTGCGTGAAAACAGTGATGCGTCACTTTTCACTGCGCCCTCCTTGCGACACCAATGATGCGTCATATTTACTGTATGACGCATCATTGTGCAGGGCGTTACAGATACATCAGTATTTCTGACGTATCTGTATGGAGCAAAAGTGACGCATTGCTGGAGTGTGTCTCAAAAGTGACCCAACTCCAGCAATGTATCCTTTCACATGGGGCAAGCCCCATGTGAAAGGGCATGCGTCAGTCTTACGCCTGCTGTGAGGCAGGTGTAAGAAATTGACGCATTTGTGTCCTCGAAGTGGGGCAGTGAAATCACATAGATTTTGCTGCGTCACTTCTACGACCCTTTCTTGCGTCAATACTCCCCCCTTGCATACATTATACCTGGTGCAGGTATAATGTGGCGCAGGGGTTTACAAAGTGACGCATCTACCTAGATGCGTCACTTTGTAAACATGGCACAAGAAGGCGCATTTTTTACGCCACTGGTGCATCACAAAAAGTGACACACCAGCGGCGTAAAATTGATGCATAGCCTCATAAATGAGGCCCCAAGTGCTTAAAATCTGTGTGAGCAGCGCAACCTAACATACTCCACCACTTGCGGAAAACCTTAAAAGACTTGAAGGAGTTACACCTTGAAGCCCCAGCAACTAAGAGGGAAAGGTGGAAGAAGGCTGCAGCACCAAAGATGCCAGCGATGTTTGGGTGTCACCTGTGTTACCTGTCTCTATGTTGCCCTCTATAGTTAGACAAGGCATGGTCCAACCATGTAGGTCGAGATGGTATTGTCCTTACGTTCTGGTGGTCCTGGTCCAATCCCCATTTCTCAAAACTCATCTATGCCAATGGCGCATAGTGTGCCAAATACAGAATGTTGGGAAAACCGGTGTGGTGAGCATGAGTCACTGTAGTATAAAGGGTATAGTGTGCAGAGAGGGAAACATCCTTTACGACACAACTTTTACAATGCAGTGCCTTTACAACGCGGTATTTACAACGAAAACCATTACAACGCAATGCGCTGGGGGGCGCTCTAGGATAGGGAATACGTTTAATTTACTATCCAACACCTTCCCTAGTGTCCACGGGGACTGGAGTTGGAATAGTAAATTAAACTTTTCACTATCCAGCACCCCAAAGCACTATGCGTTGTAAAGGTTTTCATTGTAAATACAGCGTTGTAAAGGCATGCGTTGTAAAAGTATGCGTTGTATCATCATACATCCGTGCAGAGAATCTTGTGACACTTATTTACTTTAATTTTGCATTTATCATTACTACAATAACACAAACACCGATCAATTCATTTTTCCATGTGATATTTTCAGTGGAGGAGGATTTTTCATCCCTTCCACATTTGTACATCCCAATGGTAGATCTGCTGACAGCCCATCTTTTATTGCATTCACCCCAATATTCTCAACCCCTGCTTATTCTGCAGCTTGATATAGACCCATAGTTACAGTCCTCTGTTTGTAACCCTCACTCCCCACAATGTTCCCCGCTTTCGTGGACTGCCTTGGTTGTGGTAGACTATTTTCTCCACTGTACAGCACCAATCAAGGTCTTTTTCCCACTCCCTCACTGTTGGTGGCCGTGATTTTACCCATGCTCTAACAATATTTTGTATGGCAACACTACATCTGCTAGCATCAGCCACATTTAGAATGTTTTGGTCAGCATATTTTTCCCAGAACACATAGTAGGTTCCATCAGGCATCCATTGGAACTGCCAGTCCTACCACCTTTGACATTGCGGCGGGCTTTTATTTCCGCATTTGTTGCTGGGACCAGACTTCAGGACCTGCTTTTGCCCAGTTGTTGTTCACGGGACCCGTCAGCGCCCTGCACTGCGAGTCCTCCCGCCGCAGCTACTTTCATCTTAGCGGCCGCCGAGCGGAGGACTCGCTATCCCTACACCACCTGCGGCGGCGCACTCTGACGCTGTCACTAGAGCCCTCAGAGGCGCATTAAAAGACCTCTCATCCCCGCGTCGCAGGACCGCCCGGGGCTAAGCCCGGGCAAAGGGCGGGCCGTCTGTGGCCGTCCGGGGCTGGCCAAGGCTAGGCAGGGCAACCCCCTTCGACCTACAATCCCATTTGCTCCACTCCGCGGCTCATATAGAAGTAACTATTGTTGTTTTTAACCTTTCCTGTTAATGCCGTATTGTCTTTATTCATATACTTTTCTCGATGCAATCACTGCAGTAACACGTTTCTTCTTAGTGTAAGGTTTTAGTCATATTTTGATTATTGTATTATCCTTTTACATAAACCTAGATCAACTACTAAAAAACATGGGGAAAAATACTCCTACCCATACCATTGGAAAGTCTAAAGCTACTGTCAACCCCCCCTTACCCACACTTACAGCAATAGACCGAATGCTGCAGCAGACAATTGGGGTGGTCGCCTCTGCTATTGAAAGCACAGAAAGACGTCTCTCTTTGCCACCTGGCCTCCCTCCCCTTTTACCTAACCCAAACTTGTCTATGTTAACCACCAACTCCCAGGAATCCTTGCTAGCCCCCTCATTTGTTGCTTTACCCAGAAGAAATAGCATAACACCAATAAATGATAGGTCTCTTAGGGATTCAAC
Source organism: Lissotriton vulgaris (assembly GCF_964263255.1). Classification (NCBI taxonomy): domain Eukaryota; kingdom Metazoa; phylum Chordata; class Amphibia; order Caudata; family Salamandridae; genus Lissotriton; species Lissotriton vulgaris. Next base: position 2,136,860,399 of record NC_141691.1, on the reverse strand, counting down.
TGATGTAAATGTCCTACTGCCCTCAACTACATCATTATCTGTAACTCCCTCTTTACGTCCCAGTAATCAGAACAATGATTCTACTCCTCTAAATGAGGAGAATTTAGAAAACGAGGGACACAATACTCTAGGGAGCCCAACTTCTATCCTAAATATTAGTGACAGTCCCTGCGTAAGAACTAGAGGATAGAAGGCCAGATCCACCGAAGACACAGCCCGCACGATGAACACCATCTACTCCGGATCTCCAACCGACCCCTGCCCCCACCACATCTTCAACAAGGCCGACTCCACCATCGCACCCCAACTCCGGAACATCATCAACACCTCCTTCAACACCGCCACCTTCCCGGAGAGCTGGAAGCTAGCCGAGCTCAGCGTCCTACTGAAGAAATCTACAGCGGACCCCACCGACCTCAAAACTTCCGACCCATCTCGCTCCTCCCTTATCCTGCCAAAGTCATCGAGAAGACCGTCAACAGACAGCTTGCCGCCTTCCTCGAGACGAACGGATCCCTCGACCCCTCGCAGTCCGGTTTCCGAGCCAACCACAGCACCGAGACCGCCCTCATCGCAGCCACCGACGACATCAGAACCCTGGTTGGCAACAGGGAAACAGCGGCCCTCAGCCTCCTAGACCTCTCTGCAGCTTTCAACACTGTCTGCCACCGCACCCTAGTTCAACGCCTCAGCAGCATCGGTATCCAAGAGAAGGCACTGGAGTGGATCATCTCATTCCTAGCCGGAAGAACACAGAGAGTCCGCCTCCCCCCATTTCGATCCGAAGCCACCGAAGTCATCTGCGGCGTACCGCAAGGATCATCACTCAGCCCCACCCTCTTCAATGTCTACATGAGACCTCTTGCAGCCATCGCACGCCAACACAGCCTCAACATCATCTCCTACGCTGACGACACCCAACTGATCCTCTCCCTCACCAGAGACCCCGCCACCACCAGAACTAGCCTACACGAAGGGATGAAAGACGTCGCCAAGTGGATGAAGAACAGCCACATGAAACTGAACTCAGACAAGACGGATGTCCTCATCCTGGGACCATCGCCCTCCGCCTGGGATGACTCCTGGTGGCCCCCCGCCCTGGGCACCACTCCCAAGCCAACAGACCATGCACGCAACATGGGCTTCATCCTGGACTCCTCCCTCTCGATGACCAGACAAGTCAACGCCGTCTCCTCATCATGCTTCAACACCCTATGCATGCTCCGCAAGATCTTCCGATGGATCCCGACCGAAACCAGGAAGACGGTCACCCAGGCACTCGTCACCAGCTGACTAGACTACGGAAACACCCTCTACCCCGGAACTACAGCCAAGCTACAGAAAAGACTCCAACGCATCCAGAACGCCTCCGCCCGACTCATCCTGGACATCCCCCGACGCAGCCACATCTCCGGCCACCTGAGGGACCTGCACTGGCTTCCCGTCAGCAAGAGGATCACGTTCAGGCTCCACACCCACGCACACAAGTCTCTCCACGACCTGGGCCCCAAGTACCTCAATGACTTCCTGACCTTCTACACGTCCACCTGCCAGCTACGCTCTACAAGCCTCGCCCTCGCCGTACCACACATCCGAAGAGCCACCGCTGGAGGTAGATCCTTCTCCTACCTGGCGGCCAAGACATGGAACTCCCTCCCCATCCACCTTCGGCTGACCCAGGACCATCTCGCCTTCAGGAGACAACTCAAGACCTGGCTGTTCGAGCAATAGCGACCCCTTCCCCAAGTGCCTTGAGACCCTGCCGGGTGAGTAGTGCGCTATACAAATGTTATGATTGATTGATTGATTGATTGATCCAAGCAAAAACACTCTGCTAGAGCAAGTCAATATAGTAAAACTAATACAACTCATAAAAAGAACACTAAATCTAAAGAGAGCAAAGTCCCGGGAAATCCTAATGGGAGTAGTGTAAGTGAGGATAATGGTCAACCAATGACTGTCCCCCACTTAGTCGTTATTAGGGACGTAACAGATGACTCATTCTGGCAAAGAATGGAAACACTTTTAATGACTTTTCTGGAACGGATTACTCTAAAGGTCAAAGATATAGAATTGAGGCTAACCAACATTGAGGGTAAGTTTGATAAACAGCTGTCTCCAAGCAAGACTAAGCCCCTACCTCACCCTAGTGCTACTTGTTCTAAAACTGGCACCCCAGCTTCTGCAAAAGTGCCAGCTCCACCTAAAGTGGTAGCTCCAGTTAAAACATCAGCCCCATCCAAAATGCTAGCTAAAACTAAACATATCAATCCAAAATCTACTGATCGACCTGATCACAGTACTTCAAGAGGAGATAATATTATTCATGATAAGAGGCCCGTTGACTCACCTTCTGTAGCCTCGAATGCATATTCGCTCATACCACCTCACAAACATAGAAGATCAGAAGATCAATTTGAGGAAGGAGTAATGCCGAACCTCTTTAATTTAAATCTCCCACCAGAAGCAACACCGTATACTGTGGTCTTGGCAAATGTACCTCCACTTTCACCTAATACAGATGAAAATTGGGCAACTTTGAGAAATAAATCCCTTTACTTCTTGTCATCCAGGGTAGGACTTAAAAGCCATCTTTTCTCAGAGTTTAAAATGGTTAGACGAGCAAGATGGACAGGCACTTCAACTAAAACACTGAGGGGTGATTGTGTGGTCCTATCATTTCGATTCCCTCAATTGGTTGTGATGAAGAGAGTAGCCACAGGGATTTACGACCCACATCTTGTCAATATTCTTCCCCTTGGCTACTTTTACCCTCCTCCTCGACCAAATAGACGCATTACTCCCGTCCATTACCCGATTAGGAACTCGGAAGAGCCATGGGCTAGAAGCTATGGAATTCCTACATTCAATTATTTTGACACTCTTAGCGGTCTGGAAAACATTGACTGACTGAGGTTAACTACTATTAACCCCACTGTCCAAGGCACAGATAAAGATTCTTACTGTGAACTCTGCACGAGGGAAAAAATAGCTGTACTTGGGGAGAATACACCATTATCAGTGGCAACTATGTGTAAAGATAGGGAGCCCGGGGGGGGAGGTCTGGCGACAGAAGAGCACATGGGTTGGGGGGGACAACCAGCTATCCCTCTGTACCCAGCAGCCTTGTCTACCCCTTCGAAAGATCCACCGGTTCTCAAAATTTCATCATGGAACATAGCTGGTATCAGATCTAAAATTGATCATCCTATCTAGTGGGACTTCGTTGAATTGCAAGACCTGTTTTGTTTTCAAGAAACATGGACCCTGGAACCAGTGCACTTGAAAGGCTATAGAACATTTTGTACCCCAGCTGTTGCCGTCCCCCATGAGAGACCTAAGGGTGGTCTGAGTATTTATTTATCTAACAAACTAAAGTGTGGGAAAATCATCGAACCTGTTAAAGACATTTACTTTCAAATTTTGGTTCTTGATCTGGGTTGTGATACTCCGATTGTTGTTGTTAATATATATAATAATATTCCTGTTGACGATGTTACAAGTGTCTTTGAGGAAATTGACCAAGGTTTTTTTTAAACAGAAATTGATGGTAATCATGTAAGGAGATTTTAATTGTAATTTGTGCGAATTAACTAGCACGGGATGAAGGCCAGGGACATTTTCATTTTAAGCATCATTTTCTAGGGGATCAATTTAATTCTTTGTTAGCCAATTTTGACTTAGGGTTCGTTAATGAAATGTGCATTTCCGCTCCGATAGTAGTTCCAACATTTAATGGTAAAGGTTGTTCTACAACTATATACTTTATCACTATTTCTAATAACTGCAGGAACAGAATCCACTCCTTTAATGTTCCTGATATAGCGTTGAGTGACCACTTTCCATTATGCCTGTCTATTTTTCTACCTACTGCCCCAATATTAATCAACAATAGAGAATGTAATAGCCTAGATGCTGACTTGGCAATTGGCAAAACTAATGGATATACTTTAAAATGGGCCATGATAAACGAGGCACAGATAATTAAAACAGTGGTTGAAAAATGTTCCCTAGAAATTAATAAGTGTTTAGAGACAGATTTATCACCTGAAACTTGCCTTGCATCCTTCCTGGTAATATCGAATGAAATTAAATACTCCCTTCCTAGACAATTTAAGAATAGGAAGAAGGAGGGAGGATGGTTTGATTCTAGATGTACCAAGGCTTATGCAACTCTAAAAAGGCCCTGCATAATAATCCTAGATCAGCCGAGGAAATTCGCAGACTTAGGAAGGATGACAAAGAGGCAATTAAAGATAGGAAAAATACTATGAGGTCCGAAGCTTGGGAAGCTTTTCATACAGCCACCACAACAAATAACAGTGTGAGTTTTTGGAAAATTGTGAGAACTCCCTTTCTTAGTGAAGAGACTGGTCCGAAAATAGATATTGCTATATGCAACTCAGATTGGGTCAGACACTTCGCAAGAGTCTATGAAGGAGAAGAATATGAAGAAGGTCAAGTGGGGTCTTTGACCTCCCTTGACGACTATCCCCTTAATAGTAATTTGTCTTTTACCCTAGAGGAGGTGGAAAAGGCCCTGAGTAGAAGTAAGGGCGCAAAGGCTTCTGGGCCAAACGGGGTTCCCATAGACCTATTTAAGAGTATTCCAGCTCTGTGGGCGCCCCTTCTGGTTCAGGTGCTTAACGCCAGTTGCGTTGCTGAATTCCTGCCCATGTGGGTGGAATCTGTAATCGTCCCGATTTACAAAAAGGGAAATAGAGAGGATCCTGCCTGTTATAGGCCTATTTCCCTATTGGACTCCTTCACTAAAATTGCGTGCAGAATTATCCTAGACCGACTTTTGGAATGGGCTGAGGAAAACTCTGTCCTGTCTGATCTCCAGTATGGCTTTCGCTCCGGTCTGGGGACAGTAGAGCAGGGTTTGAATTTGCTCATGTTGGTCGGGAAATACACGAGGGCAAAACTGGGCAACTTGTTTTTGGCCTTTGTGGATCTCTCGGCCGCTTTTGATTGTGTGGTACATTCTAAACTGTGGTCTATACTGGAACATCTTGGGGTTGAATCCACCAATATTTATTTTCTTAAACGTTTTTATAGTAACGCGTTGGCTCGCGTACGTTTTGGCCTAAACGGAGAGCGCACAGACACAATACCAATCAGGAGCGGGATCAGGCAGGGTTGTGTCCTGGCCCGCTTCCTTTTTAACTTGTACATAAACGGACTGGAAGGTGTCTTGTGCAAAGATAGTTTGGATCCTCCCTTTGCAGGTGGCCGCCCAATACCCGCACTTTTGTACGCTGACGACGCTGTACTCATGTCACGTACTCAGGTAGGCCTACAGCGCGTGGTCGACAGTTTCTGCCGCTTTATGAAAGAGTTGGGCCTGAAAGTCAATACATCAAAGACTTTCACTATGTATTGTGGCAGGCAAAATAAATCCAAGAGACCAATCTTCATAGCGGGGCAAAAATTGGAATTTGCTAAACACTTTTCCTATCTTGGGATACATTTTGCCCAAAATGAGATGTGGTCTCAAGCTATTTCTGTTAATAAGCTTGAGCTTTTAAGATCTACGGTCGCTCTCAAAATCTTTTCCAGTAGGCTAGGAACTAGACCCCCTGTGGAACTGACTAAAATTTATAAAGCTAAATGTGTAGCTGGCGCTACCTATTGCAGTGGGGTCTGGGGTTTTGCTAACCCTGCGCCCATACAGGTTCCTGAAAATTCCTTTTTAAAATATATATTGGCACTTCCCAAAAGCTCATCTAATTTCAATTGTCACTCTGAACTTGGCCTTTGTTACATTACTGATCTCATTAAAATAGAGCAAGTTTTACTATGGCATAGAGTCTGGACCCAAGAAGCGACACACTTAAACAGAGATGTCCTGACTGATATTTTGAAATTGGAGGGTGCAACAAAAATCCCATGGGTGAAGTATGTTTTTAATTTCCTTAAAGATATTGGGAGAGAAGAATACTTATTGAATCCCACTGATATTTCAACAACTTCACGAAAAGATCTGAAGAAAGAGTGTTTAGCCCTTTTGGACTCCAATAGGCCTGCTGTGGAGGTCCTAAAACCCTCTATCCAGCAGCATCAATTGGTTTTAGCAACTTTTAAGATTCAGCCCTATTTAATCCATGTAACAAATAATTATGAGCGTTTTCTGCTTACACGTTTCAGATTTAATATCTTCCACAGACTGGTTAGCTTTCCTACAATTAATAACTGGACGCACGATCTACCTTTCTGCCCTTGCGATAATATCTCCCCCCAGAGTACCATTCATGTATTTCTTTCTTTTAAATTATATGATGAAATGAGGAAAACTGTTTTATTGCCTTTATTAAGAGAACTAGGACTTCGTCATTGTCGTGTGGCGATGATCAGTATTCAAGCCCTAGACAATCATGTATCTGTAGCAACAACAACTTTGTCTTTAAAAAATGCAATGATTATTAGGAAACGTAGGGACATTTAACTTGCACTTTATAAATGAAATTGTTTTCGCCCTTTGTATTCATTTTTATGAATATAAATGAACTTGTGTATTTTTATATAAACATGATATTTTATCTGTACTTGTATGATTGCACCGAAACAATCGAATAAAGATATTTTTTAATTTGAATTGACATTGCTGCTATATTTGTGCTCCAGAATCTATGCAGCCCGGGGCAGCCCCATATTTTATGGAAGAAGGTGCCCTCCTCCCCAAAGCCCCTCGTGCATTTGTTTGAGTCGCATTTGCCTATTTTATTGAGTCTTGAGTCTTGCTCTGGTTATGTAGGATCTATGTATAATTCTGATTTGAATCAGTCTAAAACATACCCTTATTGCTACCTCTCTGGGGCTTTGGGTAACTTCCAACCAGTCATCCTTTTCTAGGATCCCACATCTGATTCCCACTTCTCCCTGAGGACTAGTAAAAGGACTGGGGTGATATTCATAATTTTTTTATAGATAAGGGAGGTTGCCTTATCTGGTATTGGGCCTACCAATATTTTATATTTGAGCATGGCTTCTTCTGGTAATTGTTCTCCCGGCTCAGGTGTGTCTTTAGAACATGTTTCAGTTGTATGTACCGGAACGTTTGCGAGTCTGACATTTGATATTATAATTGCATTTCCTCAAAGTCTATCATTTTTTGTATTTTCCAAATTTCTCCAGATATTGAATGCCCAGGAGTGCCCATGTTTTGCTATTTTCTACAAGACAAAATTAAATGTGTTCCCCAGGTGTTGTGTTTAATCACTAGGTAAACGCATGTGTAGTAACCTTGAACGAGACTGGGAGTAGCCTAGTTTGGAAGATCAATCAGTATCGGTAAGAGCAAGTTGTAAACAGTGATAACAGCGCAGATCCTGTGGGAAGGAACTGAATGTGGTGTGAGCCAAGTTTTATTATATAAAAAGTGGGGATGCGTTTGCAAAAGTAAAGTTCACCAACAGAGTTGTGCTGAGCGGCCATCAGCCCAAACCTGCCGCTCCACTCAGTTGTGCCATTCACACGGAGGGTGTCGGAGAGTTTGAAGTGGGGCTCCCAGCTCTGTGGGAAGTTATGTTCCAGGAGGGGGTGCTCTATCCAGACTTGTTAGTTTCTTATAAGTGTGCCTTTAATTAGCTGCATTGCAATTGATTTAAGAGTGTTTCATCATCACTGTGCTAGCACAGCACTGTACATATAGACATATATATTGGATGTGACTATTCTACATTTGTTAGCTGGATGGCTGAATGTTTGTGTATGTTTCACCATCATTGCACCAGCATTGTACTGTCTACTATTGTTAGATGGATGGCTGAAAGGTTGTGTATGTTTCACCATCATTGCACCATTGTACTGTCAACTATTCTGAGCTGAAAGGTTGTGTATGCTTCACCATCATTGCATCAGCATTCAATCAATCAATCAGTGACACTTATAAAGCGCGCTACATACCCGTGGGGTCTCAAGGCGCTGGGGGGGGGGGAGCCGCTACTGCTCGAACAGCCAGGTCTTCAGCTTCTTCCTGAAGGAGAGGTGGTCTTGGGTCAGGCGCAGGTCGGTCGGGAGGGAGTTCCAGGTCTTGGCGGCCAGGTGGGAGAAGGACCTTCCTCCTGTAGTCGCTCTTCGGATGCGGGGGACGGCGGCGAGGGCGTGGTTGGCTGATCGGAGGTGGCGTTTGGGAGCGTAGAAGTTGACTCGGCTGTTGAGGTAGCTCGGGCCTTGGTCGTGTAGGGCTTTGTGTGCGTGGGTGAGGAGGCGGAAGGTGATTCTTTTGTTGACGGGGAGCCAGTGAAGGTCTCGCAGATGTCCGGAGATGTGGCTGGTTCGTGGGATGTCGAGGATGAGTCTGGCTGAGGCGTTCTGGATCCGCTGGAGTCTCTTCTGGAGCTTGGCGGTGGTCCCGGCGTAGAGGGCGTTGCCGTAGTCCAGTCGGCTGGTGACGAGGGCCTGGGTGACGGTCTTCCTGGTCTCGGTGGGGATCCACCAGAAGATCTTCCGTAGCATGCGTAGGATGTTGAAGCATGCCGAGGAGACGTTGTTGACTTGCCTGGTCATGGAGAGGGAGGAGTCCAGGATGAAGCCCAGGTTGCGTGCATGGTCTGTCGGTTTGGGTGCGGTGCCCAGGGCGGGAGGCCACCAGGAGTCGTCCCAGGCGGAGGGAGAGGAGCCCAGGATGAGGACCTCCGTCTTGTCCGAGTTCAGTTTCAGGCGGCTGGTCGTCATCCACTCGGCTACCTCTTTCATCCCTTCGTGCAGGTTGGCTCTGGCGGCGGCGGGGTCGTTGGTCAGGGAGAGGATCAGCTGGGTGTCGTCGGCGTAGGAGATTATGCTGAGGTTGTGTTTGCGTACGATGGCCGCGAGGGGGCTCATGTAGACGTTGAAGAGGGTGGGGCTCAGAGATGATCCTTGGGGGACGCCGCAGATGACTTCGGTGGCCTCTGACTTGTACGGTGGTAGGCGGACTCTCTGTGTTCTCCCGTCGAGGAAGGAGGTGATCCACTCCAGCGCCTTGTCCTGGATTCCGACGTTGCTGAGGCGCCGTACTAGGGTGCGGTGGCAGACCGTGTCGAATGCCGCGGAGAGGTCTAGGAGGATGAGGGCCGCTGTTTCTCCATTGTCCATCAGGGCTCGGATGTCGTCGGTGGCGGCGATGAGGGCGGTCTCGGTGCTGTGGTTGGCTCGGAAGCCGGACTGTGAGGGGTCGAGGGATCCGTTCGTCTCGAGGAAAGCGGCCATCTGCTTGTTGACGGTCTTCTCGATGACTTTGGCTGGAAACGGGAGGAGCGAGATGGGGCGGTAATTCTTGAGGTCGGTGGGGTCCGCTGTTGGTTTCTTGAGTAGGGCGCTGAGTTCGGCGTGTTTCCAGCTCTCGGGGAAGATGGTGGTGTCGAGGGATGTGTTGATGATGTCTCGCAGGTGGGGTGCGATGACAGCGTCGGCTTTGTTGAAGACGTGGTGAGGGCAGGGGTCGGTCGGTGATCCGGAGTGGATGGAGTTCATCGTGCGGATGGTGTCTTCGGTGCTGATCGGGGTCCAGGCGTGGAGGGTGGTGGTGGGGGGTGGTTGTTCGGTCATGGTGTGCGTTGGTTGGTTGTTGAAGCTGTTGTGTATGTCCGCGATCTTGTTGTGGAAGTATGAAGCCAGGGAGTTGCAGAGGTCTTGCGATGGGGTGATGTCGTTGTTTCCTGCGCTGGGGTTGGAAAGCTCTTTGACGATGTTGAAGAGTTCCTTGCAGTTGTGTGCGTTGTTGTCCAACCGGTCCTTGAATGCTGTTTTCTTGGCGGCGCGGATCAGCTGGTGGTGTTTCCGGGTGGCAAGTTTGAAGGAGGTCCTGTTGTCCGGTGTCGGTTCCCTTCTCCAGACTTTCTCGAGGGCTCGGCAGTTCTTCTTGGAGCTCTTGAGTTCGTCGGTGAACCATGGGGCTTTCTTGCTGCCGGGTCTGCTGGGCGGGGTCCTCAGTGGGGCGAGTTCGTCCGCGCAGTTGCTGATCCACTTCGTGAGGTTGTCGGCGGCCTGGCTGGGGTTCGCTGAGCTGGCAGGAGGGTGCTGGCTCAGGGAGGTGGCGAGCTGGTCTGCTGTGATCTTGTTCCAGCTTCTGCGGGCGGTCTGTTGCTGGTGGTGGTGGGTCGTTGTTTTCTTGAAGGTGAAGTGGACGCAGCTGTGGTCCGTCCATTGAAGCTCTGTGGTGTGGCTGAAGTTGATGTCCTTGCTGGATGAGAAGACAGCGTCGAGTGTGTGTCCGGCGAGGTGGGTGGGGGTGGACACCAGTTGCTTGAGTCCCAGGTTGGTGAGGTTGTCGAGCAGGGTGCTGGTGTTGCGGTCGTTGTTGTTCTCCAGATGGAAGTTGAGGTCTCCCAGGAGGATGTAGTCAGCGGAGGGGAGGGCATGTGGGCTGACGAAGTCGGCGATGTCCTCGCTGAATTGTGTGCGTGGTCCAGGGGGTCGGTAGATCAGGGTGCCTCTGAGGGTGGTGTTCGGGTTGGTGTGGATCTGGAAATGCAGGTGTTCGGCGGTGGTCAGGGAGTTGTCGGTGCTGGTCGTGAGACGGATGGTGCTCCTGTGGATGATGGCGATGCCTCCTCCCATCTGGTTGGCGTTTCGGTCCCTCCGGACGATCTTGTAGCCCTCTGGGATGGCGATGGCGATGTCGGGAGCTGAAGAGGCGTTCATCCAGGTCTCCGTGAGGAAGGCAACGTCTGGAGCTGTGGTGTCGAGGAGGTTCCAGAGTTCGATGGCATGTCTGTGGATGGAGCGGGTGTTGAGCAGGATGCACTTGAGGTGGGTACTGCTGGTGTTCGGCTTGGTGGGTGCTGGTGCGAGGCAGGTCCGGATGCAGGTGAACTTGCAGGCGTGGCAGCTGAAGGGTCCGTGGGTACGTCGTGGAGAGGCTTGATGGCATTCTGGGAGTCGGCCGGTGTTGAGAGCGGTGAGGGTGGCGGCGGAGTACGTCAGGCGGGTCGGTCGGGGTCTTCGTGGGCCAGGGGTCCTGGCGCTGGTCGCGATCCGGTCGCGGACGGGCGTAGACGGGCTTACCTTTGGCGCGCCTTCGGCGCACAATCGGCGCGCCCGCTGCGCGTGACCGCTGCGCGTCCGCACGGTCGCCATTTAAGGCGAAGTGCGCGGGTGGGCGGAGCAGCTGGGAGGCGGGAGCGGGGAGGGAACAGAAGAGAAAAAGGGGCGGGGCCAATGGCGGTGGCGGGAAGCGAGAGCGGAGGGCGGCGAGGTAGGCGGCCAATCAGGAAGGAAACTGGACACGGCACAGGGGATACAAAGAAATTAACAGGCACAAATTTAGGGCAAAACAAATAAAAACGGCAAAATACGCGAGCAGACGGCAGAAACAGACAAGCACAAATTTAGGGCAAAACAAATAAAAACGGCAAAATACGCGAGCAGACGGCAGAAACAGACAAGCACAAATTACGGGCAAAACGAGGAAAAACAGCAAAATACGCGAGCAGACGGCAGAAACAGACAAGCACAAATTTAGGGCAAAACAAGGAAAAACAGCAAAATACGCGAGCAGACGGCAGAAACAGACAAGCACAAATTTAGGGCAAAACAACTGGGAAACCAGAGGGGAGCGACCACGGCGTCAGCGAGGCCGGCGGCGAGGCAGAAGGCAGGCAGAGGGGGAACACACGCAGCAGCTGGTGGCCGTGCGGCGCGGGGGTGTCCCATAAGCATTGTACTGTCTACTATTGTTAGATGGAAGGCTGAAAGGTTGTGTATGTTTCACCATCATTGCACCAGCATTGTACTGTCAACTATTGTGATCTGAAAGGTTGTGTATGTTTCACCATCATTGCACCAGCATTGTACTGTCTACTGTTGTTAGATGGAAGGCAGAAAGGTTGTGTGTGCTTCACCATCATTGCACCAGCATTGTACTATCGACTATTCTGAGCTGAAAGGTTGTGTATGTTTCGCCATCATTGCACCCGTATTTGACTATCAACTATTCTGAGCTGAAAGGTTGCGTATGTTTCACAATCATTGCACCAGCATTGTACTATTGACTATTCTGAGCTGAAAGGTTGTGTATTCTTCACGATCATTGCACTAGCATTGTACTGTCAACTATTCTGAGCTGAAAGGTTGTGTATGCTTCACCATCATTGCACCAGCATTGTACTGTCTACTATTGTTAGATGGAAGGCTGAAAGGTTGTGTATGTTTCACCATCATTGAAAAGCATTGTACTGTCAACTATTGTGAGCTGAAAGGTTATGTATGTTTCACCATCATTGCACCAGCATTGTACTGTCTACTGTTGTTAGATGGAAGGCAGAAAGGTTGTGTGTGTTTCACCATCATTGCACCAGCATTGTACTATCGACTATTCTGAGCTGAAAGGTTGTGTATGTTTCACCATCATTGCACCAGCATTGTACTTTCCACTATTGTTAGTTGAAAGGTTGTGTATATTTCACCATCATTACACCAGCATCATACTGTCTATTCTTGTTGGTTGACTGGTTATCAGAAGCAGGCAAACGTTATAATAAATGTTAAGAGGGTGAATAATACAAAGACTTTCATCATCTTGCTAAGACAATTCATATATGAAGGCATATGCAATATTATACACAATATTATAGCAATTTACTGTACTTCTACAGGGCAAATATAAACCTAAGCATCTCAGGTGTAAATGTAAGTTCTGCCAGGAAACCCCTTTGTGGATGATCTAACGCTGTTACCTGGTTAGTAAGAGTGTAAGAGCCCTTCTTAGACACAAACTGGGCACCCCTCACGGAGGGTTCATGGAGAGAATATCGATGTAAAAAATATAGAATGCAAAAATATTGATGAAAAAATATAGAATGAAAAACTATCGACTCCCTATACCTAAACAGGTAAGTACAAAAATATCAGGAAAAAATATTGATGTAAAAAATATAGTTGCACAAAAAAACGATTTCATATATTCATTCACTGAAAAAAAATAGGTTTCAGGGACGTTATATTTAGAAATTAGCATTTAAGAAACCTTAGAAATTCACTGAAAAAAACCATAGGTTTCAGGGACGTTATAGTTAGTTGGACATTTCACTCCTACAAACCAGAGAAATTTGACCGTTATAGTTAGTAGAGTTAGCTGTAACTTGCGCCCCCGCAATGCATTGATAATGACGTCACATATTACATCGCTCATAACATGGTCAGTGGCATCACTGGTGACATCACTGATGACATGTCAAATGACATCACTGATGACATCATCCATCCGATAATTTTGATGCACCTCCTCACACCCTAATATAAGCTTTGAAACACCCACTCTAAAATACAGACTACCATTTTTGAAATCATAGACAAACCAAAAGGACTTGCTACGTACCCACTGACTGACACAGGAGAACCTGCTCTCTCTTCAACGAAGCAAAGCAGGATTGCTTTTGAGCAAGGGGAGCTGCATGTCAGCAGATCTCCTTGCTCAAAAGCAATGCCCGCTCCCGCAAGAGGCCGCAGGACCGTGGGGACATTGGGGCTCCCCCAAAAGTCCCCAATGGTAAGGACAGGCCCCAGGGGATAGGGTCCCTGGTGAGAAAATGAAAGAATTGGAGCGGGTTCCTTTTTTTGTTTCGAGTTTGGACTCACGACTCCAACACGGCTCTCAGCCCCCCATGTAATTGCCCCACCTAAATAAATAATTAAGTAGTATATAATGTAGAAGGTAGTATTTCTAAAGTTCTTTTAAAAAGGTACTGTGATTGAAGTTAAGGACAAGATTACAATTGATAGAGTTATTAAAAATATATAACATTTAAAAATAAGAGTTACATTTGAAAAGTGTGTTGTGTTGTAGTGCATTGAGTTTGTGCTTTTGTTTTGTGAATTTGCGCTGGGTGCGAATCCCCCCCTCAAAAAAAAAAGAATTGCATGTGTAAAAAAAAAAATGTGTTAAGTTATAGGGTGGCTCTAAAAAGAGCCCTTGTTTTTATTGTGAGTGTGTTGTACATGCAAGTGCAGATGCAGAGCATTAGATTGTTGAGAAAGACTCTGTTTCCCTGATCTGTGATGTGTACTCCATCACTCCTATAGATGCCATCCATATCAAAACGTAGATTGTTGTTATATATGGAGCCCATCATATGGTCTCTGAGGTAAGCAGAAACAGCTTTATTGACATTCTTTGTAGCTTTTTCAATCTGTGCACAGGATTGATTGGACCAGATCCCTTTCTGTCTTTGGCATATGTTAGAGTATACAAAGACAGTTTAGGGAAAAAGCAACATCAATTCTGCAAAGGTTTCCTTCATAAGCATTTCCAGACCTACCCCAGTCAATATGCCTAGGTCATTGCCACCACAGTGCACATTCATGAGGTCAGGGGGTTGGTGTTGCAACAAGGTTTTAACCAAAGGCATCCATTTTTACCACTTTAATCAACTCTGTGCAATCCATTTAATATCCTCATTTTGCACAGATAGGTCTTTGTCAATACTTCTGCGTTAAGCATACCTTTTGCACCAGAAAACATAGCTGTGCCGAACAATCCATACTGTAAGCGCCTTGAAAGGATGTCTGGAAGCAATGAAAAGGTGTCTGTAGCTGAGGTAGTAAGTTGGTAAAATGAGAGGTATGTAAAATGGTGGACAAGATGCTGTTTTTTAAAAAGTAGAGAACTGTTAATGTTAATGTTAAAAATGATTTATAAAGCGCACATACACCGGATGGTTTCATGGCGCAGAATTGATTGGCTGTTCAAGAACAGTGGGGCATATTATCGAGGACCGGTGTTAAAATTATCACCGTTTTATCAGCCGGAAACTGCCGATAAAACGGCAATAATGGGCTTGATAATATGCTCTTGTTAATTCCTATAGAAGCCCGTGTTCTTGTGTGAACATGGGCTTCTATGGGAATTAACAAGGGCGTATTTTCAAGCCCATTATCGCAGTTTTATCGACAGTTTCCTGCCGATAAAATGGCGATAATTTTAACACCGGTCCTTGATAATATGCCCCATTGTGTATTCAAAACTAGGGTGCATGTTATTCTCTTTATAAAGCATGTTTCGTATTGGTTAGTAAAAAATGTTTGAAAGGTGCAGTAGAAAGGATAACGTCATATTTTGCAAAGTCAACCACACCTGCTGTTTGCATTTGCAACATTGTGTGATGAACTTTAAAATATGGTGAACTTGTGACCTGTCAGTTTAGTTGAATGTTCCATGAACTGTTACCATGGAAACTGGAACTAAGCAGAAAGGGGTAGGATTGAAACTTCACTGTGGACTTAAAATGTGAAATTGTAATTTGTATATATCTGAAATGTTGTTAAAGTAGGATTTCCCTAGTCCATAGTTTATTTAGAAGTGGTGTGTTCTTGAAAGAGAGTGGTATTTTTATTTGTAATATATTTTTGAACTCCTGTATGAATTTACGGCTCCATCGCAGAGGTGCACAGTGGAGTTGTGCCTTTAAAAAAATCTAGAAGCAGTTTGAGCACTTTTAGAAGTCAGTTGGTAAGGGTTAATATGTGTAACCATTAGAAATATGTTTTACAATTTGACATAATCTAGGAAGCAGTGTGATTTGTTCCATGTATTTGTTTGGAGAAAGAAGGGTAAAGTTTGCCATTACTGGGTTTACCTTGCTGAGACTAGTGCCTTATAAGTATTGTGTGCAAAAGAAAATCTTTTAAGAGTTTGTAATATTTTAAATTCTACAAATCAATTTTGGAAGGCTAGTTTTAAATTTGTGAGGATGTATTATTTATTAGGTATATTTTAAACATTTTAAAATTATTCAAAATCTGCGGTGTTTGAAATATATTATTAAATGTAGAGATGTATATAGTAATTTGTTTGTATTGTACTTAAATGTTGTTTGGAAAAGACTCTGTATAGTAATATGTGTATTTTGGAAGATGGATTAGTGATTATGTAAGTTTGTTTTAGTATGTGGATATGTACATTTGTAGTATACCGTATCATTTTAGCTGTTGGTTTACATTTGGAGGTGGAGTCTGTCAGGTTTTAAGGTGTGGGGGCCGCTACGGTTGAGATCCACGCCTCCACGTAGCACCTGAGCATCATGTTCCCTCGCTCCTCCCCCCCACGAGGATGATGGCGGCAGCTGGCTGGCATTAGTACTGCTCCTGTTTTTGTGCTGGTGTTTGCTGAGCGGACTCTGTCTTTGGATGCTAGCATGCTAACAAATGGATAAACCGGCTGGCGTAACTGCACAGGATAAGCATTACCGCATTTTATATTATAACTGCTTGGAGAGACAGACTACCTGCAATTTATAGTCTGCTTCAGGAGGATGCTGCTCTTTCGCTCCTGGTATCCGGAGCTGGTCTCCCCCTGCCGCTGCAAGCCTTCTGCCATCTGGTGCGGCCGCTGTGTAGAGAGGACTACCTGTCCCAGCATTCTAAGCGGCAGGAGCCTGTCGAAAGCTCTGTTCCTCGGAGGACTCTGTGGAATTGCGGGCACTCGAGGGGAAGGGTAAAAATTGTACAACAAGCCCTGCTTCGCCCTTCTGAGCGCATTGTTGATTTATCTACGGAGAATTCGTAGATGAGAGACTATTGATGACTGGCAGCCTGATGCAGTTAAGTCCGGTCATGGTTTTTTTCTTTGTGTAAATAAGCCTACCTGAACTTTACCTGAAAGCTTGCTGCTTTTCCTTATTTCTTGTGTCCAGAGCCGGTCTCATCCCTGCCGCCGCAAGCCTCTTGTCAACTGGCCCGGCCGCCGAGTGGGGGACAACGGGACCGTACGCGCTTAGCATCAACGGGATGCCCTGTGTACTCTTGGGGGCTCTGTGAAAGTTGAGGCAGCACTTAAGCATCTGTCACAGCATTCAGGATTCCAAGATTCGTCGATTCATCGATTCGAGACTGCTGACAGCAGATTTGAGGCCTTTTTCTTTTCTGATCTTTTGCCCTTCGCTCCCAAAACGTTTGGCGCTTCTGGGTGAGTCTTTATGTGTTGTCCCAAGACATTGCCAAAAAATATTGCTAGAGAACTTAATACATTATGTCCAAACTACTGAATGCACGTACTAAAGCAAGAGCCCATCGCCAACAAGTTAGAGAGGCAGCTGAAGTAGCTAAACAGACAGATAAAGGGGCGGATAAGGACGAGGTCTCTGCCCATTCCTCTGAGAGCTCAGATGAGCTGGATGATCCCCTCATATCTATACCTTTACCTGTTTTAACCAGCTCAGGTGACATGGCATCGGAGGAGCCCGCAGAGGGAATGGATAATCATACTGCTTCTGAGGTGGCTCAGATCGGGTTATCTATCCAAAACGGCCTGAAAGAAGATAGAAAAGCTCAGACGCCTGCGGTACTTAAAATCCCCAAACAATTTCCTCTGTTCAAGAAAAAGCCTAGCATGGTGGTACCCAGTAGCCGGGTTCAACCCATAGTTTTTACGGGTTCAAGCCATATCTTAGAAATACCAGTGACATCTGCAGTTATGGTTCCTCCTGGAATCGTGGGCTTAACATCAAAGTCATCTTATAAAATACCATTTAACTTCTTACCTTCTGTTGAAAAAAGCTCACCACCTGTAGGTAAAGGAGGGAATGTTTTGATAAAATCCACAGTACCACAACTTGACCTCAAATCTGTGGGTGTTGCGGATCCATTTAGCCCAATTATAGGGATGGATACTGAG
The DNA here is from genome assembly GCF_964263255.1 of Lissotriton vulgaris. Classification (NCBI taxonomy): domain Eukaryota; kingdom Metazoa; phylum Chordata; class Amphibia; order Caudata; family Salamandridae; genus Lissotriton; species Lissotriton vulgaris. The sequence continues at coordinate 2,136,842,806 of NC_141691.1, read as the reverse complement.
ACTGTGGGGGAGCTTCAGATGTCAGTTAAAGATATGCTCAATTTGATTTTAGACGAGGTGAGGGAACTGAAACGGTTTAAAAAATCTGAACTGACTGTGATACATCAACGATTGGACAAAATCGAGGATCTGGTGTCCACTTTTCCCGCTCGTCTTCAGGAGGCTGAGAGTAGAATCTCTGGTCTGGAGAATAAATGACGGAGGTTAAGATGGATGCTAAAATCATGATCCAAACCTCTAAGGCTCTAGAAACCAAACTGAATGATTTGGAAAATTATAACCGAAGATCCAATCTAAAAATAGTAGGGGATCTGGAAGGAATAGAGGGGTCAAATATGGTTCACCGGGTTACCTCTTTTCTTCAGCATGAAGTAATTCCTGAATTCAAGGGAGACTTAACGATCACCCGAGCTCATCGGATTCCGGCCGAGCGCTTTCCCAATTCTACGCTCCCCGCACTATTTTGATGAACTTTGCGGATGTCCGTGTAAAAGAGACGATTTTATCGAGAGCCATTAAACAGAGACAGTTCCCCGCCAATGCCACTACAATGTGTCGAATCTTTTCGGACATGTCCGGTGCTGCAGCCCGGAGAAGGAAGGAATTCGTAAAAATTCTTCAGCTGTTCAGAGCCAAGGGTGCCCAAGCTACGATTGCTCAGCAGTCAAAATTAAAAGTTCTAGTCAAGGGCAAATTCTACATGCTGACAGATATCGATGAAAGACAGGAGCTGCTCAATAAGATCTTGTGTGGCTAGAAGGACTTGACTTGACTTTACCTTACTTAATTTCTTTTTTTTCCAAAAGGTTTCAAAAATTCCAAAAAAAAAGCTTGTTTTCCTATTTGAATAGGAACTTTTTTTATTCTTGTGGGGGATGGGGCTGGGGTAAGGGTGTTTGGGGGGTTAAGGGGTGTAATAACAAGACACCTCAATGTTAGGGGTTAAGGCTCAGTGGCCAGCGTGGGGTGGTAAAATAGGAGTAGGAGATGGGCCACGGGGTGAGGGGAAGGTGGGGTTGGGGAAAATGGGTGGAGGGGTTGAAAAGGGAGAAAAAAAACTGAAGTTTTCGGTGCTTTTCGTTGCTTGGTCTTTTTGTGCTATGGGCCTTATTGGCCAGATTTAGCTAACATAAGGAACGGCGGTAGAATGGAAAATGTGCATCATCTTTAAAAATGTATTTGTATAATTATGAATGTCTATTAGTCGGGGTCTTAAAATAATCTTCTTTAATGCCAATGGATTAAACAATAAGAAAAAAAAGCGAGCTATAGAGACATGGATAAAAACTGAAAATCCTGCTGTAATAATGCTACAGAAGACTCACATCCCAGCTGCCAAAATAGACGATTTCTCCATGTTTAAAATCTGGGCTTCATATCGGGGTTTCTCTTCGTTTACAGCATCCCAACAGGGAGTTGCGCTTTTTTTAAATAAAAATTTGGGTGTTGACATTCTACAGACAGAAGACTGTGGCTCAGGTCATTGGTGCTGGGCCACATGTAAGGTTAAAAATAGACAAAGGCTGATTACCTTTGTTAGCTTTTATGCCCCAGTGGATGACAATTCCCGGATCTATGATGATTTGTTTCAGTCTTTGCTAATGGTGGGAGGAGATATTGTTATCGGAGGTGATTTTAATATTCTTATGAATGTTAAATTAGATTCTACAACTTTTTAAAAAAAAGAGCTTAAACCTAAATCACCTAAATCTATTTCCAATAATATGACAATACTTGATCTATGTGACCCCTGGCGAACACAAATCCACAAATAAAAGATTTCAACTGTTGGTCTGACAGGTTTAAGTCTTCCTCCCGCATTGACTTTTTTCTTGTTTCCAGGCAACTCTTACATAATGGCTTTTCTGACCATGCGATGTTAGCTATTGAGCTTGATCTGGGGTCCTTAAACAATGGGTATTTATTAAGACACATTTGCATGATGAAACCTGGGTTTCCCTATTAAAATCAGAGATTAAAGACTTTATTGCTCGCAACATTGGCACGGCTCCTCTCCGTATTATCTGGAATTCCCTGAAAGCCTTTATCCGGGGTATATCCGGGGTATAGTTATTGGAAAAGATGCAGCAGACTGGTCTTCTGTTAGAGAAATAAGAAATTCACTACAACAAAAAATCCAGGTTTTAAATGCGCAACGACAATGTAACCCCTCTAGTAGCGTTCAAAAACAATTAAAGAAAGCTAAGCGGGAACTCAGTGCCAATTTCTTCGCCCGGAGCGAAGAGATCTTTCATAGACAAACACAAAGAATCTATGAAGAAAGTAACTTCACAGGTAAATTTTTAACCTGGCAGGCTAAAGAGCAAGCTGCGGCAAATTTGATACGTTCTTTAAAATTCCCAATAACGCATAGAGAGACAGCAGAGCCGGCAGAAATTGGTTCAATAATGTTCTCTCACTAGCAAACGATTTATAGTAAGCATCATATTATTGATCATCATAAGTTATACGATTTTCTAGGTAGATACGCATTGCCCACTTTTACACAAGCTGACCAAGTGAGAATGGCTAGCCCATTCTCTAAGGAAGAAGAGTCGGTGATAATGGACCTCCCAAATGGCAAAGCTTGTGGCCCGGATGGGCTTCCCGCCGAGTTTTTTAAGGTCTTCTTTAGTTCCTTTTCTGATTTTCTCTTGTTAATGTTAAATTCTATATTTGTGGCTTTATTGCAGGTCGACAAATAATTATGAACACACATTGGCCTTGGATTATTTTTGAGACACGGGGAGTTCCGGCTTTTAATTTTACTATTTGATTCGGAAAAAGCTTTTGATTTGGTGGTTTGGGCAACACTTTTTTTTAATTATTTTGCAGGATTTTGGGATCCCACAACAAATTATTAATTCAATTCAGAATCTATATACAGGTGCTAAAGCCAATGTGGTAATCAATGCAGCCATGGTAGGGTCAGTCTAAGTCAAGCGGGACAAAAGGCAAGGTTGTCCCTTGTCGCCTATTTTTTTATCTTTTTTCATCGAACCATTAGCAGCCGCAATCTGGAATTGTGTGAGTGTCGCCCCCCTATTTCCTCTATGGCCAAAATTAAATTATATGCCGACGATATTATGTTACTAATTAAACCTGATATGCAATCACAAATGCAGGCCTTACAGATCTTTGAAGAATTCGAGGCCTTAGGGGGTCATCGGATTAACAAAAAAAAGACGGAAATCCTGGTTTGTGGGGGGATAGACCCCGAATAACAGCCTGATATAGGTGGCTGCATTAATCAAAGACCCAAAAGATATTTCTTTTTTTTTTCAGGCTTCAGTTCTACATTTATATACACTTAATTTTGTTCCTCTTCTTCAGAAGGTGCGCTTAATGTTTGCACGGTGGAACCCGTTGCCATTATCAATTCTTGGTCGGGTAGCACTGACAAAAATGGCCGTACTCCCTCTATTTAATTTTTTATTTTCGACCATTTCTTGTTTTTTGCCTGGTGCTTTTTTTTCGAAAGTAGAATCTATGTTTTCAGGCTTTGTGTGGGAAAAAAGACGCCTCGAATTGCAATAGGGACACTCTATGAGGACACGGAGCACGGAGGTCTTTCCCTACCCAATCTCAAAGATTATTACAATGCTTATTTTGCACAGTATTTGGCCAGAAAATGTTTACGATTTAATTTGCCTTGAGATCCAAATCCCCTCCCCTCTTCAGGTTCCCAAATCACCTAAATTTGTTCGCTACAAGACTTTGAATTGTTTTTTTAAAAGACGCAACGTTATGCCTAAAAGATATTCCCTCCCCTTATGAGTGTTTTTGCATTAATAGGGATTAAAATTGGCTCAGGAATACTTGCAAATTGGGAGCGTGCTGGGTTCACCACATTGTCAGATTTTGTTAAGAATGGATACTGGATAACCTTGGCAGGAATGGTATGTTTATTTCAGGGGAATTTTTTGTTGATAGGTTCCTACAATCTGATTTACAAAAGTCTGGAACAAATGGACCCATTACACATTAGCAATCCTACAGAGTTGAATAAGGATCTTTTTTTGGATATACGGGTAAAGAAACTGGGGGAATGGAAAAGCTGTTTAGCACAGAGTAGGGAGGGGGTCTGAGCTCTAAAGCAATTAAAAAATGGCAGAAACAGGAGAACCATGGGTTATCCCTTAATACCTGGAAAACCATTAATAAATTTAATTTTAGTTTATAAAGGGGAGCCAATTGGCGCATTTGGCAAATGGCTTTTGTATCGTACTCCAGCGGCCATTGCCAAAATGTATACCAATGCCTCATCAAATTGTTTTAAATGTCTACATTATGATCCAGCCAACTGGTCTCATATAATGGTTCATTGCCATAAAATTAAGCTATTTTGGGATGAAATTTTCACTTTTCTTCAACTATATTATAAGATTAGGATTTTTTGGAATGTTAAATTGATGCTATATGGCTTTGATCCGGATCTTTTACTTTTAGATCATCCTGTAGAACTGATATATATTGTAATGGCAGTGGCTAGGTCATTAGTACCTCAGAATTGGCGTTCAACTTAGGTTCCTCTGTTTCAGGAATGGTTGCAAAAAATGAAGAATGTTAGAACAAGCGAACAACTCTATGCTCAGAGAACTGGGGGGATGAAAAAGTTTGAAAAAATGTGAGGATCGTAGTTTGATTAATCGGTGTATAAAAATTTATTTTCAATCTGAAAAGAATGTGAAGGCTTGTTTGTATGTTTAGGAAATATGTTCTTTATGTTTTGATCATGATGTTACCAAGAACTTCAATAAAATAAAAAAATAAAAAAATAAAAAGTTTTAAGGTGTGAATGAATGATTACAAACTTGGTATAGCGCATGGCTACCCGAAGGCATCCCAGCACTTTAGAGCCAGGCATGAAACCACAACTCAGCAAAACAGGAGAGTCTTCAGCCATTTCCTAAAAACGAGATGGTTGAGTTTGTGCCGAATGTTCTCGGTGTGCATGGATTTCTGTCCCAAGTATGTTTCTACTTATTTATGTATTTTCATTTGTCTTATACATTTGAAGGTGCATGATATATAACAAAGAACTGTTGTTGCTTTTTATGTGGTAGGGTCCAGACTGTGAGGACTAGTAGATGGGTTGAAAGTGCTCCCATAAGGTCTTATGAATTAGGCATCTTTTTTCTAGTCTTTAGAAAGGTATAGTTGAATGATGCCGCATAATTTTAGATAGAATGGTTAAGATGCAGCAGAAAATTGTGTTTTGAAAGATGCTCCCATAAGGTGTTATTAATTTTTTTTTTCCTAGTCTGTAGAAAGGTATAGTTGAATGATGCTACATAATTTTTGATCGAATGATGAACATGTAGCAGAACAGTGTGGTTTGAAAGATGCTCCCATAAGGTGTTATTAATTAGGCTTTTTTTCTGGTCTGTATACAGGTATAGTTGAATTATGCCACATCATTTCAGATCGAATTGCGAAGATGCAATACAAAATTGTGTTTTGAAAGATGCTCATATAAGGTGTTATTAATAAGGCTTCTTTTTTCTAGTCTGTAGACAGGTATAGTTGAATGATGCACCTAGAGCACCTAAGGCCACTTTGGACCGATTAACTTTTGTCCACACCTTTGGGAATCTCTCCAACAGAATCCAGAGTATGGTCCGGAAGCATTGGCCAATATTGAACTCGGGACGTTTGACCCTTCCTCGTCCTTTAGTCGCCTTCAAGAGGGGTCCAAACCTAAAAGACAGACTGGTGCATACCAGACCACGTGAAGACCAACCAAGAGCCGTAGGTTCACTGTGGAACCTCCCTCCAGTCCAGGGACATCACCCCTGTGGCAATTGTCAGGTGTGTGCGCAGACGACTAAGTCGGTCGAAATTGATATTGGCGCATCTAGACCCTGGAAACAGATAAAGTTTACCAACTGTAACAGTGACCGTTTGATCTATCTGATTACCTGCCCCTGTGGATATAAATATGTGGGCATGACCACACGGAAGGTCCGAATAAGAATATCGGAGCACAAAAGCACCATTCGTTGTGCCAGACAGGCCACGAAACTAACCACCCACTTCCTGGAAGCAAAACATCTAGCTACGGAATTTCATTGGACTGTCCTGGAACAACCTTTCATACCATCACACACAGCGGATGTGGCAAAGTACCTAATGATTAAAGAACAAAGATGGGTACTAAAACTTAACACACATAACGAAGGCCTAAATGATGAAATCCCATGGTCCACGCTGTAGTCTGCTATCCGTAATGTATTCCATGAACTGAGATACCACTAACTACGTGAATAGGTCCTTAAACGTAGTTCTTTCCTGGTTAGTAATCACCAGCCCCCTGTAGGCTAAGACCCATAATGAGGATATTTACATCTTGTCCACTTTTACTAGTTAATGCATGAGCGCATTGGGTTTTCTGTGCAAACCACCTCGATCTGCAGAGGTTGATTATTCTCTTATAGAGAATTCTTTCCAATATACATCTATAGTATTTTTCATAACAACATATATCACAAGGCTGTAATTTATAAATGTAATGAGTGCTGGCCTTTAAATCCTCTACCATTCTACCTCGCGTATATGCGTCTAAGTCTGTGTTTATTTACACTGCCCCTGTGGTTCCCTTGACAATGTGTCCGACAATCGACCAATTACATCCGTGGTTTACATTGGGTTAACCAATGGGCATGCTCGTTTTACTGTAGATGCGAGCGGAACCAATGACAACACGCGTCCATGCACACCACGTGATCGGACTACCAATGGCAGCGCATTTAAATACAGCTTCGCGCTCGCCTTCTGGTACCTCTCCAGCCAGCCAGGACGCCGGCCCCGGAGTACCGACGGATAGTTAAGACGAGCTGCTCTCTTCCTGATCACTCGCGACAATGCTCCGTTCTCAAACGAATCCACTTCACACGATGGAGGTCTCTCTCCATCGCACTTGGGAACGGTAGCATTTGACATCTGTGCGAGCCTCACTGACTTCCGGTTACTGATAGTAGAGGGTGCTTGTATCTTGTTGTGCACACGATGACTTACATGTGTTTCACATGTTTTTTAGAGCGGTGCTTCATTTTCCCCTGAGCCGCTGCCAGGTGGGGTGAGGCAAGTCTACCTTACAGATCAAGGTAAGAACTGGATGGCGTTTGGATAATATTATGTATTTCCGAATGGATGATAACTGACTCTCTAACAATAAGAGTGTATATATCAACTTCTTTAGTGTGATTTCAATACTGATCCATAGATCATGGACTTATTCCATAGCCCATAGGATACAGATAGTCTAACCTGATACCCACTCCCCCTTTTTTTCCACAGTGATCGACACTGACTGTAATGGCATTTGGACTATACAGGTGACTTGTTGCACTTGTCTTATTTCTCCTTTTGTCACTTTGTTCACTTTATTATTTATTCACGTTGTGCAGTAGCCTTAGCATTGTAGTCCTGGTCCTGATGAAAGCAAGGACGCAATAGTCCATGTTTGCTGAAACATGTCGACCAACCCTACCTCAGGCAATCTACATAACCTGACTGCCTAAGGTCACATATATTTTTAACCTTGGTATTGAGAGCATACATAGAATGAATATCGTTCCGTGCTCTTCTAACTAATTTTAACACACTCTTTTGTCTTGGTTTCTTCTTTTTTCACTCACATTTACTTGCACTGCACACCCCAGTCCCATGTCTCTTTCCCACTCATTAAGATCGAGTGGTAGACCACACTGTAGTCAAAAACCACCTAAGGGACTTCCTTACCACCAGGTCATCCTTTGATTGTGGCACTGATTTTCTCAGACGGGTGGTCCGGATAAAATCCCAAATGATGAAGGGCGGATCCGTATGGTGACTGATGGGTATTTTCCTCATCCCTTGGGAGCCTTCTGTGCCGAATCAATTCTGAACTCTGGGTGATCAGGGTACTGTGGTGGATTAGGCGACTAGCGTACACCTCTGAGCTGTGTTTGGTTTTAGACCCTCTGGTACCTTTTGTTGTTTTCATAGTTGAATGATGCCACATAATTTTAGATAGAATAGGGAAGATGCAGCACAAAATTGCGTTTTTAAAGATGCTCATATAAGGTGTTATTAATGTAGTATATGTCTCAGTTTATAGGTTTCACTATCTTTCAGAAATATTTTATACATTTTTTTTGATAACATGATGATTTGAAAATGTAGAGACATATATATGCATGCTTTTAACAATATGGACACACTTATAGTTCAGTTATGTCATTCGGGTGGTGGATGCGAGCAAGCTAGGTCTTATGTGGGGAGCCGTTTGGAGAGAATGCCTCCAACGTGAAGTAACCCCCACCACTGGTCCCATGAAGTGAAGCGCAAATTGCTTTCACTTTCGGACACCTGGAATTGCCAGGACAGTCCGGTACAAAATTGTGAGTTTTACAATTTTTGCATGTTTTCACATTCACCACTGAGGTAAGGGTACGCCTTAACGTGTGTACACCGCCCAGTGGACTCTTCTTTCAATATTTATGTGGTCCTGATGAAAGCTCAGCCGACTTGGCTATTTTGAGCAGAAACATGTCGACCGTTTGATCACTATATGGACACAGTTGGCTCAAACTAATGGCCAATTGTTTGTCGACATTTGATTTTAACTAGAGCTTGCTGTGCCTTTATTAAAATTAATTTTTGGCCACAGTTCACTCTATTTTAACTACACTTATCACTATTTCACTATTGACTCACGAAAAACCAGCTCCACTGCAATTACAGGTGTTGTAGCACACCGGGCAGGCATTCGGCACGCCCGGTGGAATCCGATGATGAAGCATGTCACCCACTAGGTGGGTGAGTGAGGGTTTTCTTAAAAACCTCTAGGGTTTTTCGTATACTTTTTCACATTTCACGTTTCTTCATTTTGCCTTTTATCTCTTTGGTTGAAGACATTAGCCCTTATGTGTTTTTGCCATAAATTGTAGTCACTCCTTTGTTGTTATTTATATATTTATGAGTTATGTAATAGTCTGCTGTTTTGTATTTGGCTAGGCAAAACTCCCATGCACCTATAAAAACACCCAAGTACTCGCCATGCAGTGTTACAATGCTGCAGGCACTACATATGCAGCGCTGTAATCACTCAGGCATTACTGCTGCACTGATGCAATCATTTAGACACTATCTATGCAGTTATGCAATCACTAAGGTATTAGTTATTTACCTATATAATCACCCAGGCACTACTGATGCACTCTTTAAATCATGGAGGCACTACCTTTGTACTCATGTAATCAATATGCCAGGAGTCATGCTGTTATGAAATCACCCAGGCACTACTTTTGCACTGTTTTATTTACTCAGGCTCTACCTCAATAGTCCTGTAATCACCCAAGAAGTACCTATGCACTTATAAAATCACTCAGTCACTTGGTATGTACTTATGTAAAACCCCAGGCATTATCTCTGTAGTCATGCAATCACCAAGGCGTTACCTATTTAGTCCTTTATTCCCTTCGTACTCTTTCAATCACATAAGCTCTTTTTGTGTACTTATGTAATTTATCACATACTTTTAAGATCGCTCAGTCACTACCTTTGCACTTCTGTAATCACTGAGACAGTATCTTAGTAGTTAAGTAATCACCCAGGCGGTACTCATGAACTTATAAAATCATCCACTCACTTGCTATGTATTTCAGTAATCCCCCAGATATTACCCTTGCAGGCATGGAATCACCCAGAGTCTAGTGATGTACTACCACTACAGTCATGCAATCATGCAGGCTGTACCTATGCACACTACCCTTGCGGTCGTAGAATGACCCATGCCCTTATGTTGCATTCATCCATTCACCTAGGCAGTACTCAATGACTCATCTATGCCTTTAGGTGCTAATTATACATGTCAGAACTCATAAATATTGTTGGGTTGCTCAGGAGCAGTACCCTCAAGAAGTCCACCTTCCAGTAATAATGACTCAAGTTTAATTGCACTGAGGATAAAAAGTGGCTATATGGGGGAAGGAATTTGGGAAGGGTACTGTAGGGAGAGAGACCTGGAACGAGACGTTCTCCTCAGTTAGCTTTCCTGATAAACTCTTGAACGAAACTAGCATGGTTAAATAACAACATACCTGTAAAGAAAAGCAGTTTACTTATGAAACACTAATACCTTCTTCACAAGGAATGAAATGGCTGTTCCTAAACTTTTCCACACAAAATATAACAATATTGACTCTATGAACAATCTCGTGATTACATAAACACTATGCTCCAGAGAGAATTTCACATTCATATAAAACAATGTAGTTGGTTTTTTGTCACACTGTCTCTTTCTTAAATTATGATCTGTATGTAACACTGTTAAGAAACAAAACGCTAATTCCAACAAGCAATGTTATAATGCACAACAAGTTCTTCTATATTCTAAGAATATTTGTATATAATTATTTTAATAATATTACATGAAAATTATTTTTTTCAGATATTTTCCATTATTATTCAGAAAGATTCACCACGACAAAAAAGCACAAAAGAAAAAAGAACAAAGAAAACAGTACTATTTAAAGAAGAGACAAACGCAGGACTTGGATGAACTAAAACATGTGACAATGGAGAAAAAGACTCATGGTAAGAAAACAAAATAATTTGTTAAAAGACTTTTAAGGACTGGAAATAATTTGAAAAATTCAGAAAATAGAAAGAATAGTTGTGGAACAAAGAAGAATGAAATGAAAAATGGACAAATCAATGGAAAATTACGTCCAAGGAAAACAACCTATATTGAAAGAAAGATGAAACCATATCGCGATATTAGGAAACGCATTTATAAGAGTAGAGTACTTCAAAATTTGTTGAAAGATTGCAAGACTATAAAAAAATCTGCATTTTACAAAAAAAAACAACAGATTGAAAGTTTAGTTGAAAAGACTTTTTAATTGAAAAGAAGATTGTTTATATAAGTTTTGAAAAGTATGCGAACTTTGGATAAACCAATACATTCTATGAAGGAGAAAAGAAAAAGGAAAAGGCTAATTAACAGACCTAACTTCGGTAAAAAAAATTGGGTCAATGGAAGCACACTTCTAGTTCAGAACCTTATTTTTAATTTAAAAATTCATGCAGTTGATAACAGTGGTCGTGCTTATGAAGTTAAGAATGGTTGTGCAATTAAACAATAAAAGATGGTTCCTAGAAATGTAGAAGATAGCTGAAGAAGTTCAAGGGAGACGTTCACAATCTCCAGTGTATACGTGGGGTTGTAGTAGTATTTGTAGTATACAATAGGAGTCTATCAATATTTTACAACATTTCTTACAGGAGTATACTAAAACAAAAGTATTAAACAAAAAGATTAAGATGTTGCAAGGACTAGATCCTTGTAAAGTGAGAACAAATACTGGCTTGTAGGGTCATTCTCTGGCTTTTCTTTCTAGAAATGTGTGTCAAAGTGTTTTTCATCATTTGAGAATGCTAGCAGTACATCACTTTGCAATGCAGTTTTTAATAAGAAGATTGTACTATGTAAAAAGGCCTGCGTTATTTTTAAGTGAAATAAACTCTGCTCTTTTGCATGGGTCAGTATTGAATGTAAAGAATGTTTGTGATGATATAGAGTTTTGTTTCTTTAGTACGGAAGAAGAGTGTAGACAAAGTGAGAGTTTGAAAAGTGAAGGTGTTGAAGAAGAGGTGGAAGATAGTACTACTGAGAAGTTTGTGGAAGAAACTACAAAGTTTAAGGTAATTTGTTTTGAAAAACAAAACTTAGGGGCCCAATAGGATCGCCGGATCGCCCTCGCAGGGTTGTAATTTTTACCCCAATGCTATCCAACACTTTCCCTACTGTTGCACTCTCTGGAGTGGGAATAGTAATTTTTATCCCTACGCTATCCAACACTTTCCCTACTGTTGCTCTCTGTTGAGTCAGTATATATATTATTTTTTATACGTATATGTTTAATTAATTTTAACATTGTATGTATTACTTATCATTTTTAAATATGTTTTAATATTTTTAACTATATTTCTTTTAAATATATGTATTATTTACTTTATTTTACATACTTTTTTAACTTTTTAAAAAAAACGATATGTTTTACAACAATATTTTTGACATCAATTTTTATTTCCGGATATTTTTGTACTTTCCATGATGCAGATAAGATGTTGATATTCTTGACTTCGATATTTTTGTGTCAATATTTTGGTACCTCGATAATTGATCCCTCGACATTATGTCAGTGATCCCAGTAATTTCCAAAGGAAGAGTCCACAGTTTCATGTCAGCAGTGAGGCATACTATACTAGTGATTTTCTCTATCTTGCGTTACTCCTTATTTATCCAGCCATGCAGCACCATGCGCATTGGCCTTTAGTGGTTTGATAAATCCTACTAAGGTTTAATGTCGGCTTTGTGTGATGTTAAGGTGATGCATCAAGCTGGCCTGTAGTTGCACCCAACCCAACTGCTTCCAACTTTTCAAAACCCTCCACCATCACAAGTTCTTTAGGCTTTGGCATCGGAGCTGGACTGGCTACCGGGCTTTTTGGTGTGCTGTCGAGCCGGGGGCCAATTTCACTGTGGTGGGGGGCTGATTTCGTTGATGGGGACCTGCGTGTGCTTCGAATATAAACAAAGCAAAATTATTTTTTTCAGCACACGCAGGTCCCCATCAACAAAATCAGCCCCCAGCTCAGCAGCACACCAAAACGCCTGGTAGTCAGTCCAGTTTCAATGCCGAAGCCTAAAGAACTTGTGATGGTGGAGGGTTTTGAAAAGTTGGAAGCAGTTGGGTTTGGTGGAACTTCAGGCCAGCTTTATCAAGTTTTTCCAATTTTAAACTTCCTTACATTCGGTACACAAGAGGTGCGCATGGCAGAATGCTGATTTTGCCAAGAAAGTTCATCATGGTAAGCCAGGTGGATATTTGGTACCAGAGCCAACTGGTACATCTGGAAAATCAATATGCAAATGTGTGGGCACAGTACAGCAAAAACATTACAGCTGCTGGTGAGAAAAAAATTACTTCAGCTGATAGAAGCATGGGGTGGTGAGCAAGAAGGACAGGATTTCAGTGTCATGGGAAACTGTCCTGCGACATAGTGTGTAGTCATCACCTCTAGCAAGCTCAGAATGGTAATAAAACCTACAAATATCTTCACAGCAGAGTCCTTAGCACTTGGTTTGTTTCCAGTGACAGTAAATTTGTCAAAGAAACGGCTGTTGAAAGAGACTTCATAGCGGTGTGTTTCATGCAGTGGGTAAACAAAATTGTGAACCAATTGCTCCAAAAAGAACATGTAGTCAGGAGCATAGTGGTTATCAATCAAAAATATTTTAATTAGGCCTGGGAGTTGTTTGTGGAGTTTTACTCCGCGGAATTTTGTGAAGTTCCACAAAAACACTGCCGCGCTCTGCGGAGTTACGCCAGCGGCGGAGTCTGTTAAGTTGCACTGCTAGCACTGATTTATAGCATTGGCAGTTTGTCCTGCTCTGTAAAATAAGCAGAATGGCACTCGACATCATACCAGAGGGTGCTGTTGCTTTCGGCCACTCGAGTAGACATTGTATTCAAGCGTCAGCTACTTCAACTCAAACAATATAATTCTCAATGCTGAGAAACCTCACCTGTAGGAGGTCTAAAGATTGATTTTTCATCACAAGCGCTCGCCAAATTAATGATGGCGAGCCACTCCAGAGAAAAAACTCAGCTCCAAGCACTTCGTAGAGTTTTGCTGAACCCGGAATAGGAAAAACTCAGTGAACTCTGCTGGCAGAGCGGAATTCTTCGTCCACTCCTAATTTTAATTAAGTTTAGTCATTTTTTCAAAGCCCAGAAGCACTTAAATAATATTATCAGACAATGCGCCCTAGTCAGCTTGATTACCGGGATGACACCATCAACCATACTCTGACTACGCATTGGGCAAGAGATCCACCCTTGCAGCAGGGATATGAGGGGGCAGAAACAAGGAAGAGAGCCTCACACGCCAGCAACTACAGTTTTACAAAGCATGGCACTAAATTCGCTGGGTGAGACTTGCTCTGTTAAAGAAATACAAGCTACAGAAACACTGCCTGCCCAGGAGGGGACTGAAAGAAGGACAGCCCCGCACTCCAGCATCAACTGTGTGATAAAATGTGCCACAAACCCCACTGCGTAGGGTGTGCTCTCACAAGAGACTACAAGCCACAAAAAACTATGTGCAAAGAAAGGGGGTGAAAAGTAGGAAGAGGGCCCCACATGCCAGCATCAACACCGCCATTAAATGCACCACGGAACCTGCTACACAGGATGTGCGTGGTACACTCCCGTGCCAAGGTCTGGCCTATCTTTGCCCTTCATTGCTGAACATTGTTCAATCTTAGACTATTGTAATTCACTCCTTGTCAGCCTCCCCAAGATCCACCTTTCTCCTTTAAAATCCATCCTTAATTCAGTGGGATGTTTCCTCGACAGGGGCAAAAGAGACAACCATATCAATATACAAGACTGCTTCTATCACCCATAAAGCCCTTCATACTTGAATCCCTCACTCTCAAGATAAAACTCTCACATTGTAGTGTAGTTCCAAAAACTAACCTGTCATAAAGGACCTACTACGATTACGGATAACACACTGTGGGTCTGGTGGCAGACTGACTGTACACCCCCGCTGCATATATTAGCCTATGGTTGGCATTAGCTAGCTCAAAGTGCCACTAGCATCTCCTGTTATCAGAGAGATTAGTTTGTGAAACTTTAGAACACAATAACTCGTGGAAACAATATATTACTTTTCACCCACTCACTCGTGTTTGCTTGTTGTTGATCCCAGAGAGATACAGAGAAAAAACTGTCAAACGTGTTTACAATAAGAATTTATTGTACAGTAATTCTTCCGATGTAGAATAAGTGCATTGTTATGACTGTAACACTGTAACAGAGATATAGAGCCAGCATTACAGTGAATAAGAAGAAATAGTATTGTTCTACCATTATGCAACGGTCATGAACCTATACATGAATATAGAAGGCATTTATAAAATAAAGTGTGTACTCCTAAGGTGCAAAAGAGCTAATGAGCCTAATAGCCTAATAGCCTAGAATCCAAGATCCAGAATCCCACTAGGATTCAGTCCAACCCCTATACCTGAATAGTGAGAGTGTGGGACTCCGTTCTGGTCTCCAGTTGGACACCCCACAAGGGATGGTTAGACCACTGTCAGCTGGAACGATGTCATGCCAGAACCGCAGCTTCTCTGATCAGTTTGTCGGCCTTGAAGTCTCGGTTCCCTCCTTCTTACTGATTGAAAGAGGTGCTGAATTTATACTGTCTATATATGTTTTTTATCCATTGTTCAGTATGAGGATGACATTTGGGGACTAAACATTGTGCGTCAATGGTAAAGTGTACCTCCTGGAGAGTGTACTCATTAATTATTCATATGTGTAGTTATTATTAGCAGTATCAATCGGGCAGATCCCACCCTCGTCATGAACTAGGTGAAAGGTTTAGTCCATAAAAGGCTGCAGACCTTATAAGGCATGATGTCCATACAAGGAAGCCCATACAAGGCAGTCTTTCCTTATTTGAAATTATGTCTCCACTCGACAACAATTATTTTCTCAATGGCTAAATGTAGCTCGTACGGGCTATCCCTGTGTTGCAGATATGACTAAGTAAAGCACCAATTTAATAATTCATACATTGTATTTGTCTTTGTAATCCTCTGTTATGATTTCATTGTACTTTTTATAAACACTTGTTTATTAATCAATTCATTAACTCATGTATTTTATTTGTCTTAGTAATCTTCTGTTATGATTTTATTGTACTAGTAAAAAAAAAAAAATCCATTTGTATTTTTTGTAGATTAATTGTATGATTGGGACGTGATGACTGCTTGTCAGGTTAGTGCCCTTGTAATGATGAAAGGGATTAAACAAAAATGTATGCCTAATATTGCACAATTATGCTTTATCTTTACATTTTAGGAAAATTGTCTACTTTGTTGAATTACGTATGTTTTGCACTGTATATAAGAACACAGACAGATTTTACCTTTTAAACTACAAAAAATACAAATGGAAAAAAAATAATACCATTGCACATTCCTAAACTGGGAATAAAACATATGACCCTCAGATCATATTGTACTTATCAACAAGCCAGGTCCTCTCAGGTCCAAATTGTGACATTTGCAGGGGTATGGTGCAAAACATCTTGTTTTGACCCTGGGAAATGGTCACACACTTGAGATATACAAACCGGCTAAGCAGATAACTTGCAGATTGATTGAATGAAAGTTCTTCCACATGCGGTAGACCTGTTCCCTGGCATGTTGTGGCACCAAGGCAATATACATACAATCTATTGCCCCAACCACATGTGGTATTCCAACCAAAGAATAAATGTATCCCTTCACATTTGCAAAATGCTGGATTTATGTGGAAACTGGATGAAGCTACAGATGTGACTCATCATTGAAGAAAAAACTTCTAGTAGCACACCAACAGATACTGCCACAGTGTATTGAAAAATCCCATGGCCACAAAATGAAGTGCTACCATGAGTTTCACTGTTGGTGTTATTGCTGTTGTATTCCTATTGTGAATGCTGTAAATTGAAATGGAAAGTCACCTGCATAAATGAGCAGAACTTTTGTTAGTTTTAGTCACAAATCCAGATTACATTTGACAAATTGTATGCTGCTTCCTTCCATCATAGGTCTCTTCCATTAGGGATAGGATGGCTTGGTTTCGGGCAGTAGCACCACCGTGTGTGGTTGACTGAGTAAACCCCACACCAACTGCAAGCGGTCGGCCTGACCTCCTCGGCTAGCTAGCAATACCTCACTCAAACCTAGAAAGTTAAGGTGATTTGTGGCAGCCTAGAAACATGACACTGACTCCTCATGGAAGTTGTGGTCAACGGATTGTACACTTTTCTCTAAGTTACACAAAGTCTCACACATGCAAATGCAAACAAAGAAGTGCAGGATAGCTTTCAATCTATGTATTGAAGCAACCGCCTTCTATGATAAAAGGCATGAGCTACAATTACAGATGACACGTAATACTTTGATGATTGTGACCATTGAGGTAAAACATGTGAACAGTCCAGCAAATATTTTATTGTTTGAAGTTAATACAAACCATCACAATATTACCATTAACATAAAATTTCATAAAACACATAAAATCTTAGCTGATAATACATAATTGCTAAATGTCCCGCAAAGTTACCATTTACACCAGCCTTCATAAAGAACATGTTAATGTTAGGTGGTTGGTAATTGTTTCTAAAACTGCTGTTGGCCTGAGTACTCTAAATTCAAATTCCTTTCTTCTAATGTTGTTGGAAATCTGAGCATTCCAAAATCTGCTCCTGAACCACTAAGGAATATTTAAAGTGCCATAGTGCGTTGATCATATAATTTCTTGGTCATTAAAAAGTGCTGCAGTGCTGATAAAATTGTCCAAAGCATCCATAATTTGTGGTGTTCCCAATCAATCAATCAATCAATCAATCAGTTCATTTGTAGAGCGCACTACTTACCGGTGAGGGTCTCAAGGCGCTGAGGTGGGGGGGGCGGGGTTGCTTCTACTGCTCGAACAGCCAGGTCTTGAGGAGTTTCATGAAGGCCAGCAGGTTCTGGGTCTGTTGTAGGTGGATGGGGAGGGTGTTCCAGGTTTTTGCGGTGAGGTGGGAGAAGGATCTGCCGCCAGCGGTCGTTCGAAAGATGCAGGGGACAGTGGTGAGGGCGAGGTCAGCAGAGCGAAGCAGACGGTTCAGGGTTTAGAAGGTGAGTCTTTCGTTGAGGTACGCTGGTCCGGTGTTGTGGAGTGCTTTGTGAGCGTGGATGAGGAGCTTGAAGGTGATCCTCTTGTTGACGGGGAGCCAGTGCAGGTCTTTCAGGTGGGCTGTGATGTGGCTGTGGTGTGACATTGAGGATGAGGCGTGCAGCGGCATTCTGTATGTGTTGTAGTCGTTTCTGGAGTTTGGCTGAGGTTCCTGCGTAGAGAGAGTTACCGTAGAGAGAGTTGCCATAGTCCAGTCTGGTCCTGACGAGGGCCTGGGTGACTGTCCTTCTGGTTTTGGTGGAGATCCATCTGTAGATTATGCGGAGAAGGGTTTTGAAGCAGGAGGAGGAGATGGTGTTCACTTGCTGGGTCATTGACAATGCGGAGTCCATGATGACCCCCAGGTTGCGTGCGTAGTCAGTGGGTGTCGTGCTGCTACCAGTGCAGCCGGCTACCATGAGTCGTCCCAGACGGAGGGGGTGGATCCGATGCCGAGGACCTCTGTCTTGTAGAAGTTCAGTTTCAGGCAGTTTATCCTCATGCATTCGGCGATGGCCTTCATTCCTTCTTGGAGATTGGATTTGGCGGTGGTGAGGTTGTGTGATCGAACGATGTTGCTGAGCTGTGCCATGTAGATGTTGAAGAGTGTTGGGCTGAAGGACGATCCTTGGGGTACGCCGCAGATGATCTTGGTGTCTTTAAAGCAGAATGGGGGCAGGCTGACACTCTGGGTTCTGCCGGTGAGGAAGGAGGTGGTCCATTCCAGTGCTTTGTCGTGGTTCCCTGTGATGTTGAGGTGTGTGCGGAGGGTGTGGTGGCAGACAGGGTCAAAGGCGGCCAGGAGGTCTAGGAGGATGAGGGCTGAGGTTTCTCTGTTGTCCATCATGGCCCTGATGTCATCGGTGGCAGCAATGATGGCAGTTTTGGTGCTGTGGTTGCTGGGGAATCTAGAATTGGACAAGTCCAGGATGTTGGTCTTTTCGAGGAAGGAGGTCAGGTGCCTGTTGAAAATTTTCTCAATGACTTTTGCTGGTGGGCCGGCAGGACCTTGGGGTCTGGTTTGGGTTTATTGAGTAGGGCGTTGATCTCAGAGTGCTTCCAGCTCTCCGGGAAGGTGGCGGTCTCGAAGGAGCTGTTGATGATCTTGTGGAGATGGGGTGCGATGGTGGAGCTTTCTTTGTTGAAGATGTGGTGTGGGCTGGGCAGATGGTGAGCCAGAGTGGATGGTGTTCATGATTTTGATGGTGTCTGCATCATTGACGTGGGTCCACAAGAGCAGAGGTCGATGTGGCTGGGGGGCGCGGAGTCTGAGGTGTCTATGTCTGTCGAGGTGGCCTGGTTGCTGCAGCTCTCATAGATGTCTCTAATTTTGTGGTGGAAGAAAGTGGTTAGGGAGTCGCAGAGGTCTCGTTGGAGTTGGAGCTGGGGTTGGAGATTTCCTTCACGAGGTTGAAGAGCTCTTCGCTGTTGTGTACGTTGTTGTGAAATACACTCTTTTAAGGAGGTCCTTTTGGCGGTTTGGATGAGTTGGTGGTGTCTGCGGATGGCACTCTTGAAGGCTGTGTTGCTGTCCGGTGTCTGTTCGTGGTGCCACTTCTTCCCGAGGCTATGGAAGGCCAGCTTGGATGCCTGGAGGTTGGCGGTGAACCAGATGGCTTTTCTGTTGGTGCGTCTGTTCGGGGGTTTCTTGATCAGGCGAGAGTGTTGGCGCAGTCGTTGATCCATAGCACGCGCTCCCCTCCAAAGACTACATCCTTCTGGGAGACCTCAACTTTCACCTCGAAAAGATCAACGACCGCAACTCCGCCACCCTCTTAGACAACCTCGCCAACCTCGGACTTAAAAAACTGGTCACTTCTCCCACCCACGTCGCAGGTCACACACTCGACCCTATCTTCACCTCCAGCAATCATATCTCCTTCAGCCACACTACGGATCTCCTCTGGACTGACCACAGCTGCGTTCACTTCACCTACAACAAGCCGAAACCCATCATCCACCTCCAACCAACCCTACAAAGAAACTGGAACAAAATCACCACGGATCAGATCTCCGCATCGCTCCTTCGAACCTCCCCAGCCCTCTCTTCTAACGCCAACGAAGCCGCCTCCAACCTCACCCTTTGGTTATCCAACACCGCCGACTCCTTAGCACCACTGAAAAAACGTCAACACAAACTTGGCAACAAGAAGGCCTCATGGTTCAACGATGATCTCAAGAAGTCCAAGAAACTATGCCGCTCCCTTGAAAAGGCCTGGAAAAAAGACCCATCCACCAGCAACAAGGACGCCTTCAAAAGCGCCACCCGCACTCACCACCAACTGATCCGAAAAGCCAATAAAACAGCATTCAAGGATCGACTTGACAACAACGCCCACAACAGCAAGGAACTTTTCAACATCGTCAAGGAATTCTCCAACCCATCGGCCAACTCCAACGACATCACCCCCTCTCAAACCCTCTGCGACTCCCTAGCTTCTTTTTTCCACAACAAGATTGCTGACATCCACAACAGCTTTGACAACCAACCCGGAAGCCAACCCACCCTACCATCTGCTGACCATCTTCCCCCCGTAAACACCCTTAACGCCTGGAACCCAATCTCCACTGAGGACACCATCCGCCTGATGAATTCCATCCACTCTGGATCCCCCACAGACCCATGCCCTCACCACATCTTCAACAAAGCTGACTCCGTCATAGCACCGCACCTCCGAGACGTCATCAACTGCTCCTTCAACTCCGCCACCTTCCCTGAAGACTGGAAACACGCTGAACTCACCGCCCTTCTGAAAAAACCAACAGCAGACCCCACCGAACTCAAAAACTACCGCCCCATCTCGCTTCTTCCATTCCCGGCCAAAGTCATCGAGAAAGCCGTCAACAACCAGCTCGCCGCCTTCCTCGAAGCCAACAAATCCCTCGACCCCTCACAATCTGGCTTCCGAGCCAAACACAGCACTGAGACCGCCCTCATCGCAGCAACAGACGACATTCGAACTCTACTGGACAATGGTGACACAGTCGCCCTCATCCTCCTCGACCTCTCTGCAGCATTCGACACAGTCTGCCACAGCACCCTTCTACAACGCCTCAATAACATCGGAATCCAAGGAAAAGCACTTGATTGGATCACCTCGTTCCTCACCGGAAGAACCCAGAGAGTCCGCCTCCCACCATTCAAGTCCGAGGCCTCTGAAGTCATCTGCGGCGTACCTCAAGGATCCTCACTCAGTCCCACCCTCTTCAACGTATACATGAGCCCCCTCGCGGCCATCGCCCGCCAACACAACCTCAACATCATCTCTTACGCGGATGACACTCAACTGATCCTTTCTCTCACCAAGGACCCCAGCACCGCCAAAACTAACTTACACAAAGGAATGAAAGAAGTCGCCGAATGGATGAAACAAAGCCGTCTGAAACTGAACTCAGACAAAACAGAAGTCCTCATCTTAGGTACATCCCCCTCTGCATGGGACGACTCCTGGTGGCCGGAAGCCCTCGGAAAAGCACCCATCCCGACAGACCACGCACGGAACCTTGGCGTCATCCTGGATTCTTCACTCTCAATGATCAGACAAGTCAGTGCCGTATCCTCTTCCTGCTTTAACATTCTTCGCATGCTCAGAAAAACATTTCGCTGGATCCCCTCCGAAACAAGGAAAACAGTCACCCACGCTCTAGTCACGAGCCGGCTGGACTACGGAAACACCCTCTACGCAGGTACCACCGCTAAACTCCAGAAGAAACTACAACGAATCCAAAACGCCTCAGCCAGGTTGATATTAGACATCCCACGCAACGAACACATCTCTGGTCACCTTAAAGACCTCCACTGGCTACCCGTCAATAAGAGGATCACTTTCCGACTGCTTACCCACGCACACAAATCACTCTACGACATCGGACCAGATTGCCTCAACTCTCGACTGTCCTTCTACACCCCCTCCCGCCAACTTCGCTCTTCCAGCCAAGCCTTCGCCACTGTACCTCGCATCAACAAGACCACCATGGGAGGCAGATCCTTTTCATACCTGGCTGCTAAAACATGGAACTCACTCCCCGCTTACCTTCGCCTCACCCAGAACCACCTAGCGTTCAGAAAGCAGCTTAAAACGTGGATTTTTGACAAATAATCCTCCTCCCCTTCCTAAGCGCCTCGAAACCCTCTGGGTATGTAGTGCGCTATACAAATTTTATGACTTGACTTGACTTGACTTGGCAGTGGCCGTTGGTGGGTTTCAGGCAAGGGTGGTGGCTATCTGGTCTTTGGTGACTTTGTTCCAGCTGTGGTGGGGGGCCCATTGTGTATGGTGGTGCGTGGTAGGCTTCTCCAAGGTGAAGTGGATGCAGCAGTAGTCGGTCCAGTGGAGTTCGGTGGTGTGGCAGTAGGTGATATGGTTGCTGGCGGAGAAGATGTGGTCAAGCGTGGGTTCGGCGGAGTTGGTGGGAGTCATGACAAGTTGTTTGAGTCTGAGGTTGGCGAGGGTGTTGAGCAGGGTGGTAGAGTTGCTGTTGGTGTTGTTCTTGAGGTGGAAGTTCAGGTCTCCAAGGAAGATATAGTCCGTGGATGCAAGGGCGTGCATGCTGACGAAGTCGGCGTTGGAGTCGCTGAACTGCAGCAGGGGGCCGGGAGGTCTGTAGATGAAGGTTTCTCTGTGGGTGGTGTTGGGGTCGGTGTTGATCTGGAAGTGCAGGTGTCCGGCGGCGATAAGCATGTCATCGGTGCTCGTCGAGATTCTGAGGGTGTGTCTGTGGATGATGGAGAATCCTCCTCCTGTTCCATTGGTGCGGACCCTGCTGGTGATCTTGTAGCCGTAAGGGATGGGTATAGCGATGTCCGGTGCCGAGGAGCGGTTCATCCAGGTCTCCGTAAGGAAGGCAACGTCTGGGGAGGAGGAGTTGAGTTGGTCCCAGAGTTCGATGACGTGTTTGCAGGCGCAGCGGGTGTTGAGTAGAATGCATTAGAGGCTGGTGCATCCTACACCGGTGGGCGTGGTGGTGATTTGGAGGTTAGTGTAGCTGCAATTCCGACAGGAGAGCCCTTCGCGGTTGCCCAGAAGCAAGTGTGTGATCGGCCGGTGTTGAGTGTGTGGTGGGTGCTGGCGTCGTAGCGGCGTCAGGTGTTGTGGTGTTCGTGAGGGCCAGGGGGTATGGCGCTCGGTGGGGTCCAAGCGTGGAAGGGCACAGATGGGCTTGCCTTAGGTGCACCTTCGGCACATTCCCAGAGGAGTGAAACTTCATTTAAGTAGTTTTCCATGTAGTGTCAGACATTTCATCAATTTACAATTAATCTGGAGATCTGAGGGATCAAGGCTCGTTATTATGGTTATCCGGCAGGTTTGGATCCCCCTTTCACTAAAGATGGATTTCAGTAATAAAATATGTGATTTCTTTAGGGCTAGGCACATGCAAACCAGATGCATGATATCTTCCTTTGCAGCATCACATAGTCTGAATACTTTTGGGCCTTTCTGTTTCCATGCAGGTTGGTCGGCCAGAGACGGCAGGACCCCTAGCCGGATGTCCAACAGCTTTCTCTTTGACTACGCCTGGAACGTCATGCTAAGATATGCTGCCGGCTTTAAAATGTTATAAGACTGCATGTTCCATTTTTATGTGTGGAAAAAACAGAGAGAAAGAAACATATTTCTTCTTACTTCTCATCTGGGGAGACATAGCATGTTGACGCATTCCCAGGTCTACCACTAAACGTAAATCTTGGAATTCACCAAAATCAATGGGGATATGCGTGAGAACATCAATGGACCGCCTCGCTTGGACGTAGTAGCGCAGGGCAGCTCTGCCTTGCGTTACTCCATATTTATCAAGACATGCATCGTCAGGCAAGATGGTCTTGCGTGGGTTGATAAATCTTACTTCGGTTTTGCATCGCCCTTGTGCCCCTAGTGTGATGCAAGGGCGACACATAGCCTTGATAAATCTAGCCTGTAGTTCCACCAAAACCATCTGCTTCCAACTTTTCAACACCCTAAAACCCTCCACCATCTCGAGTTCTTTGGGCTTTGGCATCATAGGAAATCTCTCCTTTCCAATTTGAAACTTCCTTACATTCAGGCCACAAGAGGAGTTCATAGCAGAATCCACATTTTGCCAAGAAAGTTCATCATGGTTGTTGTATTGTGGGCCCTTTGCCCACATTCTGGTAAATGATTGTCAAAGACACCGTCAGTAGGGTACTCAAAACTGGCCACGAGCACATGCACTCGGGCTCTTATATTCGTAGTTTCACATGACTGGTGATGCCTGTGTTGGATGGATGTGGGGTGGGTGTATGGGCCAGCCATCGTGGGAGTGGCTGGCAAAACACTAGTCTTTTTCCAGCAGGACACAACCATGGTGGACATTTTGGTACCAGGGCCAACAGGGCCATCTGAAAAATCAATATGCAAATGTGTGGGCAGAATAAAACAAAAACATAGCTGCTGCTGTTATGAAGAAAGAAAAATCATATTTGGCTGAAAAGACAGAACCAGGATTAGCAAAGCTGTCAGTGAAAATGCTGTACAACCTCAAATTGGAAAAAAGACAATTGTGCCTGGTCTCGAATTTAAGTGCTGTTCTTTAATTATCAGCAACTGTGCTTTTAAGTAAATTATAAAGCTTCTGTGTATTTTCACATATTTACATTTTTGGAATCATTTGTTAGTTGAAAACGAGGTTTAAACATAACCTTTACACAAACATCTTACACTTATTGTGAAAACATGAAAAGAATATTTCTGAAATGTGAAACATTTGTTCAGTGCAAAAGAGAATTACGTGCAAATTACATATGTGCAAAAAAAAATGAAATGAAAAAAAGGCACAAAACAATAGTCCTAGACCATTGGACATCATTAAAATCAAACAAAGCCTATGGTGTTACACAGTCCGAAACAGCCAAAGAAATAGGCATATAGGATTGTTTTCATTATTACTGGTGTACCTACGAATTTATTGATTGTTTTTGTACATATGAATTATTGATTGTTTTTGCACATATGTAATTTGCACGTAATTCTCTTTTGCACTGAACAAATGTTTCACATTTCAGAAATATTCTTTTCATGTTTTCACAATAAGTGTAAGATGTTTGTGTAAAGGTTATGTTTAAACCTCGTTTTCAACTAACAAATGATTCCAAACGTCCCACGCATCCGCAGAGCCACCACAGGAGGAAGGTCCTTCTCCTACCTGGCCGCCAAGACCTGGAACTCCCTCCCGGCCGACCTGCGCCTGACCCAAGACCACCTCTCCTTCAGGAAGAAGCTCAAGACCTGGCTGTTCGAGCAGTAGCGGCACCCCCCCCCCCCCCAAAGCGCCTCGAGACCCTACGGGTAGGTAGTGCGCTCTACAAATGTCTTTGATTGATTGATTATGTGAAAATACACAGAAGCTTTATAATTTACTTAAAAGCTCAGTTGCTGATAATTAAAGAACAGCACTTAAATTCGAGACCAGGCACAATTGTCTTTTTTCCAGTTTACAGTGTCCAGCCTGGCCCCGTAGGACAAAACCCCTGTGTTTACAGTACAACCTCAAATGGCATTGGCTGGAGTGCCCTCTACCCGCCTTAGGCCTATGTGGTGTTTATTTAACGCATGTGGTGTTCTGCAAACAGACCTGGCGTGATAATGTGTCTATGGTCTCAGGGATGACTCCATACCCCTTGGAGTGGCAATACAGGGTAAGCCATCATGTACACATATATTTTGAAGCATGTTTCTAACCTATTTAGTCTAGCAATAATCACTAGAAACAGATACCTAGAGCGTGACACATCCAATTGTTCTAACTAGTAAAGTGCCTAGTAACACAATTAAAAAGAACTAAAACATATGGGGAAAAAACGGGAAAATTAGGGCACACTAGAAACTAATATAATCATGTTGTGTTTTGTATAATCAGCAGCCATCTTCACACATCATTATTGACACCGCTACCATTAAGGGTACTTACTTTATTGTAAGTGTAAATACAACTAGGGAATTTATCATCACATACACACCATCACTGTATACTTGTCTAAAAATTCTGATATTCCTCAAGCACCATTAGGCGGACTATATGAGCTTGCCAGAACCGAACGAGAAGGTCTCTGTAAAATAATAAAGATAAACATGCTGCACACTTAGAAACTGCTTGTTTACAATAGACCTAGAAAAATCAAATGTCTCATCTCACAAAGGCAACCAGACATATTAAGACATGGCTCTGTATATTGGTAATCTCTGAATATTGCATAGTAATAACAACATATAAGCAATAGTCCTAGTCACCTCATATAAACAATAGTGCAAATTCCACAAATATTGTCCCAAAAATCACTTATGTTTCTCATCATTTGGCTAGAACCTATGGAATGCCTACCACAATTACCAGATGCATTTCTGATTGATAACTTATTTATCTAATCATAAAAATCAGTTATTTTAGAACCAAGCTACTAACAAGTAGTAAGTGGTGGAACAAAGTAACCAATAATATAATTATATCAGTGGAACAGAGAATCAAGCTAGTATTGTAGACACAGCGGAAAGATCAGTGAAGGTGAACAGCTCCCATTCCATGTCACAAAAACCTCTAATCTCCCAAAAAGTATTGACTCCATATTCCACTGTCCTCAATTTCATAATCCAAGTCGCTTCACACCTTAATCCTAATCTCAGTTCACAAATAACGCTCTCTTATCGTTTGCAACATGATCAATTCCATCAAATATAAAATTCAAATGCACATTCTGGTCTCCACATTCCAATGCTTGATTTATATTAGGATATTTAAAATGTCTTTGTTTTAAGGTCCTAAAGTGTTTGGCATTACTCTATCTCAATGTTCTAATTGTGCTCCTAAGATATACTTTACATTGACAAAAACTATATACACCACATATCTTGTCTCACAGCCTATATGTGTTTTAATCTCATATTTATCTGGATTGAAATAGCATAAATCTTTTATTTTGTGCATCATCCCCCTGCACATACTACAATGGCTGCATTTAAAAAAAGCCTCTAGTTATATCCAATAACCATGCACTCTAGAGGAAGAAGACTTTATTGCGTGATTTAAAAAAAACCTTTGCAAATTACAATTTTTTTTTTTTTAAAAGGATACATTTAAAAGAACGTCTTCGTTCCAGTCCAGAGTAGATGAGAGTGGTAGATGGGCCTTGACGAGTTGTTATGCTAATGGAGGTTCACAGCTTTGGGTCCCATCACGAATTTTTTTTGCTGCTTGATCCAAAAACCTTACTAGGGCACAGTTTAGTTTGGTGTTCCGAGGATCAAAGCATGCCAGAACTGCTGCTCTGCACGATCTAACCATGTTTTTATTCCAGAGTTTCCTTAAGAGGCACCGTCTTTCATGCAGAAGGTTTGGGCAGACGCATAGGATATGTATAATGTCTTCTTTATGATTCCCACAAAGTCGACAGTGTTCGTGGCCAGGAACTCTTTTCCATTTTGGCAAGTGGCACGACAAGTTGATAACTCCCATTCTCAATTTTAAGAAGCTTAGTTTTGTTCGAGCAGTGAATGATAAAGTTAGATACTGCTGTGGTATCAGCTGGACATAGGATTGCAACGTCATCCAAACGTGACTTCTTTTTGCTAGCCGAGTCTTATCTTCCACTGAAGAAAGTTTTTTTGCACTTATTTTTGCTAGCCGTTTGAATTCGTTTTGGCTTACTTGCAGGTTCCAAAGGTCATTCAGGCCTAGAGTTCCTAACCCTATTTCCCAATAGTCGTGACCTGCTCGCCATAGGTTCTTGTTAAGACAGACCCATAGGTGTTGAGCTAGGCTGCCTTCCTTCGATGACCTCATTTTGTGACAGCACATTAGAAAGCTCATGGCTCTGGCCAGTAGTTGGTTGCAGATGCCCAATTCCAGCCTGATTTGGGCCGGTGATGTTTAAGTTGGTAGATTAAACACTGTTCTGTAGATTTTTACGATGATTTTATCCAATTGGCCACTGTCTGATCCTTTTAGCACCTCGCTTCCGTAGGTTAATGTTGGAATAATTTTAGCCTGCGCAACCTGCATTGTTGGAGCAAATGTTGGGCCATATAGCTTCTTATGTATGGTACTGATTGCAAAAGCAAGTGCTGCCCTCTTCTTTTTTGTTCTTCTAGATGATTTATTATCTGCTGTCGTTATTAAATAGGACGCCAAGGTACTTATGACAGTTGTATTCAGCAATGCTTTCCCGGTTATGTTATGTTATGTTAGATGGAGTTTTGTAAAGCGCTCAGCTACTCAGACAGAGTGTCCCGGCGCTGACAATAGACCGCTAGGGAACCCGTCCTGGCTTTCCCTGTGAGATGGTCCCTACTGGGTATCTTCAAGGTGAAACCAGGCATCCCCGGCGTATGTGGGGGGCCGTTGTGGAGATGAGGCAAGCTAATGCCCAGAGTTGCCGAGTGTGATCTCTGGTTAGAGTAGGCACCGAGGTGAGAATTATTGAGTCCGCTGACCCTGGTCCACGACCCTGCCGCATCGGGAATTGAACCCTGGTCCCGGGCCGTCCTCTGCTCCCGGGTCTGCCGCCTCTAACCAGTGAGCCACACCACTCAACTTGGGTTCAGGACCCAAACCAGCTTCTTTGCCCTTCCTGGACGTACCGCCAAAATTTTTGTCTTTGTGTTGTTGATCTGGAGCTCGTTCTTGTTTGAGTATTCGGAGGTTGCGTCTATTAGTCTTTGCATGCCAATCTTTGTTTTACTAAGAAGGACCACATCATCGGCATATGTAAGGTTTGACAACACAAAACCAGCTACTTTGGGAGCATGAGAATTTACCTTGTTTAAGGCTTCAGGAAAGTCTGATAGAAACAAATTGAAGAGTGCGGGGGCCAGGACACATCCTTGTTTTAGGCCTTTTGTCGTCAGAATTGGGCGTGATAGTCTAGAGCCGTCCCCAATCTTGATCCTGACCCATGTGTCCTGATGCAGAATCTGTATGGCTCTTAAGAGGTCATTTGGGATATTTAATCTGGAAAGCTTCTGCCAGAGCTTTTCCATATTCACGTTGTCGAAGGCGGCTTTGTAATCGATGAATCCCATGTAGGGTGGGCAAGAACTGACCTCCGCCTGGTCAATCAAGCAGGAAAGGGTCATAAGATTGACAATGGTGCCAGTGTTGCTTGTAAAGCCGGTTTGGTTCGGAGGAATTACTGAGTGGTCATCAGCCTATGCCCTGAGTGAGTTAAGCAGCAATCCAGCAAAATACTTTGCTTCATTGTTAATAAGGGCTATGAGCCGGTAATTCCCAGGGGATTTTTTGTCCCCACCTATAAAAATTGGCGCACGAATTGACCCTTGCCAAGAGGGCGGAATGATGTTGTTTTGTAGGATAGTGTTGAAGAGGGTGGTTAACTTCGAGGCCCAAAAAGTTGTGTCCTCCTTGAGCAAGGCCTGAGGAATTCCTCCTTGGCCTGGAGCCCGATCCTTACAACCCTTTTTGATATTTTTTTTCAATTTGGAAAATGTGGATTGTTCTTAGTTCTTTGCCACGTTGTTATATGTGACACTCTGTTGATCTTTCAATTATTTGGCCTGCATTGAGAGATACCTCCATTGTGGACGCTTTAGTTTGATGTTCGATAGGCCGAGCTGCCGCTTTTTGAGCAGTATTGCCATCAGCGGTGGCATTCTGATGAAAGATTTTTTTCTTTTTGGTTGTTAAAATGAATGTGCAAGAAATCGACCCACTCAGACTCCAATATGCTTGACGACGCAACTTCAGGGGCACTCCCAGATAGGCTTTTGATTGTACACCAGAACCTTGCAGAATTATTTGATTTGATATCTTGCTGTAGTCTGACCCAGAAGGAGTTCCAATGAGTTCTGCGTTGTTCTCTTTTTGCCTTCTTCAGATAGCTGCGGGCCTCTCTCCATTTTGTTATTATTAGCGGATCCCTTGGGTTCGTTTTTTAAGGCCCGCCATATCCGATTCATGGTTCTTGTTGCAGATTGTATCTCGGAATTCCTACCGGGCATCTGTTTATGCCCATTCAGGTTAGCGTCCCTTATCGGTTTGGCGTGTCTGTTGATCAGTTCAATTGCCAATGTTGTCCAGTTTGCAATATGGTCATTAGAGGAGCTGCTAGTGCTCTCGATGATTTGTTTGGCCTCTATTGCTGAAAGAGCACTTTATTCGTTTTAGGTTGATCGTGTAGCTGTCAGATGGCAGTGCCCTTTCTTCATCATATTGGGTTAGACCGAAGATAAGCAATATTTTTTGGGGGCGATGATCACTTTCTGTTCTGCCGCCAAGACTAAACCCTGTTATTTGATGAAGAAGTGAGAGGCTAAAAAAGGTGTAATCAATTAGCGAAGCACCGTTCTTCGATGCGTAAGAGAAGCAAGGTGGCTTATCTGGAGGAAAACGCCTGTTTAGAGCTCTGAGACCCAGATTTTCAAGGTTGCTTTGTAGAAAGCGACCCCTCGAGTCTTCCTTGTTCCATCTTGGGGGGTCCTGCGGTGGTATTACCCAGATACTTTTGTGTGCTTTGGATACCTCGTTTTTTTGAAGGTCGGAAATTAGCCACATGTTGAAGTCACCAGATAGTAATATTTCTGGATTAGGGAATCCAGTTTTCACTCTTACTATTGTCGCTATTACCTCTTCTGTGAAGGATTGCCTTGATACCGAGTTTGGACGGACATAGGCATTCATTAGGACAAAGGACCTGCGCTGGCCTTTGTTAGTGGTGAAGGAAATACCCACGGACTGGAGGGAATGTGATGAACTAGCAAAGTCCCATGAGGTAATTGTGTTGTTTATTGATATATAGACCCACAAACCGCCACTGCCTCTGCCTGAAGATTTCAGTTTTTGAGCTGGAGTGTGATGCGTTTTGAAACCTTCTATTTGCTGCGGTTCAAAGCACCATGTCTCTTGTAGTAGTAATATATTGAAGTTTTGAAAATAAGAGATTATCGCTT
Source organism: Lissotriton vulgaris (assembly GCF_964263255.1). Lineage (NCBI taxonomy): Eukaryota > Metazoa > Chordata > Amphibia > Caudata > Salamandridae > Lissotriton > Lissotriton vulgaris. Next base: position 2,136,812,115 of record NC_141691.1, on the reverse strand, counting down.
TATACTCCATTTTGTTGTTTAGGCCGTTGATGTTCCACCAGCAAATCTTTAGAGGACGCGTATTTGCGCTCTTTTCACTGTTGTACTGTCAGCGTAGGAGCCGAGTTGTGTTGAGGGTGCCTGCCAGCCACGACCATGTTCCGGCCTCATCCTGATCCTTATTTAGTGAGATCCTATCATCTCTTGGTTTCCTGTCTTTGTGGTCGCTGATGGGGGTTTTATTACAGGCACCCCTAAGAACTGAATATACTGTTCCCCTTTCCACTCGTGTATGCTCTAAGCAGCGACTTGCCTGCAGGACATGTGGGTAGGCCGCTTCCTTTCAAGGTTGTATAAGTATGCCCCACAGCTTAAAAGTTTCTGTGTGCCCTAAGATGTTATTCATTGCCTCTTCCGATCTCCAGGTGACCTTTGTGGTTTCGTTTGTTTGGCCATGTGTTATATTCTGTATAGCTGTAGCATTGTGTATATGTAACCCTTTCCCTTTAACTGCATGTGCCATGTTATGTTTCTGCTTATGTTCTGCATTCTAAACAGAGCTTTCCTCATACAGCATTCTGCTCTGTCTGTCAGTTGTAACTTGGACATTGCTGTACCGAGACTTGATGCTGTGCTGAACATTAAACCTACTTTAAGTCAAGCTGTTTCTGGATTATTACAAAATTTGGTGATGAGGACAACCTCACTCCAGCCATCTTCAGCACAGGAGCGGAGTATGGACCCATTTCTACACTTTTAGAAGATTTTTGGGAATTTTAGACCTTTTTCGGACTTCATTTTCTCTAAGGAACATTTTGCCTTGTTCCACTGCTTTGAATACTTTTTCCTCGAGGAATTTGTCTTATTTTAAAACTTAAGGATGTCTTGTACTCTTTTCTCCATTGTGCACATTTTTTACCTTTCTGGTTACCTGCCTCTCGATGCCCTTCATCTTGCGGTTCTATTCGTCACCGCTCTTGGCAACCAGTTGTTCTTTCTGTTACTTGGCAACCCCAGTTCCGTGACAAGAGGACTAAGGAAACCTCATTCCGTAATGCACTGCAGATGCAAAGAGCGTCTTTTCAAAACTCTATGAAGACGTCATCACGTGCCATCTGAATCTAACACGGAGCTTCACACTGCAAAGGAAATCCATTGCGCAACTTTGTGTTTACAAAGAACGTCATCGCGCAAAGGAATCTTATCACGCAAGCGCGCAACGTCCATCACGTGACGCGGCGCTAGGTGCCACGTGCCTCCATTTTGTTTGGTTGTCTCCTAGCAACCGTCACACAACAATTTCTTATATGAAAACTCTTTCATTATTCTTCTCCGTGTCAACTTTTTTATTGAATTTTTCCAGCGTTTCTCCTTTTCTTATCCTGAACAAGCATTTACTTTGGAAACGTTATTTTCTATTCATTCTTAGAAGACTTTTTGTGAATTTGTTTCTTCCAACAATTTTAAGTACATTTTGAATTTCTTTATTAAGTACATTGACATTTTCTTCATTCTGCTTTTGTGTATGCTTGGATCAATATTATTATCTCATTTTATTGGTTTTTAGTCCACAATGCAGTTTGACCCTCCTGCTAAGTTTTTACAGGTCAAATGTGATCCTCCCATGCCTTGGTCAGGGTGGAAGGAGGAATTCTTCAATTATATGAAAGCAATAGATGGGGAACGCATGGGAGCAGAGAGAAAGAAAAGTATTTTATTGCACTCTTTAGGGTCTGAGGGACAAGAGATTTTTAGAACTTTACCCCAATTATCTGTTCCCACTGGTAGTGGTGATACCATGAATGTTTATAGTGAGGCTCTCAGTATATTAGAGAAACAATTTAAACCTACAGCTAATATTGCTTTAAACCGTTTCAAATGTTATACTAGGGCACAAAAGCAGGAAGAATCTTTTGACGATTTCCTCACGGCTTTAAGAGCTCTAACTTTACATTGTAATTTTGGAGCCATGTCTGATGAAATGATCCGTGATCAAATCATTGTTCATGTCAAGAACAAAAAGGTTCAGGACAAATTGTGGTGTTTAGGTGACCCTAATTTGGAAGAAACTATCGCTATTGCCAAATCCACTGAGATGTCAGAAAAATGGATGGACATTGTTGTTAAGCAAGCCTCTAACACTAGTAAAAGTAGTACAGATGAAGAAGTATGTCTTGTGAAGTCCAAAGTAGAGGTTAAAAAATGTATTCCTACTCAATTAAGAGCCAAAAATGCTTTTAGTTCCAATAATAGAAGAACAGATTTTTCTAATAGTTCTCTTTCATGTTTTAGATGTGGTAGCAAATCACACATTGCTTCTTTCCAGGGTTGTCCGGCTATAAACAAAACATGTAATATTTGTAATAGGTTAGGACACTTTAGTAATGTTTGTAGAAAAAAAACGTTATCATTCTCAGTTTCGTCCAGGACAACTACATACGCCCCCTTACACTATCACTCCTACAAAAGTGTCTTTAATTTCTATTGCTGATGAAACTAAGCAGGATCTAGACCGTGGTTATGTAGTTTCCATTGTTCAAAGTGGGTGTATAGTGTTAACCAGTAGGAAATCTCCAAGATGTGTTTTTCATGTTTTTACTATTGATATTGAACTTATGGTAGATTCTGATTCCCCATGGACCATAATCACTAAGGAATACTTTAACGAAAAATTACAAACTGTGTGTGATTTTTCCACCTTACAACTTTTAGATATAATTGCAGAAGGTTTCAATGGGAATAAGATTGATATTGATGGATTTTTAAAAGTTCCTTTGAGCTTTAGAGGAAGATCAGCCATTATCAAGTTATACATTGCAATGAAGGGAGTCAATGTTCTGGGCTGGCACGATCAATGGGAACTTGGCATCAATTTAAATCCAAGGGCCAAGGATCCCATCTCTTTTTGCAGTGAGCAGGAAATGATAAATTCCATTTGTTCTAGTGATGAAGGGAAACATTATATTTCATTTTGGAGCAACAAGTTTAATAAAGACTTCTGTGAGCGGTTAGGGAAATTGGAAAACTTTTCACATAAGATTGTGTTAAAGGAAGGAGCACTTCCTGTTAAACAAAAACTAAGAGGGGTTCCTCTAAATGTTAGAGATGAGTTAAAAGAAATGTTGAATGATTTGCTGAAAGACAACATTATAGAACCCATTGAATCTTCGGAATGGGTTTCGCCCATTGTTTTGGTGCGGAAACCCGACCAAAAACTGAGAGTTTGTATTGATTTGAGGGCACTTAATTCCAATATTATTATTGATTGTCATCCCGTGCCTAACATTGATGAGCTTGTTTCTCTCTTTGATAGTGCGCAGATCTTTTCCACTTTGGATCTTAGGTCTGGTACCATCAAATTGAGCTTACAGAAGATTCCAAAAAGTATACAGCCTTCATCACTCCCATGGGTCTTTTCCAATACAAAAGGATGCCTTTTGGTTTGGCCTCGGCTGCTTCCGTTTTTCAACGGGTTATGTTCCAAATTTTTAGAGACCTTGATTTGTTCGTAAAGTGTTTTCAGGATGACATCTATATTTTTTCGAAAAATGAGGTGGAGCATGCTTCACATTTAAATGACGTTTGTAGCAGATTAGAGAAATATGGTCTCACTCTCAAAGCACACAAATGCAAACTTTTTAGAAAATCTGTTGAGTACCTGGGACATACATTATCTGGGGAAGGTTTAATTCCTAAGAAATCGAATGTTGAAGCCATACTCAGTGCTCCAGCCCCAAGCAATAAGGAACAATTGTTGTCTTTTTCGGGCATGTGTGAATGCTACAGCAATTTTATAGATAATTTTGCTACCAAAATGGAGCCATTAAGAAGATTATTGAGACAAAGTAATGAATTTGTTTGGAAATCTGAACAAGAAAAAGCATTTACTGAAATTAAGCATGATATTGTCAATTCACCAACTTTGAAACCTTTTAGAATGGATGCAAGTTTGTATGGTTTGGGTTGTGTCTTATCTCAGACGGACGGTGTTATGGAATGGAATGTGGGTTTTTCATCTAGGACGTTGAGTGAGACGGAGCGCAGGTATGCCGTTATTGAACGGGAACTGCTCTCCTGTGTGTGGGCCATTGAACATTATAGAATTTACATATGGGGCAGCAAGTTTATCTTGAGAACCGACCACTAGCCGCTTGTACATATATTATCGGTTGGTGGAGGTTGGAACTCTACGGCAAGGATTGCACGGTTGGCATCGACGTTACAAGAATATAATTTTACTGTGGAATACATCCCTGAAAAAAAAAATGTTACTGCGGACTGCCTATCACGTCTTCCTTGTCAAAGTCAGGAAGACTAAGTCAACAGTATTAGTGGAATTGATTTTGTTTTGAATGTATCTGATGTTGTTTCTCCTCAGTATCAGGATATCACTGAACAGTTTTGGATGAAATGTCAAGATGAGGATGAGAAATTTTGAATGTTAAAGAGTTATCTTTTTAAGGGTTGGCCTAATAAAACCAGTGTCAGGGATGATCTGCTTCCTTTTTACAATGTAGCTGATGAGTTGTGTTGTGAAGGTGATTTGATTTTCAAATCTGGAAAATGCATCCCGCCAGTTGGTGTACAGGAGCTGATTCTTAGGTTAGCACACAAAACTCATCCTGGAATTTCAGCCATGAAGCGTTTGATTAGGTTGAATTTTTGGTGGCCAGGAATGGACAGTTAGAGAGTGTAGTGAGTGTTGTACCAGTGATAAAATGTTAAAATTGTATGTTCCACCCCTTAAAACTGTGAAGTGGCCCGAATTTCCTTGGAAAAATAATAGCTTTTAATATTTCAGGCCCTTTTAATGTTTTACCAGAGGCCTCACGTTTTGCGTTAGTTATGATCGACTGCCATTCTAAATAGCCAGAAGTGAAATTTGTGGCTAAGGTGACTTCTGAGGTTGTTATTTCTTTTTTTAAAGAAGTTTTTGCAAGGGAAGGTTGCCCTTCTGTGCTAGTGTCGGACAATGGTGTACAGTTGGTTTCATCTGAGATGAAGTCATTTTTGCAGACCTGCAATATCAAACACATTCACTTTATGAACCGCATGAGAACGAACAGGTTGAACGCTTTAACCGAGTATTGAAAAGTTTTGTTGCTGATGCCATTAAGGAGAAGGGCAATTGGTTGAATGTGCTTAGGGAAAAGCTTTGGACCTATTGTATTACTCCCCATACCACCACGGAGGTTAGTCCTTTCAAACTACTTAAAGGTAATGATCAAACATATGTCCCTAGTGGTTTAAGGAAAAATCTGCGAGAGGATGAGTTTGATATCCAAAGTGTTGCGAATACAGTTGGTTGTAAACAAAGTAAGTCAGCCATGTGGTATAATAAGAGGTGGAAGACGAGGGAACATAGTTTGTGTGTGGGTGATTGGGTCAGGATTCTGAAACCTTTCATAGTTAGCAAGGGTATGAGTAAGTATGGTAGACCAATTCAAATTAAAAGAGTTTTCAGTAATTCTGTCATCACCCAAAATGATGCACAGTTCCAGTCTCAAGATAATTTTGGCCAATGTGACAATTCCAATGGTATGTCTGGTTTGAGTTCCTTTTCTGACTCGGTAGCATCAAGAGTCAAAGATGATATGCGTGTCAGAAGAAGACCTACTTCTTTACAGGATTTTGTATAATGTGCATTTTGTTCTTTCATTTAATGAGGGAGATGTGTTATATTCTGTATAGCTGTAGCATTGTGTATATGTAACCCTTTCCCTTTAACTGCATGCACCATGTTATGTTTGTTCTTATGTTCTGCATTCTAAACAGAGCTTTCCTCATACAGCATTCTGCTCTGTCTGTCAGTTGTAACTTGGATACTGCTGTACCAGGACTTGATGCTGTGCTGAACATTAAAACTACTTTAAGTCAAGCTGTTTCTGGATTATGATTATACCATGGCATGGTGCAATGAATTCTACCGATGTAATGTCTTGCAAAGTAATGACATTTGACAGGCCTATTGCTTGTATCAACTTTATGATGTTCCTGTGATTCAGGATGTCGTGGCTTCCTTTGGACTTATACTCCGGGTAAAAGAGTGTAAAAATAGGATCGCTGCTGGATGGGGCCCTAGGCGGCCTTGGATTTGGCTCTAATATTTGGGCACAGGGCATTTGGTCTAATTTTGTCAAAGGACCTAAAAATGTTTGTTTATTGTTTTGTGTTTGGATGTTGGGGGGGGGCCTCGATCAGTTCGCTGGAGCACTTTTGATTTTTTTCTCGGGCTATTTGAACTGCTGCTCCTGTGTCACTCGCCGGGATTGCGCCCAGATGATGTTTAGCAGAACTGTTGGTGTGCGCCTGGTTGGAAGTCGTGGTGTTATCCAGAGGGTTGATGAAGTGGCTGGAATTTTGGCCCTGCACCTGTACGTTCTGCGAGAGAGATATGTTTGAAGGAGCCTTGTGAATGGTGATGGCAATGGAGAAATGCCACTCGTCCTTTTTTTCCTTTCCAGCAAGATTGGTTGTTTTTCTGTTATGATGGTTGGCTCTTCAGTTCTTTTTGAGTCATCGCACTTTATGACTGCTGGTCATCTGACAGTGTTGAACAACGGATAGAGGCCCAGCTCTTGTTTGCGCCTTCCCATCTTATTACGGCCTTTTTGCTTCCTTTGGTTTTTCCCCTTTCTTGCGGGATCTTCCATATCTTGTTTAGTTGAGGAAGGAGAAGTTGAATTTACTCTGCATGGGGTTATCGGTATTTGTTGTTTCCTCGTTTGACAGATGGTTGCTAATGTGTCCTGGGGTAGAGAAGAGTTGATTCTCATAGCCCCTTGTGGCCCCGAGTTTGTTGCCGTTTTTGCTTTGTAGTCCTCACCTGAGTCACCAGCACTGCCATTTCCAGGGGAGGGCTTTGTATTTGTGATTTTTTTTAGATCTATCAGAAGTTTTTCCATCATCCCTGGAAGTGTGCTGAGTTTCTCAACTATTGGAGTACAACCACATCCTTGTTGCGGGCAATCTGTGCTGCTTTGGCCCGTCTAATCAAGCTATTTTGGTTTGTGATCTTGTCGTCTATTTTGACTACATACACTGCCAGTGTATTCAGGAGGCTGATTTTAATGTCCATTTTATTGGCTTGATAGGTCATTGCATCGGCTGACCTTTGAAGAATGTCTAAGGCTGTGACCCATGCCATCTCCTGCGTGAAGTCCTCCTTTTTCTCCTCCATTGGTGAGGATGATGGCCGAGAGTAACCAGGATTGGTATTACCATATGAGAACAGCATTTTTTCCCATTCCTTTGACTCTAAGTAGGAGAGGTCTTTCTCAGCTGCCTCGATTTCAATAGGAGGAGAGATGTCAGCTTCTTCCTCCTTCCTTCTCATTACGCTGTCCTTTTTAGGCGGGAGTTTGACTGCTCAGTATCCTGAAGCTAACTTCTTCTTCCTTCTTTGGCGTTACACTGACCTTTTTAGGAGGGATTACAAATTGGCCTTTTTGACTACTCAATGTGCTGAGACTGACATCGCAAAGGACGGGGTTAGTTGCTACGGTATTGCTCATTTTCCCACGATTTGAATCAATTTGAAGATCCATTTTTTGAGGATGTAATTTGGTTGGGCGGCTGAAGTGGAAATAGAGTTGTGTCTGTGCTCTTGATAGGTTGAGGTGGACTTAGTTGATAGGCTTCCCAAAGCCATGACTGTTATTTGTGTTGTCTTCTCGAACTCTATGATCCCATCCTAGGATTCCTAGCATCCAATTAGCAAGTCTTGCCCTTCTGAAAAGTAATAGTGAGATAAGATCAATCAATCAATCTTCATTTGTAGAGCTCAGCTGCCTCACCCGTGAGGGTCTCGAGGTGCCTTGGGTTCCCTGGTATGTTGGTAGTAATGCACTTGTTTGTTGAGGTATGCCGGTCCTTTGTTCTGTAGTGCTTTTTATGTCCGGGTGAGCACCTTGAACTGACATCTTTTCGCAACTGATAGCCAATGGAGTTTCCTGAGGTGAGGGATGATGTGCATGTATCTGGTGCTTTCTTGCAGGTCATTCGTGTTGGCGCCATCGGTGTGCTCAATATTTCAAGGTGAAATTTGAGGTCTAGTCAACAAGGCGGGGGACAAGGAGGGCTATATTTAACGGGGTCCAGTGTACAAGCCCTGAGACTATGTAAACCATGAAAAGTACGCTGTTCCCCAGGGTAATAAAGGTGAATGAACTGAGCAATGGGTGAAGGCCCCAACAGAGGAAGGAAGGGAGGGGAATCCTCCCTTTCGGAACTAAACCCCTCAACCATCCAGCAAGCTAGGTGTCATGCTTCATCACCTGGGTTTGCTCCTCATCAGACTGGCGGCGCAATGTCTGACGGGCACCCATAAAGGGGCTCTTTACCGGAGATCTTTTGCTCCTGCCAGTTGGTGCTGTGGGTGTGAGGGCCCTAGGGGAAGTGTAGACGTAGGGGGTTTAGTGATTATTAGAAAAGGTTAGAAAATCCACAGAGTGACTTTAATGGTGTGGTCTTCTACCTTATTAAAAGGGTGAGTAGAGAGTACTACCTGGTGCAATGATCCAGGAACGTATGCTCTACTTAATGGTCAACATGTTTCATGCTAAGTGTTCGTATAGATACAATGCAATTTATCAGGCCCTAAAAAGGGTGAAAAAACTATCTACACGCTGTGGTCAGTGAAAGTCCACCGGCTTCACAGTGTATAGAGGGACAGGCAGGCATTCCTGCCGCTTCTTAGTGGGACCTAAAAGAAGGGATGACAGAAAGCAGGGAGGGGGTTTATTTACAGAAAGATACTGTAATGTTTGTCATCCACATGGAACACATAATCAAGGTTCACCTGGCGGAAGTGAACCAGTCTAACCATTATGGTAGACTGGCCCGCTAAATTAAAGTGCAGTAACAATAACATAGACTGGGTCAAAACTAACAGAGCTATAAAAGAGTCAAAAATAGGGATGAGTCAGAAGGATTCATGGTCTCACCCCGCTAAGGAAGGATGTTGGGCTTCAACAGTCTTCTCACGTGCAAAGTACCTTGAAAGTAGGTACCCTATGGGGGGAGGTAAGGACAAGTTCAGAAATTAGTCCATTCCTGAGAGATGACAACCTACATCCAACAACACTGCGACAATAAACCTCCCACTGAAGAGATCTGGCGAGTAGACGGTTAAGTGCAGGTCATTCGATACCCCAACATTCTCAGCCCGAGTTGCAAAAGTACACCCCCGCCAGTGCCTATAAGTGCAGCTGTAACATAAAGACCATAGTCGGTGCTACTTTGATCCTGTCCGTACGGTCTACAACTGGGATCACGTGGCAGTTCGAAACAAACCCAAGTCATAGTAATCCCGTGTGCCGACCCCACGTAACCCATCATGAGCCCCGGTTGAGAGAGTAGGACACCAATTGTTACACCCCGGGTGGGGGCGTAGTGCAGATCTCACCTCAAAATGAGGCGTAGGGCCAGCCCGGGTGCCCCGCCAGCTAATTCAAACAGTGATTAGGCCGTATCACAAGGGAGCGTAGGTAAGTCTACAAGGCTGACAGCAAGGAGTTCCTCATACAGCACTTACCTTACTGCAGAACAGACGCCGCCAGTGCACCTACCCGCACATCACGAAGGTGAAGAGAAACCGGAGCGGTTTCTCTTGTGCTTCCCAGCAGCTTAGACATTCTATTAAGGAGTTCGCTTTAAAGTTTAAATTTGTTTATACTCCAATATAAGCGCCTTATAAATAATCAGTTAGGAGTGACATACCTCTGGCGCTGCTTAGGACTTCCTAGAAGTGTAGCACTTTGATGTAAGAGTGCACACGGTGATATTGTCTTATATTTGTTTTAGGGTATATATGTTCCGTATATGATTTGTAGATATTGTACATGTGATGTTGCAGAAGGCAGGACAGGGTCCCAGAAGACTGTCAGTGAGGGTGCTTCTGATGGTGGTTTTTCTGATTGTTCAGAGCTGGAAGTGGAGGTGTTCCATGAAGGGTGTGGAGTCGTGGTGGTTGAGCATTCAAGGTTTTCTTTGAAGGTTATGGCAATGCCTCCGCTGCTTCTATTGAATCGGTCTCGATGCACAATCTTGGATCCAACAGGGGTGGCTATGGTGATGCCCAGTGTGGATACCGCATTCAGCCAAGTTTCTGTGGTGAAGACAGCGATCTGGGCATGAGTTGCAACGGTATCCCAGACTTCTGTGGCTTGGGTGATCGTGCGGTGATCAACATGCAGTTGATTTTATCTGGAAGTGTAGGAGTCGCCCTTGTTGGTGGGCATGTGTGATGTGGTGTGGCTGGTTGGAGACGCTTGGGTGGTAACCTCTGTGTCACGGCTGAAGTGGTAGTTCCGGTAGGAGAAAGGGCCTTCGGTGGTCCTCGGGGGAGCATCGGCACAGTAGTTATTGTCCTGGTGTCCAGGGTTCGGGGCTCCAAATTCATCTGCGGTGAAACGATGGAGGTCCTTGGGAGTAGGGTCCTAGCACTGGGTGTGTTCCAGACACTGATCCAGGTTATAGTATCTTATATGAAACTAACAGATGGCAGTGTTTCCAAGAATATTGAATAATTTACCAGGTTCAGCATTGTAACCAATCTTACTCTTATGATCTCTCCTATGTTGTTTGATTCTCAATGTCTAACTAAGCTGTAACTAACAAACTTTTTTTACTGGACTTCAATACCTTATCCCTGCCATACGCCTTCCCTAAAAATCTGTACTCAATATCTCTTAATGTACTCAGATATTCTTTTTCTGCACTGCAATTCCGCTATGCTATAATCAATTCACTCTAAGGAATGGCATTTATTTGTGTCCTCCGGTGTGAACTGGTGGTATGTAGTAAGGCATTACAGAAAGATATTATTTTCTGTACAAAAAACATGATGAACATATGTACAACTTAACATCCAAAAAAACTAAATGATAATAACTATAATCAAAGGTAAATTACATATTCTGATTCAAATTAAAGAAATTATTTCGAAATATCTTTATCCCCTCTCCAGATCATAAAACAATTATCAATTAATCTTCCCCAATATTGAATGTGTCTGTTCCACTTGGCACCTTCTGTTTCCCAAATCCATTCTGCCTCAAACAACAGCATAAAGAAGTTAGCATAGGATGGGGTGACTCTGATGCCTATCGCCGTTCCACCCAACTCTCTACATCTATCTCTAACTAAATAGGAAGATAGTATTTTCTGCTATCAAAATATTCAGTTTAATCAACATAAGTGTATGTTCCAAAAAGTCTATGGGCCTTGTGTTGAGAAAATGTTTCAAAGTCTTAATTCCATTCTCATGTGTAATATTGGTGTCTAAAGAACCATTCTAGATTCCCAAACAAGATCACATAAAATGTTAAGATTATGCTTTGCGTCTTAAATATTTGTGGGTAGGTACATTACAAAATTATTAAAAATACATCTACAAATTCTCGTTTTTGTAGGGTCCGCAATACCCGCTATGATTGTCCTCCCCCGGTGGAAATTGCAAGTTCTTATGAATCTTTGGAGGAGTATACAGGCACGCCTATTGTTGTGCCGTCTACTAATAGATAATAATATTCATCATCATTTAAAAGTGTCTTTATACACCAATATTACACCTGAAAATGGAAGTAGGGCCTTGGAACATTTTTCCTAGGGCTACCCTACCAAGCACTTTCAAACGGAGATAAGTCCATCTATAAAGGTCCTTGTTACTGTTGCGCAGACATTTTTGGAAAAAGTTTACTTTAGCTGAACGCCCAACCTGATTTTACTCAATTCTCTGGTGCATGTTTATCTAACAGTTTATCAGCACTCTCGAAGAAGATCAAGAGCTCTCTGCTAATATGAGAAACATTGGTAGAGGGAGGGAATCTCAGTTGGTGGTCTATGGTCCTTCAGTGGTGGGTGGTATTCATTGCCCTGAGCTTTGGTGAGTATTCAGATTGGTGCTTCCTGGAGTACTGCTTGAGCAGATGTTTGCTCGCCTCAATGACAGTGATGGACTTTGAGGAAAGACAACATCTTGTACACAGCTTTCATCCCCCATTCTGAAGAAGTCCACTTTCAGATACAGCTTTGGCTTGGGCTGCCACGGCTGCCAGTCATGGTGGACCACTTTTCCAGGTGCATGTCACTGCTAGTCTCACACCTCCAGCACGTGATCGAGAAGGCTGGTTTAACGTTCAGCTTTGGATGGATTAGGCCGTAGAGCGCTGTCCTTGTGCTCGGTTGGACTTCACAGAGCTGAGTACTTCTTGAGCACTGGGTCTACGAGTCTTTAGACTCTGGCATAAAAAGGCAGGTTCTAAGCATGCAAGGTAATCAAACTCTGCTTCTTGGATAGGTACATGAGAACAATATTTCTCACTAATCCTTTCAAACTAGTCCTCAGCCCTGAATTCTGCCTTTAGCCTGGTACTCCCTCTTCACGGATGTACAGAGCTTCTGTGTGTTGAAAGTTTTGAATTGGATAAGCAAGAGGGGCTCACTTGTATCCAGTTCTGGGGAGAAATGGCTTCTCCAAATATCCAATTGAAGCCAAAGTTCCCCATCAACCTTTGGTAAGACCTGATCCTCGCAGGGGGCATTTATCCTTTCCTGTAGCCACATCTCCATGGCAAGCATTAGAGAGGAAACCTTGACTTGCTCTTTGTGTACTATGGGGAGAGTGTGTCTACTTCTATCACAAAGCCCTGGTTGTGGAGCATCTGCTTAGTCTTTTGTGTGACAAATGTGGTATTTTGGTCAGGCCATCAGGGCCAATGTCTTTACTCATCCAGTGATGTTCAGATCCAGATGCAACAGTCAATAGTGTCATAACCTTTTCAGGGGAATAGTGGAACCCTAACCATAAGAGAACTTAGCATTCTCTACTGAGCAACACCACTACCATGCTAAGCACTAATCAGGAGACATGTGACTCGCGCCTCTTTCAACAAAAACATACAGAGCTTACCAGAAGAGATGAAATGACTGCAAGCAGGTTGCCAGTGGACTTTACACCAGTGACATTCAATTTTACAGTACTCAAAATGTATGCAGGTGGAAGCCATAAAAGTAGATCAAACTAGCAAGTGATTGGCATTGGTGTTTGTGGATAACTCAGTGAGCTGATTGCTTAGTGGTTTTGTAAGGTCAGAACTCACTGCTAACTTATGAGGTGATCAACAGCACACACATTTCAGTTCCTTCAAGGTCAGCTCTGGCTTCTATTCTTCTATGGGCAGCAAACTGATTATCATTTAATTGAGTAAAAATAGCACCTGCTGTAAGTGAGTATATACTGCAGAAGGATGCTATGAACAACTGTACAATAACAAATTATACTGTTATTTGAGAATGTCTCTGGCTTAATCCTGTAATGGTTCTCTCCCTATCTGTCCAACTACCATCGACTCCTGCCTCCTGCAGGAGAACATTACTGTTCCTTCCTCTCACCTGTGATCTCCAGCCACAGATGTAGCACCTCGCACACATACTCAAAGATAGCATCAGCAAGATCCATCATTACATCAACAAATCTTAATTCTACGTCATAGGTGGTAATCATTTAGTGACATCAACTCCTCTCCCATCTATTTCATGTGTTTGTTTTTATGGAAGGGTTTATTTGGTAAACGATCATCTGGCTCACACAAAATCCATATAACCATTTACATATAAACTCTTCACAGGTCCATGGTGGTGAATGCATGATTAGTGATCTAGGTACTTACTCTGCACAGTACCAGGGTGGATCGTAAAACCCTGAGAGGGAATCCCTCACATAAACATTGAGTGTGTTTATCTGTATGACTCCTCCGACCATGAGGTCTCCCTCCTTGTAGTAGGCTGGTTCATCGCTGCTTGTCAAGGTACAGCCGGGAGTGTAAGGTAAAAGTTCACAAGAAGAACAAATGATGGTGACGGAGTAAAAAGCAAACCACAGGCACATTGTGACTTTAAAAAGGGTGTGATCAGAACATTGTTTGCTGGTAGTTGTTTCAATCATGATTTAGCAGCAGGAAATCTAAGCTGGTATCTTCTGTTGCTGGTGAATGATCAATGTCTCCTGACTGGATCTCTGCCCGGTGTCATCAGGAGTGCTCTCACCAACATCCTCAGAGCTGGAAACACAAAGAGACATGCGGGGACTCACACAAAGGCACACAGAGGAAGGAGAGTGCCACATTCTGCTGTGTTCTCCATTCTATGGTTACCTCAAGTCCAACAAAGTCCTAATATGTGAAGCACAATCATTGTTATATTGCTAACCAGACATTCTTCAGTCATATAATTGACTCATGTCTCCGACCAGACTTCTCTTAACACTATCATTAAACTCTTACTGGTACTCAGACTTCTTTAGGGCCACATTGTATCCTAATGTTTTAACCAGGCTGTCTTCTATAACTGGACTTCCTCTAACCCGATAATTGAACTTGTGTTGCTAAACCAACATCCTTTAACAACAACATTGAACTCTCACATATATTACCAGACGTTCTGTAGCCCTATCATTGAACCCTCCCGTCTCTAACCAGACCTCCTGTAGCCCTATCATTGAACTCTCATGTCTCTATCCAGACCTCCTGTAGCCCTATCATTGAACCCTCCTGTCTCTATCCAGACCTCCTGTAGCCCTATCATTGAACTCTCCTTCCTGTGACCAGACGTCCTGTAGCTCTTTCATTGAACTCTCCTGTCTCTAACCAGACGTCCTGTAGCCCTATAATTGAACCCTCATGTCTCTAACGAGACCTCCTGTAGCCCTATCATTGAACCCTCCTGTCTCTATCCAGACCTCCTGTAGCCCTATCATTGAACTCTCCTGTCGGTCACCAGACCTCCTGTAGCCCTATCATTGAACCCTCCTGTCTCTTACCAGACCTCCTGTAGCCCTATCATTGAACTCTCCTGTCTCTAACCAGACGTCCTGTAGCCCTATCATTGAACGCTCCTGTCTCTTACCAGACCTCCTGTAGCCCTATCATTGAACCCTCCTGTCTCTTACCAGACCTCCTGTAGCCCTATCATTGAACTCTCCTGTCTCTAACCAGACGTCCTGTAGCCCTATCATTGAACGCTCCTGTCTCTTACCAGACCTCCTGTAGCCCTATCATTGAACCCTCCTGTCTCTTACCAGACCTCCTGTAGCCCTATCATTGAACTCTCCTGTCTCTAACCAGACGTCCTGTAGCCCTATCATTGAACGCTCCTGTCTCTTACCAGACCTCCTGTAGCCCTATCATTGTACTCTTGTGTCTCTATCCAGACCTCCTGTAGCCCTATCATTGAACTCTCCTGTCTTTATCCAGACCTCCTGTAGCCCTATCATTGAACCCTCCTGTCTCTAACCAGACTTTCTGTAGCCCTATCATTGAAACCTTCTGTCTAAAATAAAATTTATAAATGATATAAATAAATCTCCTCATTTGCTTGGGGGTGTGCCCCATGCAAATGAGGGAACCCCTTTGCCTCTGCTCCCACGCTGTATTACAAACGCAAGCGTAGAAAAGGAGCTCCCAGGAGATGCACGGAAGTGCCCCCCCTGATGGCAGCCCTCAAGAGGGGAGAAGGGATTTCCATAGACCCCTCCAGACATCCCCTTGCAGGTGGGTGTAGGCACACACTGATCTCTATTCCCCCTTCAAACCCGCCTGTACTGTGAAAACACAAAGCAACTTCAAAGCAACCGCTCTGTTTTTCACATACATTTTTCTCAACAAGAAGTGCGAGTTCACGGCTTGCCTAGTGTAGCACATTCACCCAAATAGAGCAGATTTTCATTGTTTTCACAGGGCGCACCTCTTAAGAGGTGCGCCCTGCGCAAACAATGATAATGCGCCTTTAGTGTAATACAGCCGAAGGAGTCAAATAATCAAATTTCATTATTAAAGAGATTTTGGCTCCTGTTTGTTGCTCGCGCTTCGGTTAATGTCAATATGAGAAAAGCAATTGGTTTGTGTCTCTTCTTAACTTTTTTCCTTGCCTTCTTTTAATGAACTCTTCCCCACCTAATTTCACCCACCTGCTCTAGTTTTCTATCCTGTTATTGTTTCTCTCAGCCTGCCTCCTACACCGTCTCTGCTCTCTTTTAGTCACATAACAAAGTTATCTTACTATTATTTAAGCATCCCATAAATTTATCAGGAGGTGTGCTTTCAACTGTAAAGGGAGACAATTTAGTCAGAAATCTTTCTACAAGAATAGGGTGAAGAAGCCACTCTTTCATTCCTGCCTCATTACAGATGGACTGACTGACGAGCTACATTTTTGAACACACAGCTATTGAAGTGGCCTTCATATGCCTTAGTATAGGGGAGACTTCAGCGCCTTCTTAACCCCTTAGCTGTGGGGTGTTTTCCCCCCGCTGTGCGGGGGCAGAAGGGGGCCGTGCGTGGCGCCGCTGTGCTGGTGAAGAGCTCGGCTCATCATGAAGCACAGAGGAGCTGCCCTCATGACGAGCTGAGCTCATCACAGCCACACCCGTTTTGGAACATTCAGCACAGCGGGGAAATTATCCCCGTGTGCTAACCTTCCAACGGCTGTGACGAGCTCAGCTCGTCATGAGGGCAGCTCAACCGTCCCTCATAGCGAGCTGAGCTCGTCACTAGCACACAAGGGGTTAAAGCCTGGCATAGACAGCTCTTGGATCAGTTTGAAAAGAAGTGATTCTAAACCAGGGGAGCCTGGAGTAGAAACTGCTGTGCCTCCTATCGAGATAAGCTGGCCCTGAAGCATTATGGGGAGCTTAGGATTGAGAGTCTAATGTTCCCTGCTTAGTATTGTGCAGTAGATTTGAACCCTTGTAAATGTAGTTTAAATTGACACCACCTCTCCTGACATCGCCTTCTTCATGGAAACCTGGACCAACCCATGCTCTGGACTAGCCAACTCCATCCCCATCCCTGACGGCTCCAAAGTCATCTGCAAGGACTGCTCCAACCAGCCAGGAGGAGGCCTCGCAATTGTCCGCAAAAACCCAGTCAGACTGACCACACCCTCTAAAAACCCAACAGCAACCATGGAACACCTCCACTTCAATATCCAGACCAGCACCCCCCTCCGCGTCACTCCAGTCTACAGGCCCCCCATCTGCTGACCCCCCCTTCACTGACGCCATTTTAGACCTCAGTGCACCCCAGGTTCTAGCATCCACTGACTACATCCTACTCAGAGACCTCAACTTCCACCAGGACAACAACAGTGACGAGAACACCATCTCCCTCCTGGAGAACCTAGCTAACATCAGACTCAAACATCGGTCATCGCACCGACACATCCGGACACATGCTTGACCCAATCTACTCGGCCAGCGGGGACATCAAATACAGCCACCCATCCGTACTCACCTGGATCGACCATCAGTGCATACATCTCGCCTTTACCATGCCCAACTTACACCACCACCATCATTGCCATGGTCGAAGTTGGATCAAGACCAGCAAAGAACTTCCCATCAACTTCTTCAGCACAACCACTTCACCAACGCACACGGACAACAACACCGCAGCATTCAACCTCCACCGATGGATCTCCAACTGCAACGACACCCTGGCAGGAAAAGACCAGGCAAACAAAACTCCAAGGAGGCCATCTGGTGTATTCCCACGCTCCACTAGTCCAGGCGAACCTGCAGATGTCTCAAGAAGAGATGGAGGCAAAACAAACCCCCAGATAGTCACACAACCTTCAAATCCGCCATCAAAGCACACCACCACCTCCTGAAAACCACTATGAAAATAGAATAGCCGTCTATGACAGAATCAATGCCAACGCACACAACAGCACAAAACTCTTCACCATTGCGAAGGAGTTCACCAGGCTCAACAGCGAGACCACAGACGGGCCCCCTCCCAAGACCTTTACTTGAAACTCAGCACCTTCTTCCACCACAAGATCTGGAAGATCTAAGACAGCTTCGACACCCCACACAACCAAGCCACACACCAACAGACCGTGCTCTGCTGGACCCCACTCAAAACAGAGGACACATGTGGTATACCAATATTACACATGAAAATGGAAGTAGGGCCTTTGAAACATTAAGGTGTCACAACAGAGGACACACTCAAGACCATGAAGAGCATCCACACAAGAGCCCTGTCAGATCCCTGCCTGTATCACATCTTCCATAGAGCAGCCGCTGCTATCGCCCCCAGCTTTGCCAGGCAATCAACTGCTCCATCGAAACCGCCACCTCCCCCAACAACTGGAAACACATCAAGATCAACCCCCTGCTGAAGAAGCCATCCTCAGACCAGACAGACCTCAAGAACTTTAGACCGATCTTCCTTCTCCCCTTCCCAGCCGTAGTCATAGAGAAGGCCATCAACGCCCAATTCTTCAAGTTTATTGAAGTGTACTACATCCATGAAGCCTCCCGAACCAGCTTCCAAAGCAACCACAGCACAGAGACTGCACTCCTCACTGCCACAGATGACATTTTGCTCCCTCCTTGACTAGTGCAAGACCGCAGTCCTCATCCTACTGGACCACTCAGCAGCCTTCAACACTATCTCCCTAGTCACAACACCTAATGATAATATTAATAATAATAATAATAAAACCATTTCTAAAGCACCTGGTTACACTCAGCACAGTGTGTACCCGCGCTAAAATTGCTGTCAGCCCCCTGAGTAGCCATGACACCAGGCTAAGAGACAATGCAAATTATAACTAAATATTAAGTACGTGGGAAGAGGTGGGTCTTCAATTTAAGGCGAAATGTAGCTTCTGATGCCGGCTTCCGCAACAAGGCTTTGGACAGAATACACTCCTTCCTTACCAGCCGAACTCAGCAAGTCAGACTACCGCCATTCCTGTCAGAACCCACGGGGATTAGCTGTGGAGTACCCCAGGGTTCCACCTCTTCAACATCTACATAGTCTCACCTCACGGCCATCATCACAAGCCACAGACTCAACATTGTCTCCTACGCCAATGACATCCAGCTAATCCTCTCCATCACCAATGAACCCACAAGCACCAGAATCAACAGCAACAGTAAAATGAAGGCTGGTGCTACTGGGATGAAAGACAGCTGTCTCAAGCTCAACTCGGACCAGACCCAAGTACTCATCCCGGGACCCCCCCTTCAGCCTTGGACAACTTGTGGTGGCCAGTCACTCTGGGATCCTTCCCCAACCTGACAGACTATGCACGCATCATACTGGACTCGTCACTCACTATGAACTACCAAATCAATGCAGTTTCCTTGGCGTGCTTCAACATGCTATGACTGCTTCAAAAGACATTCAGATTGATGGTCACTCACGCACCCATCACCAGCAGTCTCAACTACAGCAACACAGTTTACGCTGGCATCACCTAGAAACAGCTCAAGAAACTACAGAGCATCCAAAACGCCACAGCCAGACTGATCCTCGACATCCCCTGCCACAGTCATATCACAAAAAACCCCAACAACTGCACTAGCTCCCATTCAACAAAAGAGTCACTCTCAAGCTCCTCACTCACGCCTACAAAGCACGATGTGATGAAGAATCAACGTACCTGAGCCACCGCCTCGCATTCTACGTACCCGCCAGACATCTCTGATCCTCCCAACTTGCTCTCGGCTCCTTTCCCAGGATCCACAAGACCAGAAAGGTAGGAAGGTTGTTCTCCTACCTTGCCTCCAAGACCTGGAACACCCTGCCCTTGCACCTAAGGAAATCCACGTCTCTGACCCAATTCCTGAAGGACCACAAGACCTGGCTCTTTAAATGATTCTCCACCCAGTATGACCAGCAGCCCCCCTCCCCCAGTGCCTTAAGATCCTCACAGGAGAGTAGCCGTGCTTAACAAGTCCCTGATTTATTCATTGATTGATTGATTGGTTGATTGATTGATTGTGTCTGCTGTGCTCTCAAAGTAGTGTGGGCTTCTTCTGGCTGAAGGGATGCTGTGTTTTATTACCACAGGAACAATATTGTGCCTATCAATTTTCACCCACCTTACATCAAGCAGATGATAGAACCAGCTCCTTCTGCATTGCCGCCCGGCTCTTAGATATTAAAAGTCTGTTGTCTTCCAGCAGAACACAGGTGTGCAACATAAGCAGTAAACAAAGCGCTACGCAGGTCATTGTCTAAGGTGAGTTCTTATAGAAAAAAGAAAGTGCTCGTGTTTCTCTGGGGCATCGTAATACCAGTCTTTGGGCCCAACCTACATACATAGATGCAAAGCTCAAGGGTCTGGCACAAGTGGCTACTTTTACATTCAGGAGAAACAGATTCTGTTTATCTTATTTCTGAATTCTGAAGGGAAAGATCCATAAAAACATGTTTATAGTCTGTCTTCCAAACCTCAGAGGTGTTCAAAGTAAGACTGATGTGAAAACACTCTAATGGGCCCAGCAGACGCACCAGCTCCAATCCCAAACCTAACATTATGTTGGTCTCGTAAACATCATAGAGAAGATCAACAAGGTTGTCTCAAAATAGGTTCAAATTACAGTCAGAAGCCTTCTTTGGGGCCAGCAATTCAACCTGTTATTAGATCGCATAGGTCTCAGCTGCAGACAACTTTACCCAGCTGTTTGCAGACCTGTTGTTTCCAACATATCTCATATACTTACGGTGGGCTTTGGGTTACCCCTTGCTCAAGATAAGATAGCTTAGTTGCCTATCTGAGTTGTATACTCTTGATTCAAAGTATTTTCTCCCAATTCTAAAGATGGCTTTAGATGTCTGTTGACAGACGTATTGTTTCCAAGATGTATCACATACTTACAGTGGGCTTTGGGTCACCTCTTTCTCATGATTGAATACCTAAGTTGTCTAATTGAGTTCAATGTCATTTCTCCTATTCTTGCATTTGTCCCATATTCCGCTGAAGATGGCTTTAGACATCTGTCGAGAGACCTATTGCTTCCAAAACATATCATATACTGACAGTGGACTTTGGGACAGCACACAAGGCACGGTGAAGGGTTCAGCAGGTGGTTCCACCCCAGGCAAAGCATTCAAAGCCCACATGTAGACCCCAAACCAGCAAGATCGATTGAAACTGAAAGAGGAGGCAAAGGTGAGACTGGGGCCCTAGTTGGAGAGTCACTGCTGTCCTGAGGCTCAGCAGCACCACAGTCTTCAAGCAGCCAGTAAGGAACAGCGTATATCTTATATGCTGTAGAGCAATATAAAATATGAACAAATAAATATATAGAAATATTCAACTTGCTACATACAGGGAAGATGTAATATAAGGCAGAGAAGAGAGCTCTGGCCTTGTCTCCTAGTGTACCGACCAATATTAATATCCTTTGAAAGCAGTTGTCCTTTTTCTCTTGCAAAAACGTCTCAGACTTGCAAAAACACAACAGGAGGCCTAACCTCCCAACCCACACCAAAAATGTAGAACTTCCTCCGTCTACACATAAGGTCCTCTGCCTCACTTCTAAAGGTCCTCAAGAAGCCGAAGACCTGGCCCTTCAACTAACTCCCATCAGATGAGCTTCACACGTGCTACACTGCCCTGATACCCCTCGGGCGATAAGTCATGCTTTAAAGATCCATGTAACTTAATATAACAATGGGTAAGCATTTGTGATTAGTTAGCAAAGCCCTCTCACAATTTTTAGAAGGAAATCATCAATTAGATGAGGTTCAATTTGGGTTTTGACCTGCACACGGCACAGAGACATCCTTGGTGACAGTCCTGGATGAGCTACGAATGCGTGCTGACACCGGCCAAGCGGTCATATTAGTATTACCGGATATGTCTGCCACATTTGATATGGTTAATCATAGCATTCTACTTAAAAGGCTTAAGGAATTTTGAATCAAGGGCTTGGCACTCAATTGGTTTCAGTCATACCTGTTAGATAGACAGCAGGCAGTGGCTATTCCACCCTTTGTGTCCATAAATAATTCCATACAGCACAGAGTCCCTCAGGGATCAGCAATAAGCCGGATCTTATTTAACATCTTATCTCTATCATCAAATCTTTTGGAATTGAAGTAGTGAACTCTGCGGATGATAGGCAGCTTGTCTTCTCATTCGAAGGGTCTGAAGCAGTATCATTGGAAAGATTCCACGAGTGTATGCTAAGAACTACAATTTGGCTCAGGGACAATTCACTACAATTTAAGGCGAACACAATATCTTGCACACTCCCAGCTGACTTCTGGCCCACTCCAACAGACAACCCACTGACTCCATCTAAATCCGTGCGTAATCTGGGGGTATTATTTGATAGTAGTCTACAGTTAGACTCAAATGTAAATAGAATAGTCAGCACCTGCGTATCTTTGGTCAGAGCACTACGGAAAATACTCCTGCTACTGCCACCCACCGCTAGTTCACAGGTGGTGAAGAGCCTCATTTTGAGCAGGCTCGATTACTGCATCGCCCTGCTACTTGGAGCACCTATGTCTCTGATCAAAAAGCCGCAGCGAATTCAAACAATAGCAGCCAAGCTAGCATTAAAGAGACAGATCAGGTCCTCTGCATCTTTATCTCTGAAGGATCTCCACTGGCTACTGATTCTGGAGAGAGCACAATTTAAATAACTCTGTATTGTTCACAGGGCAGTACACAGAGAGGGGCCAAGATCACTGCAGAGCAAATTCACTTGGTATACTCTAGGCAGAAACATCCGTTCATCATCAGTAAAACTGGTGTGCACAGCCAGATTAAAAAAAAATCCGGATGGGAGGCAGATCATTTAGCTCTGTAGCCTTGCGTCTGTGGAATAATCTACTGCTCGATCTCAGACAAACTGAGAATGTGCTGAACTTTAGAAAGAAGCTGAAAACATGTCTCTTTCCCAGGGACAAGTGCAGCCCAGTCGTAGCTTCATTCATTTTTCAGCCCGCATGGTTGCAGCCGTGCACAGTGTTTGTAGGGTAATCCCAACGCCAGGATACCAGTTGGGTGACAGAGTGCTATACAAGTCTAACATACAATACAATACGATACAATACATGAACAGCTCACAGCATATGTGCATTGATGAAATATAGAAGTCCTATTTCTTATGGATCATTACCAAGGCGCACACAATTCAATTTCAGTGTGGTGTAATACTCACAAAGTCACACAGAATTGCAAAATACCTCCTACAGAGTATACCTATGTGTTCAACATTGACACAGAATTCAGTAATACCACTCCATTGAGTGGCCAATAGAAAAAAAAACGGTTCAGACCCAGCTACCCCAAAGAATATTATTTCTATGCTTTATACAGCAAAAGCTCAGAGGAACTAATGTGGTTCAGTGTCAAGATTGAGGTCTTCGCTTACTGATCTCAATCTACAAATCCATATAGCGTCCAGCTGTCGCAGGAGAAGTGCTCTATTACCCCCTCTCTGTGTGTGTGGAAGTAAATCACTTGTGTGGAATTTAAAGTTGGATCTATTGCTTGTTGAATTGCAGCTATAGAAAACCAATGCATATGACACATCCCCATTTAGGCACGCCTTCCTGTGCTCATGAATGCGTGTTTTAAGAGGAAGGACTGTACTGCCCACATATATTTTACCACACATACATATGATCACATAGATTACTTAGCATGTTAAGCAGTTTATGTAATGTCTGATGGTGTAAGTTCTTTTCACATTGTACTCAAAATTCTTAGTTTTCTGTTTCAAATGGCAAATGTTACAACCACCCCATGGGAATAAGCCGAGAGGAAGAGCCAGCCAAGCATCCTGTGCCTTCCTATTTGGATGTGTGTACCTGGGCACAAGTTCTCTAATGCTCCTGCATTTTCTGTAGACAATGCTAGGGACTTGCAGGAGTAGGTGCCCAACCCCTGGTACCTCCTTTAACAAATACCAATGGTTTTTTAGAATTTTCAACACTTCCTGATTAAGTTTTGAGTAGTTGTTATAAATGACGGACGTTCTCTGGTGGACTTGTTTCTGTGTAGAAGTGTTCCAGTATAATTCAGCTCAGTCATTCTGACCACCGCCTGTTATCAACAGCGTCTAAGACATTGTACCAACTGTGTTGTGAGGTACATGTATTGCACCTCATCACAACAATTCCTCCTGATATGGATAGGTTCCCCATATGGAATCGCCTTTTTGGTGCAAGGCGGACATGCAGTTTGAAAGTGTAGCATGCTATTGACAGCTGTTTCCTTTCTAAACATAGTGCGGTGTAAGATATCGTTCCGTACATACAGGAGCAGATCAAGCAATTGGATCTTGGTTTGAAACATCATCATTGTGAATCTAACGTTAAAGGGATTGACGTTAAGGTATGCGAAATAAGATTTAAAAGCAACCTCGTTTCCTGACCAGATGATAGAAATATTGTCTATGTAGCGCCCCCATAAAAATGAATGTACTTTGTCCACAGAGCTGCAGATAGGGCCCACGTGTAAATATGTTCAACCCATTTTACCACACATACATATGATCACATAGATTACTTAGCATGTTAAGCAGTTTATGTAATGTCTGATGGTGTAAGTTCTTTTCACATTGTACTCAAAATTCTTAGTTTTCTGTTTCAAATGGCAAATGTTACAACCACCCCATGGGAATAAGCCGAGAGGAAGAGCCAGCCAAGCATCCTGTGCCTTCCTATTTGGATGTGTGTACCTGGGCACAAGTTCTCTAATGCTCCTGCATTTTCTGTAGACAATGCTAGGGACTTGCAGGAGTAGGTGCCCAACCCCTGGTACCTCCTTTAACAAATACCAATGGTTTTTTAGAATTTTCAACACTTCCTGATTAAGTTTTGAGTAGTTGTTATAAATGACGGACGTTCTCTGGTGGACTTGTTTCTGTGTAGAAGTGTTCCAGTATAATTCAGCTCAGTCATTCTGACCACCGCCTGTTATCAACAGCGTCTAAGACGTTGTACCAACTGTGTTGTGAGGTACATGTATTGCACCTCATCACAACAATTCCTCCTGATATGGATAGGTTCCCCATATGGAATCGCCTTTTTGGTGCAAGGCGGACATGCAGTTTGAAAGTGTAGCATGCTATTGACAGCTGTTTCCTTTCTAAACATAGTGCGGTGTAAGATATCGTTCCGTACATACAGGAGCAGATCAAGCAATTGGATCTTGGTTTGAAACATCATCATTGTGAATCTAACGTTAAAGGGATTGACGTTAAGGTATGCGAAATAAGATTTAAAAGCAACCTCGTTTCCTGACCAGATGATAGAAATATTGTCTATGTAGCGCCCCCATAAAAATGAATGTACTTTGTCCACAGAGCTGCAGATAGGGCCCACGCGTAAATATGTTCAACCCACCCCCTGAATAGATTTGCATCGGAAGGGACAAATTTGGACCCCATAGCGGTCCCCTGAAGATATTGGAACCAGGCGTCATCATAAAGGAAAAAGTATCATCTCCAATATCATCCTGTTGTGGTTATATTGACTGGCCCTGCGTGAAGATAAAAAGAACTCAACTGCTCTACATCCAAATTATTCCTTATTACAAGTATTAAGTTATTCAATATCCAATGTAATGAGTAGCACTGCTGTGCACTGTGCCCTCCTATTGGGTAATTACTGCTGTGAATTTTTGAATCTGCTGCTGCATTTTTACTCTTTTAAACTGTATGGGCTTTTAATCTCTTTTATATCTTTTTTACCGCGACAAGGGTACCCGCCTGTGAGGGTGGGTCTGCCTACTTCGGTTATCGTGCTAGTCTCCTTTTTATGCCCTATAAAAGATGGCGATGACTTAGCCGCGCAGCGGGCGAGCTCAGCAGGCGTGCCAAAGGCAAGCCCATCTGCGCCTGTCAACATCCCGGATGTGGTCGGCACCAGCCACTCTGGCGCAAGTCAACCTCTTCCTCCCACTTATGTTTTAATACTCACACACTGCTGGAAATAGGAAGGAATGTGAATAGGTGCTCCCCTCTCCCTTCATCCTCATTTGCGCAACCTGTTTTAAAGGGCTGCTCTTTATGTGGCTGGGACGCCTTCCTCACGGACATTGGTCAGCCGTCAAAGGAGCCGGCTAAACACAATTCAGTTAACTGGGACACTAAATAATCTCAGCCTAACATGCAACTACGTGTAATGCTTCTAAACACACATTCCATGACTAAACATGCCCTTAACATTTATCACCTATTGGTGGAGAATTCTCCGGATTTTTTATTTCTGACTGAAACTTGCTTAAATAAGGCTTTCAATCCCGGCGGGCTATCACAGAACCAGGAAGGATCGGTCGACGGGCATAGGGGGGCGATATCGCTATTATTTTTTTAAATAATTTTTCCTGTATAACAGTCCCTTCGATGGCAGCTGAGGGTGCAGAATGTCTTGGCTTCCATTTAGGGGTTTCCCCACATCAATCTCTGGCCGGCATTCTAATCTATAGACCTCCAGGCCCTGCAGGAAAGATTTTAGCCTTGATTGACAATGCTGTCTCAACTTCCCTGTTTAGTATTGGGTGACTTTAATCTGCATATGGACAAATTGGATGATTCAAACTCTATCAGACTTCAAGAGTCCTTGGAGGTGTTAGAATTGGCACCTTATCTTCAAACTCATGTAAAGGGTCACACTTTAGATCAGATATTTTCTACTGTTAAAAAAGGAATGTCCCAACCATTTCCCCTTGTGTGGTCTGACCACTTCCTGTTGGATTTTACAATTAGAAAGGAATCCAACAGGCCCAAGGTTCACGGGAAGTCGCAGCTCAGTAATTTTAGACCTTTTCATTTAACTACATCTGATGCACTGAGCACTGCGATTAAAAGCATCTAATATCTTTTAGTGGAGATCTAGAGGTGGAAGCTGAAGGCTTGGACAATTGGCTTCAGCTCCGGGCAGGGGTCGTTGCACCCCTTCTTTCGCATCATGTAAAAACTGTACGATCATCTGCTCCTTGGTTTACAACTGCCCTTAAAGAAAGTAAGAGGTTTTGCAAACACTTAAAAAGGACCTGGAGGAAACACTTCAACCCTAATGATAAAATCATTTATAAACAGGCGTTGAAGACCCACAATAAGTAAGTCCTTGAGGGAAAAAAACTTTTTTTCTCTACACAAATTGAACTAGCTAAGAACAAGAAGAAGGACATTTTCAGAAGAGTCAGTGAATTCTCCTCTCCCACAGTGGCATCCAAATCATTTATCTCTACTGAGGCATCAACGGACCCTTTGGCCACACATTTCCATGACAAGATTACAAATATTCAGGAGACCTTCCCGATAACTTCCTTTGCAATGAGGGACAGTGGTGAGGCAGATTCCTCACTAATTTGGGGGAGAGTACCATCTTTGATTCAGTTCCCATTGGTTCCCTTGGAAAAATCTTTGGAAATCATGAAAGGCCTTAAATATGGCTCTCCCTCCGGCCCTTACCCGGCCAGCATCCTTGCATCAATAGCAGAGTTAATCGGATCCTTAACATGTCTTTGCAGATGGGCCGGGTCCCTGACAGGTGGAAAAGGGCAAACATTCTTCCCTTACTAAAAAAAACAACTTTGGATCCAGAATTGACCTTTAACTACAGGCAAATATCAAGTTCAAGTTCAAAGTGCTTTATTTCGATAAAAACATATCTTAAAAGCATAGATACAGCTCAACAATTTAAGAACCATAAAAACAGTTTATTAAAACAACCATAATGACTATTACAGAATTACATCGATTAGAAATTGCACATAGTCCATTCTGCAATCTATACATATAGTCAGGTACAAAAAGTACATGGTTTCAATTCATTACATCAGTATTTAAAACTTGTATTAAACAAAATGCATATATCTCTGCTCCCTTTTTTTCTAAGACCTTGGAAAAAGTTGTGAACCAGGTTACCACCGCTTTCGTTGATACTAATTTGATTCTCCACCGGAGTCAGTCTGGATTCAGGGCACATTTAAGTACTGAAACAGCGCTGCTGAAGGTATAAGAAGCCATAAAGGAAGTTCTGGATAATGGCGGCAAGGCCGCATTGATATTACTGGACTTATCTGTGGCCTTTGATACCATCCCTCATGACTGGCTCCTGGCTAGACTCCAGGGATGCGGGTTCGGGTATATGGTATGTAGGAGACTAGGGTCTGTTTCCTTAGTCCATGGTCTACTTAGCCAAAGCTCCCTCCTTTTCGACGCAGGAAATACCCTTCCCTGGTTGGCACAGTGGGATCAGGGAATTGTGCAAGTTCAAGTGCCTCGGTATCGGGATAGCAGTTCAGCGATGGTCGATCTTTGTTCAGGAGCTCTTCTTGGTTGTCGATGTCTTCGGTGGTGGCCAGGGTCGAGGAGACCTTCTTGCAGTGGTGTGCGTGCAGCCAGTGCCGCTTCCCCTCCACTCGAAGAGCCGTCCGGGTGGTGATTAGTACTTGCCAGGGGCCCGTCCACCGGGGTTCCAGACTCTTTGCTCGTTGAAAGTTTCGGACTAATACATGGTCCCCCGGTTGGATGTCGTGGCCCGGACCCCTGGAAGCATCGGGGATGGTCTGCTGCACCTCCTGATGAATGACAGACAATGTATTTGTTAATTTGTACAAGTAATCAGACAGCAGGACGTCCGGGACGTCACGAATGGAGGTCGGTTTGGGGGCAGTCCAAAGGTTCATCGGTCGCCCGAATACAACCTCATAAGGGGTCAAATGGCGCTTAGTGGGAGTGGAGCGCATTGATAGCAATGCCAGTGGGAGGGCATCTGGCCATTTAAGTCCTGTGGTGGCCACTATTTTTGACAATTTCAGCTTCAATGTAGCGTTGTGTCGCTCCACCAAACCAGCAGATTGGGGGTGGAAGACCGCATGGAACCTCTGCCTCACACCCAACCCCTTCAAAATTAGCTGGATAACCTCTGCTACAAAGTGGGGGCCCTTGTCGCTCCATAAAATTCGACAGAGGCCGTAGCGAGGAAAAAACTAATTCAGTAGTACTTTGGCAGTAGTTATGGCAGTATTATCACGGGTTGGATAGGCTTCCACCCATTTGCTGAAGGCACATACAATGACCAGTACATACTTCAAGCTTTGGCATCTCTCTAGCTGAATGTAGTCCATCTGGAGGACCTCAAAGGGGTGGTCGGGGATCCCAAATCCTCCCCGGGGCACTACAGTTCCCTTCCCGGGGTTGTGTTGCAAGCAGATAAGGCACTGCTGAACCAGACGTTTGGCTGAGTCGGGGATTTTGTTGTTGTGCCAGACTTTGGAAATGAGTTCGACCATGGGGGCAGAGCCTATATGTGCGGGGGAGTGTGCCATGGTCAGTATGGGGATCAGGTATGAGTCAGGCAGCAACCATTTGTTTGCATCCTTTGTCCGCCAGCAGCCTTCATCGTCCTTCAGACCCACCCGTGCCCACTCAGTCAGTTCGTGAGGTGTGCTGGCCGACTGGATGTCTCTAATCGTCTCCCTAGCGTCAGTCCATTTCTCTGCTTGTGACCTGGTCACATACATGCGTGTCGTTGTCCTATTTTCAGCTGTGGTTCGTGCAGTGATATCGGCCAGCGCGTTTCCTTGTCCGACTAGGTCCGTCACCTTCTTGTGTGCCTGACACTTGATCACTGCTAATCGTTTGGGGAGTAGTACTGCTTCGATCAGGGCAGAGACTAGATCCCCGTGGAGGATGGGTGTGCCGTGGGACGTCAGGAATCCCCTTTCCCTCCATAAGAGCCCAAAATGATGAACCACCCCGAAGGCGTACTGGCTATCGGTGTATATGTTTGCTGTTGTTCCTGCTGCTAGGATGCATGCTCGTGTCAGGGCAATCAGTTCCGCTGCCTGTGCAGATCGTTGTGTAATGCGGGCTGTCTCTACTACAGTTCGGGCCGTGGTGACTGCATAGGCAGCTGAAGTGGTGCCATCGGGGAGTTTGATGCAAGAGCCGTCCACCCACAGCTCTCCGTCAGGGTCAGGAAAAGCTGTGTCTCTGAGGTCAACCCTACTTCTAGTCAGCTCGTCCGTGAGGGTCACACAGTCGTGTATAGGGGGCACATTGGGATCGTTCTCTGGTAGGGGTAACAAAGTTGCCGGGTTCAGTGTGGTGCATCTTTTCAGAGTGATGTGGGTTGCGAGCAGAGTCAGTTCGTATCCAGTCAGTCGGGCACTCGTCAGGTGTTGCGTCTTGGTTTGGTTCAGGAGGGTGTCAACTGCATGGGGTACTAGTACCGTGAGGGAATTCGAGAGCACGATCCCCTCACTCTGTCAGATAGAGATAGCAGCGGCAGCTACAGCTCGAAGGCAGGCAGGCAAGGCTCTGGCTACGGGGTCAAGAGTGGCAGAGAAGTAAGCGCACGGTTTTTGCTTTGGGCCAATGGAATGGGTCAGGACAGATAAAGCGCACCCCTCCCTTTCGTGAGTGTAGAGGGAGAAGGGCTTTGTGTAATCTGGTGTTCCCAGGACAGGTGCTGAACAAAGGGCATTCCGCAACTCTTCAAAGGACGTTTGGCATTCGGGGGTCCAAGGGAGCGGGGAGGGGACATCTTTGGTCAACAAGGAAAGTAGGGGTTTTATTATGAGGCTGAAATTTGGTAACCACTGACTACAGAAAGAGGTTAGACCCACCAAAGAACGGACTTGCTTTTGGGTTTTTGGGATGGGGGTGTCTAGGATAATTTGGATTCGATCGGACGTAAGTTTCCTCCCTTCTTTGGACAGGAGATGGCCTATGTATGTCACTTGAGGCTGGCAGAACTGCAATTTCTTTTTAGAGACTTTGTGACCATTTTCTGCAAGGAAGTGTAAGAGTTGGACAGTGGCTGTGATTGCAAGTGGGGTGGTGTTGGCCGCCAAAAGGATATTATCGACATATTGGATCAACACCACTCCATCTGGTAGTTGGACGGCGTCCAGCTGTCTTTTGAGGGCCTGGCTGTAAATGCTGGGACTTTCAGTGTAGCCCTGGGGAGCTCTATAAAATCGGTACGAACGGGATTTTAGGGTAAAGCCGAAGAGATAACGGCTGTCCGGGTGGATGGGGATAGAGAAAAATGAATTTTTGTGGTCAATGACAGTGAAGGTGGTGGCAGTGGGCAGGATGAGGGTCAGAATGGTGGCGATGTCTGAGACTACAGGGTACGGGGGTACGACCACCTTGTTAACCTCCCGTAGGTCGATGATGAAGCGGTAAAGGGCTGTTACAGACATTGCTAACTACTTCCTCGACCACTCCTGCATCTACCAGGGACTGAATGATCGCTACCAATGCCTTCTCGCCCTCAGGCGATATCCGATACTGTGGGAGTTTCGGGAGTATTGCATCTTGTCTTACCGTTATGTGTATAGGGTCAATCATCATTCGTCCCACATCAGAGTCATTTTTGGCCCATAGGTACGGGGGCAGGGTGTCGAGCAAGGACAGGTCAGCGTCAGTTATGGAGTATATGTGTCGTGCTGGGCAGGATTTGGACATGCTCGGGTTGTCGTACAGGATGACTCGGACTCCATCTGGGGAACACCTAATGGTAGCTCGAAAATGTTTTAGTAAATCAATGCCCATAATGGCGTCAGGGGAGTTGGAGGAGAGCAAAAATGTTGTGTCAGTGAGGTTGTTTTCTAGGTCAAAGGAGATAGGTACGGACAGGGGGTTAGTGGAGGGCGTCCCATCGAAACCTATCGATGTAATGTGTGAGCCAGACAAGGGTGCCCTAGGAATCAGTTGTTTTGATAACACACTACGTGTCGCCCCAGTGTCTACCAAAAATGGAGACTTTGTACCCAGGACCTTAGCGGTGACGTAAGGACCTTGCTGGTCAACACAGAGCTCGACTGGATCCCTCCCTTGCCCCTGGCAGTCCTATGCAGAGTCGGGGGCATTCTCGCTGTTGGATAGTTGATATTGGTTCTGTCGGGGACGGTCAAACGTGTTCGATCTCCCTGGTTTGTCGCTGTTGGTGTCATTTGTGTACCCTCGCCCTTGTCCCCTATTTCTTGGTCCACCCGCTACGTCCTTGGGGTCCCTATTTCTGTTCATTTCTAACAGAACCGGACACTGGGATTTCCAATGGCCGAATCCTTTGCAGAAGGCACACAGGTCCTCGCTAATGTCTCTACGTCTAATGTGAGGTGTTGGGGTGCAATCTTTAGGAGGTGGATTTCTAGGGGTGGTTGATTGGTAGTTCCTCCTTGTAAAAGGGTGCAAAGACAACCAGTGACCAAAGACCCTTTTTGTGTTGCCCGGCGGTATCGCCTCTATGACCCACCAATATTTACTCAATGAAGAAGCAGGCGCTGGAGACTGAAAGGCAGGAAACGAGGGTTTATTCTCTCCGGAGGAGAACACATCAATTCAGACAGCAAGTATCGTCACGAGGTGCTCTAACCGCATCTCTGAGGCCGGGCCTCTTATACTCAGGTTTATGATCTTTATTGCACGTAACACATTCTTGCAACACTTTGATATGTGAAAGAACATCCTCGGAATCTCCCCTTCAGGCCCGTTCCCACATACATTTACAGTTAAATTCCCCACCCCGGTCACAACAGGTGATGATTATCGCGCAGCAGGACATTCCGCCGATTCACGGAATGTGTGGAGTTTGATCGGATCTCGTAGGGTGGGGGCTTTGATCGGCTCGAGGGTCTTTTGATGGGGAGGGGAGGCTTCCTACTGTACGGGGTAATAAACAGTATCCGTAGGGCCAGGTGGTGGCTTGGGAACAAGGAAGACAGACGGGCACACAGAAAAAAGGGGGGTTTTGCATCAGAGGGCCTGAGACTATGAAAGGAATGAAGGGAGGTGTCGCGCTGGGAACAGGATGGGATTCTGAGGCAGATCTGCGCTGAAGAGGGGTTTATGACCCAAGGCATGTGAGAGCGAGGGGGTTGTCAGCGTGCGGGGGATGCCTGCGAGGTTAGGAGAGAGAGAGAGAGACGCTGGCTATCAGCGAGGGGTAGGAAGGTCATGGTGCTTAAAAATGGCTGCCGCTTACGCGCAAGACACGTGAAAGCGGGAGTGATCAGTGCGTGGGGGTGCTTGTGTAGGCAAAGAGCCGTGCTGGGGGTCAGGGGTGTGCAGAGGGTGGGCCTGGTCAAGGCAGCTAAAGTGGTGGGTGTGTGCGACAGAGAGTGTGGCATCGGGGCAAAAGGGAAGATGGCGCAGATAATGTTCACCGAAACATATTAATTTTCCACAGTCCTCCCTTTAACATTTCTAAGACATCTTGCTGGCCTATTTCCTATCTATGTCTACCGTTGTGGTCATAAGTAAGGAAGTGATAACCCAGGTGAAGGAAAACATCACATTTTTAAAATCTTTTCATCCAGTGGGCGGGCTCATCGTTAAGCTTTGTTGCAGGAAAGTCATAGTAATGCAATATCAGACAAAAATTATGCAGTGAGAGCGTTGGGTACAGATCGTAGATGCTTGTAGTCATTCGGAATAGGAGCCGATAGGTTACCACGTAAGTAGGTTCTTTTTGTACTCGGTTGGAGCATAGTCAATTCAATGGTGGTTGGGAGAGAAATGAGACATAGTAAAAACAATAATCAGTGTTCCCAGTGTCTTATGGTCGTGGACCATTATTAGTCAGTTCTCAGCATTCTTTGTCGTCTCCTGTTGGCACTGTCGAACACCTGTATTACAATTCGTTCGTTAGCAGGAATGTCCATGTGGGTTGAGCCGTTGGAGGTCTGCGGGCAGGAGAGTGCCTTTGTATTGTTTCGCCAGGCCTCATGGGAGAAATGCGTTACGGTTTTGGAGCAGATGCATTTTCTTCCATAATCCAGGGAGTGGTCATTAGAAGGAGACAGAAAAGGATTGTGGTGAAGGGTGCAATTGTCTTTGAGTTGTGGAGTCTGTCTGTTCTTGGGTTTCTGTGGTGGGTATTTCCTGTTGCTTCCATCATCTTCAAGGTGTTCGGTACCGGGCAGAACCACATACTTCGTTTTTTTCTTTGGGGTGACCCTTGGTGGTGTTTTTAGGTCACGTGTTCTGAGATTTAACACAGTTCGTGGTCTACTTAGTCGGGGATCTCTCCTCTTTGACGCAGGAAATACCCTTCTCCGGATGGCACAGTAGGATTTAGAGGATTTTGAAAGTTCAGGTGGAGAGAGGGTGTGTGGGTGAATAGTCCTTATGGCAGGTCGGAGGAGGAGGGGATGGAGCAGGGCCAGGTCGGGAACAGACCAGGGAGACGGAAAATTTTAGACAGGCGAGTCCATAATCACGTTCAGAGAGCGGGGACCTTTCGGCACGCGTCGATCATAGAGCAGGGGCCTCAGGTCAGCCCTTTCCTTTAGTTTTGTCGGAAACAGTGCCTTGTCCTGCAACTCCTTACTGTTGTGGTCTCGCCTTGGCCTCCGTCACTGAGGTTCCACGATCTGCAGTCAGGCCGCGTGCTCCCACATCCGGTCTCTTTCTCCTCCGACAGTGGTACCCTTAAATGAGTTTGAAAAGACAGTCTTTAGAGATTTTGCAGAGGAAGGTAATTACGTAAATCTATTTCTCTCCCAACACCAAGCAACTGGGGTAAACATCCGCAACATTGAGGTCTGCAGCCAACGTATAAACAATTGGTGATGGGTTTGCTGGATTCCCAACAACTTCCCTTTGTGGTTATTTCTTTAGCGTTTTGTCGGTTTATTACATTCATTTGTCGTGGTACGAGGTCTGATACCCATTCATTGCATTCGTTTATTACAGTCATGTCAGTTCTCCTGGTAGTGACCCATTTCTCTAGTACGAGTCTTGCAATGCTTGGCCGGTCTTCAGGGCTTTGTATTTTACGGAAAAGTGTAACGTGTTATTCACCATGGTCTGATAGATATCTTTCTGAGGAATGAACATAGGCTAAACGATTTTTCATTATATCAATGCATCCTATCTTTCGGCCAAACATTTTACTTTCAACAGGTTCACTTGCAACAAGTTCTTTCATTTTTGACTTAATTCTAACTTTGCAAACATTATTCTAAATTCTACATAGTTTCCTACAACCTGGCTACTTTATAAAAAAAAACTCGGACTTGCGATGGCTGTTCAACCCACCCTTGGGGTGAGCGAGGTCTAATGAAAAACAACTAGGAATATAGCGAACTGGGGCAAGGGACATTTTAAACTCTCGTCCCGGGCAGCTGATACAAAACTGGGGGCATTCTGGGAAAACGGGGATGTCTCGATCACTTTTACTGTTTGGGTGTTGAGAAAATTTCGGGACGGGGAAGGTCGCGTTTACCAGAAACATTTTATCATGGATGCCACTGACAAGTAGTTCCCTCAAAATGGGTCAGATTAGAGAACCTTAGTTGTCTTACCTGTCCCTTTCTTTTCGGTCAATCTAGGTTTCATCAATATTTAGCAGAAAAGGAGAGGTAGTAACGTGGTATCGGTGCAATTTATATTTAAGACAAATTTGTGCAAATACTCGTGGTATTTGGAGCCAATCAGGTGGTGCACCAGGGGTAGCGGTTCGCCAATTAGGTGCCAGTTGCTAGGAAGAGCGAAAGAGTGGAGGAGAGAGAGAGAGAGAGAGAGAGAGAGAGAGAGAGAGAGAGAAAAATAGAGAGAGACAGATAGAGAGGGAGAGAGAGAGATCAACAATAGGCTAAATAGTACACGTGTGACATGGAGAGTGGCCATGTACTATTTAGGCTATTCAGTGCATTACCCAACATGGGACATTTTGGGTTTGTGTTAGAATGTAGAAAGCATGCAGTTTAGGACGGAAGAGCATTAGGCCAGGTACATAAGGACATGCATTGAGTCGGGTGTCTTTAGGAGCCATCTTGCAGCGTAGGTCCGCTTCATGTATCGGACATGGTATGGCTCCAGATCTTTTACCATACCCTAGTTGTTATTCCAATGTAACCTGTAGAGGGAGAAAAAGGAAGAAAGGGAGGGGGGACAACATTCGAGCATATCAAATGTACGGGCACGAAAGTTATTTACTTACCACATACTCGTACTTATCTTCTCGGGATATAATCCCTAGGGTCTTGGTTTCTGAAGTCAAGGGGGTGGGCAGCGTGGCAAGGGTGGCGAGCGATATGTTGCTCATGGGGGAGGCGGTCCGAGGGTGGCATTATAGATCGTGTGTGTGGGGAGAACGCTAAAAAGAAATCAGAGGTGCCTAGCGCAAGGTATCTGGTGTGTGAATGTATCCAGCTATTGGGGAACCTTTAAAATCACTCCCAACGCTGTGATGTTCTGGGGCATCAAGTTCTTCGGCTAACCCTATCCCTTGGTACCTTCGATCTTCATACCCTTATGACATTCTAACATTCATACCATTTTGCTTTTACCCATTCTCCGAAGTCGAGGTCCTTCTTCATGCGTTAGTTCCTGAGCTTAGTCGCATATTTGGAGGCAGCGTATCATACCTTAGATTCGATCATCAATCCGGGGCCGAACAGCCATTTTTCTAGTAACCTTAAAAAGAGAGCAAAATGGTTGTGCAAAAAATAGCCCTCCCGCCGATTCCCATATTTACAAAAGTACGTGATACCCATTCATAGTTTGGAAAACCTTTATTTGCATAATCGTTCAGTACGTAAAACGTGAGAGTGCAATCATATTTTGGCTGGACGTGGCGATGGTGGAAGCACATACAGTAGGGGGGGTTTGTCGCATAAGAACATGTTAAAAAAAGGCCTAATTAATTATTTGCCAGTAACTAAAAACGTCTCGTTAAGTGATGAGGGATCAGGGGCATTTTAGTTCATAAATGGGAACACAGTCAAGCTCATTGTAATCACATTTCCTAGATGTATACCGTGGGTGTGCATCATAAGCGACATTATGTACCAGTTACAATAAATATCAGAAATAAATCGTTCATTGAAATCAACATTTTGACAGGACCCCTTTCAAATGTTCGCCAAGCGAACCCTCCTCTCCTTTTCGTCAAGTGTGCAAAGGTTCACATATATCTTAGTACATCAAGTCTCATTAGCTAAAGAACACCACGAGGTGTCCGTTAGTTCCTATTTGATACCGGCGCCATCTTGGACGAGGCCGGTTTAGTCCGGAAGTAGCATCAGGGGCAAAATGTCTCCGACGATTGACGGTTGGACCAGAGTCCCTTTCGGCAGTTCGAAAACCTGTGCTAACAGAGGGGCTGGTGGTGTGGACTGCCAATCAAAAAGGGGGGGGGGAGGAGGGAGGTAGAATCTTTCTTACCGGGTCACGTTGATGCTCAGCCGGAACTTACTCGAGTTCGTTAGCCCATAATGTTCCTGGGTGGTTCAGACTGAAGCTGGCGCAGACACGAGAGCACCACCATCTTGTTGCTATCTCGTGGTCGTTCCAGTTGTTCCCTACCGGAAGCCTGTAGGGGCCGTGGGCTTCTGGGACTCTGGTAGAATCTTCAAAGCTGTGGGGATGTTGTCGGAGGTGGAGGCTCGTGCCCAGGTGAGCAAGTGCCCGAGTTGCAATTCCGGACAAAGTTACTCCAGCGGCCTAGACCCGCCTTCCAGAGGGCCCAGACGCGATTTTGAGACCCTGCAGCCGCCGCCCTTCGTCGTGTCTTTCAGGAGTGGAAGAAACTTCTTGTGGCGACAGAGACAGAACACCATGCTGTTGGAGCAGGACATTTGGTTCGGGGCGCCAGGGTGCAGCTGTGGAGCCTTCACCTGGGGAGGTGAGGGAGGCTCGTCCGTGCCGCCTTCCTCTCCCGGCGCATCCCACGCCGCCCCTTTGAATCAGGGGTGCACATGATGACCACCCCACATCCCCGACTCCGACTCCTGGGGGACCACTGTCTGTCCGGTGCTACGCAAATATGCCCGTCGGACATTGTATGTCCTGTGCTGCGGAAGTATGCCCGTCGGACATTGTATGTTCTATACTGAGAAAATAGGTCAGTCGAACATTGTACGTTCTGTGCTGCACAAGTATATCCGTGGCCCGGCTGGAGGATTTCGGCGCCGGGCCGGGGCTGGGAAGCCTCCTATCTGTGGAGGTGGGAGAGGTTCGCCCGCGTCGCCTCTCCCTCCCAGTCCCCCTGCGCCAGTTCGATGGAGGAATTCGTGATGGCCGGACCAGGAGATACGAGGGAGGGGGGTCATCTGCATCCGCCCCCTCCTTATTCGTAGCCCAGGGGACGTCACCCCAGGAAGGAGAGTATGGGAAGACCATTTCATGTCGGCCCATGGAGCCTCCTGTACCTTCTCGCCTGCGATTTCTTTTGGTCTATGGCTGATGACTGGCCCCGCCCCACACGTGCTTTGTGTTTCACCTTCCGGATGGGCGGGACCGTTGGCTTGTTACATTTTGAGAACTTCCGGAGTGAGCGTAATATGTTTTGTATTGTTCCTATTAGTACAGTTTACTTTAAAGAATGTTTTACTAGTTTTTCTATTTATCGTTGGTTGTGGGTTATATTTATCGTAATTAAACAATAAATTATTTAACAGATGCTTGGTTTCCTTGAGTCCTTTTTATAACGGGGGATTGTCTACGCGGGTCTGTAATTGCTTCTGTTTTTCAGAGTGGGGGGGGGGGCAACAGGGAGCAATCAGTCCCAGAACTCAGACATGTCGTTGAAATTGGTCTGACGAAATCTGTGCCATCGAGCATAATCAAACGTGGTGGTTCTATCCGTCCTGTCCGTGTTAGTCTGATTTGTTTTTATCTCGCGCCTTCTCCCTTTCTGCCGACCTGTTATTTCTGTCGACCCTCCGCTCTTACCTATGTTCTGTAGAGTCGGGCATTGGGCTTTCCAGTGCCCGAGACATCTACAAAAAGCACATTGGTTTTGCCTTAAATCTGTTCGTCCTGTGCATAGTGTCGGGGGATTACTTTTGGGTCGTTGTGTCTCGGGGTTGTCCCGTCGGCACATCCCTTTACACCGTTCTCTTTTTGTGTCTAACCCTCGGAACTGTGTCGTCGCTGGCCCTTCCCTTTGCCTACCAGACGTTTGGAGGGTTGCCTGTCGCGTTTCTTTAACTACTTTGACTTCGTCTCTTTCCTTTCGTTGCGTAGCTTCTTTGCGCCACACACCGAGACTATCGAGCATAATAGGCGTTGTCTTATTATTACAAAGGGCTATTTCTACCGTTTCTATTTTGTCTAAATCGAAGGATCCTATCAGTGGCCATTGTTTCTCTTGGTTTGCTTTGGTATACTTGTGCCATAGCTTACTATAGGCTATGGTAATTAATCCATACTTTGTGAACATTTCTTTATTAGGGGTGCCTTCCAGCGGAGCTAGATGGTCCACCTCTAATAAACGGTCTGGGCTGAACCAGCTATCCATCAGTGGGGAGAAGACAGGCATGACGGATCACAATGGGGATAATAGTCAGCACTACCTATCTTATCACTGCGTGCAAAGACTAGACAGAATATTTCTATTCTACGTTGTTTGCAGGCAGTGAATACCTCAAGAACCAATATCGGGCAATCAATGTTTGGTCAATAAAATAATAAAAATGGTCAATGGGGAGAATAAGTAGGCCCGCAAAGGTTTGCGTCACCTACCCTTTCACTATCTGCAAAGAGGGGACCTATTCTTTCCTGTTTGCAGACAGAGAGTCTCCAGACAACAATCCGTAACAGTTAATCAATGGGGAGGGGCAATTGATCAGTGGGGGAGAAAGATAGGCACGACGGGTGCGTTACCTATCCTTCACTGCTTGCAAAGAGAGAGCCGGTTGTTTCTCCGTTTGCCGACAGCGAAACTCCAAATAAATTAACAAAGAACAAATACTAGTATTTTCCATCAATTATCAATTATTTCGCGATTTGTCGTGTTTACACGACCTTACCCGGACCGTATGGACAGTTTCTTGTCTTCCGAATCCAGCGCCCGATCGTCCTCTTTCCTTCGTACTCCTCGTGGCACTCCGGATGGTTCCCAGTCAGGACCGTAGATCACTCGAGAGAGGTCTGTTCGGAACCAGTGAAGTTCGGATGATCGGCTGTCAGACGAGGGTCTATCGGACAGGGTACCTTCCGATCGTTGCAGTCGTTCACTCTGTCGTCAGGACCTCTCCCACTGGATCCACGAGTCGCTGATGGGCCCCACGCTTGGGACGCCAATTGTAAAAGGGTGCAAAGACAACCAGTGACCAAAGACCCTTTTTGTGTTGCCCGAAGGTATCGCCTCTATGACCCACCAATATTTACTCAATGAAGAAGCAGGCGCTGGAGACTGAAAGGCCGGAAACGAGGGTTTATTCTCTCCGGAGGAGAACACATCAATTCAGACAGCAAGTATCGTCACGAGGTGCTCTAACCGCATCTCTGAGGCCTGGCCTCTTATACTCAGGTTTATGATCTTTATTGCACGTAACACATTCTTGCAACACTTTGATATGTGAAAGAACATCCTCGGAATCTCCCCTTCAGGCCCGTTCCCACATACATTTACAGTTAAATTCCCCACCCCGGTCACAACAGGTGATGATTATCGCGCAGCAGGACATTCCGCCGATTCACGGAATGTGTGGAGTTGGATCGGATCTCGTAGGGTGGGGGCTTTGATCGGCTCGAGGGTCTTTTGATGGGGAGGGGAGGCTTCCTACTGTACGGGGTAATAAACAGTATCCGCAGGGCCAGGTGGTGGCTTGGGAACAAGGAAGACAGACGGGCACACAGAAAAAAGGGGGGTTTTGCATCAGAGGGCCTGAGACTATGAAAGGAATGAAGGGAGGTGTCGCGCTGGGAACAGGATGGGATTCTGAGGCAGATCTGCGCTGAAGAGGGGTTTATGACCCAAGGCATGTGAGAGCGAGGGGGTTGTCAGCGTGCGGGGGATGCCTGCGAGGTTAGGAGAGAGAGAGAGAGACGCTGGCTATCAGCGAGGGGTAGGAAGGTCATGG
This sequence comes from Lissotriton vulgaris, assembly GCF_964263255.1. NCBI lineage: Eukaryota > Metazoa > Chordata > Amphibia > Caudata > Salamandridae > Lissotriton > Lissotriton vulgaris. Next base: position 2,136,771,537 of record NC_141691.1, on the reverse strand, counting down.
TGCTTAAAAATGGCTGCCGCTTACGCGCAAGACACGTGAAAGCGGGAGTGATCAGTGCGTGGGGGTGCTTGTGTAGGCAAAGAGCTGTGCTGGGGGTCAGGGGTGTGCAGAGGGTGGGCCTGGTCAAGGCAGCTAAAGTGGTGGGTGTGTGCGACAGAGAGTGTGGCATCGGGGCAAAAGGGAAGATGGCGCAGATAATGTTCACCGAAACATATTAATTTTCCACACCCTGTGGAGTTCTCTTCCGACCGCTACCCCTTGTATCTGGGCTATCATCACCCTTTCTTTCAAATCTTTCTACTTTCTCTCGGATGCCCTCTCACTCTCATTCTTTTGATGTTCGTAATACTGAGCCATCTGAAGGATAGCTGCGGGTTTGGAGGCCCCCCAACTACTCTCGCTCGTCTGTAGTTTTTGGGAGACCTCTTGTGATAGACCCTTTACATAATTTTGTACAAACAGGTGTTGTCATGTCTTGACCACTGTAGTCGGAGAACACCGTCTCAAATCGAGAGAAGTATTCCGAGACATCTTCCTGGGGTTTCTGACGGCAAGCCGTGACTATCGACCAATCTACCTTTTACTCTGGGATTAATGTCTTTAGCTTCTGAACTATTTTGTCTGAGAGTTCCAGTACGTCTTTTACAGGTTTCCTTCCGGGCTCTCGCTGTCTATCTAGTTCACCGAGTTGATACCAGGTATGTCCGAACAGATCTGTGTGGTCAGTTTTCCGGAATTTCTTCCACACGTCAGCCGGCAGACATAACCCAAAAAACAAGTCAATGTCCGCTAAAGTCATTATCGTCGAACCCAAGGCTGTGCCTAATTCGGTATAATATGCTGTCGGGTTCTTTCTTAAATCGGGCAGGGTTTGCCTAAAAGTTAAGATATCTTGTCGATCCCAGGGTTGATAAACCCAATTGTACACAACCCTCCCCTTTGCATCTGTGTGGTTGATATCGTCGTTTGTTCCCTGACCTCGTGGCGGAACCCAGTAAGGGGCCGCCTCTCTGATAGGCATCATAGTGTTGGCTACTTCTAATGAGGACACGGTCGTTTCAGGGACCGTAACCTTGACTTCTGGTTTCTGTTCCGTGAGGTGGCGGAAGACTTCAAGCGTTTGCATGAAGAGGTCAGTCACATCGTGTTCAGTCCCATCTCCAACATCGACCTTTCTATATAAAGTTGTCAATTTAGCGGGGCCCTTATTCTGATACCTATCCTCATATGCGTTCAGGGTGTGGTAGCTGAATCGTAAAATGAAATGCCGTCTGTGGCTAAAGGCATGTGAATTGTGCATATTCATCGTGTATTCTTCGCTCTCCTTCCGTTCTACTAGTGTTTTCACTATCTTGTCAATCCCATCTCGCTCATCTTTGCTCAATCTATTTGGTCTGGCTGGTGGTTGCTTGCTAGCCTCGGGGTCATCTGGTGCAGCCGGTGCAGAGGCCGCAAGGACCGGGGCGCTAGCTCTAAGGTCACTCCCGCTGGTATTTGGAGCTGGTAGGTGCTGTACCAGAGGTTGGCAGGGGGCATATGGAGGGGGCATGTAGATGATTGGAGGACCTAGTAGTAACTCATCGTTCGCCCGTTGTTTGGAGGGCAGCTCAGGGTAGAGCGTAGAGGGGGTCCCAACAGGGCATTGGCCTGTCAACCCTGATTCTTGCTTTTGTGTAGCTTCCTTTCTTTCTTTTATTTCTTCTTCTAGTTGCTTAGTGGCTAGGTGGGCTGCCTTTCGTAATTCTTTCCCTATTTTTGCTTCTTCTCTTTTCTTTCGTTGCTCCGTTTCTTTGCGCCACATGCCGATACTATCGAGCAGGGTGGGCGTAGTCTTATTTTTCTGGAGCGCTGCTTCTAATGTTTCTATTTTATGATCATCAAAGGAACCTATCAGTGGCCACTGACTTTCGGGGTCCTTCTTTGTATATTTATGCCATAACTTGTTATAAGCTATAGCGACTAGTCCATGCTTAATGAACATGTCCTTATTAGGGGTGCCTTCCAGTGGAGCCGGATGGTTCATCTCTAATAAGCGGTCCGGGCTAAACAGGCTACCAATCAGTGGGGAGAAGATAGGCATGACGGATTACAAGGGGAGAAAAGTCTGCACTACCTATCTTATCACTGCGCGCAAAGACTAGACAGAATATTTCTATTCTTCGTTGTTTGCAGGCGGTGAATACCTCAAAAAGAACCAATATCGAACAATCAATGTTCGGTCAATCAAACAATCAATGGGGAGAATAAGTAGGCACGACGGGTTACAACGGGGACAAAAGTCTGCGTTACCTACCCTTTCGCTACCTGCAAAGAGAGAACCTGTTCTTCCCCGTTTGCAGACAGAGAATCTCCAGAAAACAATCCGCGAACAACAGTTCGGGCCAAACAATCAATCAGTGGGGGAGAAAGATAGGCACAACGGATTACAACGGGGACAAAAGTCTGCGTTACCTACCCTTTCGCTACCTGCAAAGAGAGAACCTGTTCTTCCCCGTTTGCAGACAGAGAATCTCCAGAAAACAATCCGCAAACAACAGTTCGGGCCAAACAATCAATCAGTGGGGGAGAAAGATAGGCACGACGGATTACAACGGGGACAAAAGTCTGCGTTACCTATCCTTCGCTACCTGCAAAGAGAGAGCCTGTTATTTCTCTGTTTGCAGACAGCGAATCTCCAAACAAATCAACAAAAGATTAATACTAGTATTATCCAAATCAAACAATCATTTCGCAATTTGTCGTATTTACACGACCTTACCCGGACCGCATGGACAGTTTCCTGTCTTCCGAATCCAGCGCCCGATCGTCCTCTATTCTTCGTGATCTTCGCGGCACTCCTGATGGTTCCCAGTCAGGACCGTAGATCACTCGAGAGAGGTCTGTTCGGAATCAGTGAAGTTCGGATGATCGGCTGTCAGACGAGGGTCTATTGGACAGGAGCTCTCCCGATCGTTGCAGTCGTTCACTCTATCTTCAGGACCTCTCCCACTGGATCCACGAGTCACTGATGGGCCCCACGTTTGGGACGCCAATTGTGGTAAAAAGGGTAGGGCTGATGGCCTTTTTCAAAGTTGCCCGGCGCTAACCGCCTCTATACCATTCTGGTTATCAAACAAAGAGGCAGGCGCTGGAGACTGGAAGGCAGGAAACAGAGGTTTTATTCCGACGGAGCAGAACACATCAGATCAGACAACAAGGTATCGTTTCGAGGTGCTCTAACAGCCTCTCTGAGGCCTGGCCTTTTATACCCTGGTTTATGACATGTGAGCATTCTTTATTGCAGAAAAGATTCTTTGAAGTATGATAAGACATTCCCGGAATCCCCGTTTCAAACCCACCCCCACAAGTATCCACAATAGAGGTCCTCACCCCACATACAATAGGAGGGGGCTATCACGCAGTTGAGTGTTCCGCCGATTCTTAGGATGTGTGCGCCTGATCGTATCCCAGGGGGTGGGGAGGCCATGATCAATAGTAGCTCCTTTGTAGAAGAGCGGCTCCATACAATAGGGAGGGCAATAAACTGTGTCCCTCGGCTAGGTGATGGCCTAGGACTCGTGCGGACCATCGGACTCAGAGGAAGGGGTCATCAAAGGAGAGGTATTCATGAAAGGAAAGGAGGTGTTGGTCAGGCGCGGGTGCAACTCCCAAGGACAGAGTCATGCGGAAGGAGAGGGTTTATGACTTGTGCATGTGAGAGCGGGGGCAGCCAGGGTGGACAGGGGATGCTCGCAGGGTCAGGGGAGCGCGCTGGTGATCGGTCGTGAACAGGGAGACCATGGTACCTAAAATAGATGCCAAGCATATTGTACATGGGTGACAAGATGGTGCAGATGATGTTCAGTTCGCAAACTAAAATTCCACAGTTACCCCCACTTTTTACTGTGATTCTCTGTTTTTTTTAACTTTATTTCGGCTGTGGCTCTGCTAATCAGGCCCACAGCCTAGCTGTTCTCTCTCTAAATTGATACCATATACATTAGGTACATACCAGATTGGTTACTGGGTCACCCTTGTGAATCCCTGTATAGTGTACCCTAGGTACCCAGGGCATAGGTGCACCCTAGGCCTACCAGGGGCTGCAGCATGTATTGTGCCACCCCTGGTTTGCCTTCCAAACTGACACCACAGGTCTGTTCACACAGCCTGGGTAAGGTGGTATAATCACCCCTCACTTAGATATAGTATACCTATATCTATATACCTATATAGACACATATACACCTATAAGCCACTCTTAAGGCAGACCTCGACAACCCTGGAGGTAGAGTGCTTGGTTTTATGTGAGAGGGTGCCCTAGCATGAGCTGAGCCCCTCTGCAGCTTTCGGTACCATCTGCTTATAGCTGTTTTATGATATGCATTATAATCCTCACGGTCAATGCTAACTTTGGTTTGGCTTTACTAAAATATGTTGTGTAAGGTGTCAAACACTTTGGAATACTACCCCCATGCCAGTCCTGGTGGCAGGGGTAGCATTCCACCCTTCTAGAGGGAGAAGACATCTAGTTTCTGCATACCCAGTTAAAGGTAAACAGAGCCTCGGCATCACAAAATGGATGCTGCTGCCAAAGACACGAGTCTGCCCTCTTGCTGCTGGACAAAATCCAGCAAGGGAGGCCTGGACAATAGTTTTCCTGTCCAAGGAGGTGCTGGCACTTCCCCAGACAGGCTTTAGTGTATTGGGGCAGAGTGCTGCATTCAGTGAATGCTTTCCGACACTGCCCGGGGCACACTAGGTGCTCCATGCATTTTCCAGTTGAAACCAGTTGCTGGGGCACTCTGCCCCAACTCTGGCGTGAAACTGGACAAAGGGAAAGGGGTGTAACTACCCCTTCCCAGGTCCACCCATAGGAGGGACCTTAAGGGTAGTCCAGCCCCTAAACTTAGTATAAGTATAGCAACCTAGTCCCTAGCACTTTAGATTACCCTGGACGAAACTCTGAAACATAAATCCTGGACCTTCGACATTCCATTTCGACTGGAAGATGGAAGACATATCCCTTGCGGTCAAGGAGTGACCACCCTGTCCAAACAGGCAGCAATAGCAACTTTGCTGAACTGCTTTTTCAAGGCTCCCACCCGATCCTGAAGAATCTGTGACACAGAACACCCACTTCCAGACATCTCCGAACGCAACCTTCGCTCACAGCAAAGCTGAGACCTGTGACAGACACAAGAGACGTGGGACCAAAACTCCTGGACATCCTGTATTTTGCAAACTGCACCTACTTCACGAGAAATCTCAAAGTTATGCATTTGAATGCTTGAAGCCCCAGACCTGAGCACCATTTGCTCTGAAGCTCAGAGGCCCCCACTCCACGAGTGTCCCGTGGGCCCCGCTTTTGCATTTCAGCTTGACGCATCTTTGCGGTTCCTAGTCTGTTGGCTAGTGAGCCCCCCGAAGACTTACTTTTGAATCTAACTTGCTTTCCTGGTTGCTCCAGGCTTGCTTCAACTTCTTTTCAAAAGAGAAGTTCCACAGACCTTGCTGGTCTGCACCGAAACCAATCTCAACATCCTGCATGGGTTGCTTTTGCCAAGGCTTGTTGGGTCCAATCTGGATATCGACACTGCAGTTAACTAAATCCTTTTTGGGACAGCTTAAATCCAGCTCCTGGTCATTGGCAACACCTCCTGGAGCTCGGGGCTGAAGAGACAAACTTCACCTTTTCTCATGAAATCCCCGACATTGGCTGGCAGCTTTCCATCAGCATCCTGGTCACTGGCAAGTGACCCAGACTTTTTTCCTTCTGCTTTCAGGTTCTTAACATATTTGATCCACTCTTGGATCCACCTGGACACTTTTCCTCTGGTCGCCTGCAGCACTTCTTTGCAGATCTCCATTGAAATCGACGACGAAACCTGACACCAAAAGACATCTGTGCACCCGGCTTCCATGGGTGAGGTAACACGAGTACTCTGGCAGTCTCGAGGGTATTGGCCCTCCTAATGTCTAAGTCTAAAAGGGTTATATCATAGTTTATTTAGAAGTGTCCTTAAATTGTAAAATTGAAACTTGTTTGTTTCCCATAGAAAGTCAATGGTAACCCACGGCTGTGTTAAGACACTGCACGCGTCTCCCGTGGGCCTCCTTCTTCCTAACCTTTGGTTGTTTAGAGTAGCCCCAGAAATTCAACAGGCCCTAGGCCTTCTTTCTAATTCTCACATGGTTCTTATACCACTATTTTAGTATATGGTGTGTGAGGTCCCTCGGGCAAACGAATACTGAGCAACTTATTGTATGATAATTAAGTAACTTGTATTGTACTTTTACCTCTGACCTCATAAAGAGTGCAGAGGGGCTGTGTTTAGAATAAATAAATATATATTTCATATATATACCTTTTGTGGTGTGCTTTTATTTGGTACTCAAGGAATTATAATTGGTAAAACAATTAGCTTAATTCTCTCTCTGAAGTCTAATCCTGCAGACTGCTCGTCACAGCTACTCATAGGATAGCTTTCTATAAGGTTGACTTTACAACCACCATCAATAAGGGTTGATTATACTGGTGCAAGGTGCCCACTAGAACTAGTGGACATCATATGCCAGGCTAACTTCTCACATTGGTAGCAGCGGAAGGATAAGAGCTTGCCTTGTTATACCAAATAATCTTGAGAATATTTTTGGGAAAATCACATCAAGGTACCTGTAGTGAAGGACTGGGTTATTCTAAGACCCAGCGGTGCCAGGGGACAACACCTGAAACATTCGTGGGTAACCTGTTCCGGCGTACAAATGACAGAGACACGGGACACTTCCTTCGGCGTCAAAGATTCGAGGTTTATTACTGCAGGGAAACACAGAAGTCACAAGAAGTACAGCGTCTGTATGTTCGTGGAGTCTGCTTCAAATTGCTACTGTGGGTCGCTCCTTTTATACACATTTCTCTCATAGATTAACATGGCACACAAAGGTTTACAACTTGGTTCCCATCATTATCTCCAAGAGGGGTTGCTTTGATACATTCAAGGTCCGGAACATAAGTACGGAAACATTTGGTGGTTCCCAACAGTAAAAACCCATCTTCCCACCATTAGTACATTCCAATCAGCAATAAACAGATCGAAGAAGGAACAGAAACAGGTGCAGAGGAAGGCAGAAACAGTGGGGAGATCGGAAAGGGTGTAAAAGGGGTTGTATCGGGAAACACGAGCTGCAGGCATCAAAGGGACGTGCCTAATGAGATGCACGGCTGAGACAATAGACCGGCACGGCAAGATAAGCCTCGAGCGGGGCCATCTGCCTTACAGTATCGTCCCCCTCATCATAAAGACACTTTCAAAGGAAACGTGTCTTCCGCAAGAGTTTGGGAATGTCATGACACTGTCTTTCCAAGCCCATGACGAGCCTAGAACACCCTTCGAGAAAACCCACCCCTATCCCGTGCAACCTGCACTCCTGTACCTAAAAGGAAGAAAGGGGGTTAGTATGTAAGGAAAACCGGTTACTGTGAACTATGTCATTATGGTTATCAATATGTCATTGGTAAAGGTTCACTGTTCACGTTTTTATGCATGTTTCAAGCTCTTATACGTTTTTCATGTGGTATTCCATGTTGTCAAATCCCAGGGAAAAAGACGCGCTTGTATTGCAGCAAAGAAAAGGAAAAAAAGACGCGCTTTAAAAATGACACGCATCTTTTTGGTGCGCGATGCAAAATGATTCGGTGCTCCGTTCTCGGAGTGCTCGGCAGGTTTGGGCGTGGCACGCTGCCATTCCCCGACGTCCCAGGGTGTGGCTAGACTATAAAAGCCACACCCAGGGTTCCAGAAGACGCTTGGTCTTCGGAGCATCGTGGAAGCAACACCTGCGTTCGAGAGCTCGCGTACATCGTCGAAGGCCCGAGTCAGAGTCAGCCAACCTCCAGGAATTATCGGATACCTCAGAATAAAAAGCTAAGTACATTTTTCTCGTCAAGGCGCCCAACGCTAGGATTCAAGAGACTTTGTTTTAGGATTCAAGAGACTTTGTTTTGGACATTGGCAAATAATATTTAATGGTGTTTTCCAGCATATTCTTTTGTGAACCACAAGTCAAAGACTAATTAGAACTTGAATGTATATGGTTATTTTCAAGGTATTCTTTTGTGAAGCAAGTCAAAGACTAACTCGAACATTAATGTTTATAATGTTTGAAAACCTAGGTGGTACATGTTAAAACAAATGTATAGATAATATTTATCCTCACAGAATTTTCTGAAGTTTCAGCCGGAATCTCAATGGTTTTAATAGTGAACTAAACTATTAATCTTTACGGAAAAAGTCGTGTTTAAACCTACCAAGCAGGGAAAGGAAGTGAGTAGAATTTATTCTAAGGCATTTTACAGATAAAAGAAAAGGTTTAAGGAAAGTGCAAATAAGTGTTGTTTCTCTCCATAGCATTTTCAAAACCTAATCTGGGGGCGGACAAGTCAACCACCTTCTACTGAAAACCTCAACCCTTGCGCACACCACGACGACGACATCCTGGACGCGAAGACTTATCGAGTAGTTCGCAGGTAGGAGACTGCTTCCTCAAAAGTCAAGGAAGAGTTAGAGGAGTAGAATAGGAGATTAAAGTGCTTAGGATTCTTGCTAAAATATATGTTCTTGTATATATTTTCAGGTCGACTACTAGACAACAAGTAGCGTCAGATCCGGCCTCTCTCCCTGACTGCTACCCATCATCCTAGTGTGTTAATAAGAATCACTGGCTGAAAAGGTAGGGTTTTGGGGGATTGGTCCATAGCGTCTCTGCAAAACCGATCAAGCACCTTACAGGTAAGGTTGGTGTTCAGCTCAGGTAAGAGTGCTTGATCATATCTGACAGAAGACCAAGCCCACGGCAAAGTTTTGCCCAGACGCTATGGATGAATCTCCTCAAATCACGTTGCAGGATTTAGCTACAGTACTATTAGAAATCAGGGCAGAAAATGTAGAATTAAGGAAGGATTTAACGGCTATTCAGAATAAAATTACACCAAGTCCTCAGACCTGGACCTTTACTTCAGATAAAAAATCTTATATGAAACCACCAATCTTTCAGCCAACCATGCATACTCTGTATAGTGGGGAAGCTAATTCTAATACGTCAGGTAATCCTCAAATTCAGGTGGTTACTCCAGTTTCTATACCATTAGCACCACCTGAGAGGTTCTATGGGGATTGTAACAAGTTCACCATTTTCTTAAATCAGTGTCAGTTACATTTTGTGGCGAAACCTACAGCATTTCCCGATGACTCTTCTAAGGTGGCATTCATCTTGTCCTATTTGGGCGGAGATGCTGCATTATGGTCCGTACCTTATGTAGAAAGGAATGATCCCATGTTAACTGATTTTAGAAGATTTAAAAGAGCAATGAAGAAATTGTTTGCAAAACATGTATTTGTGCAATCTGCAGATCATGAACTGCTGAATTTAAAGCAGGGGTCTTCAGATCTTCTACATTATATTTCAATCTTTAACAGGCTGGTTATTGAAGCAGAGTGGCCTGAGGAGAAAAGAGTTTCATTGTTTTATCGTGGGTTACGTGATGATTTAAAGGATATGATAACACAAATTTTAGATCCACCTACAGATTGCGAGGAATTCATAGATCTGGTTGTTAAATTAAATCACAGAATTTCTGAAAGGAAAGGCGAGAGGGGGAAAACAGACTTTAGAATGATGATCTTTAAAGAAAAAGGGAATGTAAGAGCAGAGTCTTCCCCTTCTAAACTTGATCCAGTTGAGCCAATGCAAATAGGCACAGTTAGAGGACCCCTCACTAAGGATGAGAGAGAGAAGCGCCGAAAACTGAACCAATGTATGTACTGTGGGAAAACCGGGCATTTTATAAAAGATTGTCCCACACGTCCTGTAAGGCCTAAGACCAAAATGCCTGAAGTTGCAACAATACAACAGTCGGAAAACTAGCTCTCTCGGTAGATACAGAGGTCAATCTACCGAGTCCGTCTATCACTTTGGCCTCCTTAACTCCAACTGCCTCTCATTGTCACCTGAGTATGCGTATTCTTCTTCAGTCTCAACTGAATAAGGAACGGTCCTGGTCCATAGATGCCTTAATTGATTCCGGAGCAACTGGAAATTTCATTGACACTAAATTATTTCAGAAGTTAGGTCTAGAACAAATAGTTAAGGATTCACCAGAAGTAGTTAGGGCTGTGGACGGAAAGGAACTCACGTCAGGACTCATACAATACCATACTGAAATTTTAAACATGACTTGTGCAGAAAAACACACAGAGGAAATAACTTTTGACATAATTGATGCACCTCAATTCGGTTTGATTCTGGGGATTCCATGGCTAGTTTTACATAATCCTTATATAGATTGGACTAACAGGAGTATTTTATTCAAGTCCGATTACTGTCATGCTAAGTGTTTCAAACAATTCCCAGGTTCGGAATTGTTAATCCAAGGATATGACTTTCCAAAAAGATCCAAGAGTGTTCTAGTGGTTGCTGGGGTACCTGAAGAATATCAAGACTTGTTGGATGTATTTGACAAGAAAAAGGCAGAGACATTGCCTCCTCATAGAGACTTTGACTGTCAAATAGATCTGGTCCCAGGGGCATCCTTGCCCTGTAGTCGTATTTACGCTTTAACAGAGAAAGAAAATGAACATCTACGTAATTATTTGGATGAGTACTTGGCCAATGGGTTCATCCGACATTCTAAGTCTCCGGTCTCTTCTCCTCTCTTCTTTATCCCAAAAAAGGGAGGAGAATTGCGCACCTGCATCGACTATCGAGCCATCAACAATGTGACGGTAAAGAATCGATATCCCTTACCTTTGATTCCGACCTTACTTGATCAGATCAAAGATGCCACCATTTATACGAAACTGGATCTGCGAGGCGCATATCATTTGGTGCGAGTTCGAGAGGGCGATGAATGGAAAACAGCCTTCAGAACTAAATTTGGTTTATATGAATACCAGGTGATGCCCTTCGGACTTTGCAATGCACCAGCGGCGTTCCAGTTTTTTATAAATGAGGTGCTGAGAGATTTTTTGGATATTTGCTGTATTGTCTACATTGATGATATCCTAATTTATTCAAAAAACAAAACTGAGCATGTAAAGCAAGTACGAGCCATTCTTCAACAGCTTTTACAAAATTCTTTGTTTGTCAAACTTGAAAAAAGTTTGTTCCACGTGACCACAGTGGACTTCCTGGGGTATATCCTTAGTCCAGCTGGAATTGAAATGGACCCAAAGAAAGTCAAGGCAATAATTGAATGGCCCAGTCCCTCTTCAGTAAAGCAGATACAGAGTTTTCTGGGTTTTGCGAATTTCTATAGGCGATTTATTAAGGATTTTTCTCAAAAAGTTACGCCTATCACAAAATTGTTACGCAAGAACACAAAATTTGATTGGACTTCAGAAAGTGAACAGGCTTTTCAAGATCTTAAAGATCTATTTGTGACAGCCCCAGTGTTAAAGCACCCTGACCCCTCCCAGCCGTTCATAGTAGAAGCTGATGCTTCACAATTTGCCATAGGAGGGATTTTATCTCAGAGAAGTATTAAAACTGGACAACTACACCCCATTGCATACTATTCTAGAAAGTTAACCCCTCCTGAACAGAATTACGCAATTGCAGATCGAGAGTTATTGGCTATAAAAGCTGTGTTCAAAGAATGGCGACACTACTTGCTAGGGGCTCGACATCCAATAACCATATATACAGATCACAGGAATCTACAAACCCTCAGATCCGCTAAAGCTTTGACTCCTCGCCAACTGCGTTGGACTTTGTTTTTTAATGATTATGATTTCATCATAACCTATCGACCAGGAAAAGAAAACAACAAAGCTGATGCTTTATCTAGAATCGGTTTAAGTGATGACCTGAATCTACAAAAGGAAAAGTTACACCCTATAATTTCAGAGGATAGGTTTCAGATTGGTCTTGTTAACTCAGACGTTTTACCTGATATTGAGAAAGCCTTACAAGATCATACAACTGCTGAATGGAATAAGCGTTTTCCTTTGTTGCAATGGAAAGATAATTTGTTGTTTATGAATGACCAAGTTTTTGTTCCCAATGCAAATTTACAAGAAAAAGTAATGCAAAATTACCATGATTCTATGCTGTCAATTCATCCAGGGGTTACCAAGATGTATCAACTCATAAAAAGACACTTTTGGTGGCAGAGCATGTTAAAGGACATTCAGAAATATGTACAAACATGCACTGTCTGTAGCAGGAATAAGGCGGTTCATAAATCTCCATCTGGTCTTCTTATGCCTTTGCCAGTTCCTCCTCAGCCTTGGCATACGGTATCTTTAGATTTCATTGTAGAATTGCCTCGCACCACTTCAGGGTTTACCACCATTCTTACAATAGTGGACCACTTTTCTAGATATGCTCATTTCATCCCTTTAAAAAAGCTTCCATCTGCCTTGGAGTTAGCACACATTTTTGTCACACAGATTGTTAGGTTACACGGAATCCCATCTGTGGTATTATCAGATAGGGGTTCACAGTTTGTGTCACATTTTTGGCAAGGTCTAGGGAAATCACTAAAGATGGAAATGCGCATGTCATCCAGTTATCATCCGCAAACTGATGGACTAACTGAACGCACAAATCAGACAGTGGAACAGTTTCTACGCTGTTTACTAACCACCCATGATCAGGAATGGTCAGATATTATTTGGGCCGCTGAATTCGCTTATAATAATTCAAACAATTCTTCAACTGGTATGTCACCCTTTTTCTGTGTCCATGGTTTTCATCCTAAGGATATGCTAGGTATAGATAAAAAGGTTTCTGATGATATGCCAGCAGTCACTGATTTTGTAAATAATCTGGTCTCGATTCAACAAGAAGCTCAGCAGCAGCTAGTGCATGCAAAAGAAGTACAAAAGAAATTTGCTGATAAACATCGGTCAAAACAGCCTGAATATTCAGTGGGTGACGAAGTGTGGCTGGCCACAAAAAATCTAAGATTAAAAAATCATAAAACATTTCGTCCTCGATTCATAGGACCTTTTCCAATAGAAAAGATTGTTAATCCTGTCAGCATGAAATTGAAACTACCTGATTCTTATCGTATCCACCCAGTGTTTCACGTCTCACTACTGAAACCTTATGATCCTGACACTCGGAAGCTTATTCAGCCACCTGCAATCGATGTAGAGGGTGATTTAGAATATGAGGTAAAGGCAGTCTTAGATTCCAAGAGAAGGAAAGGTAAATTGTTTTACTTGGTGGACTGGAAGGGCTATGGTCCAGAGGATCGCTCTTGGGAGCCCCTAGAAAACTTAAAAAACTCTCCCAAAGTCTTAAAGACTTTCCATAATCGTTTCCCAGACAAACCAAAGCCAATCCCAATGGTATTAGGGGGGATTCTACGGGGAGGGTACTGTCATGACACTGTCTTTCCAAGCCCATGACGAGCCTAGAACACCCTTCGAGAAAACCCACCCCTATCCCGTGCAACCTGCACTCCTGTACCTAAAAGGAAGAAAGGGGGTTAGTATGTAAGGAAAACCGGTTACTGTGAACTATGTCATTATGGTTATCAATATGTCATTGGTAAAGGTTCACTGTTCACGTTTTTATGCATGTTTCAAGCTCTTATACGTTTTTCATGTGGTATTCCATGTTGTCAAATCCCAGGGAAAAAGACGCGCTTGTATTGCAGCAAAGAAAAGGAAAAAAAGACGCGCTTTAAAAATGACACGCATCTTTTTGGTGCGCGATGCAAAATGATTCGGTGCTCCGTTCTCGGAGTGCTCGGCAGGTTTGGGCGTGGCACGCTGCCATTCCCCGACGTCCCAGGGTGTGGCTAGACTATAAAAGCCACACCCAGGGTTCCAGAAGACGCTTGGTCTTCGGAGCATCGTGGAAGCAACACCTGCGTTCGAGAGCTCGCGTACATCGTCGAAGGCCCGAGTCAGAGTCAGCCAACCTCCAGGAATTATCGGATACCTCAGAATAAAAAGCTAAGTACATTTTTCTCGTCAAGGCGCCCAACGCTAGGATTCAAGAGACTTTGTTTTAGGATTCAAGAGACTTTGTTTTGGACATTGGCAAATAATATTTAATGGTGTTTTCCAGCATATTCTTTTGTGAACCACAAGTCAAAGACTAATTAGAACTTGAATGTATATGGTTATTTTCAAGGTATTCTTTTGTGAAGCAAGTCAAAGACTAACTCGAACATTAATGTTTATAATGTTTGAAAACCTAGGTGGTACATGTTAAAACAAATGTATAGATAATATTTATCCTCACAGAATTTTCTGAAGTTTCAGCCGGAATCTCAATGGTTTTAATAGTGAACTAAACTATTAATCTTTACGGAAAAAGTCGTGTTTAAACCTACCAAGCAGGGAAAGGAAGTGAGTAGAATTTATTCTAAGGCATTTTACAGATAAAAGAAAAGGTTTAAGGAAAGTGCAAATAAGTGTTGTTTCTCTCCATAGCATTTTCAAAACCTAATCTGGGGGCGGACAAGTCAACCACCTTCTACTGAAAACCTCAACCCTTGCGCACACCACGACGACGACATCCTGGACGCGAAGACTTATCGAGTAGTTCGCAGGTAGGAGACTGCTTCCTCAAAAGTCAAGGAAGAGTTAGAGGAGTAGAATAGGAGATTAAAGTGCTTAGGATTCTTGCTAAAATATATGTTCTTGTATATATTTTCAGGTCGACTACTAGACAACAAGTAGCGTCAGATCCGGCCTCTCTCCCTGACTGCTACCCATCATCCTAGTGTGTTAATAAGAATCACTGGCTGAAAAGGTAGGGTTTTGGGGGATTGGTCCATAGCGTCTCTGCAAAACCGATCAAGCACCTTACAGGTAAGGTTGGTGTTCAGCTCAGGTAAGAGTGCTTGATCATATCTGACAGGGAATCCCAGGGTCGCGAAGCGGACAGCGTCCGTTCGCTGGCTACTTGAGGGCAAGAGACAAAATGGATGCCGCATCTAAGATGGAACCCGTGGGCTTGGATGAAGAAACCCACGAAACAAACGAACGGTTTAGGTTAGCACAGCGAAAACGCGTACACCCACTAAACTCGTCATTTGTAGGCATGGGCGGATTTTGCGGATTCGCAATCCGCGAATTTGCGGATTTGCGGATTTGCGGATTGTGAAAATCCGCAAAATCCGCGAATCCTCGCGGATTTTGCGGATTTTTTTTGGGGGGTGTTCGCACGGGTTTCTGCAAGTTCGCGAGGGTTTTGTGCAATTTCGCAAATTGCAAACTTACTTGTCAGGTCGCCAGTTTTGCGAACTTGTTGTTTCTACGTGCCCAGCCTGTTTGCAAGCCTTTCTTCATCACTGCCACCCTCTGTCACCACTGGCACTCTCTTTGTTCACCCATGCCACCCTCGGGCTCACCCATGTCACCCTCTGTATCATCACAGCACCCTCTGGTTCACCAGTGTACATTATTGGGGCAAACAAAGCACTGCCATCCTCTGTCAACACTGGCACTCTGGTTTACCCATGCCACCCTCTGGCTGTCCCACCCATGCCACCCTCGGTGTCATCACAGCACCCTCTGGTTGACCAGTGAGTGTACATTATTGTGGCAAAGCAAAGCACACCTGCTAAGTGCCTTAAGTTTTGCATAATTAAATTACAACAACACCTGCCCTGCCCCAACTGACATTAATGAAGGCTGGCACCTGCTTGTCTGCTCCCTTTCCTTTCCTTTTCCTGTTTGTTGCAATGTAATTTTTTTTAACAGGAACCTAACCGAATTCTGGAGGGCCCCTTCAGGAAGCACTACAGGGAATGGTTACAAATGATGAGGTTGAACTTTTGCACCTGCTCATAGCTTTTCCTTTTGCAAAACTCGTTTTTCGGTAATTTCGCACTATTCGCGAGGCGCGGCGTCATGTGAAATCGATCGTGTAAGCCGCGAACTCGTGCGAGTTACCCCAAGGTTTACGGGCGCCGCCATTTTGTTTGCGTGATGTTTTTCCGTTTCCGCCCGCTATGTGTAGTCTCGCGCGATGAGCGCCTTGCGAATACAAGTTCGCACGAGTTCGCGAGAGAAATCGCGTGAGAACCTACTTACGCTCACGTGATCGGCCGCCATCTTGTTTTTCATTCATTCCTATGTGTCTGGGCATGGTGTTTCTATCCTCTGTATATCTCTGCCATCCTTTGCTTATTTTATTTTGTTTTTGATCTATTAAACTTTTTTTCTATCCCTCTTGTTTTTTAGGTCTATATTTTTGTGTTTTAGGCTACTTTTGTTTACTTTTCAAGTACTTTTTAAACTTTTATTTCCTTCTTCTCTACTCCTATTCTTTTTCATTTTATCTCCTTACCTGCCCAGAACATGGTGAAGACAGCTGTCAAGCTGCCCAAGCCGGGCACCGCAGCCCGTGCCCGGCTCCCGTGTGGCCGCTTGAGGGCGGAAATGGTGGTGCCCAGGGAGATCTTCAGCCCTGAGGAGGTGGGCACACTCGCTTATTTTGTGCAGCGCCGTCTCCCGAGGACCATCGCAGCAGGCGGCAGGATTGCTGCCGGTTATACCAACAGCCAGGAGCGTCGGAAGCGGTGGGGGCAGGTGTGCCGGGCCCTTTTTAAGATCACGGGGGTCCAGCGCACCTATAATCAGGTGACCCACCGCTGGACCGATATTCTGGAGCGGGAGCACGACCTGCTCGATCTGCTGGGAGTGGAGGTCCCCGGGCTTGGTGAGTAGTAGTAGCAATTTTTTCATCACTCACTACTCTGTTTTTTCTCCTGCTCTGTGTGTTAATATTGCAAATGTTTGCTTTAACTTTTTTACAAAGAGCAATAATGCTGCTGATTACATTGATAGGAGAGCTAAATTAATATTTCAAAATCTTCTGTGCATTTCAGGTGCACTGCTCTCTTTCTCTGTGGCGGTGCCACTGCTTATTTGTTTTCTATTTTGTGTTCATTTAATTGGGCTGAGTAATGTATGAGTGTACTTTACAGAACTGCGTAATGCTAGACACAAAGGGGCAGATTTACAAGCCCCTTGCGCCACGTTTACGCTGCCTTACCTGACGCACAGTGACGTAAACGTTGCGCATCCCTGCGAGTCATGTACAACGTGATGCTTCTAAGGAGATGCGCCACGTTAAGACCTGGGCCTGCGCCACAATGGGTGCGTTGCCACGCAGGGGGAGGGGGGGGGGTGGCGGTCAGGCAGATGTGCGCCTCGCAAAAGTGCCTGCGTGAAATCTACAAGATTTAACGCAGGCACTTCCGCGACGCTGCTACGTCAATTCTTTATGCCTGCTTGCTTGAAGCAGGCGTAAGGACTGATGCGGTATGTTGAGTATTGGGCATCCCTGAGCATTGCTATAGTTGCATCGCGCCTGCGACGCGACTCTAGAGATGCGCCCCTCTTTCGTCACGAGATGCATCACGCATCTGCCTACCCTTGCGCCAGGGTTTGCCGCATTGTAATTGCGGCGCATCTGCCATGACGCAAGGTTAGTTTTGAGTTACGCATTTTGTTCTGGTGCACCTCTGGAGGTGTGCAGCCCAGAACTCGTAAGTATGCACCTAAGTGTCAGATTAGCAATTACCTGTGCATCCCTGCAAAGTGTGAGGCACGCCAGCACCACCCATGGTGCGCCGTATTTTCAATGCGGCACGCCATGGTGCCAAAACGTCACCGAAGCGTTACGCATCGGTGCCGTAAAGGCGGCTCATTGATGGAGTTGCGTTGCAACGATGGCGCAGCTCCAGCAATGCTGCGTCAAGCCGTAAGCCTGCTTCATGCAGGCGCAGGGTTTCAGTGACGCATCATTGTCCTAAATAACTGAGTAGAGGCTCAGGTGCAGTCCTTCCTTTGTAGCCCTCTTTTTGGCTAAAATAGTTGGTTCTTGTTCTTTCTAAATGTTTGATTTGGTTGACAAGGACATCGACAAGCAGCAATCATCATTTTTTTCTGTTCTTTCTTTCATGTTGTACGTCAGGTCCGCCCAGGGGCAAGCGGACAGAAACAGCGGATGCAGTGGCTCCAAAGGAGGAGGATGATGCAGGCCAGGGCGGCGAGTGCTCCTTTGCTGGCCCCAGTAAGTTTTCATTTAAATATAGAGGACCTATTGTTGTCCAAGCGTTCCTAATTTAAATTTTCGAAACAGTGTTTAGATAGGAGCTAAATCAATAATACTACTGTTGCAGGGACAATTCTCCACAAACCTTACTATGGACACCAAAGACCAGAGTAATAATATTTCAGAGTGGCGTGTTTGGCACACTGTATACTATAGTATAAACTCGGTAGTGTCAGCGGCACGGACTCCTCCTTGCAAAAATTACAAAACCTTTCTCTCAGTCACTCTAGCTTGGAGGACCAAAAACCACAGAGTCTATTCAAGTTTAAAAGCTTTATTAAAAAAAGTAAAAGTAAACACATATATTAAAATAAAGTTAGCTGGAAAAGGAAAAGTGCTTGGTGCTGAGTTGATGAGTAATGGAACACATGTCTTGTGGTCGAGCCGAGCTTTCACCTGGTTTAGTTGGTTGCTCTTGTCCGTAGAAGTCCAGCGTCTGTCTGTTCAGAGAAAAAAGATGTGTGTTAAAATTAAGCAAGCATTCATCAATTGTGACAAAAAAGTGCAGCAAGACAACAGCCTTCCCTGGAAGGAGGGACATTTTTACTTTAGACTAGAGTAGACAGTCAATTATTTTTTCTGTTTTCAAACTTCTTCATTCCTAGACCAAATACTAGTGAGTGGTGTAATCTAACAGTCTTAAATATATGTTTTAGGTGGAACAGCTGGTGGCGGGCCAGCTTGGACGTGATCGTCATCGACTCGGAGTCTGAGGGCGACTCTGGGGAGGATGCGGCGCAAGTGGACAATCAGACTGTGAGGAAGCAGGCAGCGGTGGTGTGGAGTACAGGTAAGCTGGATCATGGTACTATCTGACTCTTAGATAGCATATGATGTGTATCCAGTGCTGGACCAGTGACAAATTACAATATGGTAATTACAGCAGGCTGGGACCGACAGACAGATAGAGGCAGAGAGAGAGGAAGACAGAAGGAGAGAGAGAGGGAGGGAGCCAGAGGGAGGGTGAGGGAGGGAGACAGAGAGAGAGACAGCGAGGTAGAGGGAGACAGAGGGAGACAGAGAGAGAGATAGAGACATATCGCCTGGGCCTGGTGCAGATGATACGGTTGCTGGTGTGGTTAACGGCTCAGAGGAAAAGTCACTCACTTCTGCCAGATCTCTTTCATATGAAAGAGCACCAACCCAAGGATACAAGTGAGTTGTGGGAAGGGAAATGGTGATTCAAGCGCCCCCCCTTGCCCCTCCATGCGGACGCCCATGATACTGGCCTCAATAGTTTTGTACTGCGCTGGCTAGTTGCTAGTTGTACTGTGACACAACTTCCTGCTGAATCATTTTGTGTTAATCATATTCTTAAAGAGCATTCGTTACAGATTATGTTTTTCTTTCTTCTTATAGTTGGTAATACCAAAACATCGAAACCGAGCAGGAGTATGCGGGCTGTACTTGCCCGGCAACGGAGGCTGGATGCCACTGTTGCGCAATATCGCCGGCTGGTGGAAATGGAGGGGGACGACACGCACTCCAGTGTAACATCTTCTGCATCCTCCTCCGTGACCCCACGTTCTGCCGGTAAGCGCAGTGCTCCAGCCAACCGGAGCCGTGCTGGAAGACGCCACCGCCGAGCACCTCCTCACAGTACTGTAAAGGCTCGCTTGCGCCTTGCACTCCGCAGAGTGTCCAACCTAGAGGCGGAGGTCCAGAGATGGAAGGAGTATCACAATCTGGTGGAGGGCCTCCGTTTAGATCAAGCCATCATCCAGGAGAAGTTTGATGCCCTGGAGGCCAAATTCAACAACCTGCATCCGTAGAGTGTCCCTTGCCCCTTTTTTAGAGACTTTTGGGGGGTGGGAATTGGGAGTTGGGGTTTTTGGGGACTTTTGATGGACTATTTATTTGTTGGGGTTAGGGAGGGTCTTGCGGGAGTTTATTTTGTTAGGGATATAAAAATATACTTTTTCAAACTTTATCTGAGCATAGCTGTTTTTTACTACTTTTGAGCCTCCCATCCAAACGCTTATCTTACCTGTAATTTGTGTTTGTTGAGGGTTGTCTCCACCTGGAATTCACAGTGTCCTAAAGCGTTCTGCAGCTGGTCCCCAACTGGAGTTTCCCGGCGTGGATTTTCTGCAAAGCAAAAGCAACCTGTAGTTGGCCAAATGTTTTCCAAAGTTAAATGCCTGTCACAGAGTTTCCTAAATCAAGAGTCCTAGGAGATTACTAGTAGTACCGCTGTCACTCTCTCGCCTCTCCTCCTAATACTCCATTATACTACCTCCCATCCAAACGCTTATCTTACCTGTAATTTGTGTTTGTTGAGGGTTGTCTCCACCTGGAATTCACAGTGTCCTAAAGCGTTCTGCAGCTGGGCCCCAACTGGAGTTTCCCGGCGTGGATTTTCTGCAAAGCAAAAGCAACCTGTAGTTGGCCAAATGTTTTCCAAAGTTAAATGCCTGTCACAGAGTTTCCTAAATCAAGAGTCCTAGGAGATTACTAGTAGTACCACTGTCACTCTCTCGCCTCTCCTCCTAATACTCCATTATACTACCTCCCATCCAAACGCTTATCTTACCTGTAATTTGTGTTTGTTGAGGGTTGTCTCCACCTGGAATTCACAGTGTCCTAAAGCGTTCTGCAGCTGGGCCCCAACTGGAGTTTCCCGGCGTGGATTTTCTGCAAAGCAAAAGCAACCTGTAGTTGGCCAAATGTTTTCCAAAGTTAAATGCCTGTCACAGAGTTTCCTAAATCAAGAGTCCTAGGAGATTACTAGTAGTACCACTGTCACTCTCTCGCCTCTCCTCCTAATACTCCATTATACTACCTCCCATCCAAACGCTTATCTTACCTGTAATTTGTGTTTGTTGAGGGTTGTCTCCACCTGGAATTCACAGTGTCCTAAAGCGTTCTGCAGCTGGGCCCCAACTGGAGTTTCCCGGCGTGGATTTTCTGCAAAGCAAAAGCAACCTGTAGTTGGCCAAATGTTTTCCAAAGTTAAATGCCTGTCACAGAGTTTCCTAAATCAAGAGTCCTAGGAGATTACTAGTAGTACCACTGTCACTCTCTCGCCTCTCCTCCTAATACTCCATTATACTACCTCCCATCCAAACGCTTATCTTACCTGTAATTTGTGTTTGTTGAGGGTTGTCTCCACCTGGAATTCACAGTGTCCTAAAGCGTTCTGCAGCTGGGCCCCAACTGGAGTTTCCCGGCGTGGATTTTCTGCAAAGCAAAAGCAACCTGTAGTTGGCCAAATGTTTTCCAAAGTTAAATGCCTGTCACAGAGTTTCCTAAATCAAGAGTCCTAGGAGATTACTAGTAGTACCACTGTCACTCTCTCGCCTCTCCTCCTAATACTCCATTATACTACCTCCTATCCAAACGCTTATCTTACCTGTAATTTGTGTTTGTTGAGGGTTGTCTCCACCTGGAATTCACAGTGTCCTAAAGCGTTCTGCAGCTGGGCCCCAACTGGAGTTTCCCGGCGTGGATTTTCTGCAAAGCAAAAGCAACCTGTAGTTGGCCAAATGTTTTCCAAAGTTAAATGCCTGTCACAGATTTTCCTAAATCAAGAGTCCTAGGAGATTACTAGTAGTACCACTGTC
Source organism: Lissotriton vulgaris (assembly GCF_964263255.1). Classification (NCBI taxonomy): domain Eukaryota; kingdom Metazoa; phylum Chordata; class Amphibia; order Caudata; family Salamandridae; genus Lissotriton; species Lissotriton vulgaris. The sequence continues at coordinate 2,136,749,911 of NC_141691.1, read as the reverse complement.
ACTCTCTCGCCTCTCCTCCTAATACTCCATTATACTACCTCCCATCCAAACGCTTATCTTACCTGTAATTTGTGTTTGTTGAGGGTTGTCTCCACCTGGAATTCACAGTGTCCTAAAGCGTTCTGCAGCTGGGCCCCAACTGGAGTTTCCCGGCGTGGATTTTCTGCAAAGCAAAAGCAACCTGTAGTTGGCCAAATGTTTTCCAAAGTTAAATGCCTGTCACAGAGTTTCCTAAATCAAGAGTCCTAGGAGATTACTAGTAGTACCACTGTCACTCTCTCGCCTCTCCTCCTAATACTCCATTATACTACCTCCCATCCAAACGCTTATCTTACCTGTAATTTGTGTTTGTTGAGGGTTGTCTCCACCTGGAATTCACAGTGTCCTAAAGCGTTCTGCAGCTGGGCCCCAACTGGAGTTTCCCGGCGTGGATTTTCTGCAAAGCAAAAGCAACCTGTAGTTGGCCAAATGTTTTCCAAAGTTAAATGCCTGTCACAGAGTTTCCTAAATCAAGAGTCCTAGGAGATTACTAGTAGTACCACTGTCACTCTCTCGCCTCTCCTCCTAATACTCCATTATACTACCTCCCATCCAAACGCTTATCTTACCTGTAATTTGTGTTTGTTGAGGGTTGTCTCCACCTGGAATTCACAGTGTCCTAAAGCGTTCTGCAGCAGGACTCACTACTTCCAGTACCTCTTTAGGGGACTCGTCAACGTAAGTTTCTTCATTGTGCGGAATCCAGGCATCAGCATTACGGGAAATGGATAGAATGAGTCTGGAGGAGGAGGATAGACGACCAGGACTGAGTTCTTGGCAACTAACTTGTGAACCTGATGAATGCTGCGGCAAGACAGTTCTGCTGATGGGCTTGTTCTTTGATTGGGTGATTACAGTTTTGTTGTGAATGGGATCAAGCACTTGGTAAACAAAGAAAGACAGACACACAGGAATAAAAGTGAATAAGGAGTCGAACTAAAAATAAAGTTAATGAATCATTGACTCATTTTCAGAACTCGGTGTCAGGGAAAATGAACTCGTCCTCATACGCTGCAAATTCAGTCGGTAGTACTTGTGGTAACTGAGGAGAACTTTCCTCAGGTAGGTCGGTGTCCTCTTCTTCCTGCGTGCATTCTCGTACTTTGTAATCTGGTGGTATGAAGTGCTGGTTCATCTTTATCATGGTGAGCCGCTCCACATTTGCGGGCAAGAGGCGGGACCTTTTGGAAGTCACAATGCCACCAGCAGAACTAAAAACACGTTCTGAAGACACGCTTGCGAGTGGGCAAGACAAGTAATTGATAGCCAGGTTGGTGAGCTCTCGCCATATGTTTCTTTTCCCATGCCAATACGCCAATGGGTCCTTAGTAATATTGACCGCTGTTGAGTCATCCAGGTAGGCCTGCACCATTGAAACAATGTTCTCCTGCATTCCTGTACTTTGCACTTCTGTGTCCTTTCTGGGACAAGCAAACCCTAGCTGACTTAGCCAATCCTCTTCAGACATATCGCCTGTGCCTGGTGCAGATGATACGGTTGCTGGTGTGGTTAACGGCTCAGAGGAAAAGACACTCACTTCTGCCACAGGCACAGAAGTGCTTTTATCCGACGCCTGTTGGCCTGCTGATTCACTAGTACTGTCTTCTCCTACAGTTTCCTTCCTCTCTCTTTCAAAACGAATGGCTGACCGAGCTAGCCAACCTTTGTACTCTGTAACATCTGAAGTTTCAAAAGGAATTAATACTTTTCCTAACAATGGCTTTCTGTAACGTGGATCCAGAATAGTAGCACAAATGTAGTGCTGTTGTTTCTTGATATTTACAAGCCGTTTATTGCTAACTAGGCGTTGTAATAATCTCTGCGCCAACTCATATGCTTCATTCTTTCCCGCATCCTTTAATTCTGAAGACACCACCTTGACTTGGTGCTCGAGCTTCAGCAACAATGGGATAGCTTTGCTCAAAGAACAGTCCTCCCTGCTGACTTCACGCGTGAAGACCTCAAAAGGACGAAGCATGTCTGTCAGGCTTTTAACTAGCTGCCATTGCTCCACCGCTAGCATCATTTCTGTCGGATCACCACCCAGGTTGTAGAAATACTCATTGACTACTGGAAACAGCTCATGCAGACGCTCAAGCATGTAGAAGGTTGAGTTCCAACGTGTTGCCACCTCCTGGATAAGTGCTTTCACTGGCATTCTACGTACATTTTGCTGGCGCCTCAGCTCCTTCCGGGCCTTAAAAGAATGGTTGAAATGTGTGCATATTCTTCTGCAGATGGTCAGTATTTTGTCGACTGCAGGTTCTTTTTTCAAGAACTTTTGCACGACAAGGTTCATACAGTGCGCCAAACACGGCACTCTGAAATAGTCACCGTCCGCCATGGCCTTAACTACATTGCTGCCATTATCAGTAGAAACATAACCAACCTTGCAATTTCTTTTGGGCAGCCATTGCAAGACCTTTTTGTTAAAGTCATGCAAAATGTTGTCTGCAGTATGAGTTTTCTCCATGCCAAACATGGCTAATGTTGCATGTTTACGAGCACCCTTAAAAATGTCGACCAAGTCACCACCTGCATTTATCCGTTTTGCAACCCCTGAAAAAGAGACCCAGTGTGCAGTGATGCACATGTAATCAAGGGCTTGGCAACTGGTCCACATGTCTGTTGTCAGGTGTATAGTGTGAACAGCACTCTTCTGCAAAGCTGCCCCAACCAACTCAAGCACCTCTTTATGTAGTGCTGGAACAGCAACCCTGGCAAAATAGAACTGGCTAGGAACCTTCCATTTAGGGGCCAGTGTTGCCACGAGTTCAAGAAAACCCACACCTTCGACAAACGAAAAAGGGAGAAGGTCCACCGCTAGCATTTTAGCCAGCTTAGTGTTATACAGGCGCACAATTGGGTGGTTGCGTTGAAATGGCGCATCTGAGGAGAACATGTCTGTAATGCTGCGCTGGACAAGTTTAATGGATGATGCTGATGCCTTCTTCGACCCACTTCTGCTCAGTGTTGACATTTTCCGCATTGGTGTGTCTCCCAGACTCTCAGTGTGCCTCCTATGTGTTCCGGAGGGTGTGGTGCTGCCAGGGGTACTGGGTGCGCCCGGATAAATGTCTGACGCTTCTTCTACCTCCCCGTCATCTTCAGATGAAACACCTAGTACGGGTTTATTTTGGCCACTTGCCCTTTGGGATTCCTTTGCCTTGATGTTTGCTAGGTGCGCAAACCATTCTACAGAGTGCCTTCTTTCAAGATGACCTAGCTGGCCTCCGGTACCATAGTTGGTACCAATCTTACCGCGGCTAACTGTAGTCGTACAAATGGAACAAACGGCTAGGTTATCATGCTTTGCATGGACACTAAAATAGTTCCAAACTGGGGACTGGAAACTACTGGTTTTGCCGCACGAGGTGATGATACTGCCAATGCCAGATGAAGCAGTGGTGGATGAGCCTTGCAGACCTCTACTGGGTTGTGCAATTATTGCAGCAACCCTACTTGAGGGAGTCGAGCTGGATGGAGTTCCCCTCTGGGGAGAAAATATGGGAGCTGTAGGTTTTGGTGAACTTGTACTACATGACTGCGTTGGTGGTGCTACCAGTGCCACATCGCCAGGGTCACGCTCAGCATGACGTCGGGATAGGGTATAAATGTCTGTCTGCTGCATGGCCGGTGTGGCTGGAATGACGTGTGTGATGACTAGGTCATTGCTGTCATCCTGTTCATCAACATCAGAATGCACCACTTCATCAAGTCCGACGTTCGGATCCATAAGAATGAGCTTTCCGGGGCCCTTCCTTTTAACATTTGATACCTTTCTCAGCTCATGGTGTGCCTCCCTCTCAGACGTCGGAGATGGTTGCCAATCTAGATCCAGATCATCTGATGGAGCGGGGCTTGAAGAGGAACTTCTACACACCCTCCTTGATCTTTTCCTTGCTGGGGAGCTGGGAGAAAATGAATCATCAGGAGGAGTGGCTTCGTCTTCCTGACTTGATACCCCGGGTCCAAAGTCAATTTCCTCCTGTGCCCCGACTTCGGGAAGAACAACCATTGTGGCCACTTGCACCGCTCCATGCGCCGCTACATGGCCCTCTTCACTGACCTCTACTTGCAACTCTCCATGGACCTCGCCTTCTCGGCCTTCTCCTTCTCTGCCTTCTCCTTCTCGGCCTTCTCCTTCTCGGCCTTCCCCTTCTCGGCCTTCCCCTTCTCGGCCTTCCCCTTCTCGGCCTTCCCCTTCTCGGCCAGCTCCTTCTCGGCCAGCTCCTTCTCGGACAGCTCCTTCTCGGACAGCTCCTTGCGCATGTACTTGTGCTTGTACTGTTAGCTCATGCAGTTGTTGTTGCGGCTTTGGTTGTTGAATAGTACTTGAGCCAACATCACTGGTCGTTGGTGATTGAACCAATAAACAGGCTACCTGTGCAGCACTCATGGTGGACTTTGGTTCTTTTTTCCACATAAATTTAGTGGTCGAGGCACCAGACTCCTTGGTAAGTGGTGCCACTTGCTTCTTCTTCTCCTTAGTAGAGACATCTTTCTTGCAAGAGGAGCTACGGGCACCTCTTTTCGGACCCATCTTCTGATTCTTCTTCAGATGTCGGAACAGCAGGCCGCAGCAGGACTTCTTCCTGGCACTGATGCTCAACGATGATGCGGAGTTCTTGACTTTGTGCACCTAAAAGCAAACAAAGACAGAGGAACATCAGTTAAATATATGTTGCATATGTGGCGCTTCAATTAATAGTTTGCAAGTAGGCATTTATGAATACACACGTGCACACCACAATATGGAAATATCAAAAATAAGAATTGCTACATTTTTGGGAAACAGGAATTTAACATTGATCCAAGAGAGCCCACAGAGAGGCTTGTAGTTTCATGTACCACTGACTCAACCTGGGCACAAGGGGTGAAAGCAAGGAAAAATTGGTGCAGGCCTATGGCACAAAGCTCACTGCCTGCCTTCAAAATGGCCGCTTGACCCCCATCCACATGGCCAGGAGGACCATGCCTCAAAATGGCCCCACCCAACATAGCCAGCCCCCAACCCCAACACCAAAAAGTCAAAAAAGACAACACAAATCACCACAATCCAATGCCATCCATCAAGTTTCAGAAGGTTTATGCTGCCTGCTGGTGGTTTTCTGGTGCAGAATTGCACTTTTTGCAATTTAGCGAGTGCGAGATTGTTGCTTCACGACGCGAACGCGGCAACACACCCGCTAAATCACCAAAACCACCGCAAAAGTCGGAAAACACACACAAAAATCACCACAAAGAAAATCAACTTATCAACTTACTTGTGAAATCAAATTTCGAATACACACGTGCACACCACAATATGGAAATATCCAAAATAAGAATTGCTACATTTTTGGGAAACAGGAATTCACAAAATGGGTGCAGGCCTATGGCACAAAGCTCACTGCCTGCCTTCAAAATGGCCGCTTGACCCCCATCCACATGGCCAGGAGGACCATGCCTCAAAATGGCCCCACCCAACATAGCCAGCCCCCAACCCCAACACCAAAAAGTCAAAAAAGACAACACAAATCACCACAATCCAATGCCATCCATCAAGTTTCAGAAGGTTTATGCTGCCTGCTGGTGGTTTTCTGGTGCAGAATTGCACTTTTTGCAATTTAGCGAGTGCGAGATTGTTGCTTCACGACGCGAACGCGGCAAAACACCCGCTAAATCACCAAAACCACCGCAAAAGTCGGAAAACACACACAAAAATCACCACAAAGAAAATCAACTTATCAACTTACTTGTGAAATCAAATTTCGAATACACACGTGCACACCACAATATGGAAATATCAAAAATAAGAATTGCTACATTTTTGGGAAACAGGAATTCACAAAATGGGTGCAGGCCTATGGCACAAAGCTCACTGCCTTCCTTCAAAATGGCCGCTTGACCCCCATCCACATGGCCAGGAGGACCATGCCTCAAAATGGCCCCACCCAACATAGCCAGCCCCCAACCCCAACACCAAAAAGTCAAAAAAGACAACACAAATCACCACAATCCAATGCCATCCATCAAGTTTCAGAAGGTTTATGCTGCCTGCTGGTGGTTTTCTGGTGCAGAATTGCACTTTTTGCAATTTAGCGAGTGCGGGATTGTTGCTTCACGACGCGAACGCGGCAAAACACCCGCTAAATCACCAAAACCACCGCAAAAGTCGGAAAACACACACAAAAATCACCACAAAGAAAATCAACTTATCAACTTACTTGTGAAATCAAATTTCGAATACACACGTGCACACCACAATATGGAAATATCAAAAATAAGAATTGCTACATTTTTGGGAAACAGGAATTCAACATTGATCCAAGAGAGCCCACAGAGAGGCATGTAGTTTCATGTACCACTGACTCAACCTGGGCACAAGGGGTGAAAGCAAGGAAAAATGGGTGCAGGCCTATGGCACAAAGCTCACTGCCTGCCTTCAAAATGGCCGCTTGACCCCCATCCACATGGCCAGGAGGACCATGCCTCAAAATGGCCCCACCCAACATAGCCAGCCCCCAACCCCAACACCAAAAAGTCAAAAAAGACAACACAAATCACCACAATCCAATGCCATCCATCAAGTTTCAGAAGGTTTATGCTGCCTGCTGGTGGTTTTCTGGTGCAGAATTGCACTTTTTGCAATTTAGCGAGTGCGAGATTGTTGCTTCACGACGCGAACGCGGCAAAACACCCGCTAAATCACCAAAACCACCGCAAAAGTCGGAAAACACACACAAAAATCACCACAAAGAAAATCAACTTATCAACTTACTTGTGAAATCAAATTTCGAATCCAAAAGTTATTACAAATGGCCCACCACCAACATAGCCAGCCCCCAACACCACCCCAAAAGTCGATTAACACACACAAAAATCACCACAAACAACATCAACTTATCAACTTACTTGTGAAATCAAATTTTGAATCCAAAAGGCCTTAAATCCAAATATCCAGCAGCATCCACAAAAAGTAATCCTTCCCAGTCAAGATCGAATCCAAAATGGCCAGGAAAGGAAACAGGAACAGGAAGTTGGAGACTGGGGCACTTCCTTCACCCCTCCCCAATGGGAGGAACTTGCTGGACAGGAACAGGAAGTTGGAGACTGGGCCACTTCCTTCCTTCACTCCTCCGCCATTTTTATTTTTTTTGTAATTTCGCGAGTGCGAGATTGTTGCTGCCCGCGCCGCGGGCCGCGAGCAGTGTGAACACTAGCAAAAAATCCGCAGCGCGCGGATTTGCGGATTTTGCGGGAAATCCGCGAATCTCGCGGATTGCGGATTTACCGAAAATCCGCAAAATCCGCGAGCGGAACGGATTTTACGCCCATGCCTAGTCATTTGCGGTTCATAGATACCAGACTCGACCATATTCGTGCGAGTCAAAAACATCACTTACGATCGTCACGGAACCTCAGACGCTCCTTTTGCCCACATGTAGGCAAGCACTAGTCAGAATCATATTCGATATTCATCAGACCGTCTAGATGTTGCTGCAGCATAATTCTATCTAACTGAGCTGCTTTGGTAACAGGCGGCTGTCTTATACACGTCGTAGCACAGAGGCCACATAAGGCAGGACCACACTGCACACAAAGGCAACACGTGAACAGAAACGCCACGACAACTCCGATGATCATCAGAATTTTCCAACCCCAATTCGACATCAGGCCCCAAAACCACCCAAGTAGCGTCCAATCCCCTACGTCCACGTGTATGGACTCAGAGATCTTATGCAACTTTGAGATGGCTTGATAGACAGTCAGAGCGTTATCTGGAATGAAAATACAGCAGCTCGAATGTATCACCTTACATACTCCACCTCGATCTGCTAAGACAACGTCTAAAACCATACGGTTTTGTAACGTCATGAGCCTATCCGCCTGAAGCTCTGTGGTGATATTACCAAGGGCACTGGCAGTGATATTAGCTGTCGATTCCACCACTCGAGTCAACTCTCTCAGGTTCCTACTATTGGCCATAGGCCCCCAAAACGGAAGGAAACCCTTGAAAAAGTCTCCTGCCTCTTGACCGGCAGTGTCCTCTTCGCTAATCACGCCTCTCACAACTCTAGTCTTGTGATAGTCTGCATCAACAGTGAACGTCGGAGGCAACAGATTTGCGATATAACATGAGCCCACAAAGTCAGAGGGCAACCATGTATACGCACGATCATGGCAGACGAAGTATGTACCCTTGGCAGCCAGAAACACAGGGGAAGAGAGCATCGGTAAGATATAAGTCTCGGAGCAAGCGCTCTCTCCAAGACGAGCTCTCGATCTTCGGCCACGACCTAATAGACAGAAATTACCGAGGTGGGGTACGATCCATATCGGAGACGAGCTTCTAAGCTGTCTTTCACCCACGAGCGCACTGTACTCAACCTTACTCAGGACCCTATAGGCTAGCACCTCCTCCTCTGGGATGAGCGACGGCTCATAGATATCCCTATCTAAATCAGCGATCGCTATAGCCAAAGGCTTGTGATACGAACCAGAGCCAAAGTGGGAAGGATGTGGCTCTCGATTGGGGTAGGAATCTAGTGCACTTCGAAACATTGTTTGAAATGCTCGAGCTGAACCCTGGGAACTATAAGGAAGGACCAGATATGGAATTCCCTTATCTGTGGTATGTGGCATTAACCCACACACCCAACAGTTAGTAGTGTTAACCACTAACTGGTGCTGATGAAGGAGCTGAATAAAGGAATTATTTCTGAATTCCGCACGTCTAGCCTGTTCGTGTTCGGGTAAGATATGGAAGGAATGAGGGGATACAGTGGAGGTAGGTTTAGGTTCAGAAGTAGGAGTACGTATGGCAGAAGGTAGGAAGTACGGTATCATATAATACACCCCACCCGCCAATAACAAGGAAACAATCAGAAACAAAAAGAACACCTGAAACATAAAACATTTGGTCCGAGTGATTTGTTGGAGCTTGAATCTTTTCGCCTGAGCTTCTTCCAAATCCATCAGCTTCGAAAACGCCATCCCCTAAGACCGTCCGCAACGTTTCTTAACGCACTTCGTTCTGTGTAGCAGTAGTCAATCCCTAGGAGTTCCCAGGAACCGACGGTCTTTGACCTAATGTCAAGACCTACTAACCAGAAGGAAGTACACGCGCGGCCCTACGGCACACCTGGATGTAAGGTATTTTATATACAAGTATGTACAAAAGTCTCTCAGCTGTGGAAGTAAAAACACATATATGGAAAAAAACTTAATATTTACAAAATAATCACAGTTATACGGGTATTTAAGCTGATCGTGGCAAATGGGATAATGTAGGTGTCGAGGGACAGAAACGAATATTATTAGTCTTTGGGATTGGATCGCAAAAAGTTTTGTTTCTTTCCAGGACGTGTCTGTTCATCAAACAAGGGATCCGATGATGGAACAGAGTTCTGTTGATCAGTCAAATGTTCAGATCTTGAGTCTTGTGATGACAAATGTTCAACAATGTCTTTCTGCTGCACTGAGGATTCTCCAACACATTCGGCGTCGCTAAAAGGTACAAAGGTCTGCAATCTCTCAGTTTCAGATGAAGCAATGCCCTTCCTCACCCACGAGTCTGCCGGCAAAGGTATAGGAATCTTCTTCGTATGGGTGGCATGCACCCAATTCTTACGACCTTCCAAACGGACAGCAGTTCTCGTGGCAAGGAGGACTTGGAAGAGTCCGGTGAAACGGGGCTCAAGATTTCTTTTGCGAGCGAAGTTTCGCGTTACCACCCAGTCTCCGGGCTGGAGCTGGTGGCCTGGACCCTCCGTCTGCGTCGGCAGTGCTTCATAGACCTGTTGGTGAATTAACCTCAGTTTAGCAGTCAGATCATGAAGATAATCAATCAACATTGGGTACTCAAGATCAGAAAACACACTTGGTCTAGGGACCCCCCAAACATTCGCAGGACGGCCGAACACTATTTCATTGGGACTGAGCCCTACTCGGGAGTGTACGGTCGCCCTTGTTGACAACGGAGCTAAGGGCAAGGCGTCAGGCCACGAGAGACCAGTCGTAGCCTGAACCTTCGCTAGTTTGAGTTTAAGGGTGCCATTATACCCTTCAACCAAACCTGCTGACTGGGGATGATTGGCACTATGGAATTTTTGAGTAATTCCAAGGCCCTTACACACACTCTTCATTACACTTCCCACAAACTCACTTCCGTTATCAGACCATACAATCCGTGGCATTCCATACCGAGGAAAATATTCCTTCAGTAGAATTTTCGCAGTGGACAGGGCAGTATTGTCTTTGAGAGGGTAGGCTTCAATCCATCGGGAGAATGCGCAAACCACAACTAGAACGTATTTCAGGTTATTGCATCGCTCCATATGGATGAAGTCTAGCTGAATCACTTCAAAAGGACATGAAGGGGGAGCAAAATGACCAGCAGGCGTAGGCGTTCCCTTACCAGGATTGTACATCATGCATATCATGCAATTCTTCACCAATCTCTCAGCACACTTCGTGATACCATCATTCTTCCACACCGGAGACAACAACTTACAAATACCTTTCGCGCTAATATGTGCTAACCCATGTGCCATCGTCACAACAGCTAACACATACGCATCTGGCAACATCCACCTCTTGTGCTCTGACAAATCAATCCAACAACCATTCGCATCCAATTTTCCCGTACTCTCTTTCCATTTCGTCTTTTCAGTCTCGGTGGCCTCATTCTGTATCGTTTTCACACTCTCGATGGTATCTTCACACATACTCGTTTCTGTAGGCCACCTAACCAAACTCGTCACATACATTCTCGTGCTAAGGTTCCGGGCAGTCTCCTTAGCAGTCTCATCCGCAAACGCATTACCACGGCCAACATCATCTGTCACCTTCCGATGCGCACTACATTTAACAATCGCCACCTGCTTAGGCAAAGTGAGTGCATCCAAAAGATCATTCACAAGTTGTCCATGCTGAATCTTAGTGCCATGCGACGTCATAAAACCTCTCTCTCGCCACAATCGTCCAAAGCTATGCGCAACGCCAAAAGCGTATTGACTATCAGTAAACACATTCACCCGTTTTCCTTTCGACAACACACACGCTCTAGTCAAAGCGATCAGTTCCGCAGCTTGGGCAGAGTTCTGATTCACTCTCGCAGCTTCCACAACAGTATTCAAAGTTACCACAGCATACGCAGTCGTGACATCACCATTTCGCAATTTAAAACACGAACCATCTACGTACAAAGTCCCATCGGGATAATCCAAAGGAGTGTTTTTAAGGTCCACACGACCTTTTGTTTCCTCCCCAGTCCGCAAATAGCAGTCGTGAGGGGTTACTTTGTCTGATTCCATAGTAATAGGTAACAAAGTCGCCGGGTTCAGGACATTACAACGTTTTATCTGAATATGACTTGCCAAGAGCGTCAACTCGTACCCAGACAACCTTGCACTCGTCAAGTGCTGAGTTTTCGTACGATTTAAGAGAGTGTCAACTGCATGCAGAACCATCACCGTAAGCATATTATCCATGACCAATCCTGCTGATTGTCGGATGGACACCGCAGCTGCCGCTATTGCTCTCAAACAACTCGGCAATGCTCTAGCTACTGGGTCCAAGGTCGAGGAAAAATATGCACATGGACGCTGCTTACCACCAAAAGATTGCATCAAAACACTCAACGCACAACCTTCTCTCTCGTGCACGTATAGTGTAAATGGCTTACTGTAGTCAGGGGTACCTAACACAGGAGCCGAACACAACGCGTCACGTAATTCAGAAAAAAATTTCTGACATTCTTCCATCCATGGTAAAGGAGTTGGAACATCCTTGCACGTAAGAGCCACCAATGGTTTCGCTAACAATGAAAAATTTGGGATCCATTGTCTGCAGTATGACGTGATACCTAAAAAGGCACGCACATCTCTCTGAGTTGTTGGCACAGTCATTCGAGCAATCGCTGCAATTCTCTCTGGGGTCAACCTTCTTCCCTCCTTTGACAATAAGTGACCTAGATAGGTTACTTCTTGGCAACAATATTGAAGTTTAGAAGGAGACACCTTGTGATGTAAGTCACAGAGATGTTGCAACAACGATACCGTGGCAATTTTGCAAATGTCCTGAGTATCTGCAGCCACCAACAGGTCGTCAACATATTGGATCAAGGCTGCACCAGCCGGCAACACGAACGCATCTAGTTGGCCCTTCAAGGCTTGACTGTATATCGATGGACTTTCACAGTAACCCTGGGGAGCACGTTTAAACCGGAAGCTGCGGCCACCAAGAGAGAAACCGAAAAGATCTCTGCTCTCTTCAGCAATCGGTATACTGAAGAACGCATTCTTCAGATCGATCACTGAAAACCAAGATGCCGAGGCTGGAATCAGAGTCAGTAGCGCCGTGATGTCGGGCACAACAGGGAACTGAGGAATCACAATTTTATTTACCTCCCGTAAATCGATAACAAAACGATAAACAGGTGGTTTCGAAGGATCAGTACGTTTCAGAATGGGCAACACAGGACTGTTGCACACGTTTCCCCGAGTCTCCTCAATAACGTCTTTCTCAATCAGGTCATAGATAATGGCTAACAATGCTCGTTCACCATCAAGGGAGATACGATACTGGGGAATAAGTGGCAGCCGTACATTAGATTTCAAATGAACAACATAAGGGGAGATGTCAAGCACGTCGTTAGGACCCGTTGCCCACAAAGATGCAGGAAGAGAACTCAATTCCGGTGGAAGCTTATCGAGAGACAAGTACATTGGAGAGATAACTCTCTCACCCAAAGTAAGCTTCACTCCCGCAGGAGAACAATACAAAGTCACATGTAAACGTTTTAGCAAATCCAGGCCCAAGAGATTTTCACCACACCCAGTGGTCAAAATCAACGGAGCTTCGAGCTCACGTGGCCCAAATGTAAGAGGCAAAGGGCGTGAAACCGGATTGCTAACAGGGGCGCCAGAGAATCCAACGGAAACATTTGTTAAGCCAGACAAAGGTGCGCCAGGGAGTTTCGAATGCATAATGGAACTTTTCGCTGCACCAGTGTCCAATAGAAAAGGCTCAACGACGCCCTAGGTGGCAACTGCGACGTGAGGCCCTCTCTGATCAACCAGAACTGATACCACTCCCTCTCCTTGTCTATGGCTGTCCTAGTAATTACCGTCGTCAGCATCCTGATCGACGTAATAATCATCTACATTGTACTGAGCAGATCGCCCTTGCGACGATCCACGCTGATCAAAACAATTATTGGAGTCAGAAGTGTTATTGGAACGATCATTCTGAGCACCGCGACCTCTACCACGTGATGTCTGTTGAGAACCACCACGACCTCCTCTAGACGAATTACCACTATTACGTTCATTGAGGACTGGACAATCAAATTTCAAATGACCCTCCTGTCTACAATAGGCACACTGATTGTACCCTAACGATGATCTTTGTGAAGAGGAATCATTCCGTGATTGTGACCTATTTGACTGAGACTGCGATCGATTACGTTGTTGCGAATCATTTTGATTCGAACGCGGAGGATACGCCTGTTGCAACAACACTTTTGTTTTGAGTTCTTTCGTCTTCTTATCAGCGCGATCGTTCTCCTCTTTCTCTCTGTTCTCATAATATTGAGCCGTAGCCAATATTTGAGCAGAAGTAGAAACAGCCCATGCACTTTCGGAATTTTTCAACTTGTTGCTTAAGTCAGGCAGTAAATTTGAAACAAATTTGTCCACAAACAACCTCTTACCACCTTCGGTACCCATATCTTGACCACTGTGGTCAATGAAAGCCTACTGAAATCTCGTAAAGAAATCAGAGACGCTCTCATCCTTCTTTTGCTTGCAAGCGGACAGTTTGTCCCAATTTACCTTCATGGCTGGCATAAGCGTTTTCATTAGGGTAATTATTCTCTGAGGGAGATTAGCGATTAATTGTTCAGGTTTAGCACCACCAACTTGTAAACCATCGGCTGCTACAAGCGCAGCCCAATCACCACCTAATTTGTTCGCATGATTCTCCTGACGCATCTTTGTCCATACCGGTTGCGGCACGACATTGCCAAATAGCATATCGATATCGGCAAGATTAATTATCGTAGCATCTACGAGCTGCGATAATTCTTTATAATACCCTGCAGGATTTTTGCGAGGGTCAGGCAAAGATTGCTTTACCTGGAGAACTTCTGAGCGTTTCCATGGAAGATGGATCCACACTCTCTGGAAGTGCGGCAAGATCGGCGGAGCAGCGTTAACGTTACCTGGCATCCACACTGGAGGAACCTCACGCATGGGATACTGACCAAGTGCTCCTAACGGTCCTTCAATGTCTTCTACAAACAATGCTCGAGGCATTATAGAAGGACTAAAGGACAGTAATTGTTCGACTGCACATCGAACACTACTACCTACTATCATTCCACTCGAAAACTGAAGTTGTAGATTAGTCAAGGCATTCATTACATCATCAGATGCGTCAGCCGATATTAGGTCACGTAAAACCTTGCACATTTCTTCAAAAACATATCTTTGTGTCGGTATATTGAATTGATCGAATGTATTCAATACCGAACGGGGAGGATTCCTAACGGGGCATTTCATCCAACCCGTAACCATATTGTACAATAAGTCACGTTCCCTACCACCAGGAAGCTGACTTCGTCTTTGAGGACCGTCCGAACCAGCGGACTCAAGAATAGGTCCAAGAGAATTAAAGAAGTTAGCGGCTACAGAGGGGGTACGACGTTGAACAGACGGAGACAAAGAATAACCCAAAGGGGTATCAAGAGAAGTACCAGAAACAGAGGGAACAGCAGGAGAAACCAGAACAGTAGATGCAGCGGGAGCAGGAGTATGAGGAAGTACAAGTGGAGGAGCAGTAGGGACAGAAGCAGGTAGAGGAGCAGGGACAGCTGGAAGTACAGGGACAGGAGCTGGTTGGGGAGCAGGAGCAGGGGGAACCACAGGAGCGATGGTACCCTGTACATACGGAGGTGGTGACTTCATGAGATAAGACATTAAGGGGTCCTCGGTACCTTCCTCCCTTTTGTCTGTATCCGCCGGTAAAGTGGGATAGCACTTGTCTACAGACATACGTTGCAATCTATCGAAGACTTCCTTTTCCTTTTCCTCCTTATATCGCTGAAACTGCTCTGCTTTCTTTACTATGGTAGCAACTCCATCTCTCTGATTACGTTTTAACAGTCTGATCTCTCTCTGTTTGGCTTCTTTACGCCACAACCGAAAAGCATCAAACATGGCCGGCCTTGATTTTTTCTTAAACAATTTAGCCTCGAGGTTATCTAAAATCGGTGTTTCGAAACTACCATGGGGTGGCCAACTAAGGACACCGTCTTTCTTAGTATATCGGATCCAATATTCATTAAAAGTAATCGGACCTAGTCCGTGCTTGCTGTAGAGCTCATATGTTGGAGTTCCAACCGGAGGTATCGGACACGAGTCCTCCAATCGGGAATCCGTACCACAACGATGAAAACAACTGAACAAAGTACTACAGCCAGGCATCTTGCACACTAGCTGAGTTTCACAAACTTCAAGGGTTACGGGATTTACCAAGTCCCAGCAAAGAGCAAAAACCCTCGGTTTTTGGCGTCTGCAGGCGTCAAATATTACAACAAAGAACCAAGTACTAAGAACCACAAATGCAATGGAACCATGCAACAACTAAGCAACCACAACTAAGGACTCTGGGAGCGACCCACAAATACTTAACTCAAAGATCGATGGCGTCACCAGGAAGGCCCATCAATCGTCTCGCTGTACCAAGGTCTACGCCAGGCGCCAAAACAGGTCTACAGTCAGGGCAGCAGTCCGTCGCAGCCGTCAGGAGGCGGGAATCTTCACGGGAAAAGTCGTCGGGCCACTTATTTCGACAACAGGTTCGATGAAGCGGGGTGCACCTTCCCTCGGAGATTTCACACGAATTTCCTCACGATCGTCGGGCTTGGACCGGTACCACTGATGCAGCCCAACGTTGGGTGCCAACTGAAGGACTGGGTTATTCTAAGACCCAGCGGTGCCAGGGGACAACACCTGAAACCTTCGTGGGTAACCTGTTCCGGCGTACAAATGACAGAGACACGGGACACTTCCTTCGGCGTCAAAGATTCGAGGTTCATTACTGCAGGGAAACACAGAAGTCACAAGAAGTACAGCGTCTGTATGTTCATGGAGTCTGCTTCAAATTGCTACTGTGGGTCGCTCCTTTTATACACATTTCTCTCATAGATTAACATGGCACACAAAGGTTTACAACTTGGTTCTCATCATTATCTCCAAGAGGGGTTGCTTTGATACATTCAAGGTCCGGAACATAAGTACGGAAACATTTGGTGGTTCCCAACTGTAAAAACCCATCTTCCCACCATTAGTACATTCCAATCAGCAATAAACAGATCGAAGAAGGAACAGAAACAGGTGCAGAGGAAGGCAGAAACAGTGGGGAGATCGGAAAGGGTGTAAAAGGGGTGGTATCGGGAAACACGAGCTGCAGGCATCAAAGGGACGTGCCTAATGAGATGCACGGCTGAGACAATAGACCGGCACGGCAAGATGAGCCTCGAGCGGGGCCATCTGCCTTACAGTATCGTCCCCCTCATCATAAAGACACTTTCAAAGGAAACGTGTCTTCCGCAAGAGTTTGGGAATCCCAGGGTCGCGAAGCGGACAGCGTCCGTTCGCTGGCTACTTGAGGGCAAGAGACAAAATGGATGCCGCATCTAAGATGGAACCCGTGGGCTCGGATGAAGAAACCCACGAAACAAACGAACGGTTTAGGTTAGCACAGCGAAAACGCGTACACCCACTAAACTCGTCATTTGCGGTTCATAGATACCAGACTCGACCATATTCGTGCGAGTCAAAAACATCACTTACGATCGTCACGGAACCTCAGTAGGTACATATGGATCAAGTCTTATAACACATAGGTTCTACTGAACTTAGCAGTTGTAGGTGATAAGGGGTTAGCATACCCTGACTACTACTTCTAGAGAGGTTCTGGTAGGAAACAAGTAGTGTAGGTAGTGCACACACCACACCTCACTGGCCATGGCCTTAAGGGCAGGAGCTAGTGCCTCTCTGCCAGATGTCAGCAAAGAGCAGACATCTAAATATGACACCTTCTCATTCCAAGATTTAAGGGGATTGTGTGTTGCAAGAAAATTAAGGCAAGGACAGAATCCAACCACCCAACACCTCATAGATATCCTGGTGGCAGATGACTTAGCAAAAGCATCATATACAGGTACCCTAGGTAGTGGGGAGGGGGCTATCTATCATCAGAGGAGGATCCTAGTGGGGCTCCCACCAGGACTCCTATGAGGATGAAGACCAGGAACTGGTTGATGAACCTGACCTGGGAGAAACAGGACTAACTGGAGATGGAGATGGCCATGAGGGTCACTCCTTCATTCCACCAGATAGGCTTACTGGTTCTCCTAGAAGACAGAGATCTCACTCAGGTGAATCTCACCATTCTGGTTCATCAATAGGGTCCCCTGCCTCATCTCACAGGAGGAGAACATCCCCTCAGAGAAGAGAGCATGAAGCAAGAATGACAGAAGGCAACCTTAGGATCAGGAGGCAAGAAATTGCCCTGCCCTAAGAGACCCTGGCTCTTGAAAGAGAAAGAAAATTGTGTGGGCTAGAACCTACTGGTGGCAGCAACATCCCTAGTGGTAGGAAAAGGTCTCATGACCATAGAAACCTGAACAAGATTGTCCCTCCCCATCAGATTGGGAATGACATACACAAGTGGATAACTGTTTTGGATAGGGCCTGCAAAGTACAGCAGGTACACCAGAGTCAGTAAGCAGCAATCGTGTGGCTCTCCTTTGCAGACAAAGGAAGAGACAAGCTCCTCACTGTTAGAGAAGAGGATGCTGACAACTACACTGTCCTGAAAAGTGCTCTGATAGATGGGTTTGGCCTAACCACTGAGCAGTACAAGATGCTGTTCAGAGATACCTAAAAGACACAGTCTCAGGACTGGACAGATTCTGTAGATTGTGCCACTAAGGCTCTGGAAGGCTGGTTACTGGGAAGTAAAGTAAGTGACTATACCGGATTGAATAATCTTATAATGAGAGAACAGATTCTTAATAAATGTCAGAACCAGTTATTGCATCAACACCTGGTTAACTCTGTTTGACCTATCCACAAGAATTGGGTAAGAGGGCAGACAGATGGGTCAAGACCAGGGTGAGGCAGAGGGTACAGAACCAAGGTGGTGACCAGAAGTAGCAAGACCAAAAGGGTTGGGAGAAAGCAAAAGACCAGAAGTTTTCTCAAGATCTGCAAAAAGATTCTAATGTGGGGGGGGGGGGGGTTCCCAACCATCTAAAAAGAAAGAAGGCCAAAAGAAACCCTGGTGCAAAATTTGTAAAAGTAATACTCACTGGACCAGTGATTGCACCAAGAAGGAGACAGCTCCAACCACCATTGCCCCTAAGGCAACTGTTCACCCTAGTTCAGCTCCAAGTGGTGGTTCTCAACAGAAGGGTGTAGTAGGGTTAACCCTGGGAACTGAGGTGGATTCTGGCCTAGTCAGAATACCAACTCAAGCTGTTTTGGTCTGTGATGGAGACATAGCCATATCCTCTACTGTGAGTCCCAATAACTTGGGCAAGTGCAGACAAACTCCTTTAATCAATGATAAAGTGGCTCAGGCCTACAGGGACACATGTGCTAGTGTCACAATGGTGACGACCAGCTTTGTGGACCCTGGACAGATCATACTAGGTGAGAATTACCTAGTGACCAATGCTAGCAATGTCACTACCACACACAGTATGGCTGTTGTTAATTCCGCCTGGAGAGGGGTAACTGGCCTTAAGAAGGTTATTGATAGCTCAGATCTCCCTGTAGAATGTTTGCTTGGGAATGACCTAGAGACTACAGCCTGGTCTGAAGTGGAGTATAGGACACATGCAGAAATGTTAGGCATCTCAGCACATGGGCTTGCTGTGGCTAGGTCACAGGTCAAAAATTGCAACACTGAACAGGCTCAGGAATCTGGAATAATGGACCAGTTTCCTACCAGGAGGAGAAGTAGTAGGGTTAAGGCAGTGCCTTACCCCTTTGCCTCAGGATGAGGATCAGCCTTCTGAGGAAGCTGATCGTGAGCCTGAAGAAGGAACTGTCCTAGAAGAGCTTGAGCCTGATCAGGTTGAGTTTCTTGGGACAGGGGGACCTTCCAGGGCAGATCTGAGGCAGGCGCAGTTGGACTGCCCTTCTCTTGAACCTCTCAGACAGCAAGCTGCTGCTGAGGCTGCAAGGAATGCTAGTGGAACCCATAAGGTTTACTGGGATGAAGGGCTTCTGTATTCAGGGACTAGAGACCCCAAGCCTGGAGTTTCCTGGAGGTTGGTCATACCTTTTGCATTCAGGGGCTTCCTTTTGACACTAGCCCATGATATTCCCCTTGCAGGACATCTTGGCCAGAGCAAGACTTGGGACAGGCTTGTCCCTCACTTTCACCGTCCTCACATGTTAGAAGACACCAAGGCGTTTTGTCGCTCCTGTGTCACCTGCCAAGCCAGTGGCAAATCAGATGGCACTACAAAGGCCCCCTTATACCACTACCTATGGTGGGGGTTCCCTTTGAATGTGTAGGGATTGACATTGTTGGACCAATGGATCCCCAAAGAGCCTCTGGGCACAGGTGTATTCCGGTGGTATTGGATCATGTCACCAGATACCCAGAAGCTATTCCCTTAGGACCACTACAGCACCTGTTGTGGCAAGAGCCCTTTTGGGAGTTTTCTCAAGAGTGGGTTTCCCTAAGGAGGTTGTATAGATAGAGATGCAAACTTCATATCTAGTTACTTGACTATAAGTTCACCACACCCTATCACCCACAATGCAATGGTCTAGTTGAAAGATTCAACAAGACCTTAAAGGGCATGATTAAGGCTCTCCCTGAAAAGCTCAGGCGGAGATGGGACATCCTGCTGCCCTGCCTTTTATTTGCCTACAGAGAGGTCCCACAAAAGGGGGTTGGCTACAGCCCTTTTGAACTTTTGTTTGGGCATCCTGTAAGAGGACCCCTTTGTCTGGTGAAGGAAGAACGGGAGTTACCTACAAGACATTGTGGAGTATGTACTTGGTCTCCGCTCCCGAATGGCAGAGTACATGAAAAAGGCATCCAAAAACCTTGAGGCTAATCAGGAATTGCAAAAGGCATGGCTAAACCGAAAGGCTGTACTGACTGTTTAGTAGCCAGGACAGAAAGTGTGGGTGTTGGAGCCTGTGGATCCAGCAGCTCTCTAGGACTAGTGGAGTGGACCCAACACTATTGTTGAACAGAAGGGGGAAATCACCTATTTGGTTGATCTTGGAACTCCCAGGAGCCCCCGCAGGGTGCTTCATGTCAATAGGCTGAAACCATATGTAGACAGAGGAGACATGGGCTTGCTCATGGCTACTGATGAAGGACAGGAGGATGAGAGTGAACCTCTTCCAGACCTGCTCTCTCAGAACTCTGATGATGGTTTAGTTGATGGTGTAGCCTCGGCAGGCAGCCTCACTGACCTACAGGAGAATGACTGCAGACAGGTTCTGCAGGCCTACAGACATATGTTTTCATTGACTCCAAGTCAGACTATCTGGTGCACTCATGAAGTGGACACTGGGGACAGTCTGCCTGTTAAAAGTAAGACTTACAGGCAACCTGATCATGTCAGGGACTGTATCAGGACAGAAGTCCAGAAAATGTTGGAAATGGGAGTCATTGAGCCCTCAGAGAGCCCTTTGGCCAGTCCAGTAGTCCTTGTGCCTAAACTTCACACCCAAGATGGTAAGAGAGAGATGATGTTTTGTGTTCAATACAGAGGTCTCAATGCTGTCACTAGGACCGAGGCCCATCCCCTGGGCAGATGAGCTCATTGACAGGGTGGCATCTGCCAACTTTCTGAGCACATTTGACCTGACAGCTGGCTACTGCAGATCAGACTAGCAGATGATGCAAAGCCAAAAACATCATGTTCAACCTCTGGTGGACATTATCAATTTGTGGTAATGCCCTTTGGTCTGAAAAATGCACCTGCCATATTTCAAAGGTTGGTGAACAAAGTCCTCTCAGGCCTGGATGACTACTGTGCAGCTTATCTAGATGATATTGCTGTCTTTAGCTCCACCAGGGAAGATCACCTGATCCACCTGAAAAATGTTTCGGAGGCCCTGCAAAAGGCAGGCCTAACTATCAAGGCTACCAAGTGCCAGATAGGGCAGAGTCAGGTTGTGTACCTGAGCCACCTTGTGGGTGGAGGCCAGCTTCAACCATTGCAGAGCAAAATCCAGACCATAATGGACTGGACTGCTCCAACCACCCAGACTCAGGTCAGAGCTTTCTTGGGCCTTACTGGATACTACAGGATATTTGTCAAGGGGTATGGTTCCATTGTGACACCCCTTAATGACTTAACTTCCTTGAAAATGCCTAAGAAAGGTCAGTGGACAGTCAGCTGTCAAAAGGCATTTGATGACCTGAAGCAGGCCATGTGCACTGCACCTATTCTGCAAAGTCCACACTACTCCAAATAATTCATTGTTCAAACAGATGCTTCTGAGTTGGGTGTAGGGGCTGTGCTATCACAATTGAATAAAGATGGTCAAGACCAGCCAGTAGCTTTTATTAGCAGAAGGCTGACCCATAGAGAGAAATGTTGGACAGCTATTGAGACAGAGGCCTTTGCTGTGGTTTGGGCCCTGAAGAAGCTGAGGCCATGCTTGTTTGGTTCTCACTTCAAGATTCAGACCGACCATAAGCCCCTCTTGTGGCTAAATCAGATGAAGGGTGAAAACCCCAAACTACTCTGGTGGTCCATTTGCCTACAGGGGATGGACTATGCAGTGGATCATAGACCTGGGAGTAACCATGCAAATGCAGATGGACTCTCCAGATATTTCTATTTAAAACATGAAGACTCAACTGGTCAAGGTTAGTTTAATGTCCCTGCATTTGGGGTGTGGGGGTTATGTAGGAGAGTGAGGTCTGCTTCCTATGGTGACCCCCACTTTTTGCTGTGATTCTCTGTTTTTTCTACTTTAGTCTGGCTGTGGCCCTGCTAATCAGGACCACAGCCTAGCTGTTCTCTCTCTAAATTGATACCATGTTTTTAGGTATGTGGTAAATTGAATTACCCGGGCATAATTTCTTTACATTAATAATGAAGAAGGATAGCTCATAAAATGAGAGGCAGAGTCCGTGGTGTCCGAGTCAAAAGGGCTTTATTTCAATGGCTCGAGCCAGGGGAGAAACGGGTTCCATCACCACTAAGGTTCAGGAAGGGATATCTAACGTTTTATTAACATCACACATTATATATAGTAAATCCATACAATTACAATGAATACAGTAGGCGGAACACTCCAGGCGGAGAAAGTGAAAGAGAGAGATAAGAACACATGGGCGTAAAAGAAGGCGTGTAAGGAGGCGAACACGTAGGTGTTCACTTGACGAGACATAGGTGTGTCATAGGTGGGTGGATGCATAGAGGAGGTCTGCAGGGTCAGCAGAAACGTTTACCCTACATGTGCGCGTAACTGATCATGACGTGAAATTGACGTGTAACTGGGGAGAGCTGGGGGCTGACTTTAGCACTAGTAGAGGAGTCCGGAGTCTGGAATGTCAGAACGACCTGCACCTTTGGCATATCTGATATCTTGAGTTTGGAGGATGTATAGTCTGAAATAAAGGTCTCTCGAGTAAAGGCTGTTCATCACTAAACGCTAGTGTGCGCATATATTTCTTCGTGCATTGCGTGGGGGCCATGGGCCTACTATGGCAACGGGTTCAGTAAATCACTTGCATGGAGACAGGAAGGCTAGGCCCTATGCTCTGCAGACGGAAAATGTTTACCTCCTTCACTAGACTGGAATGTGTTTTTGCGGAGCTGAGCAGATAACTGTAGGCAAAATACCGTCTTGGCAGGCAGGCCAGGCTGGGCACCTCTCGGCTGAGCAGGGAGTGAGGGAGAGGTCAGGGATGCATACCTAAACTGCAGCTTTTCAGAGTCAGAAGAGGCTCAGAGCCTGAATTCAGGGCCTGACTCGGCTGGGCCACAAAAACGTGTGCTTCTCGATATTTAAACGTGTACCATGTAAATGCATTGGCAACGTAGGCTTCAGTGCAGAATTAACATTTCATTCATGAAAGGCCTAATAACTGACAGGCCAACATTAGACGGAAATGCAGGGGCATTATAATGACAGGCACGGGACGGGAATTACACGATAACATGGACATACATGGGGCATAGGTACGTGGATAGGGTGCGAGTGGGGGGACACACTAACCACATAAAATTTCTGTTTCCTCAGGTACATACCAGATTGGTTACTGGTTCACCCTTGTGAGCCCCTGTATAGTGTACCCTAGGTACCCAGGGCATAGGTGCACCCTAGGTCTACCAGGGGCTGCAGCATGTATTGTGCCACCCCTGGTTTGCCTTCCATACTGACACCACAGGTCTGTTCACACAGCCTGGGTTAGGTGGTGTTATCACCCCTTACATAGATATAGTATATCTATATCTATATACCTATATAGGCACATATACACCTATAAGCCACTCCTAAGGCAGACCTCGACAATCATGTAGGTAGAGTTCTTGGTTTTATGTGAGAGGGTACCCTAGCATGAGCTGAGCCCCTCTGCAGCTTTCGGAACCATCTCATTATAGCTGTTTAATGATATAGCCATACCATATAATCTTAAACGGAATATAATCCTCGCGGTTAATGCTAACCTTGGTTTGGCTTCATCAAAACATGTCGTGTAAGGTGTCAAACACTTTGGAATACTATCCTCCCTGCCAGTTCTGGCGGCGGGGGTAGCATTCCACCCTTCTAGAGGCAGAAGACATGGAGTTACTGGTATACCCGGTTAAACTCAAACAGAGCCTCAGCATCACTTAATATAAGTATAGGAACCCAGTCCCTAGGACTTTAGATTACCCTGGACAAAACTCTGAAACATAAATCCTGGACCTTCGATATTCCATTGCGACTGGAAGGCATCTCCCTTGTGGTAAAGGAGTGACCACCCTGTCGAAACAGGCACCAACAGCAACATTGCCGGTCTGCATTTTTGAGGCTCCCGTCGGATCCCAAAGACTCTGTGACACAGGACAAAGACTTCCAGATATCTCCGAGCCTGCCCTTCACTCACAGCAAAACTGAGACCCGTGGCGGACATGAGAGACATGGGACTGGAATTCCTGGACATCCTGCATTTTTCAAGCCGCACCTACTTCACGACATATCTCGAAGTTGTGCATTAGGGTGGTTGAAGCCCCAGACCCGAGCACTATTTGCACCAAAGCTCAGAGGCCCCCACTCCACGAGTGTCCTGTGGGCCCTGCTTTTGCATTTCAGTTTGATGCGTCTTTGCTGTTCCTAGTCCATTGGCTAGTGAGCCCCCCGAAGACTTACTTTTGAATCTCACTTGCTTTCCTGATTGCTCTAGGCTTGCTTCAACTTCTCCTCAAAAGAGAAGTTCCACAGACCTTGCTGGTCTGCACCAAAGCCAATCACAACATCCTGCGTGGGTTACGTTTGCCAAGGCTTGTTGGGTCCAATACGGATACCAACACAGCAGTCAACTAGATCCTTCGTGGGACAGCTCGAATCCAGCTCCTGGTCATCGTCAATGCCTCCTGGACCTCGTGGCTTAAGAGACAAACTTCACCTTTTCTCCTGAAATCACGCAACATTGGCTGGCAGCTTTCCATTGCCATCCTGGTCACTGGCAAGTGACCCAGACTCTGTCTCTTCTGCTTTCAGGTTCTTCAGATCTTCGATCCACCCTTGGATCCACCCAGACACTTTTCCTCTGGTCGCCTGCAGCACTTCTTTGCAGATCTCCATTGAAATCGACGAGGAAACCCGACATCAAAAGACACCTATGCACCCGCCTTCTGTGGGTGAGGTAACACAAGTACTATGGTAGTCTCGAGGCTATTGGCCCTCCTAGTGTCTAAGTCTAAAAGGGTTCCACCGTAGTCCATTCGGAAGTATCCTTAAATTATAAAATTGTAACTTGTTTGATTCCCTTAGAAAGTCAATGGTAACCCGCGGCTGTGTTTAGACACTGCACACGTCGCCCGTGGGCCTCCTACTACCTAACCTTTGGTTCCTTAGAATAGCCCCAGTGATTCCACAGGCCCCAGGCCTGCTTTCTAATTCTCACGTGGTTCTTATACCACTATTTTAGTATATGGTTTGTGTGGCTCCTAGGGCTAAACGTATACTGTGCAACTTATTGTATGCTAATTAAGTAGCTTGTATTGTACTTTTACCTCTGACCTCATGAAGAGTGCAGATGGGTTGTGTTAAGAATAAATTCATATATATTTGATATATACCTTGTGTGGTGTGCTTTCATTTGGTACTCAAGGGATTATAATTGGTAAAACAACTAGCTTAATACGCTCTCTGAAGACTTAGCCTGAAGACTGCTTGTCACAGCTACCCCTAGGATAGCTTTCTGTAAGGTTGACTTTACAACCACCATCAATAAGGGTTGATTAGACTGGTACAAGGTGCCCACTAGAACTAGTGGACATCATACGCCAGGCTAACTTCTCACACGGTGCTCAATTGGTTTGCCTCCTTTCTGAAAGACCGCCATCAAATAGTCTGGTATCCGATTTTTGCAGCCCCCATTCCCCCTTCTGTGGCAGGAGTGTTTTGTTTTGTAACTTATATAGGGCTGTTGTTACCTGTTGGAGAAAACCATCAATGCTATTCCGATGGGCACCTTGTGGGGTAAATTTGCTACATAAGTATAAGCCACTATCGGTCGTAAATTTTCCATCACCTCCTCCACAGTGTGAGTATTATTATTGATATGGGATACAGATACATCGGATGAGGCAGAAATGTTTTTAGTTGCTGGTTTATTATAATCATTTATATAAAAATGAGATTTTAGTTTGGCCTGTCTTGTAAATTAAAATAAATCTACATGTACATCAGGGAAATTTCCATTATTCACCTGACAAAACCCTAAACCTTTGTTTAGGGCCGACAATTGATGCTCATTCAGTATATATTTGGATAAGTTAATTACCAGGTTATCTATCGTACTTTGTACCTCAGCCCCATATGTTCCTAGTTTAGTCTCCGTCACTACTGTCTGTTCAGTCTCCTCTTCTGGTTTCAGGTCAGTACTCCTTCCTTTGCATCTGTTGTTTCTTCTCCCCCTCTTCTGATCTTATGTTGTTCTTTTTTCTGTCTGTTTCCTATTCTGTAGTGTCAGACTTCTTCTACAAAAGTTGCTGACCAGTTCAATTGTACCCTGATCTCTGTTGCATTACTTGACCCTGCTTCTTCTAGGGAAGAAACGTCAGAACTGCTATTGGCTCTGAGATATTGATTGCATCTTGAGTTCCACTCATTCTCGGTTTCAGAATAATTATGTCATCAAAAAGTCTTGCAATCGTATATATTCGTACAGTGTCGTAATCTCTATCATCTCTCCTAACTTTTGTCATTTTAAGCTCCTTGACCATTTTCTGATGTTTCTGAATCTGTTCCTTCAGGATCACATACTTTTTCACAGTGGCTTCTTTAAATGTAAAAAAAAATTAAATGTAGTGCTTATATAGCATACGAATCACCCCCGAAGGGGTCTCAAGGCGCTGTGCACATACCGCTGTGGAACCCTTCCTAGCCTTTCCCTGTGAAGTGCCCACTCCTGGGCACCCCCAAGGTGAAGCCAGGCATCCTAGCGCTGTTGGGGCCGTTGTGGAGATTAAGCAAGCTATTGCCCAGAGTTGCAGAGTGGGACCCATGATTAGAATAGGCACCGAGGAGAGAATTATCAGGTCCGGGGAAATTGAGCCCAAGAGCCGCCGAGTCGTGAATTGAACCCTGGTCCCGGGCTAGACCTCTGCATCAGGGTCTGCCGCTCTTTCCCTTGAGCCACACTTCTCCATTAAGCCCTTGATCCCTGATCTCATCTTCTAATCCCATAATTTTCTCTCTAAGTTTAGCACATTTTATTTCAAAATGTTGCATCAGTACTCTCATCGTCGTAAAAGAGGAGTTCTGTAGATTCTCCCATTCAGTAAGGAAATCCGGGTCTAGGTAGTCAAAGTTGGTGATTGTAAGTATTCTAAGTCCCCTCTGGACTGATTTTCTTGTTATCCAAATATCTTTTCAGTGTGACCCCGTCCCACCACTTTGACAGCTCATTTTCTTTCAACCTTTCTAGTCTTTGAAATTTCTATTTGAGACCTTCCTTTCCAGTCTTCATTGTTATGTTTAGGTCATGGTTTGGGCCTCGAGGTCCAAACAGGTCTTTGGCCATCTCCTTTGGACTACGGAAACACCCTCTACGCTGGAACCACAGCCAAACTCCAGAAAAGACTCCAGCGCATACAGAACGCCTCGGCACGACTCATCCTGGACATTCCCCGTCACAGCCACATCTCTGCCCATCTCAGTGGCCTGCACTGGCTCCCCGTCAGCAAGAGGATCACGTTCAGACTCCTCACCCACACACACAAGGCTCTCCACGACATGGGCCCCAAATACCTCAACAGCCGCCTCACATTTTACACACCCACCCGCCAGCTCCAATCGGCTAGCCTCGCCCTCGCCTCTGTCCCACGAATTGGCAAAACCACCCCCGGAGGAAGATCCTTCTCCTACCTGTTGGCCAAGACATGGAACTCCCTCCCCACCCACCTACGGCTGACACAGGACCACCTCTCTATCAGGAAACAACTCAAGACCTGGCTGTTTGAGCAGTAGAGACTACCCCCCCTCCCAGCGCCTTTTTATATGTACTAGAAACCACAGCTAATTAATATTGAATCTCCAAATAATGCCCACCTCTGAGAACCAGCCACCATTAATGGTCCTTAATAAAACAACATGTGAACACAGATAAGAGAAGCACATAACCGGAGATATTCAAACAATATCTTTTGGGTAGTCCGCAAGACAGCGAAATCACGATGACAGAGACATTTGTTCTTTTTGTATTCTCAGTTTCTTTTATTCATTTCTAGGCACTACACATGCACATTTTGCGTTACAGCCAATGCGTTTTGCCCACACTTTGGGCTTCTTCATGGCTGTAGACGTAACAAAACAACATTGTCAACACATTTGACATAGTAAATTGACCAAAGGACAACATGTCCACATACACATATGATACACACAAAGGTAACATGAAAAAACATTTAGAACGTGGTCTCACATCCTGAGTCATTATTATGTTGAAACAGATTCATTTCCTTCAACAATTTAACACAATAAACACATATGTCTATAAATATAATTGACATGACAGGGGACGAACATCTTCAGTTTATATAAGGACACTTATCCATGCAATTCCTATATGTCTGTGCTTCTGTTAAATGATAGAACACATTTTCATGCACACTCCACATGTAAGTTATAATGTATGGTGCAAATGTTACTATTTTGTTTAGACATCAATGGTTTCAGGCATTAAGAATCTGGATATGATTCTAATGACTACTACATTATGTCGGTAGTTTGGTATTCAGGTCGTATGGCATACTATAAGCAAGGCCATCCTACACCTTCAATGTGTTAGAGTTACAGGCAAGAGGACCAGGGAGAGAGGAAATCATTGTTACCGCAAAGGGTGAGTGATAAAGCCATTACCCTGCAAAGCTGGAAGCAAGATGAATACTCTAAAAAGAGTATACTATTTTCTTTCATCTATTCACTTAAAACAAGGGAGCCCTTGAGGCATAGCTCATAAAAACGGGGAGGAAAGTATGCATAAGGAGAGATGACATCTGAGCGTATATGGTGTAATACTGTAATTAGGACCCACCGTGGTATGGCTGGATAGTCCCCACCCTGGAGGTATCCTAGTGCTGATATAAAGATCCACTTCAAAGTTAGGTCCAGATCTAAAAGTGACACATTTGCCATCATTAGAGATAATATTTAGCAGCAGATAATAATTATTGACACACATGATAGTGTATAGGATGCACGTTTATTCAGGTGCCTTATAGACTTTGTGCATACCTGTTAACAGATGTACCGAGCACCACACACGTAAAGAGCCCATTTCAGATAAGACGTGTCGGAAAACCACATGAGCCAAGTACAACCATTGTTTCACTGGACAGTGTGGATTCCAGAAAACAAAGTGCATGACCATGTCCCATTAGACCAGTATTGCATCGAACAGTTGAAAATTAGAAACAAGCAAAGAGTATCCAGAAAGATCTGTGCGATGCATGTCGCAAAGACGGACAATTCCCAATATGTTATGAACAACTTCACTACACCTGTGAAAATGTGTACCATCACCGAATCATCATCATACCTAAACACATATTATATATCACGAAGAAGAAGCCCAAAGTGTGGGTGAAACGCGTTGGCTGTATTGCAAAATGTGCATGTATAGTGCTGAAAAATGGATAAAAGAAACTAAGAATACAAAAAGAACGAATGCCTCTGTCATCATGATGTTTCTGTCTTGCGGGCTACCCCAAAGATACTGTTTGAATATCCACATTTGTGCCCCTCTCTTATCTGTGTTCACAAGTGGACACAACATCCATCAAATGAAGATTGGGCATGAAACAACGGATTGGGCATATGACCAAAGTAATGTGTATTGTCCATCAGTGAACAGAGAACTGAGCGTGGCAAAAGACATGAAGCTTACCCGAGCCCCAATTTGGTGCAAGATCATTAATAGCTCACTGAGCACAGGAATCATTCCAGACTGCCTCAAAGCAGGACAAGTCACGCCGGTACTAAAAAACCTGGCCTTGACACTGAGGACTTGAACAACTTAAGACCGGTATCGAACCCTCCCCTTTTATCCAAAACTCTAGAAAGATGTGTTATTCCACAGGTAACCCAACACCTAGAGAATATCAAACTACTAGACCCACACCAATCAGGATTCAGAAAGGGATGCAGCACCGAAACAGCAATCTTAAATGTCTTAGACGATCTTCACATGTCACTTGACTCTGACCAATGTAGCGTTCACATCCTCGTAGACTTATCGTCCGCGTTCGACACAGTTGATCACACCCTGCTCCTCAAACTCATCCAGGAGAGAGCGGGCATTCAAATGACGGTACTAAAATGGTTCTCCTCCTTTCTTCACAATCGCACGCAAAGAATAAAAATCAATAACTTTGAGTCTGACCCCCTTCCCGTCAGTAGAGGAGTTGCACAGGGGTCAGTACTCTCGCCACAACATTTCAACATCTACATGCAACTCCTCACCACACTCCAACAACCCCTTCCACCTCTATGCGGACGACACACAACTTCATATGGAAACCACCTCGATTGAAGACATACACAGATTAAATGTCACGCTCAAAGAGGTCCAACATTGGCTCTCAGTGAACCACCTGAAACTCAACCAAGAGAAAACAGAAGTTCTCCTCATCTCTAATAGAGACGAGAACCCACAAATCGAAGAATGGCTCGAGGCCATAGACGCACTCAATGGCGTCCTTACGCCAACGGACTCGGTGAAATCCCTAGCGTTCACCCTCGACCCCAAACTGGACATGAAAAAACACATCTCAAAAACCGCCAAAAGCACGTTCCTAAATCTGAAACTGCTCTACAAAATAAAACCCTTCCTCCCCTGAAAGACCTTAAACAAGCCACTCAGGCACTGGGGCTTTCCAGAATTGACTATGGAATTGCAGCCTGACCGGGACAGCTAAATCTCACCTAGGTCCCCTGACCACTACCCTCAATGCAGCAGCAAGAATGGTCAAAGGAACTAAGAAATACAAGCGCATCTCGCCGGCACTCAAGGAACTGAAGTGGCTCCCTATTGATCAACGAGCCAGCTTCGCACAGCCTGTCTCACTACAAAGCCTTGCACACAGGTAAACCAGAATATCTGGCCGCCAAATTCAAAAAGGCCGGTCAGTCCAGGAACCTCAGAAGTTCCAACACACTTCTACTCATTCCAATGAAATCACAGAAACACAAAACCACAAGCAAATCCTTTGCGGGAAATGCACCTAAGATTTGGAACTCAATCCCCCCCTACATCAAAATGACCTCTTACTTCCCGAAATTCAAGATATTACTCAAAGCCCTCTTCCTAGAGCACGCTAGACCGTAATGAGAAACCCACAAAAAAACAAAAAAAACTTTTGGATGGACAACTAACTCCTCTTCTTGAAACCCCTCAGACTGAACATATGTCCTGTAATTGTGTTCAAATGGCCCTGGAGTTGGTAAATTGCAGATTATTTGTTTTCTTTTTCTTTTCTTTGTTCTCGTCTTTGCTCAAACATTTTTTGCTCATAACTGTACATGCTGTGAAGCGCTCTGATACCCTCAAGTCCAGCCAGCACTATACAACTTTTCAATAAATAAACATACACATGAGTGAAGTGCTGCAGGAAAACCAATAAGTACAGTCAAATGTTCACAGCAACATACGAACATCATTAATGGACAAGGTATTGTGTGAGACCAACGTGACAAGTAATAGTAGAACCAGGACATTGTCAAAAATGTCTGGGGATGGTCACTACAACTTTTACTAATGTCAATTGCATAATGTGTGTAATTTAGTAAATTATCATGACTACACAAATATACATACATGCACCTGCAGTCACAGTTGAACACATAGACACACATGCAACTTACAAAATGTGTCACATTTTGTTGTATCTCTCACAAAATGTACAACATACTCTGTAGAATGCAATGTTGTGAATGTTGGCCAGAAACATATCTGGAATGTTTTGCAGCCCTGTGTGTGCAACCTGTAGCTCAACTCCACTCATGTGTATGCTACCCCAAAACATATCTACGGATAGAACCAAGGGCAATCGATCATACACACAAGAGATTCTTAACATGTGATGATAAACAACAGACACACATGGTTGTCTCCTGTATGACAATTTAAGAAATTGTATTACATGTGAGACGTATCCCATGTAAGTCATGGTTGTACAAGCAGTGTGAACATGTTTTTGGTGAAGATAACATTGCTGTGCCTCATCTGCTCCACATAAAACCATCTCACAGCCATGGGCAACGACACAAGGGCTATAAACACAACACACTTTCATATTCAGTGACTCACTCATATCAATCCTTGGTCAACCTTGAGTATGTAAGCATGGGAGCTGGTGGGCACTTTGAGTACACTGGGAACACCACGGGTGCTGAATACTCAAATGGGCACTCCAAGTTGCACAGGCACTCTGACATACAAGATTTCACATGGGTCCTGTACCTCACCTTCACCAGCTAATGCTCTGCACAAAAACATACTACAAGACAATGGGAAAAGGGGCAGGATAACATAGGATGTTTCCCCTGTCAACCCACAGATTCCCTTTGTACATTATCATGTGCACCTTTATTGTTCACCCCTACACAGTGCACCATTTCTGCAACTCCGGTCTGCAATGGGTCTACATCTGGCATTCCAGAGTTTGTCATCAGCTAAGTGTGGTTGAAGCTGCATCCAAGTCCACTGCTAGTGCACACAGTCATGTGGAAGACGCAGGCATAGCTATCAAAGACAATTTGCATAAACACTGCTGTACCTGTGTCTGACAATATGTTTCAAATACAAATAATACAGTATTGATTCAATACAATGTGGACTGAATGTGCTTACTGCCAGAATACACCATACTGTAGTGAGTACTGCACTATGTAAAGTGCTGCTTTGTTGTGGCCATCCAACAATGTCCTGTCCACCTTGGACTCTGGCTCTACAACATGATACCAGATGACTTTGTGTGCTTTGTTGACCTCTACATAATTTGCACCAAGCTGACACATTCTGGTGCAAAGACTACATCAGCGGTGCTACCACTAGCTCATGCCGCCTACAGAGGCTGAAACATGACGTACTGCATACTCATATAAAATGGGTTGGTGTGTCACCTGTCCAGCCATCATATTGTCATCCACCTAGCTTCAAGCTGAGTATTGCTGTCACACTAGACTGAGGGGAAATTGTGCTGGACACAAACTGTTCAGTGTGACATGTAGGAATATATTGCACATATGTTGCTGAAATGACAAATCAAATGCTAAATCTACACATGTTGCTACATCATCAGAATATGTAAATCACGATTGTGTTTCCACTGCCACATTGATTCATGCAATGGCTGACTTTGAAGCTGCGCATATAAATTGTGTACATCTGCTAATTTAGGCTGAAGAATACGAATTAGGAATCTGTGGTCAAGCATGGACATTTTTTGCCTCATGCGAAATATGTTTTACTAGTACTTGATGCCTGAAGTTCTTTTACATGTGTGTTGCAAGCCTGTCAAACAGTTGCAGCCATCACAGCAATGAGTACTTTGGCAATCACGTATGTTGTCACGCATACAACCTATGCCAAACATAATGACTAACACTGATGCCTGCATGTCTATCACACATGAATCAATGTGGATAGGCTGCAATGTGTGGTAGTCATTTCGTCCTCGTAGGGTTTGTACACGGCAAACTGTACATCATATCGTCCTCTGGAGCATTTGTACATGGCACATCATATCCAGCTGCAGCCGGCACTCATAAGTGTGGTATGTTATGTTATGTTATGTAAAATAAATTTATTAAGAGCGACTAACACCATTAGGTTTCTTGGCGCTTTTGCTGAGGGAGCAAAGAAGAAAAAGAAAAAAAAAATGTGAGATACCAACTAATTATAAGACTCGGTGAAAAGGAAGGTTTTAAGAAGGGATCTGAACCTGGAGTACGGAGAAGACAGCCTAAGAGGAAGAGGTAGGGAGTTCCAAAAGGATGGGACTAAGAATGAGAACCTGAGGCCGCCATGCTTCTTCCTCTTGAATCTGGGAACTGATAACAAGGCCATCTGAGAAGACCGAAGAGTGCGAGGAGGGACATACGGGTGGAGAAGGGAAGAAATGAAAAGGGGGCTGTGACCTGCAAGAGATTTAGAAATAAGATTTTACGTATTTTCCTGAGTTGGAAGTGGCTAGAGGATACTACTGCGCTTATCTGGGGCGTCATAGAGAGGTCACTACTAATGACGACTCCCAGGCTTTTGGCTGAATTAACAGGGCAGGGGGGACTGCCCAGGCTTGCAGGCCAGAAGGAGGGGTGCCAGGGGTTGGAGGATCCCCCAACAAGAACCAACTCGGTCTTGTCGGGGTTGAGCTTCAGATGGTTTGAGCTCATCCAATTACTGATGAAGCAGAGCGTATTTTGGAAAGTGGTGATTGATTCATCAGAGGAATCAATAGTAAAAACCAGTTGGATGTCATCCACGTAATTAAACGCGGTGACATTGAACCTGCGGAGGGAACGTATTAATGGAGCCAGGTACAAATTAAAAAGAAGGGGGGATAAGGAGGAGCCCTGTGGGACACCGCAGGCCAGCTCAACCTGGGTAGCGGAGAACTGGGACAGCCTGACGGCTTGATGGCGTTGAGTCAAGAAAGACCGAACCCAGTCAAGGGCGGTACCCTGGATGCCAGCCTCTCTGACACGGTCGACCAGAATATCATGGTCGACTGTGTCAAAGGCGGCCGACAAGTCCAGGAGGACCAGGGCCTGACAGGTGTTAGCGTCAGCTCCCCTGCGCAATTCCTCCATCACAGAGAGGATGACTGCTTCTGTGGAGTGCGCAGGTCTAAACCCGGCCTGCTGGGGGTCCAAGACGCACGAGTCTTCCACAAAGGTGCTGAGGGTTTGAGTTACGTGCGACTCCAGAACTTTACTGAGGAAGGGAAGGAGGGAAATTGGGCGATAGTTGCTCATGATGGAAGGGTCTGCCAAAGGTTTTTTCAAGATGGCAACCACCTCGGCCTGTTTAAAGGAACCAGGAACCTCCCCGATAGTCAGAGAGTTGTTTAAAAGGGGTAGGGGGGGTCAGGACAGGAAGTAAAAGCTTCCCGGAGGGCCGAGGGGGGGCAGCAGTCGCCAGGGGAGCCAGAAGAGACTTTGTGCAAAAGTGAGAGAAAGTTGAGTTTTGAGATAAGGGGGATCTGGGTTAAGGTGTGCGTGTTGGAATAACAAGAAGCACTGGACGAAGGAGGGACAGGCGGAACTTGGCCAGAAATGCTGGTTTTAATCTTGACAATCTTGTCCACAAAAAATTGGTTCAAGGAATCACATAGGGACTGGGAGGGGAGGGGCGCAATAGTGACTCTCGCCGGATTAGATAGTTCCTCGACAATTGAGAATATGTCCGTGGACTTGTTTGAGGAGTCCAGAATTTTATTGGAGAAATAGAGGGATTTAGCCAAAGTTATTGCTGACTTATACTCTCTCAGCCGAGAGGAGAAAATCTCTTTTGTCTCGGGGGAATACCCCCGGCGCCAGCGCCGTTCTGCCTGACGAAGACCACGTTTTAAGGCTCCGAGGTCCTCAGTGAACCACCTTTGGGCGTCATGACTGCGCCTCGCTTTAACTGGTTTTAAAGGTGCCACCGAGTCAGCAGCAGAAGTAAGCCAGTGAGTGAGGCCCTGTGACTGAGAATCAATGGAGATGGCAGGTCCAGTGTTTCGATGGAGCAGATGAACTAAGGAGGGAAGTGAATTTGTTTAAGTCAGCCTTGTTCCAATTGCGTGCCAGGAAGTTGGTTTCTCGAACCGTAGTGACAAGGGAGGGCATGGCTAAAGTGAAAGTGATAAAAAAATGGTCTGACCAAAGATAGGGGAGGATAAGGGGTGCAGATATGTCTAGGCAAGAGGTCCAAACCTGGTGGTAGGGTGGGCGGAGCGCATCGGGACAGGGCGCTGCGGGGGCAGTGTTGATTTACCCCTACCTCACACCTGCCCCACCCCACTGCTTTTACCTGTACCAGTCACCGTTGATTATACCCACCTCGGAGGGTTTGTAGATCGCACACTGTACATCACAGGTGTTGGACTTGGCCCTTTTGGCAGGTTCACCCCTAAACTTTTTGCTTTTAAATGTGACCTGATACTAGTAGTTTTTGGCTTCTGCACACTTTAACACTGTGTCCCAGTGTAAAGTGAGTGTGCAATCTGAGTGCGTGTGGTGAGATTGACCTGCCCTCCAATAGGAATGCATGGGGATATGTGTGTATATGTAAACAACAAGGACCCCCTGATATGGATCGTACTCCTGGGTCAGGGTAAATAATGTCTGTAAAGTAACGCACCCAGGCAGACAAACAAAATATTGGCACACATTGATTGGCAACAACAACCAGAAATAATAAAAAGGTTAACAACTGTTTTAGCATATAAAGTACATTTTAATTTGATAAGAACAAAACATATGATGAAATCATTAAACCAATAATAGAACTCTGTAAAAACCATTCTGCATTATTTCATATAAATTCATTGATAAAAGAAATGCGAGAATATTCTATAAATCATGGATGGTTTCCTGTCAACGCGTTTCGACACGAGGACCGTGTCTTCATCAGGACTTTACCATCATGGTGCTGACTAGGAAGATTCAGATGTGTATTCTGTTTATATTTCTTAAAAGAGTTTCCGAATTGTCTTTTATGTATAGATGTGTGACATCTATGCGCAAATTCCTGCTATATTTGATCAAGATGAATAACTGTCTATTTTGTTTCACTTGGCGTGATGATAAGTGGGTTCTGAATATTCCTACTGAGATTACCGGCTATCTGTTCAGAACATTTAAGGATTGCTCGAAAATGGCACAGGTATCCAACACTAGGACAATGCTGACTTTTTCAGTGAAGTAGTGAAGTAGTGTGGCTCACTGGTTAGAGGCGGCAGACCCGAGAGCAGAGGACGGCCCGGGACCAGGGTTCGATTCCCGGCGCGGCAGGTTTCTGGACCAGGGTCAGCGGACTCGATAATTCTCTCGCCTCGGTGCCCACTCTGATCAGCGATCACACTCGGCAACTCTGGGCATTAGCTTGCCTCATCTTCACTAACGGCCCCACCAGACCGCCGGGGATGCCTGGTCTCACCCTGGAGATACCCATTAAGGGACCATCTCTCAGGGAAACCAGGAAGGGTTTCGCAGCGGTCGAAGCGCCTTGGGACCCTACGGGTGAGTAGTGCGCTATATAAATGCCTATACATTTACATTTACATTTTTTTCATTTAATGGACTGTTATCCTGGATTATCCCCTCGTGCACATTCTACACCATAAGGTTTTGATCGCTATTATGTAGTATATCGTCTTTAAATAGGCGGGTTACCGCTTGTTATTTATGCATAGAGGAGACGCTTTCTCACGTCCGGATATTCCGCTAGTAAAAGTTTCAATTTATCGATAGAGAAAATTCAAAACGGCGTGCCGGATAAACAGCTTCTGGCGTCTCAATCTGCAGCAGAAAGCCTGGGGGACATGTGTGTCCACGGTAATTCCTGGTGTGAGAGGAGAGCAGGGGCGAGTTTGGTATATGCGAACTCGTGAGAATAAATGCCGCTCAATGATGTGCGCAGATTGAATGTGACTAGTGGGGAAGTGCCACTTTTAGAAGTTGGCATTTCTGTGTGCAGTGAATGTGATTTGACTGTCTGGCTTGTGAGTGATGGGGGCTGGCTGGTGTGCTTGGCTCCAGGAGCCAGGATGGGTCTGCCCAGTGGTGAATAGGGAGATCTGCATGTAGATGGGAGGGAGGAGTTGCACCTAGGGCCTGAATAGGGCTGTGCCTTCCCTCCACAATGCTGGCTCCGCCCCCTATGGTGCATCTGATGTCCCTGGCCCTTCCTGTGAATAGAATAAGAGGAGCTGAGCAAAACAAAGTGCTCAAGTGCTCCCAAACCAGTTGCACATGGTTTTCCCTGAACCCTATGCTATTTGAAAAAGAAAATTGGTGCATAAGAAGGGGCTGTGACCCAATGAAAATGTTATCTTGTTCCTGACTTGAGGGAGGCCTGCTGCTGCTGCTGCTGGGCGCCAGGAGAAACCTCCACTGGTGTCTGCCTCCCTGCTGGATGGCCCTGTGAGCTGGCCCCTGGGCCAAGCTTTGCCCCCCCCCTTCATTCCAAGACTTTCCCCAGAGACTTAGGGCTGTAGCGCCTGGAAGCACTTTATTTTCCATCCTGGGAAGCGTCTGATTGTGGTGCCCTTTTCTTGAAAGGAGCAGCGCTCCTGTTTGCGAGCTGCAGCACGGAGCTGTGATCATTTTCCAGAGGGAGCCCCTGGCGTGGGGATCCCCCTGCCTTAGTGCCCTGATCGAGCGGGTGCCTACCCCGCATATTTGCCTTGCTTTTAAATATACCCCTATTGGGTGTCCACCCCACCAGGGACTTTGCGCTTTTAATATCCCTAGTAGGTGCCCACCGCGCCTGTGACTGTGCATTGAAATGGGAGCCTACCGCACTGCCGCAACCTAGGCTTAGCCAGGAAGTCAGGCAAGCCTCTGGGATGACGTGGGCGGGGCCGCAAGCAGAAACAGGAAGTGGACAGGCGCCCACCATGTGCTCCTGTACCCGGAGGGAGATCGCCGTGTCCTCATCCGGGGCTCTCGGGAGCGAGGGAGAGCCCCGTAGGAAGCCGAGAGTGGTGAGACCTGAGGTCAGGGGCTCCTGTGTTGGAAGTAGGATCCCTGCGTCCCACACGATCCCTTTGGGTCTCAGAGGCTCCACAAAGAAGCTGCAGCTGCCTGTGAGTAAGACGGAGGGGAGGACAAGGCACATAGTCGTTGCCTGCCCCGCCGCCTAATAGTCTGCGCTGCCACTGGGAGCCCGGGCCTCCCTTAAGCATCTCCAGCTGCCCAGCAAGTAGTGGGCAGCTGCACCGTGTAGGCGCACCAATCTTTGGGGGGCAAGATTGAAGATAGGAGTGAGACAAAGTTTTTCGCCCTATCCATTCGCAGCTGCCCAGCACGTAGTGGACAGCTGCCACGTTTAGGCCTAACACTCTTGCGCACTCTTCTGTTGCTGCAGGCGCAGCCACCCTTGACTTTTGGTACAAAGGGCGTTTGAGCCCCATGGAAGGCCAGTTGGCCTGGGGTCAGTATCTACTGTTATTCTTGTGCAAGGTGATTACATACTGTATTCATGATAGTAATTACCTAATGCCTAATGTGATTTATGCGTAATGTATTTATGCATGCTGCCAGATACCTCTACGAGTGTTTTATGCTTAGGAGGTTGTTTTGTCTAGTATAGTTTATGCTAGCAAGTTTAAGTTTTCCTGCGTGATGTATGCATATGGTGATTAGTATTGTGTAGTGTGTACCTACCTTTTACCAGTGGTTACTGGTTGTGTCCTACACTTGTTATTTTATGCTACAGTTATTCTATGTTCTACATTTACTATTTCTACTGTTTGTAGTGCTGATTCTGACAGTGGCCCACGCGGCCCTGTCATGTGCATATAATCCCCTGTAAATACTGCCCAGTGCCAGTTGGCACAGTGTACCTGTGTGATAATGATCTAATGTGTTTATGGTTTGTACATCATATTGTCCTCGGAGGGTTTGTGATGTGAAACAATAGAAGACTTCAGTAACATCTGTCTGTCTGTCAACAGATGGAATTACAATTCAGAAATTTGAATCATTTAGTGAGACATTAAGCCAAAATACATTTGCTAATTACCAAGTCTATGCTTTATCAATTAATATTTTATTACAATCACACATACACACATTGTGTTGTATGATTGATTTTAATCATATTTTGGCGTAGCCTTGTTTCTTCCACGTGTGACATTTACATTTTACCACAAGTGTTGAATTTATTTAATATTCATTATGCCATTCTATGCTGACATTCATTACTTTTTAATTTTCAAAGTAATACATTTCTGTGTATTACTTGCACTTTTCCTCCTTCATTTGTCATTCTAATCCTCATGTGACAAAATCTAGGCCGCCATTTTAATTGAATATCATGATGTCATCCAATGATATGATTCATTGTTATGTTACGTTAGTTACATTTTATATAGCACACGACTCACCCTAAGGGCTTCTTGGCGCTGACAATCGATACAAGCAAGAGAGAGTTCAATTAAAATATGGATGTTTTCAGCCATTTACCCAATGTGTTATAATTAGTGCACAAATGAACATGAAGAGGTGAGTTAAACATGCATTGAATGTGTATGCTTCCCACCATCTCCACAGGTGGGATGGTTCTGAAGGTGAATGCAAGCTGACATGCGTGCACTAAAATGCACCAAGGACAAGTGGACATTGGGTCATTTCTAGAATCCTGGCTTTCCTTGTCTCTGATTCTGCTCCGGTTGAGGACATTTTAGGTGTATGAGTCTGAGGGGGTGTATGAAACGAGTGACTGATAGGACGCTCTCTCTATAGGGCGCTCACCCTATAGGACGCTCACTCTATAGGATGCTAACTCTATAGGATACTCACACAATAGGGCGCTCACTCTATAGGACACTTACTCTATAGGATGCTCACTCTATAGGACGCTCACTCTATAGGACACTCACTCTATAGGATGCTTACGCTATAGGACGCTCACTCTATAGGATGCACACACTATAGGACGCTCACGCTATAAGACACCCACTCTATAGGACGCTCACTCTATAGGACGCTCATTCTCTAGGGTGCTCAAGCTATAGGACGCTCATTCTATAGAGTGTTCAAGCTATAGGACACTCACTCTATAGGAGCCAGGACCCCCACCACAGGGTGAATTCCACTCCTGGTGACTCAGTCCCCCCAGAGGAACCAGGACCCCCACCCCAGGGTGAATCTCACCCCAGGTGACTCCGGTCTCCCCCTTAGAACCAGGACCCCCACTCAAGGGTGAATCCCACCCCAGGTGACTACTGTCCCCCCTGTGGAACCAGGGCCCCAAACCCTGGGTGAATCCCACCCCAGGTGACTCCGGTCCCCCCATAGGAACCAGGACCCCCACCCCAGGATGAATCCCACTCCAGGTGACTCTGGTCTCCCCCTTGGAACCAGGACCCCCACTCAAGGGTGAATCCCACCCCAGGTGACTACTGTCCCCCCTGTGGAACCAGGGCCACAAACCCAGGGTGAATCCCACCCCAGGTGACTCCGGTCCCCCCATAGGAACCAGGACCCCCACCCCAGGATGAATCCCACCCCAGGTGACTCTGGTCTCCCCAGAGGAACCAGGACCCCCTTCCTAGGGTGAATCCCACCCCAGGTGACTCCGGTCCCCCCAGAGGAACCAGAACGCCCACCCCAGGGTTAATGCCGGCCAATGTGTCTTCGGTCCTTGCAGGAAGCAGGACCCCCATGCCTGGACATTTCTAGCGACACTCCCCGCCGGACTGGACCAGGCGCTCCTGCAGCTCATCAAGGACTTCCTGCTGCATGAGGAGCTGCGGCCAGTCTGGGTGGTGCCTCTGGGGCTGGTGGACTGCTTTAGGACCTCCTGAACATCCTGCGTGAGGATTTGACGGGCTCGGGTAGGTGGTGCAGTCCTACAGGCACCTTATCGGCTTAGAGGCCTCTCATACCACACTCGGACATGGGGCTCCCTCTTATGCCTCCAGCCATCCCTTAGCAAGCTCAAATTGGGGGCCTCTTTTACAGGCTTACTGGTATCTTACAGCGGACGCAAGTGAGGGCAGGGGGTTTCTCTTACAGGCATCTCCCACCGAGCTCAGGCAGGGCTTCTCTTACAGGCATGTCATACCGCACTAACACATGGGGCCTGTTTTACAGGCATTGTGCACCATGCTGGGCCAAGGAGCCTATTTCACAGGCCTACAGGCATCTTACACTGATCTGGTGGTTATGGATCTCTCGCCTCCAGTGCTTCAACCAAAATTAAATGCCTTTAATTCGTATTGTCTTGAAAATATATTAATGATAAATGTTGACAAAAACAATGTTTTTTGCCAGGAGGAAGAGGAAATGTGCTTGGATCCTAGGCAATGTGCTATTAGAACAGGCTAGAGAGTGGGCATATCTGGGTCTGACCTCTGATGACCTGAG
Source organism: Lissotriton vulgaris (assembly GCF_964263255.1). Lineage (NCBI taxonomy): Eukaryota > Metazoa > Chordata > Amphibia > Caudata > Salamandridae > Lissotriton > Lissotriton vulgaris. The sequence goes on along the minus strand of NC_141691.1, from coordinate 2,136,708,029 downwards.
GTGGGACAAACAAAGGGCTTCCCTGAGACTTGTTCTCTCCATAGTAGTGAATGACGTGAAAAGGCTTGAACTTAAGTTTCGCAGCTATACCTTTGAGCCATAATGCAAAGTTATCCAGGGTAAGTTAAACCCTTCCTTGCTCATGATGGAACGGTTCCATCATCAACCACGGTGGGCATGTGCCATGGGAGAGGAGCTGGTGCTCCCCCTCATGGGCTGCCCATCTACCCCCCCACAAACAGGGATGGCAATGGGAGAGTTTCCACTGGTACCCACGACCAACGCTCAGCAATCCCATGCCGTCAGCATGCACAGCGAGTACCGATGTCATAAGGAAGCCCCGGACCTGCTGGAAGGCTTTTGCTTCCATGCGTTGGAGAGAGCAGGTATGTGTTTCCTGCTTGCAGGGAGGTTCCCCTGTGCATTGAGGCATTAGGGGAGAGAAAAGACGTTTTCTTTTCCCCTGCTGTCTCTTTGCAGGGCATGCCTGCTGCACAATTGCGCATGGTGCTGCGATTGTGCAGCAGGAATGCCCCCACTAGGCACCAGGATTCTTTTTTGGGAAAATGAGAGCAACCCCTCTGGCAAGGGTTGCTTTCTATGTGCATAATTAATGTGTATGTTTTTTCTGCCCCCCCGGGGACAGATCGGCCCTTTTCTTCGCCGTTCTGTCGATGGGGGAAGGTGGGGAACAGAAAACCCCACTAGAGCCAGGGATTTGTTTCTATAGTGCATGGGGACAATCCCTTAGTCAAGGATTGCCCCTAATTGTTTTGTACTTGTTGCCTTTTACTGTCCTCCCCGGGGGCAGATCAGCCCATTTTTAAGGTTCACCAGCCCTCAGGGGATAGAAAAGCACTTTTTTAATTTTATTTATTTATTTATGCATTTTCGTAGAGCGCACAACTACCCGAGGGGGTCTCAGCGCTAATAAACTGACAGAAATTAAAGATGACATGATGGATCATTGATTGAAAAGCCAGGTCTTTATCTGTTTCCTAAAAGTGATTAGGGTAGGGCTGGTCCTGATATGGGAGGGAAGCCTGTTCCAGAGTTTGGTGGTGGCACATAGGAACGATCTGTCACCCCAGGACGCTTTTTTTGTGCGGGGGACGGTGATAAGATTTGTGTTGGAAGAACGCAGTTGTCTGGGGGGATTGTAGGGACAAAGAGACTGCTTGAGGAAATCGGGACCAGTTGTGTGCATGGCCTTGTAAGCGATGCAGGGTGCCTTGAACTTGGCTCTGCTTCTGATTGGTAACCAATAAAGTTCTCAAACTACTTTCAAGATGGGTTTTAATTTGGGAGTGCCTGCCAGGAGCCTGGCTGCTGCATTTTGAATCAGCTGGAGTTTATTGATCCAGTGATTTATTTTTTTGGTTACATGGAAGTGATGGAGCAAGGACTCGTGAAAAAGAGACTTATTTATTTTTATTTTTATTTATTTTATTTATGAAGTTTTATATAGCGCGAACTTGACCATAGTAGGTTATCAGAGCGCTGTACAATTGCTTAGGCAAGACAAAAATATGACAAACAAGCAATACAAATGCTGTTACGTTCACTCTCGGCACTCATCTGCCTCTCTGTCATCATCTACATTCAACACAGTGGTCAGTGTACTAAATACAGCTCTGAAGTCATAGGTGCTGGAAGAAGCGGTGTGTGTGTGTGTGTGGGAGTGGGTGTAGTGCCCCCTTCCCAAAATAACCATACTGGATTTCTGAAGGCGAACAAGCATCAAATGTCAGTCCAGTACTCTGACAAATTGCTGGTCACTCTTCCAACGTGGAGACTGGTGTCAACCGTTCTCTCTCTCACTGCAAAGTGTGAGGACTTTGTAAAGTAAACTTTGCCACATTCTTTCTGGTGTGAAAGGAAAGGCTGTAGAATGATGTCATCTTGTAACGAAACAAAAATCAAATACCTATAAATTAACTGTACAAATATTTCCCAATAAACAGTTAGGAAAGCACACATTAAGTGCTTTCTTTCCAATTCTGAAGTGTGATGGAGACAAAGACCCCGACAGGATCAAAACAAATCAAGACTCCTTACTTGGTGATGCACAAATGACAACTATTTGATGAAACGGATTTTTCGCACATCATTGGTTGTGTGCTATATAGTTTTATCAATAAAACTCTCTGTCCAAATGTAGTGGTGGTTGTGTGGTACCACACTCCGCTTTAGTAATATATTTGTAACAGTGTGCTGCAAAATGCAACACCAGCGACACACTACACCCTTTCCACTCTCTTGCTGATTGGGTGTGGCTCCCCCGCGACACTAGGACGTGTGATGCTTTCATGTTTTAGAATCCCTATACGTTTGGCATTAACGTAAGCACTAACCCTGCACTGAACTTGCATTGTGGAAATAACATGCATTCCACAAACATTTATGAATTAGAACAAAGCTTTCCTATGTGTCTTATTAACCAGTAATTTGAGGGTGATTCTAAAATGGCCGCTAACTGAAAATCTTTAGTGCGCATGCGTCTACGGCATCTACGTAGTCTGACTTATCTTTCGCTTGGAAGGAACGTTCTGCACTTGTACAGTAGCTAACAAAATGTCTGCTTGAAACTCACATGCTTGCCACTTGCTTGCTGAAAAACTAAACCCAGCTATTTTACTAATGCTAATGCGAGAAATTTAATAATAAGTAAAGGGGATTAGAGTAGAGATAGGTGGTATACAGTGAAACAATTTGTTTTTGATTTTAACATTTGTCTTTTTGACTTTTTCAATAGCGCTTATAATGGGCCTAAAAACACAAACCACAGTCTATTCCATCTTGTTCGACCGCACATGCATTGTACAACCAAGCTGGAAGAAGCGATTTAAACTTGAATCTCGTCCAAGGTTCCCAGACGGATACATTTATGGGAACCGGAACGACAGTCCACTGAAATGGATGGGAACTGCAGTTTTTTTCTCTAATATGTGAAAATTACATTGTGGTAATAAAGATTGATGTATACAACTTAAGGGGTGGGATTTTAAACAAAGAGCTGAAAGAAAATAATGGTAAATAAGCATGGTGTGATGATCACCATCCCTTGCCTGTCCAATCAGAGTTAGTATTTTCATAAGTTTGAAACATAATAGGGTGGTACTAGCATACAGAAAGGTGTAATTGAGGTAGTGTAGTTAGTTAGTTAGAAGTTACAGACGGAGATGCTGAAGCACTGAGACCGGGATGCTGCCCGAGAGCACAGAAGTCCAGACCGAGATGCTGTCAGTGTGACGAGTGATGCTGAAGAATCCAATTACTAAGTCAATTATCTTCAGCAAATTAATTTTTAAGAAGATCGCGTAAGAATCTTGAGGAGGAAGAGAGTGTCAGAGAGGGGTGCTACGCAAGCGTCAGTGATAGAGAGGTTGTCTGTCCTGTCCTGATTCCTGTCCTATTCCTGTTCCGAAGCCTTTGTTTGCCAGACGTTTTCTGGTGGACCCTTTCCAATTCTTAGGCCTGGGAGTTGGTTTTAACACCATTCTTGGTAAATATAAATACATATGTATATGCGCTTAGGTGCTTTTCTCTCTATCTTCTCCCTTTCATGCAGTGTCATTGCAAAGTATAAATGAATGCATATTGATTGATTATTGAATTTTCTTTCCTGTGGGAAACGGAGTTTGTTCGGTACTGTGTAAGTGGTTCACAGGAATTTAATCTGAGATAAAATTTAAAAATACATCCCGACTCTGTGATCTTTTCCAATGTGTAAGTATATTGAAATCTTATGTCATTTCACCATAAACAAGTTCCAACTAATGGCCCATTGACCAGAGGAAAGTACTTTTGATCAGTGAAAGTCTGGTTAGGGCCTAGAGATAAGTAATCTAAAAAAATACTAACCATGACTCCAGCGGTTATTGCCGGTATAGTGTGAATGATTTTATGGGCCCAGGTGAGTATGTGGTGTTAGATTACCTGTTGCTGGTAACCCGCTGGATCGGAAGTGACCCCTTGGGCAAGGGTTGCTTACTTGGGGCATAATGTATGTGTTTTCTGCCCACCTGGGGACAGAATGACATTTTTTTTGTCCTTCCTCACGGGGGGCAGAAAACTTCCCTAGAGCCAGGGATTTATTGTTATAGTCCATGGTGGCGATCCCTTAGCCAAGGATTGTCCCCAATTTTTAATTTTGTATACTTGTGGCCAGTTTCTGCCCCACCCACCCGCCCGGTTTGGATTGGCCCTATTTGAAGGCCCATCTTCACTTGCGGGGGTAGAAAACTCACTAGCACCAGGGATATGTATGATATGTTTATTTCACCGTGGCCCCTTGTGTAATGATCACCCCTATTGGTGCTAATAATTTTAAAGAAATTACTTTTGGCCATTTTCAGCTCCCACTTCAGGCAGATTGCCCTATTTTGAGGCCCATCTGCCCCGGGGGAGGAGGGAGCTCAGACAACCCAATAGCACTAGGGATACATATATGTTTAAGTTTGGTGGTGGCTTCTTGGGTAAGAGTTTGCCCAATAGGATGGGGCATCAGTTATTATTTACTTTTGGTTGTTTTTCTGCCCCCTTGGTGGCAGTTTGGCGTTTTGAGTAGACATCGCGTGTTATAATGTTAATTGTGTTTGTAATCTTTTGACTGAAGTTCCAGGATGTGGTTTCGTCACTGGTGGTTCTGCAGTTTGTGTAGTTGCATGTGTTTGGTAAGAAAATGTTCTTTGTACTATTAACTCTAAATGAGTTTCATTTCCTTCCATGAACGTGTTGAGACGCTCCACTGGCCTGGCCATGCAAAGAGGCAGTGTGATGGCTGCCGCTAGAGGCTACTAGTTGCACTCAAGCTGCTGGATGACGAGTGCGGAGCAGGCAGCGACGGGTGGTCGATGTGTTTGACGGTGAGATCCTGATCGTAGCTGAAGCTAAATTCCTTGGTTTGGGACAGAGGCGCAGACCATCGACGTGAGCGAGGGTAAGGTGTGGTGGGTGTCTTGCTTACATAGGCGGTCCGGTCATTGTGTGGGGAAGGACACACCGGAAAGGAAGCTGCAGACCACCTTGTCAGCCTGGGAGTCTTCCCGGGAGCCTGTAGATCTATGTGAGCAGCTGGGTCATGCCCGGGAGCCTGGCGGACAACCCATTGAAGATTTGGCAAGGCTCCCTTAGTGGGTGATTGTGACGTGGCTGGCTGCCTGTGCTTGCAGGCTTGCAATAAATAAAGCTGACTGCTGAGTGTGGTTGGGCCCGGAACCAGGCCATTGGGGCAGGAAAGCAAAGGCAACAGAAATGCAAGTAGGAAATAAAGCTGGAGCATATTAGAAGTATATAAAATAAAATAACTGACTGAAGACTGTGGATTGCATTAGCAGGCTCAGGCTGCTGGTGCTACGGAACACGTTTGGTGGCATGCCTGATTACAGCGTGTGTGCTGGAGAGGGCCCATGACTGGGTCTCAACTCTCACCACAGGATACAGTCTGTGGGCGCTGGAGGAGATTCGTTGCATGGGGTGGACACTACATCAACATGGGGAAGATGGATAAACAGCAGGCACCCTCACGTTTGAGGTTCGTAAGCCAGCTAGATCCCAACATCAACCATTGTCTGATGTGGCAACATTCACGGCGATGCAGAGTAGCTTACAATCTATCGCCGGGAAAATAGATGCCCTCAACATGCGAATGGACCATTTTGCAACCATATTGGATAAACAAGGGGCCCAGTTAGGAGAAGCGGACCAGCGCATATCATCTATGGGGACAACCTTCAATCCAAGGCCTGAACATGGAGAAGGTATTAGCTGTGATCCAGGAAAAAAACGAGGATTTGGAGGCGTCATCACGGCTCAATAATTTCTGCATTACGGGGCTGCCATAGACCACGAACATGGTCCGGAAGGAAATATATACTGAGTCCATGCTCAAGGAAGTGTTTGGGCTGAAGTGTTGTTGATGGGATGGGCCCAAAGGTCACTAGCAGCGCGCCCAGTTCCGGGTACTCCCCCATGCCCGATAATTGCACAGGTACTCAATTACTGCGACAGATATACAGCCCCACGTCCGATGAGGGAGAAGCAAACCATCAACTATAAAGGAAAGGTACTCGAGTTCTACCTTGACTTCACTGTCGCTGTGTAGTCAGCAAGGCGTGAATTTCTTCCAGTTAAAAAGAAACGGCAGGCTGTGGGCATTCCCTATGCCATGTTGTTTCCCCCTGGCTGTGGATTGAAGTGGTGGGAAAGCAGGAAATCTTCACAATGCCAGGGATTGCGCTGGAATATGTGAAAACGTTACAACAGAACCAGAAGGACCCAGCAGATCCACCGGCTGATGATGGATAGGATAAGGACAGTGCGGATGATGGCGCTGTCGGTGTAAGGACGAAGCTAACATTGGGTGAGACCCACAGAGACTATCCATATTTTTGTATATGTTGGGGTTTCTTCTGCTATACATAGGAATAAAGATATTGGTAGCAGGATGTTGCTGCACTGGAAAACTGTTTGGGGTACTCTGAAAAGTTCTAAATTGTGATACGACGGGGCTGAGCTAGCTGCTAGAAAACAAGAACAGTTGCAGTATAAGTATAGAGATGACGCATCTTATCGGGTCCACTCGGCCACCTGCCATGTGTACGAGAAGGATTTGTAGGCACTAGTGACCCCCGACGGGTATACCCCAAATGTAAAAATGTCTGTTGATGGGTGATGGCTTTAACGAGTTGGGCAGGCTGAGGTGGGTGGGGGTGGTTCATTTTAGGCTTTATGTGTTGTAGATGCAGCACATGAGTGTGCTAAGTTGACGGCTCGATAGTGGGTGGCACCTCAGGCGATTGCGGGTCCTTCATCTTATGAATGGCAAATCAGGGTGGTCTCATTAAAATGATGATGTGAAATTTACGAGGTCTAAATACCCCCCCCAAAAATTGGCAGGTTTTTGTGTATTTCGACCGGCACGACATTCAAGTGGCTACGTTGCAGGAAACCCACTTAACTAAATACACAAAACAAAATGTGGGGGTGAGGTGGGCAGTTGTTAGGGTGTTAGGGTGACCGCATCATATTCTGGATGTTATTTTTCATGTTCATGCTAGTCTGGCCAGCTAGTGTGTTGTGGTGGTAACTTGGAGTTTCATGTTTGTACATATGCATCTGCTCGGTGTGTTCATTAGAATTGGTATGCGTGTAGAGGGAAATACATATTTTCTTATATGTTTCCTTCCGTATTTTGATATTATTTTTTGGACTGTTTTGTTCCATCTTCAGCCCTTTAATATGAAAGATTTACCTTTAAATCAGAGCCTTGTTGGCATCTTGCATTTCTTGTTTTTTTTATTAGCTCTGCAAAGGGGGAAGATCATCTTTGGTAGATCTAATGCAATGTTTACATCTTACATATCGCAGGCTTGGTATATTTAATGCAAGGTTTACATCTTACATATTGCAGGCTTGATATATTTAATGCAATGTTTACATCTTACATATCGCAGGTTTGGTATATTTAATGCAATGTTTACATCCTAAATATCGCAGGTTTGGTATATTTCATGCAATGTTTACATCTTACATATTGCAGGCTTGATATATTTAATGCAATGTTTACATCTTACATATCGCAGGTTTGGTATATTTAATGCAATGTTTACATCTTACGTATCACTGGTTTGGTATATTTTAATGCAAGGTTTACATCTTACATATCGCAGGCTTGGTATATTTAATGCAATGTTTACATCTTACATATCACAGGCTTGGTATATTTAATGCAATGTTTACATCTTACATATCGCAGGCTTGATATATTTAATGCAATGTTTACATCTTACATATCGCAGGTTTGGTATATTTAATGCAATGTTTACATCTTACATATCGCAGGTTTGGTATATTTAATGCAAGGTTTACATCTTACATATCGCAGGCTTGGTATATTTAATGCAATGTTTACATCTTACATATCGCAGGTTTGGTATATTTAATGCAAGGTTTACATCTTACATATCGCAGGCTTGGTATATTTAATGCAATGTTTACATCTTACATATCGCAGGTTTGGTATATTTAATGCAATGTTTACATCTTACATATAGCAGGTTTGGTATATTTAATGCAATGTTTACATCTTACATATTGCAGGCTTGATATATTTAATGCAATGTTTACATCTTACATATAGCAGGTTTGGTATATTTAATGCAATGTTTACATCTTACATATCGCAGGCTTGGTATATTTAATGCAATGTTTACATCTTACATATCGCAGGCTTGATATATTTAATGCAATGTTTACATCTTACATATAGCAAGTTTGGTATATTTAATGCAATGTTTACATCTTACGTATCACTGGTTTGGTATATTTAATGCAAGGTTTACATCTTACATATCGCAGGCTTGGTATATTTAATGCAATGTTTACATCTTACATATCGCAGGCTTGGTATATTTAATGCAATGTTTACATCTTACATATCGCAGGCTTGGTATATTTAATGCAATGTTTACATCTTACATATCGCAGGTTTGGTATATTTAATGCAATGTTTACATCTTACATATAGCAGGTTTGGTATATTTAATGCAATGTTTACATCTTACATATCCCAGGCTTGGTATATTTAATGCAATGTTTACATCTTACATATCGCAGGTTTGGTATATTTAATGCAATGTTTACATCTTACATATAGCAGGTTTGGTATATTTAATGCAATGTTTACATCTTACATATTGCAGGCTTGATATATTTAATGCAATGTTTACATCTTACATATAGCAGGTTTGGTATATTTAATGCAATGTTTACATCTTACATATCGCAGGCTTGGTATATTTAATGCAATGTTTACATCTTACATATCGCAGGATTGATATATTTAATGCAATGTTTACATCTTACATATAGCAGGTTTGGTATATTTAATGCAATGTTTACATCTTACGTATCACTGGTTTGGTATATTTAATGCAATGTTTACATCTTACGTATCACTGGTTTGGTATATTTAATGCAAGGTTTACATCTTACATATCGCAGGCTTGGTATATTTAATGCAATGTTTACATCTTACATATCGCAGGCTTGGTATATTTAATGCAATGTTTACATCTTACGTATCACTGGTTTGGTATATTTAATGCAAGGTTTACATCTTACATATCGCAGGCTTGGTATATTTAATGCAATGTTTACATCTTACATATCGCAGGCTTGGTATATTTAATGCAATGTTTACATCTTACATATCGCAGGCTTGGTATATTTAATGCAATGTTTACATCTTACATATCGCAGGCTTGATATATTTAATGCAATGTTTACATCTTACATATAGCAGGTTTGGTATATTTAATGCAATGTTTACATCTTACGTATCACTGGTTTGGTATATTTAATGCAAGGTTTACATCTTACATATCGCAGGCTTGGTATATTTAATGCAATGTTTACATCTTACATATCGCAGGCTTGGTATATTTAATGCAATGTTTACATCTTACATATAGCAGGTTTGGTATATTTAATGCAATGTTTACATCTTACATATCGCAGGCTTGATATATTTAATGCAATGTTTACATCTTACATATCGCAGGCTTGATATATTTAATGCAATGTTTACATCTTGCATATCGCAGGCTTGATATATTTATTGCAATGTTTACATCTTGCATATCGCAAACTTGGTATATTTAATGCAATGTTTACATCTTACATATGGCAGGCTTGATATATTTAATGCAATGTTTACATCTTACATATCGCAGGCTTGGTATATTTAATGCAATGTTTACATCTTACATATCGCAGGTTTGGTATATTTAATGCAATGTTTACATATTACATATCACTGGTTTGATATATTTAATGCAATGTTTACATCTTACATATCGCAGGCTTGATATATTTAATGCAATGTTTACATCTTACATATCGCAGGCTTGGTATATTTAATGCAATGTTTACATCTTACATATCGCAGGTTTGGTATATTTAATGCAATGTTTACATATTACATATCACTGGTTTGATATATTTAATGCAATGTTTACATCTTACATATCGCAGGTTTGGTATATTTAATGCAATGTTTACATCTTACGTATCACTGGTTTGGTATATTTAATGCAAGGTTTACATCTTAAATATCGCAGGTTTGGTATATTTTATGCAATGTTTACATCTTACATATTGCATTGTTTTTTTGTGTATTTGCTACACTTCCTTCTTTTATTCACAATGTTATATGTGCTCTGTGAAAGGGGAAGATGTGTTGCACCGGATTTATGGTGTAATGTATCTTTTTGCTGTTTCTCTTGCCCTGCAGCTCAGCGAGTGTGAATGTGCTGAGTGGAATGTCATTGTGCATGTGATGCTTGGAATGCCAATGACCATGTGATGCTTGGAATGTCGGTGTGCATATGCTGCTTGGAATGTCGGTGTGCATGTAATGTTTGGAATGTCAGTGTGCATGTGATGCTTGGAATGTCGGTTTGCATGTGATGCTTGGAATGTCGGTGTGCATTTGATGCTTGGAATGTCGGTGTGCATGTGATGCTTGGAATGTCAGTGTGAATGTGCTGAGTGGAATGTCGGTGTGCATGTGATGCTTGGAATGTCAGTGTGCATGTGATGCTTGGAATGTCGGTGTGCATGCGATGCTTGGAATTTCAGTGGGCATGTGATGCTTGGAATGTCGGTGTGCATGTGATGCTTGGAATGTCGGTGTGCATGTGATGCTTGGAATGTCATTGTGCATGTGCTGCTTGGAATATCGGTGTGCATGTGGTGCTTGGAATGTCGGAGTGCATGTACTGCTTGGAATGTCAGTGTGTATGTGCTGCTTGGAATGTCGGTGTGCATATGCTGCTTGGAATGTCGGTGTGCATGTAATGTTTGGAATGTCATTGTGCATGTGATGCTTGGAATGTCAGTGGGCATGTTATGCTTGGAATGTCGGTTTGCATGTGATGCTTGGAATGTCGGTGTGCAAGTGCTGCTTGGAATGTCGGTGTGCATGTGCTGCTTGGAATATCGGTGTGCATGTGGTGCTTGGAATGTCGGAGTGCATGTACTGCTTGGAATGTTGGTGTGTATGTGCTGCTTGGAATGTCAGTGTGCATGTGAAGTAATGGAATGTGCTGATGCCTGTGATGGAATGGAATGTGCAGATGCCTGTGATGGAATGGAATTTTGGAAAGTTCTTCTTTATTTTTCAATTTCTTTTGACAACAACGCCGGCACACAGCCAACACGTTTCGTTCCCCTGTGCCTGGGAACTTCGTCAGGGCAAGAGAATGAGTAATAATCAGGGCTTTCCAGGTCCACCCAAGTGCAGTGTATATCCGTAATAGAATACCGAAAATTGCATTCAGTACCAGAGAAGCATCCACGATCCCAAATTAAGTCATTCTTACATGTCCCAATATAAGGAAGCAGGTATAAGTTACTAGGCCTAGACGTGCATACGGAACCGAAGGAATGCAGTTTTATATTTTCAACCATCACTCGCCCTCTTGCCAAATCCAACCAGCATGCCTCTGTACTTGAGGAATAGATGGTTGTGCAGTAATAATTATCGTTTCTATCTTTCTCTGCCAAGGTGTACATTCCGTCCAGGAAAAACTTACCAACTCTAGATATTTTCGTAAACTAAACACCCAGGGGTGTACATGGTGATGTCTTTCTTGTGGATTCCAACAAGTTATCGTACCCACAATGTCCTGCAAACCTCTTAATGTGACTGTCACAGTTTCCTTGTATTACTGTGCCATAATGTTCAAATTTCAGAAAGAAACAACAAATATACTACCACCCAGCATTTCCCCAAGTCTCACAATAAAAATAATACCTCACATATGTAGGTGGGTCAAGAAGCTGTGGCATATTGTGGAGACATCAAATGTATCTATTACAAATCAACCTGGTTTTGCAAGGGGGTCACCTGTGTTTTTGGTCCTGGGCTAGGCGCCCATCTAGGGAAACCTAACTAACCCTGAAATTTCTGAACACTATACAGCCAGGGAAGTCCAGGCATGTGTGGCTTGCATGGATCCCTCAATGTTTTCTTACCCAGAATACCCTGCAAACCTCAAATTTAGCTGAAAAAATCGAATTTTTCTTCGTTTTTCTTTATGAGAAAGTTGTGTGATCATTGAATTGACAGAAATTTTCTGCCACCCTGTGTTCCCTCAGGTCAGCTGATAAAAATGGTACCTGACTTTTGTGGGTAGGCATAGAGGCTGCAACAGGAAAGGCCTTAAACTTATTGTTGAGACATCAAAATTACCTATCACGAAACAATTGGTTTTGAAAGGGGATCACCTGTGTTTTTGGTCCCGGGCTTGGCAGCCATCTTGGAAAACATACCTATCTAAGACATTTCTGAAAACTAGAGAGGGATCACCCGACCAGCACAAATGTCCTACCACCCAGCATGTCCCCGATACAAATTATACTTTATTTGTGTGGGTTCCCAATGCAGAGATAGCCTAAAAGTGTATATGTAAATAAAATTGTGCTTAGAACCCGTTGTGCTATCCCTTCAATCCCAGTGTTTTTGGCACTTACAAGTCACAGGACCTTGGCCCACCCACACACGTGAGGTATCATCCGAGCCAGGATGAGGTTTAGAGCACAGCAAATAAAGCACACTTCCTTCAACGTAGGTGTGGAGACAGACAGTTCCTGGCCGGGTTTCAGCGAAGACAAGTTGGAAATAATAGAAAGGCAGAGGAGTGTATGCATGTCGGATTATCTTCTTCTGCCATGAAGAACTGAGAAGAGAGTGATAAAGCAGTTATTTGTCCACAAGCTTGGTAGGAAGAAGAAGGAATAGATTTACGGACACCACATTGTGAAATGGACAGGGTAACATGCAGGAAGACAGTATTATTGTCAACAGCTTGGTTTGGTTTTTGATGTGGAGGTGTGTTGGTATGGCATTCAGGGCACATGATGAGGTCAGCTGCTCAACACATTGTGGGACAGAAGGGTAAATCGCCAGTGATGGACTTGGTGTTGCCCACCTCAGAGATTTCAGTCTACAGGCATGAATTATACAATTGATAAAGTAGATTTAGCCATGACGGGTTTAAACAGAGGTTTTCTGGTGCTTCCTGGGACGATTTGGAGGGTGGAGGCAAACCCAATGTCTATCAACAAAGTGCAGAAAAGCGTAAACGGATAGATTCCTGGGTACAGTGAAGTGAGAGAGACTGGATTGATTAAATAGACATTCAGACGCACTGCTTAGGTGTGATAAATCTCAGCTGACCCTACAGGGAAACGGGTTGAATTTACATAAATTGATGGACGTCCTGAAGATTGGAGAAGTAGCAACTGTGAGGGGTGGGGAGGACATGAAAACCATCTTGAGGACGTTTTGGTTTTATTTTAGGGTTCCTGTGATGGGTCTAAGAATCGAGACCTGAGTCTGGTTAAAGGGAAATGGGTGAATGTTCTTGTTCAAAAAACAAACAAAATAACAACACAAATCACAATTTTAGCTAAGTTGGGCGTTCCAACTGCTAGTGTAGGAGATTTCTAGTCTAATAGGTGAAATTACGTTCTTGTTGTCAGTCATACATTCTCCCATTGTGGCCACTCATGAAGGCATGGCTTTCGCTCATGCTGGTGTTGTGGCTACTGTTTCTTGTTTACAACAATGCTATGGTAATGTAGTTTATACTAGCAAACTCACAAATAAGTCTTTTGTTGTGATGTGTGTGAACAAATTAAGAGTTCCACTGTGTCGCGTCCACCACAAACTCATCTCTTTATTTCTAATCATCCTTTTGGGTGCATTCATCTTGATCATTGCAGCCCTTTGTGAGGGTGGGGAGTCATGTTTTCTGGGGTGTCTAATCACTTGTTCCTCTGTGAGTGAGTAGGAGGGCAAGTGAGATACTATAGCTAGTCGGTCCGGTGCTCACAGGTACTCATGTGGTATGAGGACTCAGTCCCCACCAACTAAGGTCCCATAATCCTATGCAAAGATCTGCGAGTCTGCAGAATCCCTGCAACAGGAGAAATTAAGTTCTGGTTTTCAGTCGTACTAAAGATAGAAACATGTATGTCCTGTAGCTTTGGTCGAGGAGTGTCCAGCCAACACATGTTTCTTCCATACTAGAACTTCTTCAAGGCTCAGTGGGTGAAAGGTGAAGCTGTAGCAATGAGGTTGGAAAGTGCAGAGTTTGTGTTGGGAAAGAAACTAATCCATGAAAGACTTCGAAGGACAGGAGAAATCATCTCTGGAACTCTTGACTAGTGGAGTTTCTGTTTAGAGGTTCGGTACAGTGTTCTACATATTCTATTGTAGAAATCGGGTTGTTGGTTGATGCGATCAAGCAACAGACACAAATCGTCTCAGGGAGAGACCCAAAAAGTGACTAAATTAACCTGTACTTAACCCCGGGGAGTTGAGCACAAAAGAGCAGTCAGGCTTAACTTAGAGGCAATGTGTCGCATTTATGCAGCTCACAAACACGTATAAAGTGTAAGCAAGAAACGAAGAACCAGATCTTACATCGCATTGGTTCTGTGATGTTTGCTTCTAGGGATCTTGATATTTATTCTTTAGTAATCGTTTATCTAACTCCGATGGGAGTGTGCTTCTCCCTCATGTGATGGTAAAAAGATAGTTGGACGGGAAAGAGCATTACTCTTTTGGTTAAAAAGCTATTTTTTTACAAAGGAGAGAGTGTAGTCTTTATATTGATAGGACATTACATGGAAGGTGGAGGGAAGAGATAGTCAGTATTGATAGTGCATTGTTTAGGGCATGATAGTTTGAGTGGCCTGGCATGTCAAATCCTGTGAGCTTACTTAGCTGAGACAGTGGTTCCGTCCAATGTTTACATGGTGGATTACGAGTTTGGCGGTCCTCTTGCAGTGCCACCACCGCTGCACATCCATGAGGACCACCAAGCCTGTGGTGCACTCGTCTACCAGATTCCGACTTGAATCCAGGGCATGTAGGGAATGCTGCAGGAGTCTCAGGGCAGCCGCTGTGTTAAGCTAATAGGAAAGCCTTTACAGACCGCCACTGTGACACTGCCTGCAGCAGGTACCTGCACTTTCTCGCATGTACCATGTTTGTGTATGCCATACCATGCAAGAACAGGGATGCGATTCCAGTTTGGCACAACATGTGCCCCCCCTCGCATGCACCCCCAGGCCCAGAAGTGGCTGGGTTCCATTAGAGCCCCCTTAGTTGCATATCGGCCACCCTTTTCATGACGGGTTCACTGCCATGAAATAGATAGTGGGAATTAAACTCAAAATATGCTTGATGGTGCATATTCCCACCCGTGTCAGACTGTTGCCCAGTGGGATCCTTGATCCTGGCTGAGGCGGCGTTCCCATGGAGATTCCAGAGCCACAATTCTAATACTCCGGTCGGACCACAAAGGTTGAGATGGTCGGGCTGCCACTACGAGTACAGCGCTCCTGTGTAATAAGGCCCTAAATGTATTGGCTGGAGGATCAGCAGTTGGACAGGAGTAAGGAGCCACACCGACTGCCTTACCTCTGTCCATAATGCTCTGAATCACCCTGGTGATCCTAACTTGCATAACATTATCAGTCCATTGTGGAAGGTTTTTTAGAATAGTTACCAGAAAATGGCCTGCTATTATTTACCCATTGTCATTCAGTGAAAATATGCTATTTAAGGAATATTAATAAACAAGGAATTAATTCTTTATGAAATCTAGTTCACAACTTTATTAGAGATTACAAGATTAAATACTGTGATTAGGGTTGAGCAGACTTGATTATGTTACAAGGAACTGAAACATAAAACATGCCTTCTGTATCTGTCATTTATACATACATGAATACCAGGTATTACCTGAAAAGTCACCTGTCTATGGGTGGTGGTGTATAGGCCTTGGCAGTATTATTTATTCAGTTGGTGAAATTGTAGGCCTTTGGTAATTCCCTGTTACTCTTGTAATGTGGAATTACTTAGACATGTTGCCGCTCCGCCGGGGAAATACATCTGAAGCAAATTGTTTCTAAACAGGACGAGAAGAGGGAGCAATCTCTATGTTTAAATATCACTGCAGATTAAAGTTTATTCTGTATTGGTTTGTATACATGGAGAGACGGCGCCCACTTGTGGTCCTGTTTAGAACTACAGCAGTGCACTCATCTCGGCACCATTGCATACTTTACAGGAATCGATTCAGCGCATACCCCTCGGTGC
The DNA here is from genome assembly GCF_964263255.1 of Lissotriton vulgaris. NCBI lineage: Eukaryota > Metazoa > Chordata > Amphibia > Caudata > Salamandridae > Lissotriton > Lissotriton vulgaris. Next base: position 2,136,691,849 of record NC_141691.1, on the reverse strand, counting down.
CCTCACAGGGTCTGCATTGGTTACTGCAGAGTATGTGAGGGTGCCAAGGGGTACGCACGGCAGAGTGATATGAAGTAGTTTCTAAAGTTTAGAAACCACTGCATATTCTCCGACCATGCATGCATTTCAGTAGATATTACAATCATTAACACCAAATCTCCAGATAAACTTTGGCGCCTCGATCACGCGCTGCTAAATGACCTCACCTGCAAGGAAGGAATAGCTCTGCAATTGTACGCTACTTCAAAGACAGAACTGTCTGGAAGCATCATGGAATGAGGTACCCTTTCATCTACGGACCACCACATGTCTCGCAGAGTTCCGAAAGTCCCTGAATACCTGGATATTTGGATTATCAACTGGACCCTGCCAGCGCCTGGACACCCTCACAGGTGACAAGCAGCGCTGTACAAATCTCCTGATTGATTGAATGATTTAGAGCCAAGTCAAACCCCTGGCTCAGCTCTAGGTCCGTTTATGCATCACTATTTGCAACTTGTCAGTCACTTGATAAAATGATTTGTAAAATTCGAGAGCTGTCACATGGATCCCCGCCCACATGCGCTGATTTGAAAACTCTACTATCAAGGCTTCTCGTAGCAGAGATGAAGAAGAGTCCGTGCAGTGACAATTCTTTTAAAACGAGCGCTCTCTGGTCGGGCACTCCAGGCGCTGCGTTGTACATGATGGCAGTCATGCGTTTCTCGGGAGCACGACCAGGAATGGGCCGGGCAGGGACGTAGATTCAGGGGTAATTAATTTTGGGAGTGAGAATTACAGTATATACACTCACTTGTTTACAAAAATAAATAGATCTGCAACCATATCAGCACTCTTCCTCAGGGAGCATATCTACTACTTTTTGGAGTTCACAAACATTGGCAGCAGTGGGCTTGGAAAGTGGCAGCAGTCCCAGGTTTCCAGGTGTACTACCGGCCGTCAAACACCCAAAGGTTGATGGGATGAATGTTTGTTGTCATTCATTTGTTCAGCGCCTTGAGACCCTCACAGGTGAGTAGTCGTGCTTTATAAGATTACCAACTGATGGATTGTTGGTTAACCACTGTCAGTCTTTCCGAGTATCATTCCAAACCCTTGTTTTTGCCCAGTACGCCACTCTAGACTGAGGCCACCTAATGCAGCTCTGTACTGACCCAGTTCCTCTTGGAAACAGTCCATCCTGAACTTTGACCATCTTGCCCCTTCGTCCTGTGGCCACTGCTTTTTAGTTGGGAAATGTGTGATGAATATCCTCCTCTGAATCTCACTGACTGAGCTACGCCCCTGTGGGGAGCATCATTTTCTGCCCCCGAGAAGTGCTGGGGGGGGGTGCAAGGTCATAGGCTCTGTCATTGGCCAGGCAATGTCCTTTTTCTGTTGGTTGTGGGTAAATGAGGATCAGATGGAGTACAGTGCCTGCTTGGGTCAGTTATCTCTGCACCACCACTGTGCTGCAAGGGTCAGACAGTGGAGGGGTGCACTCATGCCCTCAGGCCTTCCCCCACCTCTACAGGTGCACAACTGCAGATAGAGAAACCTGGGCCAATGGTCAGAACTCAAACACAAAAAGGAGCTAAGAGGGAATATGGACAGGGTCGCCCTCCACTCACAGTCAACAATACAAAATTAGACCCAGTCCAATGGCGAACTCATAAATCAGTGACTCAAGGGGGGTCCAACAAGTCCTACTCCCCACTACTCTCCTATCCATATTATAGTGAGGTAATGCACTGTGTTTCACCGTATTTAAAAGACCTGTTCTCCCAGACAACACGCCAGAACAAAGCACTCAGAGTGACCCAAATTGTAGTGGTTCACAATTGTCCACACTCCACATTGGACCTTACTCTAAATAGAGGAAAAATTGTGCGAGAAGGAAGTGACCCCTCACGGAAACACCACCAACGGGGTAACTGGTATGAAATTTCCAGACAGGCCCCTGTCTCATCATCGGTGGTCACCCGCTTCTCGGAGAAAAATAAGATGAAAGGAAAGAAGAAGTGTCCAAAACAAACAACATATAAAGTGGCAAAGTGAGTTGCAGAAGAGTCTGCTAGTGACAAACACACACAAAAATAATAAATGAGTGCCTAAAAACACACAAAGGCCACCAATCCCTTAGCCAATTTTATTCGTAGGGTGGTGATCGCGTGCTATTGATAATAAAAAGGCTGGTAGCTAATCATGCATACCATTACCTACAGTGCCGACATGTTTCACTGCTGTATTGCGTAGAGCAGTTTCATCAGGGCTGTACTCAAGTGCTGCCACTTCACTCTCTTTGGACACTTAGTTCTGTATCGTGCTGCCAAGGGAGAACAGGTACGTGAATTAAAAACATGTAGACTCAAGGATGGCCAGAGACATACTATTAAGGGATACATAGAAAGGTAATGTGTGGAAAAACTACCCGGAAGCAGCAAAGCTGTGCATACCAGCCACTCCGGTATCAACAAGGCCACTAGGTACTCCTAACGTGAGTTTGCCCCTTGTTTATTGATAAAGATATTTTATCTGCAGAGGGAGGAAGCATATAAGTAATAGAAAATTGCATTAAACTGCTGATATCCAACATGCCCCGTCGCACTTTATATAAGATACACAGGTGCCCCATATGAAGCACGCAGTGTCATGTGTGTTCAGCGCTGCCCCCACAAATCAATGTCTGGGATCGTTGTCCCCTCGGGCAGGAACCAACTGTAGCGCTAGTTGTAAATGCCGCTATGCAGCACAACTAATACACTGATCATAAACAGACCATAGATAGTATAGCCCAAGCGGTCAAACCTCCCTTTCACCGATCGTGACAAACTGCGCTCAGGGGATGTAAAAATACATAGAGCTTGCGGCCATACACACATAGCAAAACCGCTCAACAACAAAAGTTAGCACGTGGTAAAAGAACACCGCCTCACCATGACAGGATCGGAAGACGCCTTTCCTCAGCCGTGCCGGGAGCCCCGATCCTGTGCAGTGAAATGCGGAACGCCGGCGAAGCCACGCCCCTGTCATTGCATCACGTGATTGCGCCATCTACCGCGGCGGCCATCTTAACCTAGTCAATGGGTCAGAAGTGGAAGGCAAAACACTGGAGCCCTCACTGACTTGACCTCACATGGGGGGCCCAGCGCTGTACCACATGTAACAAAACCAAAAAAAGGGTCTTAAGTGATAAAAGAAAAGGATGAAAAGAAGGCTCGGGGAATATGCCCGTAATTCTACTCATAGCCTGCAAACCACCTCAGAGACAGTCTCCCAACGATGTATTGAGATCGCAGGTTACTTTGATGAGGCAGGGGGGAGGGGGGGAAGAGAAAGGGGGCCGGCAGGCGGTACTAGGCCATGTCGGGGCCCAAACCTAAGGGGGCATATACTGTTGCCTTATAAGAGTCTGAATAAGAGGCCCAACATGGGCAGGGGCAAGCCTGCCCTCACATAGCCTGGGGGTTTGTAAACTCATCTGGTTACGCAGCAGCTGGTCCGAGAAATAAGAGGGGTTCCCTACGAGAACTACAAACAGGTGAACTGGAATTTAGTTTCAGGGTCAGGGTGTCATTCACAGTTTAATCCTGTTCCATTCTATGATTTCGTTGAGCCCAACTCTGTCCGTTTTCTCTTTATAGATCCAGCGTGATTCTTTGGCTAACAAGATCTCATCAATATTCTGGGGGGAGCCTTTGATCTTCTCAAGCACTGTCCACTGAAAGGTGTGTTTTTCAGTCGAACAGTGCTGGACAAGCTTAGTTGTTAATTTGCCTGCCCTGATAGTGCTCAGATGTTCCTGTATACGCACTTTGATCTTGCGCGAGGTCAGACCTATGTAGTGTAACCCACACTGGCATGTCAACCTGTATACAACTTGTGTGGAGTTACAGTTACTAAACTGATTTTGAAACCACTCCCTCCCCGATGTGAGAATCACACTCTTGCTCTTCTTAGTGAGTGGACATACCGAGCATGTTCCACATGGAAAGTGGCCTTTGGGTATGGTGGAATTGTGATCAGTTAGTGCCTGAGGGACCTTTGAATGTACAAGTTTATCCTTCAAGTTAGTCGCCCTCTTGAATGCAAATCTCGGTGGTGGCATGCGAAAATCACTGTTAGACAGAATAGACCAATGCTTGCGGATGGACTGCCGGATTTTGGTGGCCATAGGGTCATACGTCATGACCACAGGTATACAGTCGTCCCTCTTCTTGGATACCTTTTCTAAAAGAGCACTCCTAGGTGTATTGAGCGCTCTCTTTTTAGCTTGTTTTACTATCTTCATAGGGTAGTTCCTATTAGTCAGTTTAGTTGTCAGTCCTTCAGATTGTTCTAGGAAAGTATTGGTGTTGGAACAGTTGCGTCTATACCTCAGGAACTGCCCTACAGGCAAATTGTCCCGCAAGGCTCTGGGATGAAAGGAATCGTAAGAGAGCAAGGAATTCCTATCTGTGGGCTTTTGATGTACACAGGTGTTAATGGTGCCCATGTTGTATTCAATGTCAAGGTCAAGGTACACTGCCTTGTGACTGTCATATGTCCAAGTGAACTTGAGGTTCTCATCTTGTACATTCAACCAGTTGAGGAATTCTAACAGGAGTTCCTCCGTACCTGTCCAAATGAAAAGCACGTCATCTATATATCTCTTCCAGAGCCGGATCTGGCTCTGGAAGGGGTTGTTGTTATGATAGATGACGAGGCCTTCCCCTCCTCTACAGGTGCACAACTGCAGATAGAGAAACCTGGGCCAATGGTCAGAACTACCAGCTCTGCAGGTTGCAGCTCCTGGGTTACCAGGCTCAGTGACACGGACATGACGTGGACCTATGGCTCCGGAGGAAATACCACCAGCCACAAGGAGGGCGCAAGTGGTAGTGGGGTTGTATAATTTTACTGTTATATTTAATTTAATTTAATTTAATTTATTATCTTTATTTGGTTTACAAAGGTGAAACCATAAAAGTACACCAAAAAAAAATAACATTTTAAAATAATATCTTATTTCTCAGTGCCCATTCCCAATTGCAAAATGTGAGGATTTCGGGTTGGGCAGCACGGGTTCTTTAAACTTAAAAACAAAATCCTACTTATGGGCTATGTTAATGATTAAAACAGCCTGACGCTACCCTGATATATACGATTCAGTTTGCTGTTTTCTGCTACAGAGTTGTCCTTAAAAATACCTTTTAAACTCCCACAAAATTGAACACTAACATTCTATTTAAATGTAATTATAAAAATTCTGGCCATGTACTTTAAACCAACTACAGACCACGGCTAATCTGCGTTCATTGACACACGTGCACGAACTGCATTTTTTGGAAGATTCCCAATGAAAAAATGCTCTCGTCATCAGTGAGTTGACGCAACTTCCTGCATACTTTTCTAGAGTCCGTGGTGACAAACCTATTGATTAGGAGAAGTAAGATTCTTTTAGTGTAAAAAGAGTAAAAACCATAAAAGAATAAAAAGTGGGTCAGCGATTTCTCTGAACTCCCATTACATGGGCAGGGTGTGGAGTCCAACTTTTCCTGCAGTCCGAGGGGTAGCATAGCATATATTTGACAGTGTCAGCCCTGAATCAAAACAACAAACGTCTCTCAGATTGTCCCATAGGTTTTGTCAGGTACATCCCCATTAGTTTGTCCGCTCCTAGATTCATACACGATGCTACGCTTGATTTTAAAACCTCCATTGCCAATCTGTCAGCACTGAGAGATTGATACAGGGCCCTTTGCAGCTCCTTTTTAGGTCTTGCGCCTAGCGTTGCAGTGCTTAGCAGTGCTAGTGCAGCTCTAGACCTCTTGTAAGGGGGTTCTCAAAGCTGATCACACACTCGTGCATGTGATCAGGCTTTCGCCGCCCGCCATTGGCTTTAGTGGTTTTTTTTTGTACCAAAATACGGCATGCAATTGGACAAAGGCGGGCGCATGTCCCGCCTTTGCTCTGGGCATTCCGACCAGTGACTAGCACGTCCAGCAGCTCGCGTTCACCTCGCTGCCATGCTCCCTTGCCCCCGCACCACTGGTTTCATTTTCCGCCCCGATCCTCTGTAGTGAGAGCGCACCACTGGTTTCAATTCCGTGCTTGTTCCATTAGGAAGCAGAAACTCTTTGTGTAGAAAACATGAGTGTGGGGGGACTGAGGGCTCCCACCACATGAAGTTGCACTTGAATTTTTATTTCTGATGGTTCATTTAACATCTATGAAGTGTTTCGACTGTTTAACGATAAAAGCAGATAAACTCCTTACTGTGGACTCGCCCTAAGCTGGTTGGAAGAGGAGTAATGTTGAGACACCTAAGTGGATTGCGTTGTCTTCACCCATCACTAAATTGTGTCAAGCCATCCAGCAATGTACAGCACGCCTTTTCACGGATATTGCATTTAAACAAATTTGGCAAAGATTTTATCGACGGACCACGTCCGGGTGAAAGGCTGAGATGATTCTACCTGGATTTATGCCATCGACTTGCACACCATACCAAGATCTCACTTACTAGTGTTTATTTTGTTGTGCTATTTTTTTTTAGGGAATGAAGAAGGTCTGTGTTTAGCGTAGGAGACCTACTTTTTATTTAGCCGCGAGTCTTCTTAAATAGTGAAATGTTCACATATGGGACTTGGGGAGGTTGGTTGCGTAGCCACACTTTTGCAAGTGCCCCCTGAGGTAGCAGTTGCTATAACAAGGGGTGTATGTCGCCTCTGGCAGAGATCGGAGTCACTAAGCCTGAGGCTGCCATTTTGTGCCTTCGCCCTTGCATTTGCTACTTGAATCTTTCACCAGTGTGGAAAACAGATGTGACACTGGGAGAAGCTGGGCTTTGGGAGGCTCCCAACTTCCTCCCTCGTGGTATCAGTTGACTCCTATATGGGGCACATGAGGCCGAGCCTCCTGTCCGTTGAGAAGGTGATTCTGTCCAGCACGGGGGAGTCCGTAGTTACCCCACCAGTGCATTGTGGCGATGGAGAACTTCCAGGGATGTGCCGGAGGTTCAAAATTATCATTGACAAGTACTAAAAGCCAGGCATTTTGCTGTGCATCCAACATCAAACTAATATGGCTATTTCTGTCTGTGGCTGTCTGCAAACTGAGCCAAGGAGGGACAAAGCGATGGAATTTGTAGCCTGCGCCTTTTGCACCGGCACGCCTCTGATTGGACCCGGGGGGCCGTGCCTGCATCAGATGGTATCCAGCCGTTCAATCCTACCTGCCACCGAGTGGGTATGGTGCAGGGCTGGTGATCGGAGCCCTGGCTTATTCTGTATTCACCTGTGGAGGCGAGATGCTTTGTGTCTCAGCAAAACTCAATGCCTAAGCGGCCTCTCCGAGCCCCCAGCAGCCGAGCCTGCAGCCACTTACCCGCTTCTATGTAGAAACCCCATCCACCCGCACATCTGTTCCTCATTTCAAGCCCCTGGCGGGCGGTGTCCGGATGCAGTGCAAACATGATCCCTTTGTGTGACAATGGCGGCTGCACAATGGGCAGTGTGACTGGAAGCATGAAGATTGTGGAAGAAATGCCCGTCTGAGATATGGGGCACTCGGAAACGTGAAGTGTGGTTTGTGTTGAGGCTCTGTGAGTAGTGGCCGCAAGACGGTGTGAGTGTGGTACCAAAAACAATGACTGAAACTCAGTGGGTAAGATGTTAGTTTTATGGTGCACATTGATGCTCCCAAATTGTTCGAGACTGATTATTTCGCTCCACAGACAGACCCACACTTTATGACCTCTGTCAATCGAATTCCTGACTGGCCTTGCACTCTTTTGTTCTGCCCTCTGTTGTGTGAACCCCTGTATAGCCTTCCATGGAGTTACATTTAATAGCAAGAGACCAGCGTCCCCATACCCCTTGAGACAGCATTGGACCTCAGAGAATCATGTTATTTACCCCTGTGGTACCACCCTCTCCACCACTGGACAGCACCTACCCTGCAGTACTCCAGAAATGGCCTAAATACCTTGATGTTCGACTGACCACTCCTAACAGCAGCACCCTCGTCCACCCCCGCACCTGGATACCCTCTTGGGTTCATGAGCAGCGCTATATAAATGCGTTGGTTGATAAGATTTGCGTCCAACCGCAACCAGTCTGAACTCTCCAATCAGGACCTTGTGCTCTTGTTATTATTATACTTAATAAAGAATTCCTAAGCATTAGTTAGCATTCCATTCTTTTTATCACACTTTTATCCTTATAATACGCTCCCAATCTCAAAAAACAGTGGGGCATATTATCAAACTAGCGATATTTATTGCTAAAGAAGCTTAGCGACATTTTTTTTATCGCCGCGCATCGCCGGATTTTATTGCAGAGCAACGTTTATCTCCAATGTTATAACATTTTCAGCAATAGCGGCGAAATGCGTGAATATCGCTGGTAATCCAGCGATATTCAGGCATTATCACTAATAGAGACTTAACCTGAATATCCACCTCCTTTTAGATATACAGGCGAAGAACTGGTCAGAGCAGGTGTTAGGATTTGGCGATATTCGCACTTAGCGCTAATATTTTAATTGCTACGCCTGCCTTGCTTTCAGTCGCTAACAGGTTGGGTACGCCCACTTTCCATGTCATTAGCGATAAATATCGCTGACATGCAAAGCGGGCCCCAAAACGCTCGATATCACCTAAAAGCTGTCACTAATTGATGTTAATAGGGTGATGCTAATATGCCTCAGAGACTCCTGTTTTGCAGTCTACCTGTTTCTGATAAAGCATGTTTTCTCTTTCCTAGGGTTGCTTTTTTCTTTTATAAATTCTGATGCAGGAGCTAAAAAAATATTGCTCTAATAGCAAAAACAAAGGGATGGCAGCTTAAGAAACAAATTTGATTTTCTGTGGGAAACTTCCTGTCTGATTAATTGGACCTCACTCCATTTTTACATGTAAAACAAGTATTAGCAATGAAATAGGTCTTGCATTACTGAAAGTTTCAGCTATTGGCATTGCAAATAATAATGCAATGCCAATAGCTCAAACTTTCAGTAATGCAAGACCTATTGCATTGCCAATGCTTGTTACTAAAGGTTGGCGATCCTTCCGAGTTTTCAAATAAGTGTTGGTAATGAACTTTCCGTAAGCGAGATATCGCGGTTGCCAGCCCCTCTTGCCTTTTCACTTGCGAGACAGTCTGGAATACTGTCCTAGTGAGATGTGTCTCTGTATTCCTCCAGAGTGCGAGCCACGAATGTGGAGGTCGCGCGCATGTGTAATCCTCACTATACTGGATATTCAATACACTACGGGAAATAAAATTAGAGGACGAAATGGGAACCCCTAATACTCCTCTACAAAACCTGTTTTCTTCCACTTGAGCTGAATTCCCCTTATTAACGCCTGATACCTCTGCCCCGCATGTGGCTGTTGGTCTACACTGTATTTTACAAATCTGCAGAATTTACTGCTGCTCCGTTTAACATGTTCAGTCCATAAACCATTATCTGTAAACGTTATTCCCAGATATGAGAAAGTGCGAGTGCCCCCACCTTAATTGTTCCCAGGTTCAATTTCTTCGGCCCACGGGGCATTGTATGAGATTTATTAAACTTGGTGTGTGAATCCAGGGTCTGTATGAGAAATCCTCAAATTCTTTGGGGAGATCTTGGGGCTCCCGCTACTTACCATTGCACCAAGTGCCAGCCCTGTTTGCAGGGTGACCCAGAAGAACAAGCAACGGTCAATGGTTCCGGAGGGGAGGGACACTTTTAACAGCCAAAGAATAAGGAGTTGATTTAAAGAGTAATACATGTAGTCCCCTAGGAATGAATAGAGTCACACAACCTAATTTCCGAATCGCTATGAGGTAATGTTAAGGAATCGCAATATTTTTCACGATTCCTACATGCATAGCATTTTGCGATTTCCAAATAGCGAATCGGGAAAAGGCTTGGTGCATGTGCCCCATACATCTGTTTTTAACTAGCACGAAGGACAGTAGATTGTTGAAAAAGTGTCACGCTACAACATTATCTCTTCACATGGACTCGCTCCCCCTCCCAGCTCCTCTTCAGACCTCAGCTGTGGTCTTCCTTCAGAGGATGCGCCCTCAGGGGCTGTTTCCTGGATCCTGTGCCCTGGAGGATAGTCCCTGTTTTCTTCTCTTCTCTTTGCCTCTGTTGACTGCGACAGAGTCCGCACGGACTGCGCGGTCCCTGCTATGTACAGTCTGTCGCGGAACAACAAGCGTCCCCATGAGGCGGACGTTAATGGCAGCCACTGTTTTAGACGCAGCCCTGGTCTGAGGTCCCCTGAGCCTGGCTCTCTCCATCCTCAGGGCCTTGAATGCACAAGAATATGCAGTCAAACTCATATCAACAGAAAATACATGTTCTTCAATTTACCATTTATTGATTTCACAAAATAAAGAAATGTGTTCTGCTCTGTTGGACTGAAGAAGGTGGTGGGTCAGTGACTGACAGCCTCTGAGGCACAAGTATTCAGTCACTGATGGACTGACATGGGTCAATCATTGATTTGTTAATCCAGATGGTCCTCTTGTATCTTGCCCTGTCACCAAGTCACCTTGCTTTACAAACAAGTTGGACATTGAGCCAAGCTCTGGTGGGCTGTGGATGAAAACACAACCCAACTACAAGAGAGGTTCACAGTGCAGATCACAGAAACATTACAAACGTGTAAAAAGCAGTGAAAACCTGAGTCCATAATATTGAATGTAAAAAAATCTATTCAGCAAATGCAGCAAATGTATTCCTTATTCTACTGTTTGTATTACAAGACGTGGATTTGAAACATGGAACTAACCTGCCTCTTTTCTGCATTATATGAGAAGCAAAAGCATGCAAAAAACAGTTTGCTTCATTTCAAACCAAGACTGAAATATGCTCCCAACTTCCAAACAGTTCAAAGTGACTTCTTCCTCTTGAAATAAACTTGCAGCTCCTTGGTAAGGTTAGTGTGTGTTACACATACTTAATAACATTCACCGCACACTCAGGCCCAGATTGATGCAACACAGGGCATGAAGCAAAGTTGTTCAGCTGTGGTGCATTAAATGGAGAGAGCAGAACGTTGCCATATATACAAAGAGGCGGCACACATCTGCCGTCTCCCTCCGCTGGTGAACTGCCCATAGCTGTGCACTCTTGCGCCATGGTGCAAGGGTGTCGGCATTAAATGGAGAGAGCAGAACGTTGCCATATATACAAAGAGGCGGCACAGATCTGCCCTCTCCCTGGGCTGGTGAACTGCCCATAGCCGTGCACTCATGTGCCATGTTGCAAGGGTGTCTGCATTAAATGGAGAGAGCAGAACATTGATATATATACAGAGAGGTGGCACGGATCTGCCCTCTCCCTCCGCTGGTGAACTGCCCATAGCCGTGCACTCTTGCGCCATGTTGCAAGGGTGTCTGCATTAAATGGAGAGAGCAGAACATTGATATATATACAGAGAGGCGGCACAGATCTGCCCTCTCCCTGCGCTGGTGAACTGCCCATAGCCGTGCACTCATGTGCCATGGTGCACGGGTGTCTGCATTAAATGGAGAGAGCAGAACGTTGCCATATACACAAAGAGGCGGCACACATCTGCCCTCTCCCTGCACTGGTGAACTGCCCATAGCTGTGTCTTGTGCCATGTTGCAAGGGTGTCTGCAATAAATGGAGAGAGCAGAACGTTGCCATATATACAAAGAGGGGGCACACATCTGCCGTCTCCCTGCACTGGTGAACTGCCCATAGCTATGCACTCTTGTGCCATGTTGCAAGGGTGTCTGCATTAAATGGAGAGAGCAGAACGTTTCCATATATACAAAGAGGCGGCACGGATCGGCCCTCTCCCTGCACTGGTGAACTGCCCATAGCTGTGCACTCTTGTGCCATGGTGCAAAGGTGTCTGCATTAAATGGAGAGAGCAGAGCGTTGCCATATATACAGAGAGGCGGCACAGATCTGCCGTCTCCGTGCAATGGTGAACTGCCCATAGCTGTGCACTCTTGTGCCATGGTGCAAAGGTGTCTGCATTAAATGGAGAGAGCAGAACGTTGCCACATATACAAAGAGGCGGCACACATCTGCCCTCTCCCTGCACTGGTGAACTGCCCATAGCTGTGCACTCTTGTGCCATGGTGCAAGGGTGGCTGCAATAAATGGAGAGAGCAGAACGTTGCCATATATACAGAGAGGCAGCACACATCTGCCCTCTACCTGCAGTGGTGAACTGCCCATAGCTGTGCACTCTTGTGCCACGTTTCAAGGGTGTCTGCATTAAATGGAGAGAACAGAACGTTGCCATATATACAGAGAGACAGCACACATCTGCCGGCTCCCTGCGCTGGTGAACTGCCCATAGCTGTGCACTCTTGTGCCACGTTTCAAGGGTGTCTGCATTAAATGGAGAGAACAGAACGTTGCCATATATACAGAGAGGCAGCACACATCTGCCGGCTCCCTGCGCTGGTGAACTGCCCATAGCTGTGCACTCTTGTGCCATGGTGCAAGGGTGTCTGCATTAAATGGAGAGAGCAGAATGTTGCCATATATACAAAGAGGCGGCACACATCTGCCGTCTCCCTCCGCTGGTGAACTGCCCATAGCTGTGCACTCTTGCGCCATGGTGCAAGGGTGTCTGTATTAAATGGAGAGAGCAGAACGTTGCCATATATACAAAGAGGCGGCACACATCTGCCCTCTCCCTGCACTGGTGAACTGCCTATAGCTGTGCACTCTTGTGCCATGGTGCAAGGGTGTCTGCATTAAATGGAGAGAGCAGAACGATGCCATATATACAAAGAGGCGGCACGGATCTGCCCTCTCCCTGCACTGGTGAACTGCCCATAGCTGTGCACTCTTGTGCCATGGTGCAAGGGTGTCTGCATTAAATGGAGAGAGCAGAACGATGCCATATATACAAAGAGGCGGCACACATCTGCCCTCTCCATGCGCTGGTGAACTGCCCATAGCTGTGCACTCTTGCGCCATGTTGCAAGGGTGTCTGCATTAAATGGAGAGAACAGAACGTTGCCATATATACAAAGAGGCGGCACAGATCTGCCCTCTCCCTGCACTGGTGAACTGCCCATAGCTGTGCACTCTTGTGCCATGGTGCAAGGGTGTCTGCATGGTGGTCAGCATAGATTGTGTACAGGAAGGGATGCCTTCCCTCACAAATACAAATCTTAAAATGCATGTCCTCTTTGTATGTGTGCTGCAGGATGCAACATACATGCAAAGAGGGAAAACAAGGAGAAGTATAAATATTTCTCCTCATTCCGTCAGCCTCAGGGAGGATCAGGAGTTTGGCAAAAATCAATGTCTACAATTCTTTGTAATAAGGCGTTGCTTCAAAATCCATGGGAGGATGCATGGGAACGCATGCGCTCCACAAATAGAACGCATCAGTAGCACAAAGCAATGCACTGGCTTGCCTTACTTTTTGGAAACATCCAATGCAAAACAAATTAAATCTGATGCTCATGTCAGTATGACTCCGAATACCATTTTGCAATGTGGCTGTGCAGAAAAGCAAGATGGAGATTCCTGACCACCTTATTGCATTGACTGTAAGGTTGCATGAGGGAACTTCTGTAGAATCTTAGGGCCACACAGGCCCTAAGATTCTACAGATTAGAATTACTTTCTATACCCCACCTAGATGCTCTTTAGCACTAGCTAAAATAAACAAATTAGTAGGAGTAGGACAGGTGGACATTCCTTTTCGCACTCGCAGCAATGTATTGGAATGAGGTGCTTCTGGAGTTACGACTAACCGACGAATTCACGACGTTCAAGAAGAAACTTAAAACATAACTATTTCCCTAACCACCGTCTGCCATGACCCCATCAATCACAACATGCTTCACCATTTCTCTGTTACTCCTAGCGCCATGAAATCCCTATGGGATGAATGTCGCGCTTTATAAATAAATAAATAAATAAACTTATGCTCAGGTCAGGTGTAGTTGTTTGGGTGAATGGACCGAGGCTTTCCCCATCAAGAGGAGGGTGGGACATGGCTGCGTTCCTGCCCCGCCCCTTATTCACGCTGTTTGTAAATGACCTGACAACCCATCTTAGCTCCCTCATGCCTGATGCCCCAAGACTAACTGCTTTGAAGGTGCCAGCTCTAATGTTCACAGATGACAAGCTTTCCTGTCCAAATCCCCAATGGGTTACAGAACCTTTTAGACAGGTTCAGTAGTTTCAGTGAAATAAGGGGCGTGGAAATGAATGTGTCAAAAACAAAATAAATACCAACCCTTCCTTGATTGGAATCTCCCTTGAGCGGATTCATACTATCGACTAGCTTGGGATTCTGCCAATGGAGTTCACATTCAAGACTAGTCTTCTGGGTGGTACAGGTTCATAATCATCAAGCCTTGGGTCTGCGTTGTATGGCGCAGCGCTGTGGGGCCATAAGGATATGAAAGCTCCTGAGGTTGCAAAAAATTGGTCCCTAAGACAATTGCCTAGTTTCCCTGTCAGTACCTCACTGCTGCCCCCAAGGCTGGATATGGGGCTCCGATCAATCACTGAAGGGGTGGGCATTGGACCGATCTTATACTGGAGAAGGATCTGGGCCACCCCAGAATTGGAGTCCTATTGATTAGGGTTGGAGAAAAAACTCATTCAACCCAGAAATCTACCCGGGAAAAAGTTTATGGTTTATGGAGAGCAATGAGTACTGTTAGTCTTTCGGGGGGGCCCTTGAGAGGTTTCTGTGCCTATCCCAAAAAAGGTCCTCGAGAGACATTATTAGCAGCTTAAACTGAACTCCTTGTTATCTAGGATAGCCCAGGGATCCCTGACTGACATTTTTCTCTAATTGAGGGATGGGCACAAAGCAGAGGCGCGTCTTGAGGAGTTTCACCCTGCACAGGTGTGGAAGCTGTGTAACTAGTCTCAGTTTGGGACTTTGCAGCCATATTCATTCACTGCTGGGTGGGCTGGCACCATAGGAGGCACACGGCTGCCTTCCCGTCTCGTGGAAGGTGTTCAGAGGCAGTGGTCCATGTTGCATATAAGTCGTTGAGGGACAAATGGTTGGTTCCTTTATGACATAATTTAGGAATCCGGAGGCTCGGGAAGGCGTTAGGATTTTGCAGTCTGTTACAAGCCGAACCCCAGTCTACCTCATGTCAAGATTATTATTTTGGCTGTAGAAAATTAGTTGCAATTATTTAATCCAACTGAGTATTAACCCATGCGTCTTCAGAGGTGTCACCTCCTTTCTCCACTTAGTCCCTTGACTAAACTTGCGCAGTTTTGTAGATTTACCGGGACTGCCACTTAAAGTTGGTACTTTTTAGTCACGTCCTAGCTTCACTTTTTGGCACTGATTTTTAGTATCTTAAAACAACTGTTTTATTGATTTGTTTATGTTTTTAATTGTATAACAAAGTTGTATCAAAGTAGAATATTTTAAATTGGTCTTTTATGGGTGATATTATGAAATAAAGATCATCTCGCACACTCAATACACCCAAAAGGGTTCTTAAACAATATTGGAAACCTTGAGCACACCTCATACAGGAAGTCCACAGAAAGCATATCACAAGTCCAAATTCCAGTTGTCACATTTTCATTTTTTTATTACTTCTCTACCAGTTTACACGACGAGTACTCTCCAGGCTGCCGGCTACACAAAGGTTTGGATATTCTCTTTCTTTTTGTGATAATGACCTGTGTGAAGGATTATTACCTAATAATCTATAACAAGCACAGACTGATACTAGGCCCTGATGAAGTCTTGGGCGATATGCCTTTGTGATGAAACGGTAAGTCCAACCACTACCCAACTAGTGCTGTAAACCTGTGTGAACAGTTAGATTTGTAGTTAGGAATAAGTTACCTGTAAAGGAGAGGTGTGACAGGCCGTTGCAGAAATACTGAAATACGTCTACTCTAGACGAATATTTAAATGCCCTTCATCAGGCAGGAAACATCCTTTCAGCTTCACCCACCTGTAGCTCTTAAAGGAAGAAATCTGAGAATCTGAAGGCTGATGCCAGGGACACACGTATGTGAATCTCTACTGTCCCTTCACAGCTAACTACAGAATCAGTGTATGATCAAACACACCTGGACACAGGCATTCATTTGTACATTGATAAATAGACATTCAGGCCCACATTTCTAAAATGACCTACAGGGGAACCTTAAACTGATATTTTGGACTTCTGTACATACATGAACAAACATTCCTGTAATTAAAATCCTCCTCTCCATTGCTGGACACAATTTTTACCAGTCAATGCAATTCAAAGCACCTACTTGTGACCAGTTCTTGTGCACTTTGAACCCGGCCCTTAAACTCTGGCCTAGCCGCTCTGCAGATTGAACATTATTGTTAAAATACCTCAGCTGTCATTCCGTTTTCCACCAATAGAGGCGCTATAGGATTATTGGTCAGACTCTGAACTTCTCCTAACACATGAGGTAGAAACAGGCCCCAATGAAGACTTCTTCTTCTAAGTACATCTTCTGCTTGTAGCTTTCAAACCAATTATACACACTTTGATCTTTGAGTCATTAGTTTTCCTTTTAGAGATGACTTTATTTTCTGTAGCGATTCTGAAGATTATACCTTATATGATGGTATTTCAGCTCCCCTGACCTTGGACCAGTTTTCTTGAGGTGTATTGGCTGAGCAAACTGTTCCAATCGTTCAATGCTTAAAACATTTCTGTTTATTTTGAGCTCTTGAGGAGTTCTTCAGTGTTTAAGATATTTTATTGAATATTATTGAGACAAACAGCTAAAAACACACAAAAAATAATACAGAAAAGTAAAAAGTAGTGAACATCGTAGGTGGTTGCACAGTCATGATAATGATAAACATACATAGTATTGTAATACAGTCATACAACCCTACTTTGAAAAGTGAAACCTAAAAACAATTTACACAGACCCAGTTTTACATTTGGTATTCATAATAGTCAATATGTAGACAATGCAATTTAGCAACATAGGAATCAAGAGATGTCCACATGTTAAAATAAAGAACATGTGCGTTTTTAGGGCTACAACGTGAGGATAACTGGTGACTGTTAGGATAAATTACCCTATGAGTAGACAACAATTTGTTTTAATAAAGTAAGTTCTGTTAGAAGCCATTCTGGAGGAGCAGACAGGTTATTCTTGTGAAACCACAATGAACTCTGTGCAACGGGAAGCAAGAGTGATATTTTTTAAGTCAGGCAGATTATTACCACCATCTGTTTTAGTGAATTTCCAAAAAATCTATAATTAATACAAGGAGCTTTCTTATTCCAAATAAACTAGACAATCAATTTATTCAGATTATTATTCAAAGTAAATGGTAAACATAACCGTATTTATTTATTTTTGACATTTATAAAGCGCCAACAAATGCCCGTGGGCGTCTCAGCGCTGTAGATTCCATGCAAGATTCCGGAAGGAGTTTACTGATTGAACAGCCAAGTTTTTATCAGTTTTCTAAACTGGAACAAGGATTGGCATGATCGAATCTGTAGTGGTAGAGCATTCCAAAGTCCGGCTGCTGTATCCACAAATCGTCTGTCTCCCCAAGAGACGGTCTTGGTGCGCGGTACCACTCGTTGATGAGCTGTCAAGGATCTCAGTTGTCTGGTGGGGCAATAGGCGATAAGCTGTTTTATAAGAAACTGAGGGCCTTGTTTGTGTACCGCTTTATAGGAAAGGCAGAGAGCTTTGAATTTTAAGCGATTCTTGATCATCAGCCAATGATAGTTTCGAATAACCTGCGAAATCGGTTTAAATTTGGGGGTCCTTGAGAGCATTCTTGCCGCAGCATTTCGGACCGTCTACATTTTATTGGTGACCCTACATTGTGCGTTGGCAAACAGTCTGTTACAGTAGTCCCGTGATTACATTACCAGTGTGCTGACCTATGTTTTTCCTGCACTTTCTGGTAAGTATGGGATCATTTTTTTAATCAATCTAAGCTTATAAAAGGCTGTTGATACAACTTGATTGGCATGGGAAACGAAATTCAGGGTATTGTCAAAAACGATTCCCAGATTCCTGACTCTTGAAACAGGGATCGGCAATGATCCCAGTGATGGTGGCCACCAGGAACTTGACCAAACCGGAGATAGTTTCCCAAAAATAACAACCTCCATCTTCTCGGAGTTAAGTTTAAGGCAGTTACTGGCCATCCAGTCCTTGATGTCCAGCATGCCTTCTTGGAAACGTTCCGCCACCTTCTTTCCATCCTTGTTTATGGCTAAAACCAACTGTGTGTTGTCAGCATAGGAGATAAGGCTCATCCCATGAGTTTTTATAACTTTAGCTAAGTCCGACACATAGATGTTAAAAAGTGTCGGACTTAGGGATGAGCCCTGGGGGACGCCACACAGAAGGGTTCATTGGGCCGACTGAAAGGGCCCTAAGGTGACTGCCTGTGTTCTTCCGGACAGGAAGGAGGCAAGCAGGTTTTTGGCTCTATGTTGAATGCCCATATTCGAGACACGGTCGATTAGGATGGAATGATCGACCGCGTCGAAGGCCGCTGATAAATCCAGCAGCATAAGCACCGCTGTACCTCCCTGGTCTCTGATGAGTCTGATATCTTCGGTGGCTTTAATGAGGGCAGTTTCAGTGCCGTGAAGCTTACGGAACCTGAACTGCGTGTCCTCCAACAGGTGATGTTCCTCAATAAATTCGGAGAGCTGAGTGTTCATTGCTCTCTCTGCCGTAGCATCAATAATGTTAAATACATTATTAGATTGCTAACTGTTGGAAATGGCTCTCTCTGCTGGGTTACCACCAAACATTTTACCTTTTCCATCTGCATTTTGCTGAGTTTGTTTTGTTTGCCTTAGGACTCCATGCACTTTACCACTGCGCTGCTAACCAGTGCTAAAGTGCATGTTCTGTCTCTCTAAAACATGGTCTGATTGGTACATACCTAATTGGCATATTTAATATATTTATAAGTGCCTTGTAAAGTACACTACATGTGCCCAGGACCTGTAGATTAAATGCAACTAGTGGTCCTGCAGCATTACTTGTTCCAACCACTTAAGCAGCACTTTAACACAGGTGCCCGGCCTGCCTGTGCAGCCTTAAAACAGTGTCCCTTAGGGAAGGCTGCTGTGTAATTAAGAAGTAGGACACGCACATTTACATTTTACATGTTCTGGATCAGAACATCTCATACATTTTTATTTCAGTACGGTGAAGCATACCCCTCCCATAGGATAACACTGGAGATTCTGCATCACATTTATAAAGCTGCAATTCCTAATCTAGAGGAGGTAGCTTCATATGGTTTGGTACCTCTAAACTTGTACTTTAATGGTAAAGTCAAATATATCATTACAAGTATCAAAATGAAGCCAATCTTAGGTCACATGAGTGGGTGTACCTGACAGTTGATACTTTGTGAATTCATCCCAGACATTCACACAGTAGAAGGATTAGCATAGCCTAAATGGCCTTCCTACTGCCAGGATCGGTTGTGAAGCTAAACATAGGCTAGGCTGTGCCACCACATAGGTTTAACGACCCTATATTGTCTGTGCAGCCAGCTAGGAGGCAGGGCACTCCTGGAATGTCAAAGAACATTCTGGAAATTGTATTGTATTGTAATGTATTTTGGACTTATAGAGCGCCTTATCACCCAGGGGTCTCTAAGCGCTTGTCAGAGGGTGCACACAGTACCAGTTGGAGGGCCAGTTAGGCATTACCCCATACCTCCTGAAACAGCAAAGTTTTCAATTTTTTTCTGAAGGGTAGTAGACTCGTTTCTTTGCGCAAGCTCTCTGGAAGATTATTCCATGCGATGGGGATTATCTAGGAGAATGCGCGCCCTCCTAGAGAGGATAGTTTGAACCGAGGGCAGACCTGCAGTGCGGCATCTGCCGAGCATAAATTCCTGGTGGGAACGTACGGAACTAGACGTTCTCTGATGTATTTTGGGGCTTGCCCGTACAAGGTTTTATGGGTGATGCACAGGCCCTTGAACTTAGCCGGCTGTCTTACCGGTAGCCAATGGAGCTTGTGAAGGAGAGGGGTGGCATGGGTCCTTCTTGGTTTGTTAAAAATTAGTCTGGCAGCGTCGTTCATGACTATTTGCAGTCTGGCCAGCAGTTGTTGAGAGATACCGGCATACAGGACGTGGCCGTAGTCCAGCCGTGCCAGGATCAGAGCTGATACTGCTCTTCTGAGTGTGTCCATCATCAAAATGGGGGAGAGCTTGCGCAGTTGTCTCATTAGGCCCACACAGGTGCCCACTACAGCTGAGACCTGGGCTGAGATAGTGAGATTGGCATCTAAGTACAGGCCTAGATTTTTACTGCTTCTGCTGGTACTGGGGAGGGCCCTACTTCTGTCGGCCACAAGAGATCATTCCAAGGGCTGGATGCCGTCGTAATTGCAAGCACCTCAGTCTTGTCGGGATTTATTTTTAATGAATTTGCCGTCATCCAATTGGCTGTAAATTTTAGAATGTTTTGCATTCTCTGATATGCCGTTAAAGAGTTGTCAATTTGGAGGATGATTTGCGTATCATCGGCGTAGTTATGGATACTGCAGTCCATCTGATTTAGTGCTGAAATCAGAGGCTGCAAGTAGGCATTAAATAGAAGGGGTGATAAGGCTGAACCCTGAGGAACTCCACATGTGAGACCCACTGCCTCCGATACCAGGTCAGATAATTGCACTCTCTGAACCCGGTCACCGAGGAAAGATGTCAGCCAGGCGTGGGCAGCGCCCTGAATACCAAGGTCCCACATCCGCGACAGTAGTAGGTTGTGACTGACCGTCTCAAATGCCGTGGAGAGGTCCAACAGTACCAGAGCCCACAGGGTTTTTTTATCTGCTCTGAGTCTCAGGTCGTCCAGCACGGAAAGCATGACCAATTCCGTGCTGTGATGGGCTCTGAAGCCGGCCTGGTTAGGTTCCAACAGGAGGTTGTTTTCGAGGTGCTGTGAAAGTGTGGGCAGCACATGTTGCTCCATTATTTTGCCAAAAATGGTAGTTGTGAAATGGGCCTATAGTTTTTCATGATCTTGGTATCTTCCCCTGCCTTCTTTAAGAGAGGGATCAGCCGGGCTTCCTTGAAGTTGGAAGGAACCTGTCCAGTAGTCAATGAGCTATTCAGGAGTGATAGCATATCATCCCCCAGCCCCGGTCCTCGGGGGACACGGGTCAGCCGGTGAGCCTGATTTGACTCGACCCATAACTATTCTCATCATTTCCTTGGTGAGTGGGGGCAGTGAGATTAGGGGCTGAGTGACTGCTGGGGTAGTTCTTGTGATGTCTCCCAGGCAGTCTAGTCTGGGGGTGGCCTCGATTTCTGTCAGGTCTGCAATCTTAGTGGTAAAGAACAACTGAAATTTTTGGCAGTCTTCCTGCGAGTAGGAGGGGGCTGTTCTTTCTTTTTCCTCAATTCTGACAGGACCTTAAAGATTTCCTTCTGGGGATTGAGTGCTGTCGAAATTCTATCTTCATAAAACTCAGCTTTCCTGGCCCTTATTGCTTGTTTATAGGTGGCGAACTCCTTTGCATAAAAGACCTGAGTACTGGGATCATACCCGATACGCCAGGCTCTCTCACTCCGGCGTAGGGTGCGTTTCAGAAGCCTCAGTGCATCATTAAACCATGGCGCACCTTTACCCTTGTCTCTAGTCTTTACCCTTCGGGCTGGTGCCACTACTTCAATGGCGCTTTTAAGTTTTTGTGATAATTTGAGACTGGCCGCCTCAGCGTCGTCCTCTGGTAGCCTATTAAGGTGGGAGTATTTACAACAAGGGGTGGTGAGGGACAGAGTCTCTGAATTAAGCAGAAAGCTCTCACCCTGTCAAGAGATCAGGGCTAGATCCAACACCGTTTTTTAGCTCACTGCACCATCCCAGTTTCAGAACCTGGCTGTATGCAAATTAGTCTGTTCCTGTCCCAGTGCATGATGGGAACAGGGCAAACCAAACTACAAAAGCCAATTCTTACACTGGGAAGGAAACAAGCTCCCGGGGACCGGTTTCTGGCATTAGAGCCGTCTTCGGCCCGGTTTGCTTGAATCCTGATGGTGCAATGAGCAAGGGTCTCACATCTGAGAATACCCTTCCACGCTTAGGGTGGACAAAAATATTTACAACAAGGGGTGGTGAGGGACAGAGTCTCTGAATTAAGCAGAAAGCTCTCACCCTGTCAAGAGATCAGGGCTAGATCCAACACCGTTTTTTAGCTCACTGCACCATCCCAGTTTCAGAACCTGGCTGTATGCAAATTAGTCTGTTCCTGTCCCAGTGCATGATGGGAACAGGGCAAACCCAACTACAAAAGCCAATTCTTACACTGGGAAGGAAACAAGCTCCCGGGGACCGGTTTCTGGCATTACAGCCGTCTTCGGCCCGGTTTGCTTGAATCCTGATGGTGCAATGAGCAAGGGTCTCACATCTGAGAATACCCTTCCACGCTTAGGGTGGACAAAAATATTTACAACAAGGGGTGGTGAGGGACAGAGTCTCTGAATTAAGCAGAAAGCTCTCACCCTGTCAAGAGATCAGGGCTAGATCCAACACCGTTTTTTAGCTCACTGCACCATCCCAGTTTCAGAACCTGGCTGTATGCAAATTAGTCTGTTCCTGTCCCAGTGCATGATGGGAACAGGGCAAACCAAACTACAAAAGCCAATTCTTACACTGGGAAGGAAACAAGCTCCCGGGGACCGGTTTCTGGCATTACAGCCGTCTTCGGCCCGGTTTGCTTGAATCCTGATGGTGCAATGAGCAAGGGTCTCACATCTGAGAATACCCTTCCACGCTTAGGGTGGACAAAAATATTTACAACAAGGGGTGGTGAGGGACAGAGTCTCTGAATTAAGCAGAAAGCTCTCACCCTGTCAAGAGATCAGGGCTAGATCCAACACCGTTTTTTAGCTCACTGCACCATCCCAGTTTCAGAACCTGGCTGTATGCAAATTAGTCTGTTCCTGTCCCAGTGCATGATGGGAACAGGGCAAACCAAACTACAAAAGCCAATTCTTACACTGGGAAGGAAACAAGCTCCCGGGGACCGGTTTCTGGCATTACAGCCGTCTTCGGCCCGGTTTGCTTGAATCCTGATGGTGCAATGAGCAAGGGTCTCACATCTGAGAATACCCTTCCACGCTTAGGGTGGACAAAAATATTTACAACAAGGGGTGGTGAGGGACAGAGTCTCTGAATTAAGCAGAAAGCTCTCACCCTCTCAAGAGATCAGGGCTAGATCCAACACCGTTTTTTAGCTCACTGCACCATCCCAGTTTCAGAACCTGGCTGTATGCAAATTAGTCTGTTCCTGTCCCAGTGCATGATGGGAACAGGGCAAACCAAACTACAAAAGCCAATTCTTACACTGGGAAGGAAACAAGCTCCCGGGGACCGGTTTCTGGCATTACAGCCGTCTTCGGCCCGGTTTGCTTGAATCCTGATGGTGCAATGAGCAAGGGTCTCACATCTGAGAATACCCTTCCACGCTTAGGGTGGACAAAAATATTTACAACAAGGGGTGGTGAGGGACAGAGTCTCTGAATTAAGCAAAAAGCTCTCACCCTGTCAAGAGATCAGGGCTAGATCCAACACCGTTTTTTAGCTCACTGCACCATCCCAGTTTCAGAACCTGGCTGTATGCAAATTAGTCTGTTCCTGTCCCAGTGCATGATGGGAACAGGGCAAACCAAACTACAAAAGCCAATTCTTACACTGGGAAGGAAACAAGCTCCCGGGGACCGGTTTCTGGCATTACAGCCATCTTCGGCCCGGTTTGCTTGAATCCTGATGGTGCAATGAGCAAGGGTCTCACATCTGAGAATACCCTTCCACGCTTAGGGTGGACAAAAATATTTACAACAAGGGGTGGTGAGGGACAGAGTCTCTGAATTAAGCAGAAAGCTCTCACCCTGTCAAGAGATCAGGGCTAGATCCAACACCGTTTTTTAGCTCACTGCACCATCCCAGTTTCAGAACCTGGCTGTATGCAAATTAGTCTGTTCCTGTCCCAGTGCATGATGGGAACAGGGCAAACCAAACTACAAAAGCCAATTCTTACACTGGGAAGGAAACAAGCTCCCGGGGACCGGTTTCTGGCATTACAGCCGTCTTCGGCCCGGTTTGCTTGAATCCTGATGGTGCAATGAGCAAGGGTCTCACATCTGAGAATACCCTTCCACGCTTAGGGTGGACAAAAATATTTACAACAAGGGGTGGTGAGGGACAGAGTCTCTGAATTAAGCAGAAAGCTCTCACCCTGTCAAGAGATCAGGGCTAGATCCAACACCGTTTTTTAGCTCACTGCACCATCCCAGTTTCAGAACCTGGCTGTATGCAAATGAGTCTGTTCCTGTCCCAGTGCATGATGGGAACAGGGCAAACCAAACTACAAAAGCCAATTCTTACACTGGGAAGGAAACAAGCTCCCGGGGACCGGTTTCTGGCATTACAGCCGGCTTGGTAGTTTAGTCTGCCCTGTTCCCATGATGCACTGGGCCAGGGACAGACTGATTTGCATATAGCCAGGTTCTGAGCTGGGATGGGGCAGTGAGATAAATAACGGTGATGGATCAAGCCCTGATCTTTTGACTGGGTAAGAGTGATCTGCTCAATTCAGACACTCTGTTCATCACCACCCCCTTTTCTGAATCGTTTTTGGCCACTATAGGTGTGGCAGGGTATACTCAGACATGAGTCCCTTTCTCACTGCTCCATCAGGATTCAAGCAAGCCGGGCCGAAGACGGCTGAAATGCCAGAAACCGGTCCCCGGTAGCTTGTCTCCTTTCTGGTGAAGAATTGGCTTGGTAGTTTAGTCTGCCCTGTTCCCATGATGCACTGGGCCAGGGACAGACTGATTTGCATATAGCCAGGTTCTGAGCTGGGATGGGGCAGTGAGATAAATAACGGTGATGGATCAAGCCCTGATCTTTTGACTGGGTAAGAGTGATCTGCTCAATTCAGACACTCTGTTCATCACCACCCCCTTTTCTGAATTATTAAGGTGGGAGGGTTGTTTCCCTAGAGTGGAGATCAGTGTGTCTGTGTCAATTGTATTCCAGCTTCTCACGACCTGCCACTCAGCAGGAGGGGATAAACTTTGCCCTGGGAATTCCATTCTCCCCTGCAGCAGGTGATGGTCTGACCATATACAGGGCGAGATGGTGATTGGGCTCAGCATTGGGACTGATGTCCAGATCAAGTCCAATGTGTGGCCTTTCTTATGTGTCGGGCCAGACACCCTCTGAATTAAATCTAGCGAGGTCATGGCCTCTTCTAGCTGTTTGGACATTGCGTCTTCAGGGGACTCATCCCAGTGGAGATTGAAGTCTCCCATAACCACAAGACCCTCATACCTTGACCGCAGGTCCTGGACCAGTCCCAGGAAAGGATTGATAAAGGGGTCCTTGGAGGTCGGTAGACAAGGAGTATCACCAGACAGTTGGTGGCAGAACAGAACTTGACTCCCAAAATATCTGTGCCCTCCAGACTTTCTGCACAGATAGTTTCAGTTTTTAAGGAGTTATTATAAAGGAGGGTAATTCCCCCCCCCCCCTTCCTGCCATCTTTCTTGTTGTAATTATTGGTGCCGAAGTTAGGTGGAAGTGCTGCTACCAGGTCAGGGGTGGACGAGTCTTCTAACCATGTTTCCGTAACCCCTAGCACATCCAGGTTACCTTCTTGGAGCAGCGAGAACACCTCCAGATTGTGTTTTTGGAGGGAGCGTGTGTTGAGCAGGGAAACGCTCCGTGATGTTACCCTTTTTCTTTCCTTCCTTGAACTCGTCTTGCTAATCAGTGTCTTAACTGTAGGTTTCAGCAGCCCCTCCCGCCGAAGTGTCTCCACTGTCTGCGGGTTTATGTGGCGGATTTTATTATTGTTTAACGCAAGCAAGGCTTCCCTGGAGTGTCAGGGCCCTGGGCCAAGGGTTGTGGCCCCTGGTCCCGGCCTTGGCAGTTCGGGCTGGACTGTTCCCATGAGGCACAGGGTCAGACTGATTTGCATATAGCCATGTCTGAACTGGGGTGGTGTGGAGTGCAAAAAAAACGATGGATTTGGACCCAGATCTCTGTACTTGGGTGAGTGTATGACATTGTTCTGCATTCTGTCCATCAACTGTGGTTTTTGCATTTGTCATCCTGGTCCCGGCCAGGCACGGACGGGTGCAGCCGGACTTGCCTTAGGCGCGCCTTCAGCGCGCCCGCGGCTCGCCTGCCGCGCGCTTGCTCCAGTCTGCCTTTTAACCCCGTTGCTCCTCCCACCCACCACTCAGCCCTGCTGTGCAGCAGCTGTCCTGAATCATCCACTAGACCGGGGAAGAGCCGGATACCGGAAGTGAAGGAACGTGGAGGTGAGGATCAGGGATTTCGTGACATAGAGTAAAAAACACAATTTTTAAAAGCAAAGTTTGCAGACAGTTTCAGCTTTTTGGTGGCGATGTTCGAGTATGCAGCGAGGCTGCCGAGTGGCACACCACTTAAATCTGGTTTAACCCTCTGTCAATGTCTCCAACCGTCTAAGAGCAGGTCATCAGGGTCTAAAAAAGGGCTCTCAGGGCCACTCTTCAGTTCACCGCTGGACCTGCGGAAGGACTCTGAGGGGACTGCCTGCTGTTGTGACCTGCTGTGCTTTTTGCGAGATTGCCACTGTACCTGGAAGGACTGCTTTGCTGCCTGAAGCCTGCATTGAACCCTCCGAGGCCAGCACTGCTCTTGATCCTCGCATCTGTACATGCATCCAGGTCTATAAGAAGTGACTCCAAGGGCTAGTTTGGTGGCCCATTGTTCAGAGACACAGAGACATAACAGGCTCCTATGATTTGGAGCCTGCAGCTGGGCCCAGCCTGAGTGAGTCCTGAATGCCCAAGAGGTCTCCGTCCACTCCTGGACCCTTGATTGTGGTGCTAAAGGTGCCCATGTGGCCATTCCCTAACACTGAACCTTAAGCTAGACACACATCATAATTCCTGTTCTACGGATTGGATGTTTGTCATTTTAGTGTTAAATCATGTATTAAAAGGGACACTATTTTATAAATTGGTTTGGGATTTTGCTTGTTTTGTATTATCACGTTATTACTGTTTGTGTGGTTTATAAATACTTTACACAGTGCCTCTAAGTTAAGCCTGAAATGTGGTGCCACGGTACCCATGGTTTAGCAGAGGTAATTTATTGACCTTTTGTGGTTCACCCTGCAAGGTATTGCAGCTGTTGCTTGTGCAGGGCTCACACCGCAGTCAACCAACAACCCAACTTCTAACCATTTTGACCACTTCAATTTTACTTCACCAATTTAATGAAGCAGGAACTGCTTGATCAATAGAGGAGGAAAAAGCAATATCAAGATATCTGAGTTGAAGCAGGTTCCATATCATTGTCCTCCCTTCTAGCATGTCAGGAGTTAATAAAACATTCAAAGGGATTAATTGAGTTTTTGTGATATTTATTTATTGCGTACCCAAAGACAGAAGCATACTGTTTGAAAATATTTAAAATAATTGGAATCAAGGTAGAAGACTTACTAACATAAAACAAATATAATCCACAGACTTCCAGAACAATATCCTATATTAAAATTCCTGTATTGTCTTTACTGTTTCCGATAAAACATAATAAAGGTTCTATCGCAATGAGAAATAAAAGTGGGAAGAGAAGACATTGTTGTCTAGTAACTGTATGCAAAGTAATACATGAAGAAGACAGACCAGTAAGATAGATTTTAGCTGATTGGCTATTATATACTGCCTTGACCATTTTAAAAACAATTAGGACCAAACTGAAAAAAAAATCTAACATAGCAAATAGAAATTGTAATTTCACCTTGTTGAATGCTTTTTCAGCATCCGAAGCTAATAGGCCATCAGGAATTTTCATTTTGTAAATAAAGGATAGAACATGACATAAGTTGTGTGGTATGTGCGCAACGCTTTCCTATCATAAACTAGTTTGTTCAGACTGAATTAGGGATGCGAATATTGGGACTAACCTGGTAGCTAATGAATTATCATAAATCTTATAGTCTTGCTAGTATGAGCAATACTAGTTGATAAATAGAAATTGAAGTATGATTCATTTGGAAAGAACAGCAATAATCACTTATTTCAATAATCACTTATCTAAAAGAACCTTTAATATTAATACTAGTTAAAAATCATGAAATAAAGAAAGAATGGACGATAGTTGTTTCTCAAATGCTTTCTGGAAATCAGCAGAAATACCACCTGGACCAGGTGTTTTTCTTGAGTTTAGGGATTTAATTGCTAAAGAGATATCCTGCAGGTAAATAGAGTTTTCTAACATAAGTCTATCTGCTGTAGTAATTTGAGGTCATTTACACTATAAGAGGAATTTGTTAATAACAACTTATCGGACTCTCATGAACGTCAAAGTAAAATGATAAAAATGATTTGCGATCTACTCTAAATCAGGCCTGTTGTCTCTCAGAGAGCGAATACCATACGGCCCGTAAGGGCTCTGACCTCAGGGGGCACATTGTAATGGGCCCATGGGCCCATGGGCCCCTAGGTTTCCTTTCCCACCACCTTATTATGTTAGAAAGGAAACCAGCCTGTAATTCCGGCAGGCCCTAGTGAAGGCCTCAGAGAGCCCATCCACTAGTGGGAAGCCGGCAAGTAATCTCAAGGACGGGTCTTTCTGCCCTTGAAGATTATGTTCACAGTTTCCGACCTGGTTCCCATGCCGGTCAGTCCAACATGGATAACATGTAACGTGTGTTTGGGGGTCCTTCGCAGGTCAGACTTTGGTGCACAGCCTCCTGTTGGAGGTTGAGGGGGCACCTATATTGCCCCGCTGTTGAACCCTGCACCTCGTGCCTACCACAGGTACAGGAATGAGCAGCATCTCTTATTTCACTATGGGAGCATGCATTACAGCTGGTTTTATGCTCCCATAGTGAAATATGGGAAAGCGACCAAACAGAGTTTGGTCAAATCCTAATGCGGCACCGAATGGGTGTCGGGTGGCCCCAGGACTGAGTTGGTGTCTGGCCGAATTAAGTCTGCCCGACATCATAATGAGCCCCTAAAGATGTAAACTTTCAATTAAAGGTTTTATTTGACTTAAAAGAGGAGTAATTTTGCTGATTGCTGATGCATTATCTCCGATTTGTATCGTATTATCAGCCTCTTTCATGGAGAGAGTAGAATCTGTGTAATATCACAACATATCAGTATTGTTATTGAATTGCTTGTATTTGCTCAAGATTGCAGTGCCGCCATACTTCTTGTGTTTCAATAACTTTGGATTTCAAAGGAGGTATTCAGGCTACTTGTTTTCTTTTATTTGAATAGAATGCTGCTGATTTTGGCCAAAATTTGTATAAAAAAACACATTAACCCCTCCCCTGCTGGTGACGGAACCGCTCTGTAATCAGCCACGGTCGCACTGTGCTGATGACGGAGCGGTTCCGTCACGGCCCGCTCGGCATGCCTACGCGGCACGGATTCCTCGCCTGTGCTGAGCGTTCCATTGAGCGGGCGGGGCCGTGATAGAACCGCTCCGTCATGAGCACAGCGCGACTGCGGCTGGTGACGGAGCGGTTCCGTCACCAGCATGGGCATGCTGCGCGGCCGCCCTGCCGCCTTAGCGCTGCGGCGGAATAGCCGCCGCAGTAAAGGGGTTATTGTTGGGAAATGTTGCTTGAGCCAGTAAGAATAATAATATAAAAGTATTAGCAATAATGTTGTTCCAATAAAGATCACAAGCAGGTATATATCATCAAAAAGAAAGCTGTGAAGTCAATCAGAATACCAAAAAAGCATGTTAATAAATGAATCAGTCAATAATATTCTTTGCATACTGAAGTCAACATATTGCAGCAACAATACCTTTAAGAGGGACAATGCATTAAAGAAGAACTGTAACAGACAAGGACCTTAAAGACAATCTTTCACCAATCCCACATCTTAGAAACTGCAATTATCCTTGACACCTGAAAATACCTCAGGAAAGATCGCTCAGCAGAAGATTGAATGTGGTTTCACTGAACTTCCAGAAAGCTGCCGAAAAATGCCCCAAGCCTTCACAAAAAGCAATCAAAGATTGCAAGTAATGCGGAGAACGATACCACAGAAGCCATCTTGGTTCCTTGGCTCCTGCTTTGCACTTGAGCAGTTATGATGAAGAAGACTCAGCAGTATGTTCATAGTGAGATTTGCAGAACTAGATCTATCGCAGAGCATCTGTATACATAATATTACACTTTATAGAATGACAGCTGCACCCTGCATGCCTTAACACACAGGAAATGACAACAAGTCCCCCCTAGGCAAGCATGCCTTCACAACAAATGGTATTTCGTTGTAAAGGCAAAAATACTAAATGCATATTTGTTGTAAAAGTTTTAAAGGGAAGTATTAAGTGTTTATATATCTCTTCATTCTAGTCTGGCTAGCAGCATCATTCGACAATGTTTCTTCAGTGACTACAAATTGCCTTTCAGAACTAAACGTTTTATGCTAATTCCATCCCTCCTAAGAATGGTATAACATTTAGGAATGAAGATACAGCCCAGCAGTCCAGCGCTAGAAGCCAAGATGGCAAAGATCTCCACGGCCACCATATTCCGGCCCTTAGTACTCAGGTAGGCAGGAATGAAGGAGACCCAGACGCTGCAGAACACCAGCATGCTGAATGTGATGAGCTTGGCCTCGTTGAATCGGTCAGGGAGGTTCCTGGCAAGAAAAGCCACCATGAAGCTGGCAAAGGCCAAGAGGGCCATGTATCCAATCACACTGTAGAAGGCAGTGACAGAGCCCTGGTCACACTGCAGGATTATCTTCCCAGTCTCAGAATGTGTGTCAATGCCAGGGTGAGGTGGAGAGGTGAGCAGCCAAGACAGACAGATTGTCACTTCTCCTAGTGTGGACAAGAGGACAATAGAGCCTGACACCCGTGATCCCAGCCATCTGCTTAATCTGCTCCCTGGCCGGGTGGCATTAAAGGCAATGACAACAGTGATGGTTTTTGCTAAAACGCAAGACACAGCAACAGTAAAAATAATCCCAAATGCAGCTTGTTGGATCTGGCAGGTCCATGTTGTGGGGCGTCCTATAAATAAGAGGGAGCAGAGAAAGGCCAGCATTAGGGCGGCGAGGAGTGTGTAGCTGAGATTCTGGTTATTGGCCTTGACTATTGGTGTGTCTCTGTGTCTAATAAAAATTCCCAGCACTGCAGCTGTGGCTATAGAGAAGGATACAGCTGAGAAGACCAAAGTCTCACCAATGAAATCACTGTATGAGAGGAAAGCAATGGTTTTGGGGATGCAGCCGTCCTTCCTGTCATTGGGCCACTTGTCCTCAGGGCACTTCTGGCAGTTTTCCATATCTAAAATGATGCAGATATTTTATAAGTAAAAATAGAAGCCATAAATGTTCCATCAATACTAAATGTAGCAGTATGTTTACAAAATTGTTAATGACATGTTGATATTTAATGAATAATTATATTGAAGGGGTTGTTCTTGTTGTGATTTATTTACATAATATTATGCTTTTGTGATTCCTCATGACTTTTGGGACCTAAATTCATATACTGAGTGCCATAAATCCATTGGCCCTCTCTGTTTCTTTTTATTTAAACAGTAATATATTCATAGATGATAAACAAATCTTGAGCACTCTAATTCTATTCCAAGTCTAGTCAGATATATTGCCAATAAGGAGTTAACAACCATGAGGCAAAGGTCAGATGATTTATGATTCGGCTGTCCTTTTTTAGGTTTAAACCTATAATAACTGATAAAACCCCACTGAAAGAGAAATTGCACCACTAAAACATATAAACACTGAAAGATACCTGCACAACCAGAAACTAAATGCCATTCAAAGAAAGGAAAAATGGAGTGAACAAGTTATTTTTTTCCTTTCTGAAGGGGCCAATAGAATGTAACATTGTTATACAAGCTAGCAGTAAGAAAATGTGGAGTAACATTATTCTGCTTGAGTTGTGTTGCTTATATATGGCACTAAAATATTGTTTCTTCTTCCTTTTGTTTTTTTCAGGTCTGTGGTCTTTGGTCCAAAGATGCAGAGTTTAGAAGCATGTTTTAGGTCTTGTTTAATTATTTGATAAACTGTAGAGAATCGGGAAATATCAAAATCATATTTGATTCTGACACTGATAGGTAAAATATCTGGTTTCCTAAGAATCTTTCCTAATGTGTCATCATATTTACCCACATAGAATGGGTAAAAACCCTTAACACATCAGCCCCCAGTTTCTAGTGAGTCGTATTGATAGTAGGTGAATTGCCAACACCTCAGGCTTTAAACATTCAATGCAAGGTATAGTGACAAGTATATGTGAAAAGAGCGCTGTCACCAAACATCTGGAATAGTGGTTAAAACATGACACCAGGCTTTTGGAAAACATGGAATGCAGTGTCACTTGGAATGCTCTGTAAGAAAGTTTCTTTCCAAGTTCAACCCAGATTGGATTGATATTGTTTGTATTTGCAGTGATTCAGATACGTATATGAAAAAGTTGTGTGATGACCTGTCAATATTGATACCTGAGCTGAAGTGCTTCCCTGTAAGAGATCCTTGCCACTTGTTAGATGGTACGCTGAAAGCATCTTTACAATGTTCAGAGTTAATGAGGAATTCTATTGACTTTTGAGTCCATTCTGGTGCACAGTTTTCTTATGCACAGAAACAGAAACGCAAATATTTATCATGTTTTGCTTTTGTGGCTTCAAAGTAAGAGTCATCACAACTGCGTCCCTAAGCTGATGGTTCTCAGTCCAAGGGGCTATGGATGCTATATTATCCATGTGGCAATAGTTTACAGAATTTTTGCAGAGTGATGATGCCAAAGGCAAACAATCTGAGAATCTTTGGTCACCTATTGATAGTGATGTGAAAAAAGTACACTCTACTGCATTTTTAGATTTTTACAGGAGTTCATAACTGCTGTAGCAGACATAATAAACCAATAGAGTCTGAAAACACCCTTGTCTGCCAAGTGTTCAGCATAATTGGTGTAGATGTGAAACATCTCCTCGAGAGTAGGCTGGGCGACACCTTTAGTGACTATGGCACTGTAACATGTTCTATGTTAGCGTGCCTGCCACTTGGTAAGCAAAGCAATGATAAAGAGCAGTTCAGGAACTTTTATTTTACACTCTATGAGAAATGGCTTGCATTGATGCATTGAACTGTCCTTTCACCACCAATGGCATTTGAGGTCAATGAATCCTCACTGTGGTATTCTGTTCTAAGTCCCGTCCGTTAAGGGGAATTTCCTCAGTAGTTTCAAAAGTGCTGCTTCATTTATGACCGCTTCAATAACTCTAAGGGCATAAGTGCCCAGATCAGAGCAAATGCTGCAGAACCTGCCCTGAGGATGGCAATCTTCAAGTGAACCAGTATTGGCATTAAAAGCTATCTCAGTGGCCGGAGTTAACACATTTTGTACTAGTTGTTTTGGTGTTGCTCATTTCAAGTGCCAATGTTGAGAGGGCCTTTTCACAGACGTTTACATGGGAAGGAAAGAGCGAACGCACATGACCAAAGAGTCACTGAACCAGTTTGTGATGGTCACCATGCCCCTGTGGAATCGGTGGTGGTGGGGTTTCTGAAGAGGCAGAGGATACGTTGAGTGTCGTATGCACTTGAGAGTGTGTTGAGCCTGTGGGATCTGACAATGTTGTCCAAGGATGTCATGTAGGTTTTGAAGAAGGTGGGGCCCAGAGATGAATCTGTTGTTCCCTTTCATTGGCCACTAATACTATTCTTGCCTTCGAAAGCTTTGCCTTTGTGCCAAACTCAGCGTTCTAACGGGATAGTATGTGAAAGGGAAACCTTCAGGCGTGTATTTAGACCTCATTATGCGGCTGACTATGGAGGACTTATAGTTTAGTGCTAATTCCAGAAACATTCGACAAATCTCAAAATTACAGAAAAGCAACCCTGACTAGCTTTACTCTAATGATATTTTCTTAGGACTTCTCTGTGAGTTCTTTTTTTGCATTATCTCTCGCCGAAAGAGGCAGAAGTTTCAATGAACAGATTTCCATTACAACAAAAACTTACTTTATAGTTGTTTCCACTTGTGTTACTTGAGTTTTTTTAGTGCTACGGATATAATATATTGCATGCATAATAAAATACTAAAAATGAGCACCATGTATCATGCATCAAATAATAACAAGCAGTGGCATAGCCAATAGGTCTCGCCTTTGGGACCTTATATGTTTTTAGCTATGCAACCGTTGATGTTGTTGCATCAAGGATATTGTGCTGTATAACTAAATTCTTATAAGGTCCCAGAAGCAAGACCTATTGGCTATGCCAATGCTTGTTTGTATTGCAATGGGTGCTGCAGCACGCAGCACCCTCCGCAATGCAGAATATGGACAGTGAGACTGCCTTGGAGGCGGTCGCATTGTAATTTGGTTGATGAGACTGCTGACAGCATGTCGGGTAGTCCCGTTGTCCGATAGGGTGACAGGAAGACTTAAGTCCGCCCACCATCCTAATCAGGCCAATAGTTTTTTATTCCTGTCGATCAAATCTGTCATCTAAATAGACTCCTAAATATTTATAGCTTGTAACTGCTTCTAGTATCTTACCATCCAAGCAGTTTTTATGTTTACGGTCGGGTCGATTTTGGATCAGTTGGTTTTGGACCTAGTTGTATTGATTTCCAGTTTGTTGATTGTGACATAATCCTGCAATTCTGTTGGCGCCTTCTGGAGGCCTACTTGTGTTAGGCTCATTAATACCACATCATTAGCATATGAAAGATGTGACAGGGATTATTTGACCAGTTGGGTGGCTGAGAGTTGATGCGGTTGAGCCTTTGTACAAGATCAGACATAAACAAGTTAAATTTGGGGGCCAGTACGAATCCTTGCTTAAACCTCATATTTGCTCAAACCTTCACTTTATTACTCTCCTTCACACACAGCTGATATATTTCAACCCGTTCAGGGATCTTCACAAAGGGTGACTTCGCCAAGCTGCAGTGGTGAGTCTCTACACTTGTTATGCTCTGCTGTTTGCCGCACCTATTCCTTCTTCCTTAAAGGATGAGGCAAGACTTTCCCTGGCATACTTTCTCCTTTATCTGTACTATCGGGAACTGTTCCCTCAAGTTTGCCTACCTAATTTTGATGTGTGGAATCTTTTGACTGTGAAGTTTATCCATACACCGAGTCTTGCTTCTCTGATTAACACAACTTTTTAAAGTGCACACGTCATTTTTCAAATACTTTAGTCTCTGTTTTGGAAGTTTAATCTAATTTTTTTATCTGCACAACTTTGTGTGCTGGTTCGTATAGCCCTTTCTTTGTTTCCACATTATAGCCCAGTATTTCTGCTGTGGTTTTGAAACTTAAGGTGTTTCCTGCTAATATTTCTGCTCTGATTTGCACAGCTTCATTCATGCAGTATTCATGTTCCTAACTAAAGTGTTTCCTGCTTATAGGTTTACCCTGATTCACACAGCCTCCTACATACAGTATTCCTGTTCCTCATTTTGTGAATTGCGATTGTCTTCTGGCAAATTGTATTTTCTTGAAACTTTTGGAATACCATGGCCACTCCTACACCCAACACTACTGTCAACGCACCAAAAGAGTTTCTGTGCATTACGGGTGATCCTCCACTTCCCTGGTTCCAATGGAAGAAGTACTTTATGAATTACTTAATAACCATTGACCATGCTAATAAGTTGTCGGGTGAAAGGAAAAAAGGTTTATTAATGCACAGTTTAGGACTGGGAAGTTCATGAATCTACAGTCAGATGAAAACATATATTGTTTATGGTGATGAAAATCTCTTTAATCAAGCCATTAGACATTTAGATGACTACTTCTCTCCTAAAGATTGTATTGGTGTAACCCGTTTTAATTTATTTCAAAGGAAACAGCTTAAGAATGAAACGATTGCTGATTTTGTTACAGCTCTTCAAAATCTTGCAAACAATTGCAGATTTGGTGTTATTCAAGAAGAGTGAATAAGAGACTAAGTTGTCATGCATGCTTTTGATCCTTCCCTACAAGACAGATTATGGGTTAATGGTGACATCCCTCTTAAAGATGTTCTTGCTATTGCTAGGAAAGCTGAATTGTCTGGTAGGTGTGCCAAAACCCTTAAAAAAGAGAACCTTGTTAATAAGCAACAGGAAACTGTTGCCAGGGTTCTCTCTAACAAAATTAAGGTAATCTCTTCCGGCAGATCATCTTTTAAAAGAGATGTATGTTCGATTCATAAAGAACTAAGATGCTTCCGGTGTGACAGTAACTACCATCTCACCAATGATAAGAAATGTCCAGCCATCTAACAAAAATGCACTCTATGTCTGAAGACTGATCATTTCAGCAGAGTTTGTCACACTAAAAAACCTAACAGAGACAAAGTCAAGTGCATTGTGGAGGGTCTTTTATCCACCCCAATGAAGTTAGTGATGATGAAGCCTGTATTGCTTCAAGTTCTATGGACAATGTTCTCCTCTATATCTCTCAAAAAATTATTCTAACAAACTTCTGTGTTTAATATTCATGGTAGGAGTTAATGTACACATTGCAGCTGATTCAGGTTCTCCTTTCACCATAGTTAATGAAGCTGTATGGTCCAACAAATTGGTTGAAAAATGTGGTCCTTAAATGTTTCAAACTGATATTGCTCCAGAAAGCTTCACTGGGGAATCTATTGATTTACTTGGTTTTAGGTGCCTTATCCTTAGGTTCAAGAACAAAAGTGTACTTTCCAAACTTTATATTCCTAAGAAGGGTCCTTCTGTTCTTGGGTAGAAAGATCAAAGGAAACGTAATAGTATTCTTGATTCAAATGGCATTGAACAATTTCTGGTCCTAGGTGAATGCTTAGGCAAGACTGTAATGATTTTCCTGGTATTTTCTCTGGTATGTTGGGCAGATTGGAAGGTTTTGAACACCAGATTTACCTCAAACCCAATGTTGCTTCCACAGTCCACATACTACGCAATATTCCTTTTTCTGTTAGGGATGAGGTGGAGAAGGAGTTGGGTAGGTTCGTCAAAGATGGTGCCATTGAACCTAATGAATCTTCCCAATGGATTTCGCCGGTGGTCATTGCTAGGAAGGCCCACAGAAAGCTTACGTTATGCATTTACTTGCAACATCTAAATGCTAACATTTTGATAGACCAGTTTCCTCTTCCAAATATTATTAAAATTCTTACCAAAACCAGAGGCATGGACATTTTCTCCATCATGGCTCTTTCCCAAGCCTACCGCCAAATTCCTCTTTCTACTGATTGTAAAAATCTCTCTGCCTTCATTTCACACATTGGTTGTTTTCAATACACCTGGATGCCGATTGGCTTAGCCTCTGCGGCCGCTGTTTTCCAGCGTTTAATGCCTAAGATTTTTGGTCATGTGGATAATGTTCTCATCTTCCAAGATGACTTTCTCATCATGGGCAGGAATAGTAATGATCACAAAAATAAACTTCTTCATTTAGTTTCCCCCTTAAACAAATTTGGACTAACTACAATTTTGAAGTGCAAGCTTGCTGCTACTGGTGTGAGTTATCTTGGTCATGAGATCAGCACTGTTAGCATTCATCCTATAGCTAAACTGGTTACTGCCATTACTGATGCCCCCAGTCCCAAAAATAAGGATGAAGCTAAATCCTTTTTGGGACTTGTTGGGTTCTTTTCTTAGTTTGTACAAAACCTTTCAAGCAGAACTTTTCATATTAGGCAACTACTTAAGTTCAAGTCCGATTTTGTGTGGTCTGCTTTGTGTCAAGAAGAATTTTCTGACATTAAAAATGCCATCTCCTCAGCTCCTGCTCTCCAAGGTTTTGACCCGTGTGAAAAAAATATAATCACCACTGATGCCAGGGGTACTTGTATCGGGGCTGTTCTTTCACAGGTTAATGGAAAGGGTTATGAATCCATTGTTGCATGTGCCTCTAGGTCCTTGTCTCATGCAGAGTGCAAAAACAATGGTTTTGAATGTAAGGCACTCGCTTGTGCTTGGCCTTTAGAGCATTTTCGCACCTTTGTTTTTGGCAATGAAGTTACCATTAAATGTGATTACAAACCTTTAGCTAAAATGTTGTCCAATGTTGGTATGGTCAACATTTCGGCCAGATTAGCACACATATCCATCCGTATATTAGATTTTCTCTACAAAGTGAAATATTTACCTGGTAATAAGAATTCTGTTGCTAATTTTCTTGCTTGTTTGTCTGTCCAGACGGTCGAGAACCAGGATGATCTCATGGATAGTGTTCAGGTTGCCATGGTTTTGGGGCTATAGTTTAGATTCTTTTCGTAATAGGAGGTGAATGAGTCTTTGACCAAAGACGAGCATTTAAAGAAAGTTTTGGAATTAGTGTGCAATGATTGGCATTGCAAAATGGATGTTAAAGATTTAAAAACTTTTTGGGAGGTCTGGGACGAGTTATCCTCTTTGAATGGTAACCTTATGAGATGTGATAACAGAACAGGTGGCGAACATGAAAGGGAGCTTGCCACTGGCTCATGTAGTTCACACATTGAGTCATCAGCGTGTTCACATGCATGTTGAAGTGAATTTGTTGGCTGATGAAGCCAAGTGCGAACTGCTGCCGTTGCCACAATCACTCGTTCTACCACATCATGACAGCAGTCAACACCTCACATAAAAGCTCTGCCTTGCCCACGTTTTTTCCACTTAAGTACTCCTACAAGTTAGATGCACAAGACATTCTGTATGCACAAATTCCAGGAGAGGGGGATAAAGTAATACCAAACATGGATCACAGATTAGGATTAATTCTAGCTGCACATGAGGATTTGCGTTCTGGGCACGCAGGGATTGTTGCAATGATTTCACTATTGATGCAGTGCTATTGGTGACCAGGCCTCTCAAAAAAGACCAAGAACTTTGTTCTCAAGTGTGACATCTGTCAGCAGATGAAAGGTTCCACCGTGGCACGTCCACCTCAAACACCACTACTTATATCAGGCAGACCTCTTGCTTGTGTCTATTTACATCACTGCGGTCCCTACAATATGACGAGGCTTACAAGTACATCTTTCTGGCAGTTGATCCATGCTCTAGATTCTTGTGGGTTTGGCCTCAACGCTCGACTGGCGCCTGAACTGTTATAAATGATTTGTGAGTCCTCATTGGACACATTACATTCAGTCTGCTGTCCTGTGTTAAGCTCTCTGGCTTACAAAGAAGCCAAGGGAAGATTGGGTGGGCTTGGGGTACTCCTCTCTGTATCATCCGAAGGGAAATTTGATTGTGGAGAAGAAGACCCATGACTTAAAGCAATTCTTCACAGCTAAGTTCTTAGGCTTGGGTGGGAGTTGGGTCAATCACCTATATGGGGTCCAGAGGGCACTAAACAACATGCCAGGAAATCCCTAGGGGGCGTACCCTATAAGAGGTCCTGTTTGGGATAAGAATATGGGTATCTCACCCTAATAGTGGCTGCACAGTGGCAGATGAAAAAGCATTTGACATCACTGAATAATATTGGGTGTTTTACAGGATCTCAATGACTACTGGGCATTACAAATGTTAAATGTCGTATACTTGTTAAGCACACAGCTGCCCCAGCAAAGGGGCGTCCCGACGTTGTATACCGCTGTTGTATACCGGAAGTACTTCTTCCACCCTTGCAGGCAAGAAAGAAAAGAGATCACTCTCGATAGATCAGATCAAACCCCACTGTTGCCACTTCTGAAGAGTAGGCCACTTGTTTAAATTTCTTTGAATTATTTCATCACCTCTAGTACTGTCTCTGATGAATGGGACATTGAGCATGTGCCTACTACGATGTCTGATTTAGAAACAATCGGCTGCATTTTCACAGGATGAATTGTATGATGAGATATCTAATTTTGATACCATGTTATGTTACCAACAATATGGTCACCATTTTTTGCACAAAGCAAGTATCCCACATAATGTTTTCACTTACCTTCAAAGGAACGTTGCCCAACACCAATAAAGGTTAGTCCTACAACGTTTGCACAGAAGTTTGCTTATTTTTCAGGGTTTAACACTTCAGTCCCGGCCTCCTATTACTATAGGCTTGCACCAACATCTGCAAAGAAGACATGCTCACTAACAATAAGCTGAAATACTCTGCTTCCTCTATTTCCCAACTGTCTTTACAAGTGTTCGACTTTTGGAGGGACACCACTACATTTAGTAGTAGTAACGTTAGGAATCCTAACATTACTACTACTAAATGCCTTTTGTGAATACCAAAAGTCGTAAAGTTAGGAATTTGTCTCAGTTTACTAGTGGTAAAGTTAGGAATCTGAAATTTCCTACTAGTAAATGCCTTTTGTGAATACCAAAAGTCGTAAAGTTAGGATTTTGTCTCAGATTACTTTTGGGCCTAAAATCTGTCTCGGGGAGTAAAGATTGACTGGTTGAAGGAATTGAAGACTTATTTAGAGCATGCCTCATTCCAAATCAGGTACTTCCCTGACCTAGACTGTGCAACTATCTTTCTGTCTTGGCTTAGCCAGGATTATGTATTTGAACAAACCTCTGGTTATCTCATCAACACACTTGAGGGACAGCAACGTTATATGATACACAGCCAGGTTACATTAGAGGCCTTGATGCATAATGGCTTTTACAATTCATCAGACCTCAATTGGAAGGGAAGGCTGGTCTAGCCTATCAACAAAAATAAGTGTCAGTCAAGATTAAGGGGTACCACAGAAGGGTTTAGTAACCATGACCCATGCGAAGTACAATCAGAACATTCGGGGTGGTGATATCCCACAGTTTTGGGAAGTTCTGCCTAGAGTGGCTAAAACCTTGACATTGCTCAGGTGAAACAACACTTGTCCCTTCTATCATACGACCTGGAACTCAAGGATTTTTTGGTTGGTTCCCATAACCCATGTCGTTAGCGCTTCGTGTATGCTATTTACAAGGAACTATGGAAAATCTCCCAACAGGATGCTGCTGAGAGATTGCATAAAAATAGATAGGGGATACCTAGAAAAAGCTTTGGCTGTAGTTCTTAATGGCATGACCACACTATCTTCCACAATGTATTCACTGGGCAACATTATGTCTTCTGCAATCGATAACATGGAATAATATTTGTCTATTTTACAATGTGGACAATCGCAAATGTGCTCTATTAAACTTCTAAGCCGGAGGCTACAATCCATAGGTTGTGGCCATGTGCCTTGTTGCTATAAATAGCACGTCTCTGTGTACAATTTAACTGAAAGACGGATGGTTATGGCATGCACCACTTCGCAAACTGAAAAATTGGACCAATTACGTTTCACTGTGGCTGAGTCACCTTCCACAAAATGGTTAATCCATGGGTATATTACATTGCCAGTGACGACTTTCCAATTTCAATACTGTCTCCAGTACCATCAGGTAGGCAGGTTTGAAGAGCTGGGTAAGGGGTTCATACCTGAGTACTGGGAATTACCGTGCGGATTCAGATGTAGTATTAGGGACACTGAAGTTTTTCTCAGCGGTTCAAACTGTGAACATATTTTTAGTGTATCTTTGGTTTGCAAAACATGTCAACCATTTTTACAAGCAGTGATGTTTGAAACTGCTTTTTTTGCACAGTTTTTAACAAGGATTGCGATAGATATCCTAATAAATATTTTTCTCTCTTGTAAATCCTTTATTATTTTTCACTAACACAATTGCACTGCACTTATCATTCATGTAAATATCACTTAGCAGGCTGCTCCATCGTTGCGTCACCAATTTGATGCGCATGCGGTGCAAGGGGCTTCTAAATCTGCGACCAAGTATTTTTAGGAACTTCAAGACAACAGTATTATTGTATTGGAATCTAGGACCCTAGTGTAATTTTCCCGATTCATGCCCATATATAGGTATAAATTACCCGATCATTATATAGGCATAGAAATCATTACCATATTTAGACTGAGCCTATGCAACCCAAATACGGCATGGCTACTTTCACTAAGTTCCGAGAATCCACAATGACTTCTTATAGAAACCCGCCTTCAGCAGCTAGTGACTTCCCCTTGCCTGAATACTAATTTATCTAGGAAATCATGGAGTTTTCAAGGAACTAAGTCTTTGATGACGTTATTATGTCCAATCATACGTCAAACTCGGCGCCTTCAAGGTATAAATATGCCTTTATTTGCCCACACAAACACACAGTGGTTTGGAGCAGATCAACTATCTACTTGCCCGACGCCCTGCTGCAGCAAGTGCCGAAGGAACCCAACCCTCGAGCTGACGCACTGAGAGACGCTGTCTTTTCTCCAGCCGAGAAGTCCAGCTCCAGTGTTTACAGGCTACCCTTGCGGGTTGCTGGAAAATTGAGTCCTGCGAGAGAGATACAAGACCTCCGTAATTCTAAAACCAAGGTTCGGAGCTGATTAGACCCTGAGATAATTCTTGGAATAGATTCTTGGCAAAGAATACTAAAACTTAAGCTACACCTCACTTACTTCTTCCCCCCGTACTAGACTTAGGTTAGATACACCGGGGTAGGCACATTTTAGAAGCACCCGTTGAGTACTTTTAGTCATTATTTATCACTGTATGTATTCTATGTTATTTTATATGGCTTAGAACCATACCATGCTTTTACAGTACTACTTTATAATACTTTTTGTATTATATGCCTTGTACTTTATAACCAGTATTATGATTGTAGCAGTACTTTTCTTATGCTTGAGAAAGAAGACTGTTCAATAAATACTTTTTTATTGAAAACGCCAGTCTCTCTATTTTTTCAGCACCTCTGGTGAAACGAAGCATGCACGATTGGCTGAGTAAAATAGCTATCGATTGTTTCCGCGACTCTAGAGATTGATTTCTTATTCTTGGGAAACACAGCTGTCAAGCTTATGCAGTTGTCAGAAACTAATCCCTTCTTGTGAATTCGAGAAAGTTTCTAGTGACCTCTGAGGTAGCTGGCATTCACAATTGAGTTTAATATATTCAATAGAGACCTAGTCGACCTCAGTCCTACGTCTAAACTGCAGGATATATTATTCCAATGCGCAGAGCCTATTGGGAATATAGGAACTACACTACATGGCACCCAACGCTTGGTAAGGCGATAATTTAATGCTAAATACTAGAGTAACTCAGTCGTGCTTTTCACACAGACCTGTTTTTCCCGTAAAATACTCCAATAGATGTCTGGAGTGGGTTAAAGGAAAATATCCGCTAAAACTGAGTAGGACGTAAAATCCTAGGTATTAGTTTTTAGTTTGTTCAACGTTGAAGGATACAGTGTTCCAAAATATTGTGCACCTAATCTTTGTTTCCTTGAAACTTGTTCTGCAAAAACTTCCAGTCGACAAAATGTTGGATAGTGAAGAGGAAAGACGTAGAGTTGCAACAGCAGCTCAAGCGGTTTTAGATGACAGAAATCTCCTACAAAAGGACCTGGATGCTATACTGATCCCGGTCAATGTAAGAAAAAGTATAACTTACAATCTCATAAACAATGGAGTATCATCGAGAGGTGGTAAAGTAATCTTTGTTATAGAGGCACATTAATATCGGCAGACAGTGGTATTCTATTCATGGATTCAGTTCCCTGAAGCAGATGCAGGAACACA
Organism: Lissotriton vulgaris; assembly: GCF_964263255.1. Lineage (NCBI taxonomy): Eukaryota > Metazoa > Chordata > Amphibia > Caudata > Salamandridae > Lissotriton > Lissotriton vulgaris. Next base: position 2,136,648,369 of record NC_141691.1, on the reverse strand, counting down.
CAAGTTTGACTACTACAAAGTGGAGGAACCTCCAGCGGAATTGGTTTCTTACGAGGACGTTGAAATTCCATTAACTTAACAAGACCATCAGCTCTGGTTTAAAGGCACCCTACAACATCAAAATCACATAACAAGGCTCGGTCCAGTCCCGTTTTCAGATTGAGAGACAAGAAAAATGTGTTACAAATCTTACAATAAGTAACATACTGTGCTGGTTTGGTGCCAGAAGATTGTGGCCCTGATATTGTTCAGAAATAATTTTGTATCCAAGATAGCTCTTACAAGATATGGCTCCATTGCAGTTAATCACACATAATCTACACCCACAAGAGGGATATGTTTATATATAATTTTTATGCCAAAATATTTATGTTAGATGATATTATCAGGCACACCCACTTCAACTCATACTAAATAATATTGACACAAGAGCTAGCACAATAACTACCTACTCAGTCCATTTGTTAAGAATTCTAACAGCTATATTTGTACATGCATGTGTTCCTTCTACTGTGTCAGTATTTTTGAGATGTTCTTCCAAGTGCTAAACAATTCATTCTTTGAAAAAATAGCAGCTGTGTACTGAGTACTTTGCACAATGGTGCTCAGGTCCGTACGAAGTAAAAAGTATTGTCTCACCAGTCTTGTTTGAAAACTCCCCTTCGGCACACGGCACACAGTTGAAACAGCAGGTGGGCCTCCCTTCTATTGGAGCCTTTCGGTACCCAGGGATGCAGCTCTCACTACAGATAGAGCGAGGAATCTGTAAGGAAAGAGGGAATAAAATAAGAGATGAAGATTGTCCGAAAGTCCGAGCTGAAGTCCCAGGAGCGGCTCTGACAAGAGACAGAGTGTGGAATCTGTGAATAAAAAGGGAACACATGAAGAGATTAGATGTCAAGTCCGAACTGAGGGCCCAATGACATCTTTCACTGTTAACAGATCAAGGAATCTGTGGGGAAAGAGTGAATAAAAGAGATTAGATGCAAAGTCTGAGCTGATGGTCCAGGGAGGCAGCACTCACTGTAGAGTGAGGAATCTTTGAAGAAAAAAGGAAAAGGGGACTGTGTTATATTTCATATAGGTACCCTCTTATAGGTCCAGGGAACATCGTACACATTCCCTACATCAGCTCCTGTTATTTCACATGAACAAGCCTTATAAGGACATAATTCCAAATAAGGTCAGAATGCCTTAGAAGGGCATCACGCCTTACAAGGTCTGCAGCCTTTTATGGACTAACCTTTCACCTAGTTCAATGACAAGGGTGGGTTCTGCCTGATTGATATTGCTAAGACGTCATCCTTCACACATATGAATAATTGATGAGTACACTCTCCAGAAGGTACACTTCACCTCTCCCATCGACGCACAAGGTTTAATCCCCAACGTCATCCTTATACTGAACAGTGGGTAACATATGCACATGGACTGTATAAATAAAGCACCTCTTGCTTTCAGTAGGCAGGAGGGAACCAAGACTTCATGGCTGACACACTTACCAGAGATGCTGCAGCTCCGGCATGCCATCGCTCCAGCTGACAGTGGTCTGACGATCCCTTGCGGGGTATACAGCTCAAGTCCAGGACGAAGTCGCACACTCTCACTATTCAGGTATGGGTATTTCGACTAAAGCCTCGCAAGATTATTGGCTCTTAGGATTTTAAGCTTAGACTCTATAGCACCTACTCAAATGCTAGGTTCACTTTGCTACATCTAGACAGGCATCTTAGGAGTACCCACTTTATTTCATAAAAGCATTCTATATTCATCTATGTGTTCATGACTATTGCAAAATGGTTCTATATCTCTGCTACTGTGTTACAGTTGCAGCAGAGCACTTCTTTTACATTATAAGAACAATGGTACAATAAATCCTTATTGTAAACACGCTCGACTGTTTCTTCTATGTATCTCTCTGAGCAAAACAAGCATGCACGAGTGGTATATTGTTTCCACAAGTCTGAGGGTATTATGTTCTAAGGTTGCCAAAAAGAAATCTCTCTGATAACATGAGATTCTAGTTGCACTGTGAGCTAAGTAATGCGAAAACATAGCCTGACATATTTGGTGGGGGGTACAGAGTCAGTTTGCCACCAAGCCCACAGTATATGTTATCTATACACAGCGTAGGCCCTGCATAAAAGGGTAATATTGGAACTACGCTGCATGGCATCCAACATGGTCTAATGTTGCCCATGGTATACACATGGCGCACTTACTCAACAGTAGAATCTGAGTAGCCCAGTCATGCTTACTCTCAGAGACTCTATTTACAAAATACTCAGAGACCCTACTTACAAAACCCAGTGATGTATGGAATAAGTGGAAATGGAAAAAAGAAAAAAAAACTCTGCCACACATGAATGAATGAGTACATGCTTGTATGGCGCATGGCTACACGGAGGCATCCCAGCGCTTTAGACCAAAACAAGTAATCACCAAAATAGAAAGGTCTTCAACCGTTTCCTGAAGGCAAGATGGTTAGATTCCAGCTGGAGACAGTCTGGGAGCTGATTCCAAAATTTGGCTGCATGAAATGAAAAACATCGGCCACCCATACGTGTCCGTTTGACCCTGGGGACTATCAGCAGGTTTTTGTGGTTAGATCTGAGAGATCGAGGGATCTGATGGTGAAGAAACATGGGGCGTAGAAGGGCCGGGCTGTTGTCAATGGTTGACTTATGGACCATACACATAGCCTCGAACCAGACCCTTTCCTGCACCGGCAGCCAGTGTAGAGCTTGCAGTGCTGCCTTAGCAGAGCTACATTCAGGAACATCCATAAGTATTCGGGCCGCACAGTTCTGAACAGACAGTAAGATTTTGATGTTACCTAGCGGTGCATCCAGATAGACTGCGTTCTCATAGTCCAAACGGGATAGAATGAGTGTTCGGACAAGGAGGCGTCTATCCTCGGGGGGAAGCAGGGCCAGGACCTTCCTTAGAGTTCTAAGCAGACCATAACATGTATCTGCAACCTTGCGTGCCTGTACTTGACAACCCAGACTAGGGTCCAACCATACACCCAGGCTCTTAATTTGGGTTTTCGGGTAGGTCGGGGGGCCCAGGCACTCAGGCCACCAAGGGTCTTGATTAATGGGGGCCTTGTACCCTAACATCATGATTTCGGTCTTTGACCCATTGAGCTTTAGGAAGGAGGAGTCCATCCATGCAAGAACCTTAGTAAGACTGGGGGATAGATTATTTATCCCTGTCTCTGCTACATCGGCGCATGAGAGGGAAACGACCAGCTGCGTATCATCGGCATAGGTGACCAACTGTACTCCCCAGGGGAGAACCATGTCAGCCAGAGGCCTCACGTAGATGTGAAACATTGTGGGGCTCAATGAAGATCCCTGGGGAACGCCATATTGCAGGGGAATCTGTTTAGAGGTTGCTTCATCCTCAAACACGGTGAAGGTTCGGTCAGCAAGAAAGGAATGGAGCCATTTAAGGGCAGTCCCTGTGACTCCTACTTCCCTCAAGCGCTGGATTATGAGCAGGTGGTTGACCATGTCGAAGGCTGCGCTAAGGTCCAGCAGGACCACTGCGGGGCAGCCTCCTGCATCAACAATTTTCCTAGCTTCCTCGACCACGGCAACCAAGGCAGTCTCTGTGTCCTGCCTACTTCTAAAACCCGTCTTGGTGGGCTGCAAGGCTTCGTTGGTCTCAATGAACGATGATAATACAGAATTCACATATTTCTCCTCGATTTTACCCAGCCCGGGCAGCAAGGATATAGGGCAATAATTTGACCAGTCTTCAGGGTCTAGACTGGCTTTTTTTAAAAGTGCCTTGACTCTAGCCTGCTTCCACAGTGGAGGAACCAAACCCGCTGCCAGTGAAGAGTTGATAACATCCCTGACTGGGAAAACAGTCTCAGAGGCCAGCTTAAGAACAGATAGGGGCGCAACATCTGTGGGGGAACCGGATTTAAGATTCCCAAGAAGTCTTTCCACTGTAGCTAAGTCAAGCAAGGGAAAGGACTCCAACATAGCAGGACAGACGTCCCATATATTGGCTGTTGGTTAATCAAGCTTGAAGGACAATTTCCCAAAATTATGCATAAAAACCTTTGCATAAAACCTTTTTCATAATTTTCTTGGACAGTAATTCTGTGTCTTAGACACAATGTCTGACGAGGAGAGATAATTAAACCAAGGACTGAATCAGTCTGGTGAGGAAGATACAAATGCAATACAATTTGCAGCCAAAGTAAGACAAACTTTAACAGTTAATCTACTCAAACATGGGTTACCACCCACAGGAGGTGTAGTAATATTCGTGATTGAGGCACACGAAGATTTCAGAATAGAGGTATTCTACTCATGGGTTATATTTCAAGCAGTAGATGCTGTAACAAAAACCTTTCATTACTACATGCATGATGAAGTTCTAGCGGTCTACAATCGGTTTCAGGAGATTGAGATTCCGCTTACATACCGGGAACATATTTTCTGGTTTAATTGCGCCCTCTCACACATAAGAACAAGAGCTAGGCTTGGTCCTTTAGGAATACCAGGAGCAACATGGCCGATATTAGTGACCTATACACCACACCCAAACATTGGCACAATGCCAGGTGATAAGATTTGATAAAACTCTACAGGGACATAACACACTTTGTCTTAAGGACACTTGCGGTCCAACCAAATGTAATTAGACCAAATAGAATGACTACATCACGGTGCAAACACCAGACCCAGGGTGAGCGTCCCACATAGGTTACATGAGGTAACACTCCGGCTAGAGGGGGACAAGCCCAGGAAAGTAAAAGCTCTTTTATGGAAGAACTCATCATCTGGTTATGACATCCTGTTAGCAAGATAGGCCGCCTGCATTCGTAATGGAGTGCCCCAGGGGAGAAATTTTATTTTCCCTGCATTTTCCAACTATGTTGCTGTTCATTTAAAACATGCTTATGCGCCGGAGTTGGCAGTAGCCCTAGCTCCAGCACTGTACAAAAATCACGCTGGGTGGGATGAAAACTCAACCTAGAACGTGTTCCCGTTAAAAGTTTCACCTAATGCTCAAAAGCAATATCCAAAAATAGAAAAAAGCTAAAAAAAAGGTCAGGAAGATTTTAGAACAACTTGAATACCAAGGGGTCATTGAAAAATGAAACCTGTAGCAGTCCTTGCAGTACATGGAACAAGAATTGTGCTGTTACCGCCTCTTGCCGGAAAAAAAGGAGAAAACATTTGTCTCAATTGACTAAATCAGACCACACTATGTGGCCAATACTAAACAGTGGGCCTAGTGGACTCCACTGTAGCAGACACCCTCCTCTAGCTACAATACAAGAGGTTCAAACAGAAAGACTCATCACGTTTGAAGAGCCAACTGTAAGGAATGAAGGACTGACAACAATGCTATGGAACTTGTTCCACTTGAACCAGATATTCAAATTCAAAATAAAAATCTGAATAATTCACAAGTTGCAATTTGACCTAATGCAGACGTCTACATCCAATTGCTTCGCCGAGGGGAGTCAACCATTTCAACTAATCCCGATGCAATTCCAACAATTGATCCAACTGCTTCTGGCTATTTCATTAACTTTGATACGTTTTCACTAGATCCAAGCGAGCCTGAAACGACGCTAGCAAAAACACCTTTTAACCAAGAATTAAAGAACGTTCTTCTCTTTCTTCAAAGGACATACCTGGTATCACCGTGGATTTAACTTTCTGTGATAATGTTTTTTCTTCTCTGGCTTGGTTTAGTATTGACTTTTAGTATGCTTATTAATCGACTCTATCTTCAACAAGATTCCACATCCCAAAAGGTCAACATCCTCCTGAAGCCACGCACATCATCACATTGTGAACAAAGAGACTTGTCATCAGTGAACATCACAGCTGTTCCTATACCTGATGGTATCGTATGGGATAAGGTTGATTTTAACATATTTGGACCAACCAAACTTTTCAAAATTAATCATGTATTTAAAATCTCATTAAGTGATTTCATTACCTCAAGTTAAGCATGGGCGAATTTTGCGAATCTCGCGTTCGCGAATTTTGCGGATTTGCGAACTCGCAATCCGCAAAATCCGTGAATTCTCGCGAATTTGCGGATTTTTTTTTTGTGTTTGCGCGGGTTTCTGCCAGTTCGCGAGGGTTTTGTACAATGTCGCAAATTGCGAACTTACCTGTCGGGTTGCAAGTTTCGCGAACTTGTTGTTTCTACGTGTCCAGCCTGTTTGGGACACTCTTCTTCATCACTGCCACTCTCTGTCACCACTGCCACTCTCTGACTACTCATGCCACCCTCTGGCCCACCCATGCCACCCTCTGTTTCATCACAGCACCCTCTGGTTGTCCAGTCAGTGTACATTATTATGGCAACGCAAGCACACCTTCCCTGCCTCAAGTGACCTGAATTAATTTGGGGCTGATTAATGTGTCACAGAATATTTTTTTAGCTGGCACCTGCTTCCTTAGTGCTTCCTGATTAGTGATCTTTTGCACTTGCTAAGTGCTTTCATTGTTGCAAAATTAGTTACAACACCTGCCCTGCCCCAACTGACAATAATGAATTAGGGGCTGATTAATGGATTTGAACTTCCAGCCTGGCTCCTGCTTGTCTCCCTTAGCTGTAATTCAGGACCTTTCTGGCATATGTGTAACTATTCTGAGGTTCAGAGCAGGGTCACATAATAGTTGCAACTGGCAACTGAACTCTGGAGGGGCCCCTCAGGAAGCACTACAGGAAATGGCTACTAATGATGAGCCTGAACTTTTGAACCTGGTAAGTAGTTTCAGTTTTGCTAAGATCGTATTTCTGCAATTTTGCACTTATTCGCGGGGCGCGAACTCACGCGAACAGTGCGAACAGTGCAAGAAAAATCCGCTGCTCGCGGATTTGCGGATTTTGCGGGAGATTCGCAAGTCTCGCGGATTGCGAATTTACCGAAAATCCGCAAAATCCGCGAGCGAAACGGATTTTCTGCCCATGCTTACCTCAAGTACATTTGTGTTCCATCGGTGGGAACTCTGCCCAACACCACCAAAAGTTTGCATTTTTTCCAGGGTTTAACACAACAGATCCAGCCTCATTGTATCAGAAGGTTGAGCCAACATCAGCGCTGAAAATGATGTTGACCAACACTAAACAGATTTACTCTGCTTCCTTTTTGGCACAATTGTCTGAACAGGGTTTCAACTTCTGGCATGACAACATTGACATGAAATCGATTTGGGGGTCAAGGGACTGGCAAGTCCAGGCGACAGAGGCACTATTTCGAGCATGCCTCATTCTACAGCAGATGATCTTTTTGAATTATACTGTGCAACAGACATCCGGTCTTGGAATAGCCACAATGAAGGAGATAAACACGCCAAGGTTTCCAACACCAACACATGGTTGGCAGAATTCTTCTACAAAGTAAGGGGTAACAGTTAATGACATGCTAAAGTACAATAGAACAGAGCCCAATTGAAAGGAGTGGGCGGTTTGGCCCTTAGACATAAACACATGTCATAAACATTTCCTGCACATCACCGAGGTACTTAGTTTACATAGGCCAGACCCACGATATGTATAGAGAGAACATCCAGGGGTAGTGACATTCTATAGTGTTGGGCAGTTGTACCTAGAATGGCTAGAAACCTCAACACTTGCAGAAGTGAAACAACACTTATCTTTACTCACACAAGACATGGATCTTAGGGACTTTTTACTAGGACCCAAGACACAACGTCAAAAACATTTCATATATGCAGGTGTTTATGCTGGCTATAATGAAATTGTATTGTATGAGCATTTTTAAAGGGGGCTGTCAAACTACTGATTCAAGGGGCTGTGCCTTAAACTGAGGAGGTTATGCACTGGGAAAGAGCCAAGTCTTGATTTTTTACCGAACAGCATTAGATCCTGTATCTGTCTCCATTCAGGGGGAAGGCTGTTCCAGAGGCGGGCCGCTGCCACTCCAAACGCTCCCCCCCATAGTTACCCTCTTTATTTTGGGAATGATCACCAGATTAGCTGATGAGGAGCGGAGGGTACGAATAGGGGTGTACCATCTGAACATCTTCTGTATAGGTTTGGGGCCCAGTCTGTGTAGGGCCTTGAGCACTGAACAAAGGGACTTAAACTGTACCCTTTGAGCCACTGGGAGCCAGTGCAAATCTGCCATAGCCTGAATGGAAGATGACCGGCTTGGTCTCTTAAGGGCAAGTTTTGCTGCGGCAGCCTGGATTCTCCGGAGTCTCTTCAGCAGATATTTTTGGGGACTCCAGTAGCAGAGCATTACAGTAGTTCAGGTGACTCATGATGACAATCCTGACCACTGATGTTCGAATGGGTAGTACTTGCACCTTTAGAGACAATGGGGTTACCCAGTAATGTACAGCACCTGGGCAATATATGATAAACGAGCAATGGTTCTGCTACCAATCCTCTCACAGAAAGTATTACTGATCAACTAAAATAACCTTTGGTCATGGGCTATTCATTCAAAAAATGAAAAAAAGAATTTACTCCAAATGATTGGTTGTCAATCCCATAGAAAGAGAGTTCTCCCAAATATGTCAAATAGTAAAAACATATTTATATTGATACTGTAGTGTATAGACACATATACGAAAATACATTATACATGTAAAAAGTGATCACATATATAAATTACAACACATTACAAACATTTATAGCGTGATAAAGATTGTGACATAAATATACAAACAAATCACATCACATTACAATATATATAAATAATACAATTTACATATACAAATAACAACTTTGTGTCACGTCCAAATCCTAATTGTGAGTCATGCATCGGAATATCAGAGTTGAATTACTCGGTCTCTTGTTCAACACTGACTAGGACATTTAATCTATCAAGCATAATGCAGTCAAAAAGTGATAGTTTAGTGTTTCCTAAATTAGAGAAGTGTTGTAGAGCAGCCCCTAGGTGTATAGATGGAGAAGGTTGGAATACTGTCCCTCACTCAGATTTTACATACACGGATCAATGACTGTAAAACCTATGGTTTAGCATGTATGTATGTCTATGGTGTTTTTCTAATACAAACCTAGCAGGATGACAGGAATTAAGACAATCATAAAGTCACTGATGGGCAGGAAGCAAGTTGATGGATGGTTAATGCATTGTGATGTAGTATTCTTTAAAGAGGGATGTATTAACCCTTTCTAGCAGCGTTGGGACGGTACTTAAGAATATGGGATATTGTTCCAGATGTTGTGTGCATATACACAACATGACTGCTTCCATATTTTGTTATTTTTAATCTTCTTAATCTGCATGCTCAAAAAAACATTTCGTTGGATCCCCACCGAAACTAGGAAAACGGTCACCCACGCTCTGGTCACGAGCCGACTGGACTACGGAAACACCCTCTACGCCGGGACTACCGCTAAAATCCAGAAAAAACTCCAACGAATCCAAAACGCCTCAGCCGGACTCATATTAGACATCCCGCGTAAAGAACATATCTCTGGTCACCTGAAAAACCTCCACTGGCTTCCAGTCAATAAGAGGATCACTTTCCGGCTCCTAACCCACGCACACAAAGCACTCTACGAAATCGGACCAGAATGCCTCAACACACGAATGTCCTTCTACACCCCCTCCCGCCAGCTTCGATCCTCCAACCAAGCCCTTGCCACTGTACCTCGCATCAACAAGACCACCATGGGAGGTAGATCCTTCTCCTACCTGGCAGCTAAAACCTGGAACTCACTTCCCACTTACCTTCGCCTTACCCAGAACCACCTAACATTCAGAAAGCAACTTAAAACGTGGATATTTGACAAGTAATTCCCCACCCCTCCTTAAGTGCCTTGAAACCCTCTGGGTAGGTAGTGCGCTATATAAATTCTCTGACTTGACTTGACTTGATGTAATTGTATGCTGGCTGTGAGTGTGTCAAGATTGACCAGAGATTGTGAGCTTCAAGATAAGCAGGGGTGCTGGTTGTGAAGGCAAATTATTCCGCTTTTTTGTCTGAAGATTGTACAAAGAGACAAGGGGAGGCAGTGGAGTTCATCGAGAATGGGGCTGATCATATTTCTTCATATTTCTGCATGTCCTGTATGAGCTGTGCTGGGAGGTGTAGGACGTTCTTAAGGGGTGCCCGTGTGGAGTCTGAGAGGTCTCAAGCATGGTGTTGGCATGCTCCAGATGTGTACAAGGACTTGAAAAGCAGTTTTAAAGTCACTGCAATTTCTTTAAAAAAGAGAGCTGGTACCAAAACATGTTTTCTTGGAATGTGTTCCTTGAGCGAGAAGTTGGTGTCTAGGGAGCATCTAAGTTACTTGCCATTCGGTAAAAATTGGGGCTTGAAGTCATCACGGTTTATGTCCATGTTCATGTCATGGAGCCAAGAACTGCTTCATGTGTGTAATCCTTTGCAGATAACATAATTTCTGTCAGGGATGGGTTGATCTACTGGTAGGGGCTGGACATTCATGTCTTGATGATGTGAAGCCATTTTTTGAGATGTTGTATGTCTAAAGAAGTGGAAACATTCATGTAGATTTGGTCCGCAATCGTCTCTTGTAAAACCTCTGAACCACATTTATGGTGATCACTTTCAATAGCATGCCTTTGAGGGGTGCGGAGTCAAAATATCAAATTTTAAATATCGACCGACAGTAACATCGAGTTTTTAATATCAGAGGGACAGAATATCAAAGTCAAGAATATCGTTGACAAGAATATCTACACTAAGGTAAGTAATAATGATTTTTTTTAATATCATAGTAAGTAATATCGAAGTACATAATATTGTTAGCAAAAATATATTTGTATATAATATCAAGTTTTTTTAGTGTTATGTATTTTACTAGTTTAAGATGTATTTTATATGTATGTTTAACATTTTTTCATTATTTTTAAATATATGAATTAAATGTTTGGAAAATAGTAATTTATTTAACGGAAATGTTGTGCTTTAGTATCAGAGTGGGTTGTGGGTTTATAGGGGAATAGGGTGGGAATTAATTTATGTATAATTAATTCATTAATATGTTTTTATTTATTGTTAATTAATTGTTAATCAATTTATATTAATTGGTTAATTGGTTAATTTATAAGTGTATTAATGTTGATAAATGTACTAATAATATACATTTCTATTTATTGTTATTCATAATTAATGTATTGTAAATTAATTATTAAATAATAATTAATATTAATTTATTGATTAATTGCTTACTAAATGAAATATGCTATTTTTAACGTGTAGCGGGTTGTGGCTGTATAGAGGAAAAGGGTGGGAAGTAATTAATTAGTTAATATGTGTTTATTTATTGTTATTGATTATTAATTTATTGTTAATTTATTATTAATTTGTAATCAATGTTTATTAATTGGTTAATTAAAAATTATGTTAATGATAATTACTATTATTTATTGTTATTTATTGTAATTGTTAATTAATTTATTGTTAATTATTATTTGGTAAATAATTTGTATTAATTAAATTAATTGTGTTATTTTTTATGTGTAGCTTGTTGTGTGTTTATAGGGGATTAGGATGGGAAGCATTTAAATGTTATTTAAGCAAATCCTAAGTCAATTGAATAGGTATTTACAAATAATAATTTAGTTAATTATTCATATGTTCTTTATTTAAAAAAAAAATATAATGTATAATTATAATAATTTAACCCTTACGTGATCCTACATTTTCCAAACTGCTGCATTCACTGGAGTTGGAATGGTAATTTTAATTCCTACGCTATCCAACACTTTCCCTACTGTTGCACTCACTGGAGTAGGAAATGTCATCAGTCATGTTCATGGAACGTGAACGGCCTGGCAAGCAAATTGCCGGATGAGGACTTTAACAACTATATCAGGGCCTTTGACATTGTTGGCTCTTCAAGAGACCTGGATGAGTGAACCCCCACATCTGCAAGGATTTCTATGCTTCCATATAAGTGCATTAGCTGTGGCAAAATACGGCCATCTTCCGGGGGATTTGGCCATATATGTTGCATGCCGACTCAATCTTATTGTCCGTGATCTAGGTTCTACCTCAACTGCAGCTCTTGCTGTAAACGTATACTTGTCAGGCTCAATGCGAGCAATTGATCTCAACATCACAATAATTAACGTTTATATCCAACCAAAGTGAAAAGGCAAATTATTAAAAGAAATGTGTAAGTTGGTAGAAACTCACATTACTGACGGACCATCAACGGAGCTCATTTTAACAGGAGACCTAAACCTAAACTTAATGGGGTCCTCCGCGGACGCCGAAATGTCTATACAAAATACAATTTGGAATATTCCAATGCAAGAGGAGCCACTCTTAAGCAAGCAAACAAAGTGGGACAGTCGGCCTTGGCGGAATTGGAACACTTGAACTTAAGAGCATTAAATGGTAGATCAAGAGGTAATAATCCCCCAGTAGCAACATATTGTGCATCCAAAATAAACACTAGACTAGACTACACTTTTGTCTCGCTTGAGTTGTTCCATCAAATTACCCTATTTCGTTTGGGGACAAAGGTGAGAGCGATCACCGGCCACAAGAAATCGACCTTAGAACAACAGTTGACATGTTTGAGCACTGCCGGACCATTCATGGAGCAGATTATACTATCAATCTCAAGAGAATTAAATTTGGGAATGTCACACACTGTAAAATGGTGGGAATTGGTAAAGATCACTTTGAATTGAGAACTGGATCAGACGAGGTTAAAAAGTGCGAAAGCTTCACAGACACCATGGCAGCCTATACAACAAATACTAAGCCAAAAATCCAACAAAGATTCGGCGGTGAAAACTCAATCTCGCAATTAGCACTGAAAGAAATCAAGTGCACTAAGAGAGTTATCTATCGCACATTGAGACAGCTAACCGTAACCCTCAAGATATAATACAACTAAATCTATTGTGAGAGCAAAAGGCTCTGCTGAAAAAACAAAAAAAAGATGCAAAAAGGGACAAATAAAATGCTTTGTGGGCAAAACTACATGCAGACATTAAATATAACAACAGCGCAAGTTTTTGGAGAACCATAAATACATTTGTTCACCCTAACAACGAGGGAATTACCTCTAATATTTCGGAGGCAGTCTGGACAACATATCTCGGGCCTCATTTCTATGAAACCACGGAGTCTAGATTAAAGGGGGAATCTTTTCAGGCGCTTCCGAAGGTCCTAACATAAGCGCTTCAACTGCAGGAATAAATCAGTTCACACAACATAAAGCCAAAAATGACATCTTAATTGTTGACTCACCAATTAATCGAGTCAAGATCATAAAAAGGCAAATAGGCAAGGGAAGGAGGGAAGGGGCTCCCGGTCCAAATGGCATACCACCTGTGCTTTATAAGCAAGAGTAAACATTCTGGGCTGAAGCTTTAGAACTATTGTTCTGGGAAAGCAGGATGACAAATATTCTGCCAGAGTCGAGGAGGGAATCCATCATTGCACCAATTTACAAGTCAGGGGAGAGGACAGAGCCACAGAACTATCGGCTAGTTGCAGTACAGGACAATGAGGCAAAATTCTTCAGGGGAATGCTCCAGGAAGAGCTCCAGGCCTGGCAGAAGCAAAAGCCATCATCCATTTGAACCAGACCAGTTTTGCAAAGAACGTGGGCACGACCACAAATATAATAACGATGGCAACGCTTTTTGACAAGGTGGAAACTACTAGGAGCTCCTTACACTTGTGCTTTATTGATTATAAAGCTGCCTTCGATCACGTAACACGAAACAGATTGTGGACCAAACTGCATAGCTGGGGGCTCCCCCAATCCCTTCTAAATCTTCTGATAAACTTGCATACCAACACCTGGGTCCAGATTAAGCTGGGCGATGGAACACACTTGTCGAGACGCATTCCAACGGACAAAGGGCTTAAACAAGGCTGCGTCCTGGCCCCCACACTTTTTAATTTGTTTGTAGCTGATCTCATACCGGTATTAAATGCCTGTAACTTGCATGCTCCAAAACTGGGAGACATCTTATTGCCATGCCTCTTATAAGCAGACGCCATAGTCCTGAACAGCAACGCGAAAGTAGGCCTTCAACATCATATAAATGCCACACAGGACTATTCAAAAGAAAATGGTCTGACGATAAACCTTGATAAGACTAAAACCATAGCACCGTAGCGGTTGTGTTTGCTGTGGGTCGTGGACTTTGTTTGGACCCTTCTCTTCCCGCTATCGGATTTACAACTTGCGGAACCCGCTTCGCGGGTCCCGCTGCGCATCAGCACGACAGGGGAGTCTTGCTGCACCAGTGCGTGAAGGTCCAGGGCTGCGAGCGTGCGGGGCAGGACTTCAAATCCCAGAAGTCCCTGCACACCACGCCTCCCGTCACCTGGCCACTCTCCCTGGACACACGCCCCGCCTGTAACCATCAAAAGGCTTGTGAGGACAGCAGAAGGCGGGAAACCTTAGCACCGTAGCGGTTGTGTTTGCTGTGGGTCGTGGACTTTGTTTGGACCCTTCTCTTCCCGCTATCGGATTTACAACTTGCGGAACCCGCTTCGCGGGTCCCGCTGCGCATCAGCACGACAGGGGAGTCTTGCTGCACCAGTGCGTGAAGGTCCAGGGCTGCGAGCGTGCGGGGCAGGACTTCAAATCCCAGAAGTCCCTGCACACCACGCCTCCCGTCACCTGGCCGCTCTCCCTGGACACACGCCCCGCCTGTAACCATCAAAAGGCTTGTGAGGACAGCAGAAGGCGGGAAACCTTAGCACCGTAGCGGTTGTGTTTGCTGTGGGTCGTGGACTTTGTTTGGACCCTTCTCTTCCCGCTATCGGATTTACAACTTGCGGAACCCGCTTCGCGGGTCCCGCTGCGCATCAGCACGACAGGGGAGTCTTGCTGCACCAGTGCGTGAAGGTCCAGGGCTGCGAGCGTGCGGGGCAGGACTTCAAATCCCAGAAGTCCCTGCACACCACGCCTCCCGTCACCTGGCCGCTCTCCCTGGACACACGCCCCGCCTGTAACCATACGGACCACCTATATAAGGAAAGGCTAGTTCCCGCTAAGCGGGAGCGTGCGGGAGCGTCCCGGGAGAAGCCCGGGACAAGGGCGGGGCCGTCTGTGGCCGTCAGTGGACTGCAGTGGACGGGCGGGCCACCCCTCTAACAACTCTATTAAAGGTGAGCACTTATTACGGATACTAAAATGGGCGACAACGTGAATGATGATGTAGAAAACAAGATTGCTGACGCCTCGGTTTCCCTTATTACTTCCTTTGAGTCAATGATAGACTCCGCTTTTAACGAAATAGTGGAGACCGAGCGAAGGTTTTCTATGGTTTCTATCAATAGCAAAACAACTTCCACAAGTAGCTCCAGTGGCATCAATGGTAATGCACATATAAATCCAGAAATAACCGTGGTAAAACCATCATATCCCTGTGTTGATGTGCCTATAATTCAGGATGATGAAAATACTGTCATCTACACAGCACAAGTTTCTGCCTCGACATCACCAGTGGCAGCAACGCCAAAGCCAACACTGACAATGATATCCCCGGTACCCACTCAGACAGAGAGTGTCACTACAATGGTAACTGCCTCGCAGGATGATGTCATTAATGTGGACATCATCGACTCCAGTAGTAACAAGCCGGGCAGGGAGAAACGCAAAAGAGGCACATCCAAGTTAAGTGCGAATAAAAGAAAACAGTCTGTATTCCACAAAAACCAACCTACACCTCAAAGTCTGTGGAATAAAAACAAATCTTCGGGGGTACAAATCGTCTTGACAGAGGATAAAGTGGATAAAGAATCCGCGGACCTGGACAGCTTTTCTGATGTATCCATCACTAATTCTTGTGGGAACTCTAAAACTATATGGACCCAAACTACAATAATGGGTGATAATTTTAATCTATCAAGACAGAATGGAAATATGATAGAAACCATAGTTGATACTATTTTTAATCGAATTGAAAAACAAATGATCAGCCAGTTTAATAATGTTTTTAAAAGACTTGATAGATTGGATAACCTGGTTAAAACTGGTGAAACAAAAAGGAAAGGGTCAATCTTCTTGGATCAAGTTAGAGCAGATCGCCTTTTGAAGGAATTGGAAAATGCAACCAATATATTGTCATCAAAAAAACAGGTTAACATCAGTACCTCGGGTGGGGCATTAAGCAATTCTGTTTCTGCCTCTCCATTGACGGAACAATTATCAGTAAAACCCACAACCACTAAAAAGGGGCCAGCTATGAGCAAGGTTAACACATCCACGAAACCAACTCCTATACCTGCCCCTAGGACAGTTGTCATTCCATCGACTTCTAATATCTCTGCTCCAAGCAACAATAGTGGCCCAACCATTTTAAGTGCAGCTCCAAAACCGACAGCGGTTAATAACAATGTGGGCACTGGCTCCCAAGGGTTTACTAAATCTTTTAAACATCAAGGACCAGCATTACATCTGCCACCGGATGCCTGTCCTTTTGTTCTGGTTCTAGCAGGTGTCCCGCCCTTGAGGGAGGATCAGGGGGAATCGTGGGTGCAATTGCGGAATAAGAGCATAGACTGGCTAACTAAACACAAAGGTGTTGGTTTCGATATCTCTAGAGAGATTATATCTGCGCGTAGGGTATCGTGGGTCGGCCCTCTACTCAAGGACAAGGAAGGTGACTGCGTAGTCCTCAACTTTAATAATCCTGGGACAGTAAGAAACCTCCTAAACAGAAATTGCAATTATTCAACCATTCCAACTGTTGCAACTATGTTACCCTTGAGTTATTTCTACAGACAACCGGCCACTCAACCTCGCCCACCCCCTATGCAATTCACAGTGCCATTAACGCATTCACAACCAGCACCTTTTATGCATTTTCAACCACCACCTGTGCATTTTCGCCCACCTCCTATGCAATTCCACCAACCCTATTTCCCATTACAAATGTACAATAGATATGCACCACTTTCGGACCTGGATATGCAAGACTGACCATCTTCGACTACCTTTGTCGATTCTTCTCCGGTATCCGAACTCCTGATTGCCCCGGAAAACTCGCCTCAAAGAACCTTGAGCAAACAACATCAGACCATTGCTCATTTGCCTTTGGACTCAGTATTGTCTATTGTTAGCTGGAATATAGCTGGCCTAAATTCTAAATTGAAAATTTCAGAGTGGCTTAAGTGGGTTGATAATAATTGTGATATATTGTTGCTACAAGAAACATGGAGTACAATGTCACCAACAATTGAGGGCTTCTGCTGCCACAATCTTAAGGCTCTGCCGTCACCCGTGGGTCGACCTAGTGGGGGACTATCTATTTGGTCCAAGATAAAATACGGGGTGCATATTAAATTGATCCCTACACCAGGTATCTGTTGTTTTATGGCCATCAAGTACATTAACAGATTGAAATTATGTATTATAAACTTTTATAATAATGATTTTGTTAGTCGCCCAAATGGCAATTTTATATTATTGTTTAATGTTATCGATGAAATTATGGGGGGGAAAAAGCATGGATCTTTCGATGGTATCTGCATCGGAGGGGATTTTAATGCACACTTGTATCGCCATAGCCCAATATGTAAGAATGGGGCAGAATTGAAAGATTTTATAGTTTCCCATGACTTAGTTAATGCTATGGAATTTGCAGGTACAGGTATAAATAATGTAACAACCCCCACTTTCATAGGTCAGGGCTGTGCTTCTACGATTGATTATATTTTCACATGCCCTGAGTTAAGTGAAATAACCTTAAAAGCTGAAGTCGTCTGTTCTGCATACAGTGATCACTATCCGCTTAAAGTTAACATACACAATCCCCAGACCTCAAGGGCTGCAGCGAAACCAGATGTAGGTCCTTTAAACCTAGCTTTATCAACCGATAGATTGAGACTAGCATGGAAGGGAGCTGACAATAAAGGGATACTTTCCAGAGTAATTAAAAAACACCCTGAGACAGTTGAGACTTGCCTGTCGCATACAAGTCCTGGCAATAAGGTGGTTGGCGCTTTTGGTGATCTATGTAGGGCAATTAAAATTGAATCATCTAAACCTGTTAGGCAGAACATCTCGCAGGGACCCCGATGGTTTGATACCTCCTGCTCTAGGGCCAACAGGGATTTGAGGGCTGCACTTAACACCAGCCCGAGGGACCCTCAACTTGTGAGAACACTAAGATCACAATATAAAAGGGTCTTATACATTAGATCTGAAACCCTAGTAATTAAACATTGGGAATCACTCACGCGCACCGCCAAACTGAAGGACTCAATGGGTTTCTGGAAAGAAGTCAAGTCGTTAAGATCGTTTGGCTCTAACATCAGCCAAATCAACAGTAACATAACGGGCGAGGCATGGGTAGAGCATTTCTCCCAAATTTATGCCGCATCAGCTACCCCTTCAGACACTGTCCATCCATCCCTTAGTGATGAACCCTTGACCTTTTCATTATTTGAGGTCGAGGACGCGATCACTGATAGTGCTAGCAATAAAGCTCCGGGCCCTGATGGTCTCTCCATCGACCAAATAAAATCAGAAATTAATTTCTGGGCTCCTCTTTTATGCAACCTATTTAATAACCTAAATGACAGCTCAATCCCCGAATCCTGGTCGAATAGTGTCATCGTGCCTATTTTTAAGAAAGGCGATAGGTCGGATCCTGCTTGCTACCGCCCGATTTCACTAATCGACAATACGTTAAAAGTCTTGGGAAGAGTAATCTTCAGAAGGATAAGGGATTGGGCTGAAGAAAATAATATTCTTCACTGTAGTCAATTGGGTTTTAGAAGTAAGGTGGGCACCACAGAACAATGCTTAAATCTAAACCTGATTATGGCTAAATATATTATTGTTAAAAAACCCCCTCTTTATTTAGGTTTTATGGACTTGAGTTCTGCGTTTGATTTTGTTAACCGTTCTAGGTTGTGGTCAGTTTTGCTTGATTATGGTTTGGACGATTCACTGGTGTATTTCCTTTCTTATTTACATAGGGATCTAAAAGCACGAGTACGAATTAACAATGATGGTGATCTGTCTGACGACATCCCTATTAGTCGAGGTGTTAGACAGGGCTGCGTACTCGCCCCATTGCTTTTTATTTTATATATTAATAGGTTAAGCAACACTTTGAGTGAGATTGTTAAGGATGTCCCCATAATAAACGGCTCGCCCATCACTACTCTTCTCTATGCGGATGACGCTGTATTGATGGGGCGTACGCCGAATGCATTACGCACTTTAATCTCCGGCTTTGTTGCCTTCATGTCCGACCTTGGTTTAAACACCAATTTTAAAAAATCCTTTATAATGAACTGTGGACCAAAGAAGTATAACATTGCATCCATTAAATCGGGTAATAATATTTTAAAATGCACCAGCACTTTTCCTTATTTAGGGATGACATTTTCTAATTCAGGCTCATGGCAGCAACATGTAGCCTTTGCAAGTAATAAAATTGGCAAGTCGATTAACTCGATCCTATCCCTTCGCCAACCGAAACTGGCTGATGTTGTTACCCCTCTTCTTTCCATCTACCGTACCCAATGTCGACCTACTGGGACTTACGGTGCAGAAGTATGGGGATATTGTAACAGCTCGGCCCTTCAGGTGGCAGAAAACAGATTCTGTAGGAGGGTGCTAGGGGGAGTCCCCTGTGCTCCCACTTTGGTTTGTCATAATGAATTGAGGCTGCCATACATTGCTGATTTTATAAAGTCAAGGCCTGCCCTATTTTGGATTAAAATCTGGTTAAACCCAGCAGCAATATTGACTCGTAGTATTATATCTGACTGTTTGTCTAGTGATAGATCTCAACATATACCTTGGCTAAAAGCAGTCAAAACTAGCCTGCAACAGGTGGGACTAGGATCTTTATTTAGTTCCCCTGACTTAATTGTACCCGCCCATAAAAACAGCATTAAACGGGCACTTTTGGAGGTATATACTGAGGAAAGGATGAGATCAGAATCTAGTAAACCTGTGGTCATGAAATATTCACGTATTTGTGACCCAGATGCTGATAATCCTAACAGTTTTATTAGATATTTGACATTGCCAATTGGTAGATGGAACCGGAGTCTTTTATTTAGGTTCCGGGAGGGAAGCTTAGTTTATCTGCTTAGCTTCCCCATTGGCTACAATAAAAATTTAGAAGAATTGGATTGTCCCTGTTCTTTAGGTGGACGACAAAATCTATTGCATTATTTCTTCTTTTGTGGCCATTACAAATTGTATACATGTCAATATTTGAGACCAATTTTACGTAAATATAATCTACGGGAATCTATTCCTGCTCTACAATTTTTGCAAATGCTGCATATGGATGATGTCATTTACTCTGTTAGCTGTTTTATAAAAGCCTGTGTAAAATCTAGGGCAACCATGGAAATTGGATAATGGATAACAGAGTTATGTTGGTTCACGTATTTGAGTATCAGTTACTAAATGATTTTATGAGATATTTCGATTTTGGGCAACTGTGGATATTGATGAATTAATACCCTTCAGTATTAGGCACTATGCACTTTACAAATTATATTATGCACTTTAAGTCATCTTGCTGCTTAACCTAAAAACCTAATTCGATTATTGTCTTATGCGTATGAATTGTTTTTTAATGTTTCTAATGTATTCTCATTCTGTATGTACTTTTATGGATGTATTAATCCGAATAAAGATCATTTGAATTTGAATTGAATTGACTAAAACCATCACCGTGAGCAAAAAAAGGGAAAAACCCTCAGTATGGTTCTGGGGCAACACCCGACTAGAGAGCACCACAGAATATAAATATTTGGGCGTAAAGATTGCCAAAGGAGGGCAATTCCTAGCACAGAGAAACACCATCAGGCACAAAGGAATCGCACTGGCAACCTCCCTAAAAAGGTTGAACTCAAAACTAACCGGCCCATCGATTCTGCCCATAGTGGAGGTGATCCGTGCATCCGTTCAAAGTTACTGCCAACAATAACTTATGGAAGCGAAGCCCATAAAGGAAGAGATTCCAAATAACTGGAGTCTACAGTAACAAGCACGTACAGGATTATATTCGGGTTACCCAAATACACCTCACCCTTGCAAATAAGGCTTGGGTTCAGCATTTAGAAGCAATCGCTTGCGAGACAAGGGGCATACATTATAACGTGGGATAAAATATGAAAAGGCGCTTCAGGGTCACTAAACGCCCAGTTATGGAAAGAGATAAGCGGACACACTACCTCTCCCCCAGTGAGATTCCTCAAAGAAGGATTACACAAACTGGGACTGAACCAACTTTGGGAAACCCCCACTAGTTCCGGTGTACTCAAGAAAGTGGCGTGGAAATCAGTCAAATATCTATCTTGGATGGAGGACAATGCCTCACCCACTGAAAGGCCTCATGGTTGGATGACCCTGAATACATACTGTGAGCAAGCAGCCCAGAAGTATTGTCATATAGAAATGCTTTACCTACACACTGTGTTAAGTTAGCACAAGCTTATTAGGAGTTTAAACGTCATTTTGCCTTTCTGCAGCTTCTGCACACGGCACATATTGTTATTTTAGCTTTGAGCCTAGTAGAGGGTTTTGCTTCACACGAGAATAATATGCTGTTGCTTCGGTATCACTTTGCTTGGTAAGCTATGTCTGTACAGTGAGTGCCGAGGCCTTCAGGATACTTCAACACAGTGGTTGTTGTGAGGTCCGATCTTCGCACGTTCTAGACATAACATACATGCAGCTGCGGCCAAACTCTGGCTTCAGGCGCGTTTATTATTGCCTTGCACAGAGAATACACACACTTGATGATGCTTCACATGCAGAGAGCTGGTGGAAGATGATGTGATCCCTTTCCACTAGGATCAGAGGTATGGGGCCGCCCTGCTAAAACCCAAAGAGACCTTCTTAAATATAAAATAATATGTTAGCAAGGAAGGGTAAGATTTAGGTGTACTTTAGCCTTCTTCTCTTTAGCATTTTAAAATGTTTTCCCCTTTTGTATTCTATGGACTAGTAACTATGCTGATTACTTTGTTTCTTATAATATGTTTGCTTGTATTAGCTAAGATACTGCGCTTGAGAACACTGCATTAGAAAATAAACATTTCAAAAGTGCATGTGTATTCATTTACTCCTCGTTCTGGATTGATATGTTGGTATAACGAAAGAGTGTTCATGTGTTCCACGTTACCTGAGGTGTTCTAAGTCCATGTTCTGGTTTGTCTAAACATTGGGAGTGTGTAAGAACCAATAAGGCCACTGTTGCTACTCTGGTAGGGGATTTTTGGGTACTAAGGTGAGTTTTGGGACACCCTAATTCACTGAGGTTCTCTCTGTGCACAGTTCCATGTGAGAACAGAATCCCTGCAACATGGCGCCCAACCATTGGTGGTCTTATTACATGACACTTGAGTAGTGAAATATTCAGTCCTTAACCCCTTCACTATTGCTTCCGGTTAGAGGTAGTATCGGACAAACCTACCTATGTTTAAATATGTCTTTTCAAGCTTGATTCTTTCAAAACGGTTTCCTTGAATTACTACTCAGTTGTGCTACATAGTTTTCTTTGTACCTCTTTCTTTCTGTGTCACTATGGCCGCGGTGGACATTCCGCAACATAGTCGCATTGTGGTGCGCAATCATTTGCAGACTTATAATTTTCCCGTGGATGGCATGGCTGTGATCATGGTTGTGAGTGCAGAGGTGGCTTACCCACACAAGATTTTTTAATCATGGGTGACCTTCCCGGCTGTGAATGCAAATAGCAATCTGTTCGAAATGTACACTCCCACTGCTATGCCGCTCGAGTATGCTCCTAATAGGGCACAGGAAGTTCCTATTGACGCAGGGCAGCACCGAGTTTGGTTTAATGGTGCCCTACCCCACTCTTTGACAGCTCCGAGGTTAGGTCCCTAGTCCATTCCGGGCGCGACTTGGCCTGTTTTGGCTGGATTTACACCTCATCCTCAGCAAGGGGCGTGTAACGTGGCTGAGTTAAGACGACTACATGTAGTCGCAATTAGCAAGATTAGGTCGTTAGTGCAATACATAACCCGTAATCTCCCGGGCGGGGCTTCAGTTGGTGCGGCGCTTCCAGCCAGACAGGGTGGAATGAAGCTTAGGGCCACATGTATCATTGCTGCCGTTTGCGATTTCTTAATTGCGAAAATTAAGGAATCACAATTAAGAAATCACAAAAGGCTATGCATTAACAAATCGCATTAATTTTTGCGATTCGGTATTTTTCCTTAATTGCGATTCACAATTTGCGAATCGCAATTAAGGAACACCCTTCCCATTGATTCCTATGGGCCAAAAGGCCCGTAGGAATGAATGGGAAGGCATTCACATTTTGCGAATTTCAAATTACGTTTCGCAAAATGTTAATGTAATTTCAAGGGTGCAGGGGGGGGGGGTCCAAAGAACCCCTCCCTGCACCCCTGAAATGTAACTTTAAATGCAATTTACACACACCACATGCCCCAAGGGCATGTGTGTGTGTAAATTTAAACTTTCAAAAATGCAATTTGTGCATATTTGAAAGTTTTCGATAAATTAGCATGAAGTTCGACTTCATGCTAATTTACCACTTCCAAATTGCGAATTCGCAATTACAAAATGATCATGCATTGCATTTAAGAAAACTGAAATTGCGATTTCTTAAATGCAATCGCAATTTTAGAAATCGCAACATGGTTGCGATTTCTAAAATTGCGAAATGCATGATGCATTCCAGATTAGTAAATTGCATTCGCAAACGGCCGAAAATAGCGATTCGCACAGTTTGTGAATGCAATTGACTTTGATGCATGTGGGCGTTAGTCCTGTTATGGTCAACGCTGTAATGGGCAAGCGTCGTCAGTATAAGGATGATTTTCCTTTCTGGCTTGCCGAAAAGTTTGACCAGCTTGAAGCAGTATTTCCTAACACGACTCCTGGTGAAAAACACAGGATTCTGACAATTAGCATGCCAAAAGACTTGACCCCAACAATTGGTAACTGTGAGTCATGGGGAAAGACCTTTGCGGCAGTGTATGTGAGGTGCTACGGCACTCCATCTATGACTGTCCTTCCGACGGTCATTAAGCGTGTTCAGGACGAACACGGACCTGAGGCAGTGGTTGAATTGGGTATGTGCCTATGTGGCTCCTTTGATGTAGTTTCCGATCTCATACTTGCAAATGTCAAGGGAGATGTGGTGAACTTTCAGGTGTCCAATGCTTTGCAGGCTGTTCCCGATGCTGATAAACCCCGAGAGTTACCGAGGATTATTGTGGAAGCTTATAAGACCGTGGGCCGCAATAGCATGGGTGTCGAGCCTTTTTCCACTAAAGAGAAAAAGCAACCCCAAGGGCAGAAGTCTGAAACGGACGAACAGCCCAAGACCAAGAAAAAAAATTGTCCGAAAAAACAAAAACAGGGTAAACAACAACAGCAGAAACAGAAGTCTTGTCCTGCATCTCCATTGCCTGCGCCGACAGAACATATTTATGACTTACGATAAAATCACCTGATCGTTTTCAGGTTTCTGATCAACGCTTTCATCGCTCTTTTCAGGATTCATCAACCTCATCCACCGGTGGTGGAGGAGGCGTTAGAGGTCGGGTTGGCCAGCAGGGACGGGACCAGCCACGCCTGAAAGACGGTAAAGGCAAGCAGGATGATTCTACCCCGAAGAGACCCCAGTTTCAGAAAATGAAAGTCACCGCTTTAACAGCAAGATATGCCACAGATAGTGAGAACGCAGCTTTGGAATCAGACATGGGCTCTGACCTTGCTGGGCAGCGCGGCGGAGATTACTATAGTGCGAGACACCCTGCATCCACTACTGAAGGTGACAGCGACTGAGCATTATGTTGTTGTGGAGACAGCTGACAATAGCGTGTCTCCCCCTGATAGACTTCATGAAATAGTCCTTCTAATTGAAGGTGACATACAACGTACCATCAAAGGGGTATTTTGGGAAAATCTTACGACTACCTATAAAATTTTGTTAGCGGAGGCTGACTGGCCCCCACCTTTTGTGCTCCCAGCTCCGAGAGGGGAGGAGGTAATCCTCCCTAGTTTCACGCACACTGTCTTGAAGGAGCATGCGTTGAATTTTGCAGAAGAGTGGGCAAAGGCTCTTGCGCCTGCTCTGTACCGTACACACTGTGGTTGGGATACATTTTTCCCACACCACCAGATTCCTTTACGGTCTATGACATAGCCTCAACTTCAATATCCCATTAAACGCAAAGCTAAGGCTTCCGTTGCGGAGATCCTTGAACAATTGGAATATCAAGAAGTGATTGAAACTTGTGTGTCACCGATTTATAACCCTCTTTTTACTGTGACCAAACCTGACAGATCATATCGTTTGGTATTGGATTACTGGCATTTGAACTCGCATTGCCATACCTGTGCAGTACAGAATACTCACAGCTCTGCTTTAGTGGATAGTCTTGTGCGTAAGCGGTTTAAAACTACGCTTAACATATCCAACGGTTTTTATGCCCACCATTTGGATGGTTTAGGTTCCCAATGGACCAGTTTTACATGCGGCGGTAAACATAAACAAATTCAAACGTTTACCAATGGGCTATAGGTATACTCCAGGTGTGTTTGCTGCCCGCATAGTCTCTCTTTTGGAGAGGATAGACACGGATGCGTGTTCGTATGTGGATTACATTAACCTCACAGACGACGAGCTTTGGGCACATCTGTGTCGCATTGACCGCATAATTTGTAACTTTGCGGACGTTGGTTACAAATTTAACTTTGCAAAGTCTCAAATTGCAGAATATACAGTGTTGTTCCTGGGCTACGAGGTCAACAATGAAGGTCGAGGATTAGCTCCTCACATCTTGGAGAAATGCGCACCGTTGCGCGCTCCGACAACTCTGAAAAAATTACAGTCCTTGCTGGGATTTTTGAATTTCGGGCGTACTTATATCCCCGATTATGCCCAGCATATCAAGCCTTTGTATGCTTTGATACAACCTTTTTTTACCAAATCTTGCTGGCTGCCAGAACATTCAGCCATTTTGCGATCTCTGCAGGCTGATCTTCTAGAATCTAAATTCTTACTGACTCGTGATATTCACACCAACCTGGTGATAAGAATCATTCCTGGGGCAGTGGGTTTCACGTACCTTACTTTTAATGAAGGAGACACAGTACCTATCGCTTACAAGTCACACTTGTACACTTCGGCTGAAATGCGGTTTTCCTCTGTGGAAAAGGTTTTGACAGCAGTGCCAATGGCGATTCTCAAAGAACGTGCACTGTCGCAGGGAAAGCGCATGTTGGTTGTTACCCCGTTTCCTGCGTTAGAAGCAGTGACGAATGCCAGTGTACCAAATTCTAAAGCTTTGCACCCACGGTGGATAGAATGGGCTGCATCATTGACATCTCCGGATGTCACATTTATTTTTGATGCCTCCTTACAGTCGCAAGAGTTGTTGCAGTATGTGTTTGTTCATCTTGCGCCGTTGGCTATGCGGCCTTTGGATGATTTCCATTACATCATATACACTGATGGTTCGGCGCAAGTTGCGCATGGGTCTAAGCACGCATACGTTTCTGCTTGTGCCATAGTGGTAGGTGCCATGGTGAACGATGAGTTCAAGTCCAGAATTGTGCACACGCAGACTCTAGGGGACTGCACCGCACAATTGGCAGAGCTTCATGCTCTGATGCTTGCATTGGAGTACGCTGATCCCAGTGTGACAACTCTTATTGTAAGTGATTCTTACTACTGTGTCCAGTCTTAGAACAAAAACCTCATCTTTTGGACTCAGAATGATTTTCGTGATTCCAAGGGTAGTACAATAAAACATAAAATGATCTGGGTCCGAGTGGCTGAGCTTAAAGAGCAGTTGCCACTCGTGTTTGGGATTCATACTCCTGGTCATCAGCGGGTAGGAGTCCACGCTGTTGACAATTCGCTGGCCGATGAGGCCGCAAAATCAGCAGTATCGTCATATTTGGTTGCAGCGGTTACACGGTCCAAAAATAAGAACAATGATGATATCTTGGCAGCTGTTGCTGCGACTAAGACCAGGAGTAAATACCCTAGGGGGGGTTTCCTTCGAAGTATACATACCACTTAAGTCCTGATATGGTTCCTTATGTGAAAATACCTTGATGTTGGGGAGAGATTGATTCTAAACGCAGATCGCAGACACACATTGCTCACAGCGGCCCATGAAGGTGTTGCGTCTGCGCATGCGGGCGTTTCAGCCACTGTGGCTCAATTGCAACAGTGTTTCTGGTGGCGGGGACTGTACAAAGAGACGCATGATTATGTCCTTCAATGTGACATTTGCCAGCAGATTAAACCTTTAACTGCTGCGCGTCCGCCACAGACACAGTTGTTCATTTCTAATAAACCACTAGGTTATGTTTATTTAGATCACTACGGTCCTTTTTCTTCTGATACTGCGTATAAGTACATCTTAGTAGCAGTTGATTCATGCACACGCTTTGTGTGGGTTTGGCCTCACCGCAACGCTTATTAACGACTGTCATAAGAGATTTGCGTGTCTTTGTAGGGATTTTTGCCTGTGGTACCTTCCATTTGGATCAGGGTCCTGCTTTTGCCTCTGAGGCGTATAAGAATACCATGGCTTCGTTGGGGGTCCAAGTCAAGTTTTCGTCTCCATACAGACCTGAGGGTAATAGTGTTGTGGAACGAATGAACCGTGACTTAAAGCAATATTTGGCAGCTCGAGTTATAGGCACTGGCAGGAACTGGCTGGCCCATCTCAATGGCCTGCAGCGTGCTCTTAATAATCTCCCTAGAAGGTCTCTGGGTAGGCGGACCCCATACGAAATTCTCTTTGGTATCAAGTTGTATGTATCGGACTTTCACGGTCTAGACTTGGTGGTGGTTGTTGCCTCCTTTGACGTAGATGAGCTTTGCAATGTTTTATAGACTCTACAAGAGACGAGAGACAGCCTTGCAAAGGAGCATTTGCCCTCCACCTCGGATGATGAGTTGCAGATCCCGGTAGTTGGCTGGCTACCCCAAGTTGGAGAATTGGTTTGGGAGAAGATCGAAAACAAGAAAGAATTTGGTCCCTCTTATCGAGCTCCAGTTCCAGTGCGTGAAGTGAAGGGCACAAGAACAGTCATTTTACCACCAGGTCGTAAGAAAAACAGGTACATCTCCATTGACAATGTCAAGATACACAGAGTGGCCGCTTCTTCTGCGCATGACACCGGCAGTCTCATCTCCTTCGATTGTGAGAAATTCTGTATTGGCGACGGCTGCGAATCCTGAGCATGAGATTGCCCTGGAGATGCCTGCAATTTCTAGTCCTTTATTGAGCACATTACCTGGTACTCACCTTGATGAAACTGACTACACTTACCCAACTGACTTATCGATGCCTGATTTACAAACTTGCTTAGCCACAGAATCCAGATTTTCTTTTGACACTGTTTCACACACATCGCAAAAGCCTTCAAGGATTGCAGTTTATGCAAGGCTGTTTAAAAAACATTTTTTGATTCCCCCTTGGACCTATGTTTGGCTGGTGCTTTTTTTGTTTTATCTTTTTATGTCAATTGGTTTTGTGTTTTATTTTTTCCGTATCGTCAATGGACACTATGTCGAAGAGAGAACATGCATTCGACATCTTAATGGAACATTGGCACCCCATTCCTCCTCGCATACTGCACATAGGTTGAAGAGAGTCTTGGCTTTTATTAACATCACTGCTTGGCCTGTCCTGGATGGGATAGTGTGGGACGGTGTTAAGTTTCAAATCCATGGCCCCACTGAGGTTATAAACGTCCCTAATGTGCTTAGAGTTAACATGGGGAATGTAGTTAAACAAAATATACGTTCTGATGATTGGGATGTTCAGGCCAAAGAAGCATTGTTTTCTAATTTGAAATATTATGCTGCCTTTGATGCCGAGGATTTATATTTAGAATCTACTAATTACGGTGATTTATATTGTTATCAACATTTTGGCAATCACTATTTGCATAAAACTAATACCAGGAGGATCACAGTGAATTATACACAATGGGAACATTGTCCGGTTCCTGTACAAGGCAGTTCTACTTCCTTTTTGAAAGAGTACACTTATTTTACTGATTTTAATCAGTCCAATCCCAATGCATTTTATTTTAGAGTGACTGAAAAGTCAACGTCCAAAGTTAGACTTACTGATGCCAAATTATTGTACTCGAAGTCCTTTCTTGACCAATTGGCTGTTGAAGGCTACGAGTTGTGGAAGGAAATAGTTGACCTTAAATCTGTTTGGGGTTCTAAAAGTTGGCAGGTGCAAGGCACTGAGGCTTTGCACCATGCATGTCTCATCCCGAACCATATGCTGTATTTAAATACTACCATTTCACAAACAACATGCTTTGGATTGGCTACCTCTAAAAAATTAAATGCTGCTTCTTTCCCTGATTTGTAAGAATATTCAGGTTGGGGTAATACTACAAATTTTTCGATTAGAGAGTTGCAGACCTTCTTGTTAAATTCTTCTTTTAACATATCCAGTTTGGATCCCAATGGCTGGTTACTCTGGCACAGAAGTTCTGACTCATGAAAACATCGTTTTCTGGGTTTGGTTCAAGGCTTTACACAGGTCATGGTGGACACCCGGTTTGACAGTGACCATTCTGTGACTACCTATTCTGTAGGCAAATTATGTCAGAATTGGCTCAAACATTCTACCTTGGCGTCAGTTAAATTGCATTTATCTAAACTGACTGACGATGTTGATCTGAATGATTTCATAAAAGGCCCGACTAAAGGTCGATCTAAAAGATGGATAAATACTGTTTACAATGAATTCTGAAAAGTATCCCAGATTGAGGCGGCTGCCCGCCTTAGGGCTACAGATCAAAATAATTTAGAAAAAGTGCTTGCAGTGGTAGATTATAGCATTAACACGCTTTCTTCCCGCATTTACACATTGGACAATATAGTGTCATCTGTTGTTGATATTGTGCAAGATGAAGTGTCTGTATTGTACCATGGTGAGCTGTTGCTGCGACTGAGACCAGGAGTAAATACCCTAGGTGTGGTTTCCTTCGAAGTATACATACCACTTAAGTCCTGATATGGTTCCTTATGTGAAAATACCTTGATGTTGGGGAGAGATTGATTCTAAATGCAGATCGCAGACACACATTGCTCACAGCGGCCCATGAAGGTGTTGCGTCTGCGCATGCGGGCGTTTCAGCCACTGTGGCTCAATTGCAACAGTGTTTCTGGTGGCGGGGACTGTACAAAGAGACACATGATTATGTCCTTCAATGTGACATTTGCCAGCAGATTAAACCTTTAACTGTTGCGCGTACGCCACAGACACAGTTGTTCATTTCTAATAAACCACTAGGTTGTGTTTATTTAGATCACTATGGTCCTTTTTCTTCCGATACTGCGTATAAGTACATCTTAGTAGCAGTTGATTCATGCACACGCTTTGTGTGGGTTTGGCCTCACCGCAACGCTTATTAACGACTGTCATAAGATATTTGCGTGCCCTTGTAGGGATTTTTGCCTGTGGTACCTTCCATTTGGATCAGGGTCCTGCTTTTGCCTCTGAGGCGTATAAGGATACCATGGCTTCGTTGGGGGTCCAAGTCAAGTTTTCGTCTCCATACAGACCTGAGGGTAAAGTGTTGTGGAACGAATGAACCGTGACTTAAAGCAATCTTTGGCAGCTCGAGTTATAGGCACTGGCAGGAACTGGCTGGCCCATCTCAATGGCCTGCAGCGTGCTCTTAGTAATCTCCCTAGAAGGTCTCTGGGTAGGCAGACCCCATACGAAATTCTCTTTGGTATCAAGTTGTATGTATCGGACCTTCACGGTCTAGACTAGGTGGTGGTTGTTGCCTCCTTTGACGTAGATGAGCATTGCAATGTTTTATAGACTCTACAAGAGACGAGAGACAGTCTTGCAAAGGAACATTTGCCCTCCACCTCGGATGATGCGTTGCAGATCCCGGTAGTTGGCTGGCTACCCCAAGTTGGAGAATTGGTTTGGGAGAAGATCGAAAACAAGAAAGAATTTGGTCCCTCTTATCGAGCTCCAGTTCCAGTGCTTGAAGTGAAGGGCACAAGAACAGTCATTTTACCACCACTTCCAGGTCGTAAGGAAAACAGGTATACCTCCGTTGACAATGTCAAGATACACAGAGTGGCCGATTCTTCTGCGCATGACACCGGCAGTCTCATCTCCTTCGATTGTGAGAAATTCTGTATTGGCGACCACTGCGAATCCTGAGCATGAGATTGCCCTGGAGATGCCTGCAATTTCTAGTCCTTTATTGAGCACATTACCTGGTACTCACTTTGATGAAACTGACTACACTTACCCAACTGACTTATCGATGCCTGATTTACAAACTTGCTTAGCCACAGAATCCAGATTTTCTTCTGGCACTGTTTCACACACATCGCAAAAGCCTTCAAGGATTGCAGTTTATGCAAGGCTGTTTAAAAAACATTTTTTGATTCCCCCTTGGACCTATGTTTGGCTGGTGCTTTTTTTGTTTTATCTTTTTATGTCAATTGGTTTTGTGTTTTATTTTTTCCGTATCGTCAATGGACACTATGTCGAAGAGAGAACATGCATTCGACATCTTAATGGAACATTGGCACCCCATTCCTCCTCGCATACTGCACATAGGTTGAAGAGAGTCTTGGCTTTTATTAACATCACTGCTTGGCCTGTCCTGGATGGGATAGTGTGGGACGCTGTTAAGTTTCAAATCCATGGCCCCACTGAGGTTATAAACGTCCCTAATGTGCTTAGAGTTAACATGGGGAATGTAGTTAAACAAAATATACGTTCTGATGATTGGGATGTTCAGGCCAAAGAAGCATTGTTTTCTGATTTGAAATATTATGCTGCCTTTGATGCCGAGGATTTATATTTAGAATCTTCTAATTACGGTGATTTATATTGTTATCAACATTTTGGCAATCACTATTTGCATAAAACTAATACCAGGAGGATCACAGTGAATTATACACAATGGGAACATTGTCCGGTTCCTGTACAAGGCAGTTCTACTTCCTTTTTGAAAGAGTACACTTATTTTACTGATTTTAATCAGTCCAATCCCTATGCATTTTATTTTAGAGTGACTGAAAAGTCAACGTCCAAAGTTAGACTTACTGATGCCAAATTATTGTACTCGAAGTCCTTTCTTGACCGATTGGCTGTTGAAGGCTACGAGTTGTGGAAGGAAATAGTTGACCTTAAATCTGTTTGGGGTTCTAAAAGTTGGCAGGTGCAAGGCACTGAGGCTTTGCACCATGCATGTCTCATCCCGAACCATATGCTGTATTTAAATTCTACCATTTCACAAACAACATGCTTTGGATTGGCTACCTCTAAAAAATTAAATGCTCCTTCTTTCCCTGATTTGGAAGAATATTCAGGTTGGGGTAATACTACAAATTTTTCGATTAGAGAGTTGCAGACCCTCTTGTTAAATTCTTCTTTTAACATATCCAGTTTGGATCCCAATGTCTGGTTATCTGGCACAGAAGTTCTGACTCAAGAAAACATCGTTTTCTGGGTTTGGCTCAAGGCTTTACACAGGTCATGGTGGACCCCCGGTTTGACAATGACCATTCTGTGACTACCTATTCTGTAGGCAAATTATGTCAGAATTGGCTCAAACATTCTACCTTGGCGTCAGTTAAATTGCATTTATCTAAACTGACTGACGATGTTGATCTGAATGATTTCATAAAAGGCCCGGCTAAAGGTAGATCTAAAATATGGATATTTACTGTTTACAATGAATTCTGGAAAGTATCCCAGATTGAGGCGGCTGCCCGCCTTAGGGCTATAGATCAAAATAATTTAGAAAAAGTGCTTGCAGTGGTAGATTATAGCATTAACACGCTTTATTCCCGCATTTACACATTGGACAATATAGTGTCATCTGTTGTTGATATTGTGCAAGATGAAGTGTCTGTATTGTACCATGGTCAGAATCAATTGCATTCTATTATGCAGTTTGCATGGACCCTTCATACACTTAAGGCCGGAAAAGTGCCATGGCATTACATGAATACCTCTTTTCTTTTTTCCCCGTTTAATTTGACTGATAAGCAACGTTTACTTTCAATGAAGGATGCTTTTTTTTCCATGTTACACATTGAACGTTTGGAGTTCTTACCATTTTCTGTGGCGGAGGCCACTACTGCAACGTGGCTTATCCATGGATTAATAACTCTACCGTTTGCTCTATTCAAGTTTGAAAATTGTATAAAGTATTTTGCCATTGGAAGATACAACCCGCTTGGTAGTTCCTATCTCCATGAAGCCTGGTCACTTCCCTTTACGTATAGATGCCTTAGGGAGGGCAAGGAAGTTTATCTGAATGGTGAGGAATGCACTGAAACACCGGATCATTCATTAATGTGTAGACATATTCAATTACATGGCTCCTGTAATCAAGACAAGCCTAATTTAGCCCGTGTTTGAAAGGTACCCCGTGCCCTCTATCGTTCCCACATTCACATTACTGGCAAATCGGAGTTATTTACTATTAAACAATGAGGATTGCTGTGGCTTAATAAAGGGCATTGCTGATGTCGTTACCATCAGGTAGCGTGTGGTTTGCTGTAAAAATGTGATGTATCTGCCCTCGCATGGGAAACTGGATGTTTCCATCTGGCCGAGGATTCCGACCTTGAAAGCAGAGTTCAATAAGGTGAGTCGCATAAGAGCTCTATTGTCCCAAAAAGAAGTTGCCCTCACATCTGCTCGTGAAACATTTGTCCTTCACATAGCTAACACCCGCACAGAGGTGCATGCTTTATTAAATACAGACCTCCCATTGCATTTCGGTGAGTTAATTCACACCATTTTTAATGCATCCCCCACAACTGGGCTGGCACACTTTTTTAAAGTGATTAGTAGCGGCCTTATGACTTCATTTCAAAGTATATTTGGGGTCATTCCTGCTTTCTTTCATTCAATTTTTTCCAGCCTATTTGGTGAATTTCCCGTTTTACTGACACTGGCGGCCGGCGTACTTTTGCTGTTTTGTTTCATTCAAAATGGATGCACGTCCTGTGTTTCAAGACGAGCTGTCACGACTGGCACTGTTTCGCAACAAAATGCTTGAATACTATGGAGCGCTGCCACTCGCCCCCTTAAGTGCAGCTTATGGATTATCGTTTTGATTTTCCTATTTTACATGTGTCCATCCTGTCTTTCATTGCCTGAGTTGCGATTTCAACTGGGCCCTGGATTTGTGTCTCTGCAATACAGTGTCTCCAGATGTGGATTATAACCTGCTAATGAGTCCCTTAGTTTCTCATTAATTGTTTTGTTCTGACGGTGGGATTATGGCCTTTGCAGCGATGTATGGAATACTGGGTCGTTGGAATGTGTTCACAGCGGCGCAAGATTTCTTGTCACACAGTTTCATTGAGAACCCACCGAGTTGCCCTCTGATGGTACTAGAGGCTCTGGTAATTGAAGAGCATGTATGTTCTTTCCGCTATTAAAATGGATGGCTGAACTTTTTTCAGGTGAGAACAGTGACTTCATATTGGAGGCTGTTGCTGCTTATTTTGCATTTTCGATGTTAGGATGACGGCTGTCGTCACCTTTATTGACATTGAGCAACCTTTTTTCTTGGCATATGCAAACATTTTTACATCCTAGGCCTATTGACTTTGCTTAAACCCAAGACTAGACTTTCTTGGTTATGAGATTTTGGTATTTGGGTGGAATTTTTTTTTCACTGACACAAATTTAAACTGTCATTCTTGAACTCTGCATTTCAAAACTTGCCCCTTATCTTTCCTTATCTCATCCGTGCTCAGATCATGGGAGGGTGTCATATAGATATGCTTTACCTACACACTGTGTTAAGTTAGCATGAGCTTATTAGGAGTTTAAACGCCATTTTGCTTTTCTGATGCTTCTGCACACGGCACATATTGTTATTTTAGCTTTGAGCCTAGTGGAGTGTTTTGCTTCACACAAGAATAATATGTTGTTGCTTCGGTATCATCTTTGCTTGGTAAGCTATGTCTGTACAGTGAGTGCAGAGGCCTTCAGGGATACTTCAACACAGTGGTTGTTGTGAGGTCCGATCTTCGCACGTTCTAGACATAACATACATACAGCTGCGGCCAAACTCTGGCTTTAGGCGTGTTTATTATTGCCTTGCACAGAGAATACACACACTTGATGATGCTTCACATGCAGAGAGCTGGTGGAAGATGATGTGATCCCTTTCCACTAGGATCAGAGGTATGGGGCCGCCCTGCTAAAACCCAAAGAGACCTTCTTAAATATAAAATAATATGTTAGCAAGGAAGGGTAAGATTTAGGTGTACTTTAGCCTTCTTCTCTTTAGCATTTTAAAATGTTTTCTCCCTTTGTATTCTATGGACTAGTAACTATGCTGATAACTTTGTTTCTTATAATATGTTTGCTTGTATTAGCTAAGATACTGCGCTTGAGAACACTGCATTAGAAAATAAGCATTTCAAAAGTGCACGTGTATTCATTTACTCCTCGTTCTGGATTGATATGTTGGTATAACGAAAGAATGTTCATATGTTCCACGTTACCTGAGGTGCTCTAAGTCCATGTTCTGGTTTATCTAAACATTGGGAGTGTGTAAGAACCAATGAGACACTGTTGCTAGTCTGGTAGGGTATTTTTGGGTACTAGGGGTGAGTTTTGGGACACCCTAATTTACTGAGGTTCCAAGTCTCTGTGCACCGTTCTGTGTGAGAACTGAATCCCTGCGACAGTATTTTAACATGGGGTATGCTAAGCATACAAAAATCAGCTTCATGAAGTTTAGACTCGGCCTGCTACCTGGCACTCAGCACTCTCCACCCGGGCTGAAGGAGAAGGTTGACCCCAGGTGCTGCCTATGCGGGACACCATCGGAAGACCTGCTGCATCTATTATTCTCTTGCAACCAACTTTCACATGAACGGCTACAAATATTAAAAGTCAAATTCAACATGCGTGGAATTCGTACTAGGAGGCAGGCTGTTCTGGCTTGCTTTGCCCCAAGTGACCCTCAATTACACTGTGCTTTGGTAAAATTCTTGACAGCATGCCAAAAGTAACTGCCTGAAATCATAATATCGGATGAAGTCTAACTTTTAAAATGTATCTGTGTATCTATAAACAAAGAAAAGTATTTTAGAATCATGACATGCAACTACAGGTATAGCGTGCCTAAAAACTTGACTTATAATACCTGAATTTTTTCATTGTACAGTTTTTTTTACAGAATTTTTATGCTTTTATAACAAAAGGAGTTTTATATACAAAAATTGGTTGTAATGAATTAATTTTGTGTTGCAATGGTTTTAACAAACTATGCAAATAAAATAAACATTGAAACTTGATGTCATGAGTGATGTAATATGTGACGTCATTAGCAGTGCATTGCGGACGCGCAAGTTATAGTTAGCTGTACTAACTCTAACGGGGGAATTTCTATGGTTTTATACGAGTGAAATATCCAATCAACTACAACGCCCCTGAAACGTATGGTTTTTTTGGTGAATTTCTAAGATTTTTTAAATACTAATTCCTAACAATAACATGCCTGAAACCTATTGTTTTTTTTGTGAATTTCTAACGTTTTTAAAATGCTAATCCTAACTATAACATGCATGAAACCTATGGTTTTTTA